>NC_090932.1:1292386906-1293027215 GCF_040938575.1 Ambystoma mexicanum
GAAGACCGTAATGCTAACCTGTTCTTTCTTGTCTTTATAGGTGTTGCTGAAGACTGGATTCAGGATGGTAAGCCTTTTTCCTTAGGCCCAGGATCAGATGCAGAAGACACGATGAGCGTTCTGCTGCAGAGGATGCAGAATAACGCAAAGCAAGATTCATCCATCGGGTGTGGTTTAAATAGCCTCCTGTAGAGCTTAGGTATCTCCTTCCACAGCCACGCCTAGGTAAGAAAAGAGTTCCTGCTTTCCAGAAGAGTTCCAGTGTTCTGAACCTAGGGAGTGGCTCCTGCCCACCCAACAGGAAAAGTAGTTCCAAACAGAAGAGGATCAGAGGCTCAACTGGCAGGCAAGTAAGCAGCATGGTCTGCTGCAGGTATGTCCACCCAAGCATTATGAGCCCGGCGCTTCCTGTGCTGGGACTGGGCTTATTTATGAGCCTGGTGCCACTGGCGCCAGGACTGGGTCCAAAAGGTCCCAATTGGGACTGGTTGGCACTCGGAACCTGGGTTATGGATCTGCTTCCAAGGGAGTTGGGAAAACCCTGACCTTTTGGAAGCAGAGATCATGACAGGCCTGTTGCCAAAGATCACACAGTCAGACAGTTCACGATTCAACGTAGCCAAAAAGTACTTCGATATTGTCAATGTTCAGAAGCAAAAGTTATAAGAAGGAGGGAAGACAAGGGCTAGCCTTGGAAATGAAGAAAAGGGGTTCACCCAGTTTCCTCAAGTAGAACACAGTACCTTGTTCCAATGGTGCAGCTGGTGCCCTGGCAGTTGTTCCTGTTGGGTTCCCACAGACCCACGATTCCTGGAGCTTCGTTGTGAAGGAGGACTTCTGAAGGGGGTCTGCACCACATAGGGATGAAGCTGGCAGCAGCGACAAAGAATAAAAGGTGTACTCCTTAAAAACAGGAGAGGCTCTTCAGATGGCTATCCGGACCACTACAGCAGCGTGCAGCGATTTCGACCAAGGAAGAGGTTCCTCTGGCTGTAGAAGATGAGCTGATTGTCCCCACCAAGCTCAAGGGAAGAAGACTCCGGACTGGATCTTCTCTAAATCGTTGAAGGAAGATAGCTCAGGAATGCAGCAGGGCTTCACCGGGACAGGGTAGTTGCAGCAGCTGTCGTTCTCTCCGCTTCTCTTCGGTTCCTTGTAGTTCCAGTGGTGACTCTCCGACTTCTAGCCCAAGAGACCTGCCTTTTCTGCGAAAAACCCCCATTCACACAGCCTGGCTGTCAATCAACCAGCAGGGGGCCAATCATGACAAAGTGCGACTTGGGTTTCATAGGATACCCTGTGCAGGGGAAGACTACACCCCTCCCTCACATTCAGCCCACCTAGACACTCGGGCGCCTTGAGGAGGGCTTCTGAGCAGAAGCCCGCCAAAAGACAGTGAACAAAGAAGGCGAACCTAGTTTGCTGCGCAAAGTAAAACACAAGAAGGACTTTAACAAAAAGAAATTGTGAATAAACCCAACCGGAGCCAAAAGAAAGACGATTTGGTCAAGCGGGTTTATGTTCGAGGATAATAGCCAAGAACAGTACCACGTTTATCTAATATAATCGCGTAGAAAAGTTAGGGTAGATACCACTGCCACCAGCCAAGTCTAAATGTTAAAAGAGCGAAACAATGCTCTAGGAGGTACAGATACAAAGGGATACGAATTAACCCTTTCCAGTACTCCATGGAAGATGGGGTGTACTGGATCTGTGGTAGATTGACTAAGTAAAGTTAATGGTAACTTTACCCCTTTTCTGGGGGACGGTAGTCGCCTCAGAAATGGAGTCGAGGGAAGTCTCAGAGACAACCCTGTGCCACGGCACTGACGGTGCTGTGCGACGCACAAAAAGAAGGGGGCTACTGAACTGGTGCACTCCAGAGTCCACAATCACAAAAAACAGGTAGAAACACATAGCAAAACACAGGTAAGAGTGGGGGAAAAGCTCTCACTCTTACCAAGTGGAACAAAATAAACTCCAGAAGTCCATCAAAGCTGCGGGGGGACTCACTAGGTGAGGGAAATTAGCCAGAAATGAGAATTCTCCCCAACAGTCTCTAGGAAGTCTCACTACCAGCTGCACCTCCTCAGATGTGTTCTTCCTTTCCTCTCCTTCACTCAGAAGCTCACTGTGTGCAGAGCTCTGGTTCTCTCTAGCCTGGACTACTGCAACAGCCTCTTTCTAAATCTTCCTGATTCTACTCTCTGGCCTCTGCAACTCATCCAGAACAGGTTTGCGAGACTTGTCCTTGGCCTCAAGCCCAGGAATCGTATCTGTCCAGGACTGAAATCTCTGCACTGGCCCTCAGTGGCTGCAAGGATTAAGTTCAAAAACCTCTGTCCACAAGGCCTTCTGGGGTCTGGGGCCTCAATACCTCCAACTTTCTTTTCCTAAATATCTTCCTTCTCGAGCTCTTCGCTCATCCGTCTCCAACTCTCTCAGGGTCAGTCGTTTCTCCAAGCAACGAGTTGGTGGTAGATCTCTTCCTTCGGTTGGGTCCTCCCTCTGGAACAACCTCCCTGAAAATTTAGGAGAACCATCTTTGGTTCCGGAAGCACCTCAAGACATTCCTCTTTGCTTCTGCTTTCTCTCCTCCTCTCCCCCGCTGAACTCCTGACTGAAACTGCACTGGTCACTTGGCTACCCTCTGATCTTGGGCCCAGGTGCCATCCACCACCAGCTGCACAGCCTCACGGGCAACCCCCGCACTTGGGGGCAGTTTCTGTATCCCTACAGGCCCCCAGCTCTTGACACTTGATGTCGGCACGTACCACCAGCTGGCTGCACTTTTACCTATTGTTTTTATTTAATTTATTCTTTTCTGTTGATTCTACGTATTGCATTGCCCCTAACCCGGCACTTTCCCTTTCCCCCTCCCCGGCACTTGTGCGATCTCAAGGTCACCTGGCCTAGTAAGATCGCTGTCTTGTCGTCCCTCTGTTCCCCCTCCCTTGCCTTGTCACGCCTTGAAACACTTGTGTATAGGTGCATTATGAATGCCATATCATATAAGCATCATATATCAGTGAATTGCCCTTTGACCAACCTTCATTGTGGAGCAAATTCAGCACAGGGCCATTTAAGGCGATTCCCAGTTTTTTCCTGAAACCAATCTGGAACTTGGAAAGCCAACCTGACTTTAAAGCCCATTGCCCCAGATCAGTAAGCAATAAAGAAGCAAAGGTTATTAATTGAAATGCATTGATATTTTACTTTACATTTTGCAGTGCATCTGTTCCATTGATTTTAACTTCTTTTGTGATTAAGTGTATATGTAGATAGTCTCACTTTGAGGCCCTCAACTGTGTACCTATATGTTTATATACATGTGATTAGGGGTTATATCCTTATCTTCAATTTTATCTTCCTACTGTGTTAAAGGTCTAATTCCATCTTCCCTCTTTGTATAGTTGTCGAACCTGCACACTTGTATAGACCCCCACCTTGAACTCCTTAGGTTGGTCTTGCCAAGTATATATGGAAATTAAGTGGACTTTGTCATTTTACTGTATTGCTGTAAAATTATGTCGCATTGCTACCTATCTGTAAATATTGTAAAATTGCTTTATCTTGTCTTTTCATAAACTGTCTGCATTTTAGTAATATGCAAGATTAGCACCCAGCTCCCAAAGGGCTTGGAGCGCTCTATAAATAAATAAACTAAACTAATAAATGTGTGTATTTTTGTACTTTGCTTTGTGAGTGGTTAACTGTACTTGTACACTGAAGACCATATGTCCTTAAATTTGCCTTATTACTGCTCAGTCTACGTTGCCTTGATAGAGTTTGGCTAGACTAAAGGCCTAATTATGAGTTTGGTGGTATTAACCCTGGTAATCCCACCAAACTCTTTTACCGTTACCTCATGGAGTATATGCTGGGTACCCAGAAATGTCCACCTCATGGCAAGTTATGCGGACGGATTTTTGTGTTATTCCCAACTTTGGAGTCCTCAAGGGCTCCATGGGGTCTGGTATTGCCGGCATGTGGTAATAATCGCATTTGCTACAAAAGAGTAACAAAAAAACAGAAGAGTTTTGGTAACAAGTTTGGAAGTGGGGAACAAACATACACCAATAGCAATTCAAGGATATTTAGACACTACCCCCAAGCTCACAATCGGGCCCCAAAAAATGCTGAGGTCACCAACTTTGACTCGGTTAACCCTCCTACAGGGTTGGGTCTGAAAATTCATCTTAAGAATTGGTGCTCATTGGTGGGAGAAGGTGTTAAAGAGTCAGTGAAGCATCAATGGAGTGGCCAACTATTATTCGCACCCAGGGAAGGGTGCTGAGCCAAATTTGGTGGCTGGAAAAACAGACGAGAACACACATTCTCAGCCTGCTGTTTTCAGCCACCCAAGGACCTTTCCCAGGTGGTGCCATATTTGTTTTTTTTAATGTTGGGCGGCAAGAGGGAGGCTCTCTGTTGCCCCACCCCCCAAACAAACCATACCCCTTCACCACCCTCTCCCTCCCCACTTACCTGCTGGACCAGAGCTTTGTGCTCCGGTCCCGGCACCCCTACCTCTGCCATAGAAATGGAAAAGGGAAGACCCCTTTCCCTATGGCGGCGACCATCTTGAATTACATTTTCTCATTGGAGATTGAGACCCGGGGTGTCAATGGCTTTCAGACCCGCTGCGGGGGACGGACATGGCCTTTAATGGCCCCCCAGCTGTCGCTGAGGCCTTCGTTTGGGTTGGCAGGCTGTTAAAGGCCATGTCTGCCCTCCAAAGGAGGGGTGAAAGAGACATTCTGCATACAGACCTTTAAGCAGTAAAGTTCGAGAAAGTATACACTACAAAACCCTTTAGACATGGACATGCACAATCTACATTACCTTCATAGAGTTTGAATAAACTGAGTGTCAAATTCAATGTTCTCCAACAAGTCTGGTCTCTCTGAAACAGACTGGTTCTGGAAATACAGCTTAACACATACTTGGAAAAGGTTTAATATTTCCATATCCTGACCTTCATCATCGCACTCCTCAGGCGAGCCTGGAAGTCTGATGTACCTGTCCTAGAAAGTGAAATAAAAGCGTGTTTTCCACTGTAGGATTCAATGCTTACACCACACATGTACTCTTGGAAACCTTCTTTCAAATCTGCCCATTTCAATTGGGAATCCCCTGGCACAGGTAAGAACAAGGAAGGACCAAGTATGTTTTGTTGTGCCATGTTGTTCCTAGGTTGTGGCTAATTCAATTAATGTTGATGTACCAATTTGCACATTGGAAATAGTGTCACAGTAATTTCTCTTTATTCACTTTGCCCTCTTGAAGATATCACTGGGATAGCAGGTACAGTTTAAGAATTACATACAGCATAGTACTAAGGCACTAAGAACCCAGCAAACAGCAAGCAAGCATGTGCATGTCTGATGGCCCTCTTGAATGAAACGTGTCGAAAGAAAAGGAGACACTAGTGGCAAAACCATAGACAGCAGCCGGCGCAGCTTTATCAACCACATCTTGGGCATCTTTTGGAGTCAGTGGGCCTGAAAGAACGGTGGTGGTAAAACCACTGCCACCATTCTTTCTGGACCGGCTGATTCAGACTCCTGCAGGCGGGAGGTGTCACTCCCGCCAGGTCTGACCTGGCGGGTTTAACACCACCCGTCTGCAGGTGGACATGGAAACACCGGCTCCGTCATAGACGGACCAGTGTTTCCATTGTCCCCATGCCCATGGAGTCCTAACGGACACCATGGGAAAGGGGACTTACAGAATTCCGCCTCCGGAATTCCCGGGTCACTGGGGTCGTAATGCCCCAGTGATTCCAGGAATCACGGAGGCGGAATGGTAATACGGGTCCGGCGGTAGCCTGCCGGTTTTTCCGGCACGGTTACCGCTGGACTCGTAATGAGGCCCAATGTTTTTTTTAAGTCCAAATGTTGCTCTCAACGTTTGTCCACCATTGACTGGACAAAACTCCCAACATTGAACAAAACAATGTTTTAAGAATAGCAACAAATAAAGAAAGAAATATCCAAATTCTAGTTCTTGAAATCGGGGCTGACCCTCTTAAGCAGGGAGAGTTGGTTAGCATGGGGCAATGCTGTTAGTAAACTCTCGGCTGGCGTTCTATCGCCTTCAGAAGGCAATGTTGTGAGGAAGCTCATGGATTTAGACAATATGTCAGTCAGGTACTAGTGACAGTGAAACTGTTATTAAATCTTAATATTTCTGGTTTACAATACCTCTAATTAGGAACTAGTAGACAGAAGCCAACCCTGTTGCATGCACATGACACAAACATGATGTTTCTGGACAGGCATTCACGGCACAGGATAACTATAGCCATCACATTGTGTACTGGTACAAAAGTCAAGAAAGAATTGCTCAGAACGAAAATTACCTGGGCTGCAGAGGTGAAAGCAGTTAGCACATCTCCCTGACTCTTGGACACAGAGCGCAGGACATCTAGTGATAGAATGTTGGTTGTGCCTTCCCAGATTGTCAGTACCTTACAGAAGAGAGAAATTAAATTGTATAGAAGTCTATGCTCATCAGCCAAAAAACGTCACTTTTTTTTAATTCAAGCTTCCTTACCTGTGCGTCACGGATCAGGACTGGTAAACCTGTGTCTTCCATGTAACCCTGCCCACCAAAACTCTCCAGGCCCTCCGAAATAACAGCGATTGCCTACAAATAAAGAAATATTATGTGAGTACATCAAAAATGACCACCAGCTTCTTCCAGGAGAAGACATTGGACCAGAGCCTCAAAAATCAATGTAAATGAAAAAAAAAACAGAGCATGGGCTTTTTGTGAATTCATTACTGAAACACACAGGTCACCTTATTCTCAAAGGTGACCTGCATATTTTAGGAGGGCTGGACAGCGGCACAAAGATGCACAGTCCACCCACTTTGCATACACTAGTGTTAGGAGCGCGCTCCCATCAACCACGCATTTCACTGAGACAGGCTGTTAATGGGTCTGTCTCTGAAATTCTAAGGCGGTCCATCCCTGTTTGGGGGACGGAAATGAAAGTGTGACAGCGACAGCTTTAAACCGTGAACGAGAGGCAGAACAATTGTTCTCAGGAATACAATCACAAAATGTAGGCAAACCAGACAGTAACACCAAATCTCTAAAAAATGTATTTGAACAATTGGAAATTCTTTCCAAGAAAGAATTCTCGATGGTGGGACGGGACTACCTTAGAAAAATATTTACAAGTGGACAGGATACCGAGAGGCATGCGAATTTGCATTTTTCCTTTCTTCGCGTTAGATAACATTGAGGAACTGAAAGATTGGGAAGAATTACTAATCACAACTTCCAAAGAGATGATGCATCGAATCATTATGAACACCAAAATAGCACATAACTCTTTGGTAAAAGAAACTGAATCAACCAAAAACGCAATAGAAGATTTAACTATACCGGAAGCAACTTTAAAAAATGATCAGATAATGGATGATTACTTATCAAAATATGAACATGAAATCAAAATTAATTCCACAGAGACGAATTAGATTATAAATTCAAAAGAGTATATACATTTCAGAGAAAATTACCTAACAGGACCAATAAACCAAAGAGCAAACCAGCCTCCAAAATAACCCAAATACCCATAGCATCACTCCCATCATCAGATGTGGAAACAAGTGAAGGAGAAGGCGAAACCTCACAATCAACAAATAAAACTACATCAGAGGCAGCATCCACATATTCTTTTTTCGAAGAATACAGAAAATACAATTCCCATACCAATTATCTCAAAATTCAAACAGCCAATCCCAACAAAACCCCACCACAAATAGTGGCCCCTCAAAAGGGGCAGAAGGGGGAGGGGAACCATCAAAAGAAAACGCAAAAAAACAAGGCGTTCTGACAAGATCGAAAACCCATCAACAGAGGAAAGTCTATTTCTCAATCTATCAGACAAACAATGCTCCTCAGAACTAATATCACCCTTAAATAAAGGTTTATCTTTCTGTCCAGCGAACCACATGGATTATTTTCAAACCAATCTTGACATATATAAATTCAGCAGAAGTCTCAAGTTGACATTTTTTTCCGCATCCAACAGTTACATTAAACCTATTGAAGAATCAGAGATTCCGTCTGAACTCACTATACCACATTCATTGGGCACAGTTGATTTATTGAACATTCAAGAACTGGAAGACATACACACAGTCAAATCACTTGCATCAGATCTTAATATCAATACAGGGCTAACAAATTGCTCAATTAAAATGGAAATCCACATTTTATCCACAACTACCTATGGACAATGTGATGGACATCTTCCAAAAGGCTGCCTTAAAAGACCTACGTGATAAATAATTAGCCAAAAGCAAACCATCTATAATCCAACAAAATCTTACTTTGCAGGAGAGAAAAGCCTTAAAAGAATTAAGTATGGATGAGACAATCACAGTCAAACAAGCAGAAAAGGGGGGAAAATAGTACTTCTAAATACCAATGACTACATCAAAATGGCACAAGCACATTTGGACAACAGTGATTGCTATGAGAATTTAAAAGAAAATCCACTACCTAATCTTATACGAGAATGGAAAAGCTCAAGTACACATTGGTACGAAGAAGGGCTGCTTTCAGAAGAGGAACACAACTACATGAACATTTCTCACCGTATATTGGCCTGCATCTACTTTTTACCTAAAATACATATAAAATATGAATAATTTCCATCAATCAGACCAATCATAAATGGTATAGGTTCCTTAACAGAACCTATATCTGGATATATCAACAAACATTTACAACCTTTGGCCACAAGTCTGGCATCTTTCATCAAAGACACAAAGGACGTAATTCAACAGTTTGAATTAATAAATTGGGAATTGAATTTTACATTTGTGACATTTGATGTTACTGCTCTGTAGACAAGTATACTACATAAAAAAGGAAATTAAACAACAAGAATTTCTCAAAACCAGATGAATCTCTTATCTCATGCAAAACAAAATGATATGTGAGATGCTTAACTTCACGTTAATCAACAACATATTTTTGTTCAATCAAGAAATATACAAAGGCAACTGCCAAGGGTGCTTAATTTGCCCCAGTTTATGCTAATCTCTATATGGGAGCTTATGTACTTCATGCATGACAACATTCCTCCTTCACTAAAGAAAATCAAGTGATTTATTGGGGAGATTTATTGATGACATTCTAGTAATGTGGAATGGAAGCAGGAAATCACTTATAGAATATCATGAATACCTCAACAAAAATCAATCCAATCTCAAGTTGACTATGGAAGAAAGTCAAGACAGAATTCATTTTTGGACTTGGAACTGTATATTGACAACAACCAAATCAAATCTACACTCTATATCAAACCAACGTCTGGAAATAGCATCTTACATGCTAAAAGTAATCATCCCCAACATATAATGTACAACATACAATAGGGAGAGTTTCAGAGAATCAAACGCAATTGCATCCAAGAAGAATTGGAAAAACATCTTTCAATAGCAAAAACCAAATTCAAAGAGAGCTTATACCAATGAGCTTTTTAAAAAAAGCATACAACAAAACAAAAAACAGAACCAGGGCAGAGTTGTTACAAAACAAACCAAAACAAGACTAATGAGGCAAAACAACCACTAAGGTTCATCACAACATACAATGCAGAAGCTAATCAGCTCAGAAAAAGTCTTAAAAAACATTGACATTTGTTATTATTAGATGGGGATTTAGCACCCTATCTGGAACCCTCTCCAAGCATTACATATCAAAGCTGAAAATATTAAACTAATTCTGTGCCCTTCACATTTTGTCAAAAATAAGAAGATCAAAGGCAGATCCGATGTGGCAATCAACTAATCTAACGGGCAATTTCGAATGTGGCAACTGTAGCATGTGTCAGTACTAAAAAAATGGAAAAACAGATTACAATGCCAAATGGTCAAAAATACATATTGAAAGACTTCATCAATTGCAACACTAAATATGTTGTTTATGTGATTCAATGTTCATGTTCAAAAATATATATTTGAAGTACAATACGTACACTAAAGACCAGAATTGCTTAACATTTGAGGACCATAAGAAAAAAAGATTCAACATATCCGTTGAGTAAACATTTTGAATCAGAACATAATCCAGATCAAATAAAAGACATTACATTTTATGGTTTGGAACATGTGGAAACTCCAGAAAGAGGAGGTATCAAAGACAAACTTTTAATAAAGAGTGAAGTGAACTGGATAGGTCTTATGGATTGTTGCAATACAGGATTGAATTCAGACACAGAGATGGGCCATTTTTTGTAATTGCATGCTTGTAATTCCTTTCTAACCTTACAAAAGAAAATGATTTTGTTATGCTACAAAAACTACCACTCTTTATTATCATCACTTTTTTCATTATATTCATTATTCTCAATTTATATTCTATATTTTTTGCGCATTAAATCATTGCATTATCATATGTAATCATTTGTGCTGAAACACTCCAAAATTATTATTTTGCTTATATACCGGACTAATCTTAATTCATACATAAAATCATGGCACTACTTTTTTCAAAATCATGGAATTCAAAACAAATGGTAAACTAATTAGCAAATTGCATTTCCAAATAAAACTCACAAGTTCAGAAGTTTGACATTTTTATTAAAAGATAAATCGCATCTGTACATCAGCATCCTAATCCAAGATGGATGCCGTAACGGGATGACGTGGGCATACAAATCGCGCTCCCAAGCCGTTACGTGATGCATTAATAAGGGCCATCTTGAATCAGTAATCGGTCTCCATTCCGATGCCGAAACCAAGTACAACCCAAAGGGCTTAGTAGCAGATTACAGTGAGGTAATAACGTTTACAAACTATACGTTTTACCTTAGAATAGATCACAATATAAACAGACTCTTGACAAAAATACATATATTTTCTCCAATGGTCAATTTTGAAAAACAAGTGCCTAGCGGCTAAATATAACGCAAAAAAAATGCAAAAACAAAGTCATGAAAAGCTGAAAAGGAACGAATACAAATGAGACCCAGACATTCAAATTGAAAGACACCATCAGGAGAATACTAACCAGACAAACAATCACATTCTATTTTTGAGACAGCACAAATGTAAGTTTACATAATTCTTAATTGAGAATTGCCAAAAGTTTGTATTTTGGGTAATGTGAAATGATGTTGATACAGCGGTAAGAATGTGTCTCTTGTTCTTATATGTTTTAGTTATCACATAAAAGCCTCCTGAAGAACCATTATAATGAATGGGGAAAAAAGTGCCGGGGGACAGTGAAAAAAAATGGATTCTACGCAAATTGCTTTTGGTGGATCATTCACAAAATTAATGAACATATAAAAAAAATTGAAGTTAATGGAACGATCATTATAAATCCACCAAAATTGTTTAAATCTCGACTTTATTAGATTTTTTTTAATTAAAAATTGTGTTTGATGCAAAACAACTTTACAATTTATAAAAAAACACAAACACTTTTATGAATCATTAAAACTTACATTCTATACAGTTTATAGAAACAAACAATACAATTTGTGAAGACAAAAAGTATACATATCTATCATTGACATTTCAGTACACTTATAGAAGAACAAAAATCTAATTTAAGAAGACAGGAGTACAAATATCCATTATTGAGATTTCAAGTCACTTATGGGATTTACATATTTTTCTACGTTAATCACTAGAAAATGACAAAGATAGCATATCCTGACTAACAGAATTTAATATCTAAAATGCAAGATCAAACAATAAATTCTTACTATCATTATTTGGCAGTACTATCATCATATTATGACTTAACTTCATCTAGTTTTGTTTGAATAAAACATAAGAAACGTGTTAGCGCTATGAGCAAGGTATTGTTATCTCCCCACATACAAAAACACCAGAATAATTCTAATGAAAATGTTGAGTCGTTTACCAAGTATTTGCTCAAGTTAGACAAACGCTGTGCTTCAAAAAATGGACAGTAGAGTATTAGATGTTTTAACGTTTCTGTTTCATTTAGGTTGTGACAAAAGCAACATCCTTGATCAGAAAGATTGACACGATTATCATGCCAATACTTGGTTTGTTCGCGGGTGCTAAACAAGTTAAACCTAAATCTCAAACATTTGTCTAACTCGTTCGCTAGGGCAAAACTTTAAATAATGCATCCTTGGTATGTGCTTGTGTCTAAATTTGGCATATTTGGATAGTTGTACATAATGTGCTGATTGATCCCCAGTAAACACCCAATCAATTTGCAGCAGTTTTTTCTTGACCTGACCTGGTCAGTAAACTAGATCATACTCAACCATTCCTAATTCTGTTAGTGTATCAAGCATTTGGATTTTGAATGTAGCCATGGAACTCGGAGACTCCTTATTTCTCATTTCAGCGAGATCTTCATATAAGGAATTTGCCGGAGGTAACAAGATTTTACTAAAGTTGTTGAGTCTGCACCATTTTAACCGACTAGCAGAGTTGCATTGATCGTAAGAGAATTGTACCAAGTAATTAGCGAATTTGTAGTTGTTAAGTTATAACCTAAATATGTAAGACCCACTTTAGATTGAATTGATTTTCCTCATAAGGTCCAATTATAATGATCACCTTTCTTTCCTTCTTTCCTTTTTTTTTTAACTTGAAAATATAAGAATGTTAGATTTCTGTGCATTAGTAGAGAGATTATGTTGGCTATAAAACTCAGCAAAAATGTCAATTTTTGTCTGCAGACCAAAAGGCGTTCTGTCAAATAAGATCACGTCATCTGCAAAAGCCATCCAGCTAAGGCGTAGACTACCCAGCTTAACCGGAAAGGATTTTTGACCAAGCCATAAATCGTCCACGTCCGCCAGGTAAACATTAAATAGCACGGACGCCAGGTTGTACACTTTTTCGATGCCTATTTCTGTAGAGATTTTTTCAGTTAAGGAGCCAGCTTGATTGGTTCCGATTTGGTAATTCGTATTCTGATGTAATGAGGTGATAATGGCTATAAGATGAGACGGAATACCAATATTAGCCATCTTCGCCCATAAAATGGTTCTAATTACGCTATCAAAAGCTGAGGATAAGTCTAGAAATGCCATATTTATAGGACCATTTATGGACTGGGTTGAGGAAGCCAACAAATGAGACAGAATAGTCCCATTTAATTGCATGCCCAAATGTTTCCTGAATCCAGTTTGGCAATGTGAGAGAATGTTACGCGTGTTAATGTAGGAATTCAGGTTGTGTAAGATTAATGAGGCAAAGATTTTACCAGCAACATCAATAATCGCAATAGGACGATAATTTGCTGGAAGATCCATTTATCGCTTTTTGTATAGCGGAATGATAAGTGACGTGAGCCAAGAACTAGGAATACTCCTGGTTTGAAATACAATGTTGAATCGCCTTTTGAGAACTGGCGCCCAAAAGTGTGGATCGTCCTTCAGAACACACGGTGGGAGCCATCAGGACCAGGCGCCCTAGAACTTTTCAGCCTAGTAAACGCATCATAGATTTCATTTAATTCCCATGGGCAATAAAGAAGGATGTCTTTGGAAGAATCTTGAGTATTAAACTCACAAAATATATGTGGACAGGAGTACTTTAGTCTGTAGTATTGCACCCAGGTATCACCCGATATTGAAGATTGAAAATCAATTTGATGTTTACCGATTGGATTTCTAATCATCTTCCATATTTGCCTAGTGTTTTTTTACAAATGATATTTATGATCCTTTGATCATTTGTTAAATAAGCTTCAAATTTAATATTTTTGATCTCATTTTTATATGATAAGAGGATTGATCTTTTTGTTGGAAGATATTCACTAGCAATATAATTCAAGTTTTTCAGCTATTGATTTTGTCGATCAACTATGTTCTTCTTAGGATTTGTGTTTACTATGTTAAGAAGATGATGGCGAATCATATTTAATTTCCATCTATCAATTTGTAAGGCGCGTTCATCTCCGATCTGGTTAGTGGAATATACCCAAAGATTGCGATTAACTAAACTGTTGAGTTTCCTGCAAGTTGCGGGATGCCATTGCACCGAAAGTATCTGCCTATCAATAATAGGCAGAGTTAGGTTCAAATCAACTTTATAAGTACCAAATGGCATAGCTAGTGAACAATCCAACAAAAGATGATCACTATTCCCCGCACGAACTAGTTTGAGGAGAGCTGCCGTCATAGCTACTCGATTCGATAGTACAACATAGTCTATATAAGATTTGAGTCGGCCTCTCTGCCAGGTAAAAGTATTGGCTTGGATGTTGTCGACCATTATCTGAAGGTCCCAATCCTCAAATAATTGAATCCAAGATTGACCCTTAATCTGCGAAGGAGAATTAGAGGAATACACACTATGCGCCACATGAAGCGAGGTGTTAAAATCGCCTCCAAGAATGATTTCAAACTTGGCATTAAATAAAAAAGTGTTACGCTCACCTGGTATCCACAGGGACGTCACTCAGCCGGGTTACTCGCTAGTATACTTAGCAGCTTTGCCCAGATGTGGTCTGCGGGGAAGGTTCTGCCTGAAAATACAGGAGGACTGTGTTCAAGACTGACCGTCCAGGGTAAGTATCCTCCCTCCACCCCTGTATGATTTCAGCCCCTCTGGGGCCCTCTCCTCACCTTGTGGTAGAGTTAGGCGTGCTCTCCGTCCTGCCTTCTTTGCAGGGGCGTGTTGTCTTTTGTGGGCGTGTGCGGTCCAGCTACTTCACTGACGCCGGCCCGTTTGATATTTTTCAGGTAGGTCTTATTGCTGTTCTTTAGTATTGTTTCTATCCTGCATGCCTTTCTTTGTTTAAAATGTCTCCCTTAGGTATGCAGAGCTTCTGCATGGAGAACTGGCTTGGTTGAGCCCCGCTGGTAAATGATGGCGCATTAAGAGCGCTTTGATGCGGTAAGTAAGCGTTATGCGCAGCGCTGCAAAGTCTTGCCTTTGCTAACCTGTATTTTCCTTCCTTGTAGGTCGCGGGGTTCTTCAGCTCGAGTGGAATGCCCAGAGTGGTGCCAGCCGAGAGGCAACTAGCCAGGTAAGCCTTTTGAGCAGTTCGTAATTTGCAAATGTCTCTACTGCTTTCTTTAATGTTGTCTCTATCTTCCTGTTTCAGGTCGTTCTGTCATGGAGGCGTGCAGATTCGAGAAAGCTGTTCTCAGGAGCTGCGAGTGGCGAAAGATGAAGACTGCAGATAAGATGCTGCTGCTAATGATGTTCCTTTTGTCTCCTTGCAGGTTCTGCTTCTCTGAGGTTCGAGGGGAATAGCTGGACACGGTGAGCGTCACGTTGCAAGCTGCAAAGTAACACGAAGCATGTTGTCTTGCTCGGGTGTGGTTTAAATAGCCCCAACAAAATAGTCCTGGTAAAGTAGTCTGTAGGCTACCACACCCAAAACACTAGACTGCATAGCTTGGTTCCAAGGACCCAAGCTATGTGGATGCTTCCAGGTTGGCTGACAATATAATAAAGTAGTTCCCAAGTACATTGTTGTTCATGGAGTACGAGCCTGGCGCCATAGGCGCCAGGACTGGCCCCATGAGGGCTTTTAAAGAGGATGCCAGGCTCTAGAGACCCGAGTCCTGACTCCACCTGGCCAATGGGTTTGCCAGAGGGGGTTGTGGGCGAGGGTCGTGACAAAAAGCTTCAATTAAAATTGCATTGAGTTTGAAGATTATGTTTTCAATAGGAATCGAGTCTGGATTCCAATATAAAGAGATAATTAGAAAAGATTGATCAGGAGTCGAAGACAAAGTTAGGTGAATTATCAGAATTTGAGGGGAAGTTGCAACAAAAAAATAAGAAGAGCAGTCAATGTCATTTTTGATCAAAACAGCCTTACCCCCTTAAGGATATTGGAGGGCAAGAAAAATGGTACTAGTTCATTGTATTTAATCAAGTTTCAAGGATTGAGCAATCTCAAAGCAAACCAGTACATATCTATGCATCTCCATTCCACAATTCAATGAATAACAATACTAGGAATAACTCGCCATCAATTGCTACAGGCTGCAAAACTTGATAGTTTTAAACCATAGTTGCCACACAAAAAAAAATTGAAATCATGACAGGATCAAAACAGTATAAATTATTCACCGCAGTGACTAACGTAGTCCTAATCCATAGTCCTGTTTCCTCCATACTGTATGGGCGTCCCTCGTTAGAGACGGGAACGGAAACCTTTTCACGAGAAAAAAACTGTTTCCCCTTTAAATGTAGTTGCATGTGGGGACGCAGCCCTGGGAGCATGCGCTCCCCTGACTCCGACCACCGGCGCCACACTTCAGTCCCCTTTGGCACATCGGTTGCATTACTATTGCCTAATAACACTTTTTTTAAGGGGGAGGATGGTGGGAAGAATGGAGGAAAGGGGACTATGGACTAGGAGTATGTTAGTCACTACGGTGAGTAATTTACAATTACTCCTACATCCCGTCCCTTATCCTCCGTACTGTATGCGCGATTACCACTGATTAAAGCCCTGGGGAGGAGAAACATTGCAACTCCTAAGAAAACAAGTTCTTCAGGACCACTTGGCCAAATGCTGTGTCTGATCTGGCACTGGCGTCCAAGCAATAGTGCTTGCAGAAGGCTGATGAGGCGGCCCAAGGGGCCCTGCTGATTGTTTGCCATGTGTGAGAAACCCAAGGGTGTTCTCACGAATAGACCGCAGGGATCCTTTGTTCAGGTGGCCTGGGGAGGGCAATTGCGCTTGGTTCCTGACCCTGGGGACAGACAAGCGAGGGACGATCACCTGGGCAAGGGGTCCTTGGGTAATGCGGGAGGAGCACCCCCAGGAGCAGCATGGTTTCCCCCCCTTTCTGACAAAACCCTACCCGACATTTCCTCCACCTTCACAGGCTGTTCCGCATCCTGTCCCGTAGGCCCCTCCCCAATTCCAACAGGTAACAAGATAAGGGGGAGTCGTAGGGGAACCACAAAAAGGACACTACAACTCCCATAATCCCATTCCACTACTTAACTACCCAAGGACATGGATGAAGAGCATCATGTGGCGAGTTATGAGGATTACCCATAGGAATCAAAGCGCAATGGATTCCTATTGGCAGTCTCTATTTTGTCCCGATAAAGTCAGGGAGAGTCAGGCAGGGCTGGGCAACCACTCACACAGGACTCCTGTTAATTCTCACAGAAAGTATAAAGGGTGGAGCACACAGGCACACTGTGAGCGAGTTGGGGATGCTGGATGGTGCACAGAGGCCAGGAGGGAAGAACAGCAGCTCGAGGAACCTTGGAAAGCCTGGAGGAAGGACTGCCAGATCACTGAGCCTGTGAGTACAGGGGAGGCTGCAGTGTGGCAAGGCAGCTGTGACTCCAGGGAGCCAACCCAGTGAAAGCTGGGGTTACTGGGCAGAGCCCAAGCCAGTGCTCCTCCCCTGGGTAATATACTGAAGCCCAGGCCTTTGAGGGGCAGCTGGTGAGACCGTGACCTCAGAGTCATCCCTTTGAGACAATTTGCTACTCCCAAAACCACCAGAATACTATAAAGGGGAGCTGGCGAAGTGGGAGCAAAACAAGAGTGAAGTATTGTGGAACTTAAGTTCAGAGACATTTTTTTGTTGGAAAACCTGAGGAATGTGAGACACAAGAAGGAGCAGGACGACCGATCGAGGGACAAGAGCGAAGGGTAGGGAAACCCTGAAGATCCCTGCAGGAGGTTGCTGCCTCTGGGAAACCGTGAAGGATACGCAGACAAGAAGAAGCCTGCATTGTGTTTCAAAATGCCAGCGACCCTCCCGGGTGAACGGCAGAGTTGGCGAGGCAAGGCCAAGCCTGTGGTATCCACCTTGACTTGTGAATCAAAGGCACAAAGATAAGAAAGGAATGCACACAACCTGTGTGTTAGCGAAATATATGAAAGGCTGGTTTGTGTCAAGGAAAGATTGAAGCTGCAACAGTTTATCTCACGATTGAAGGTTGCGGGCGTGCAGATGAGACGCGAAAGGAAGCAAACCAGTAGTGAACTTTAAAGTTTACCGATAACTGTGAAGCCAGTGATCCAGATAAGCAGAGTAGTCCATCGAAAGGAAAAGGTCCACTCGAAAGTCTCCGCGAAATGTTCGATGTCTTGTTATAAGGCGACAAAGCTATCAAAGTATGAAATGCGCAATGGTCAAGATTAATCTCGACGTAAGGGGAAGTTAAAAGGGGATTGCTTTAAGAGAAAGATTTCTTTGAACTTTTCTGAGTATGTTATGGAACTACCAAGACCAAGAAACACGGGGGCAAATAAACAAGGAAAAGCCGAATGGAAAGTCAAAGTGGTCTTGCGGAGATCTATGGAAAAAGTCTTGCACATTTGAAAGTCTTTGACATCAGTGAAAGGTCAGACCTGAATGAGGGAGACCGTGAACACAAAATAAGTTGGGGGTAGGGAACAACCCCTAACGAATGTGAATGAAGCTTGGGGAGGAGAACCACTGCAGGTACGAGGTCCAAGCCCGGCTGAGGGAGATCTATGTTGAATCAGGTACTTTATGTTGAATGGTCTGAGCCGGCTTGACGGCACCTACGTGAAATTTCGTTGAACTGTGAAAGAACCTTTGGTGAAGCGGGCCTCGACCCATGTTATGAACTGCCTTTTTTTGATAACCTCAGCCAGAGTGCGTCACTCTGTCCACAGGGGCCACCTTACTGCGTGCTGTCCAACATGGGGAGGAGAGCTGACTCAACCACCTTGATACTTTATGTTATAACAGACTTTCCTTTGCATACACAATCCCCTTTACAGAATTCTCTTCTAAGAGATCGGGCAGCCATAAGGTTCTGTTAGTATAGGATATTTTGATTTGACAGACTGACTAGGACTGTGTCTTCTTTATTATTTGACGGTAGAGACTACTCCCACCATAGCTATAGGGCAAAGTAGGAGTTTTCCCAACCCTAAGGATTTAATAAAGGTTTTAAAACTTACAACTCTTGTGTCAGTGTCATACTTGCGATACCATGCATTCATCATACATGGCACGCTTCTTTGCAATGCCACTGCAGTTGCCTTGGCTCTGACCGCATGATTGTGTGCATGTTTGCTGTCAATTTCATGCATTGCCCTTCGTAAGCTTCATTGATGGCCAACAACATATGGAGGCTTTGGACACCTGAGTCCTTGGTTTTCACCTTCCAAAAGTGATAAACAAGGCATCCGATTTGGAGAAGCCTCGAGTCCTGTCCAGGTAAAATCTCAGCGCTCTCCTTACGTCTAGACAATGCTTCTTTCTTCGTTCTTGGGAAGACGGTTGGAAGGACTATTTCATCACTGAGGTGAAACGACACGACTTTTGGGAGAAATGAGGGGTGTGTCCGTAGCAGCACCTTCTCCTGATGGAAAATCATATATGGCTCTGATGCCACTAGGGCCTGATTTTCACTAATCCTGTGCACCGAGGTAAGGCCCACCAAGAGCACAGCCTTAATAGTGACAAATCTGATGTCTACGGATGCCATGGGCTCAAAAGCTTTATGGGCCAGGGTGCTCAGCATCACGTTGAGATCCCAGACTGGGTGTGGACGCCTGACAGGAGGGTACAACCTTGTTAGTCCTGCTAGATGCCTTTTGACCAACGGGTTGGAAGTGCAGAAAATATTCTCGCCAGAGTTTTTGTTTGCACCTATGGCTGCTGGGTAGGTGCGGCTGGTGTCAACCTGCACGCCCGAGTGTACCAGATGGGTGGAGGACAGCACATGGTCTAGAGTGCACCTTAGCGGGTCCATGCGTTTTCCCTGGTCCATTTGCTTTTGTATTGAATCCTGGTGGCAGCGCTTCTCGCCCCTTGGACATCATCTAGGTTGTCCTGTGAAAAATGGAGGTGCTGTAGGGTTACGTGTTCAGGAACCAGGCTGCGAGGCTGAACCTTTCCGGGAAGGGTTGGACAACCCTCCCCCTCTTCCTCCTGCTGGGATAATAGTGGATCCGGTTCACTGGATGGGGAACTGGTGGTCGATTAGACAGTCGCAAAAGCTCAGAGTACCATGGTCTGGCAGGCCAATGTGGCGCTATCAAAATGAGACGCAGTCGATGCGCCTCCCTGGCCTGGCAGATACCCCTGTGTATTAACAGAGTCAGTGGGAAAGCGTATGCCCACATGCCGTCCCACTGCAGCTTCAGAGTATCCCCCAGTGAGCCTCTGCCCTGTCCAATCAAGGACACAAACTGGTGGCACCTCCTGTTGAGCACTGTGGTAAATAGTTCTATCTGGGGATGACCCCACTTGTTGAAGAACTCCCCAGGACCCTTTTGTTCAATTGCCACTCGTAGTTGTCGACTGCCAGTTTGCTGAGCCTGTATGTGTAGGTTGGACTCCCCCGGCAGATGGATGGCCGAGAGCCATTTGTTGTTGGCCAAGGCCCATTGCCATATCTCAATGGTTAGTCTGCACAGGAGTGGCGATCTAGTGCCCCCTTGCTTGTTGAGGTAGTACATGCAGGTAGCGCTGTGTCGGATGCAGACTGGGCTGTTGATTGGGAGAAAAGCTTTCATAGCTAGTCATATGACCGTCATTTCGAGCCAATTTGTGTGCGTCTTGGTCCCCATTCGACCATATGCCATGCACACTCTGGTTGTTCGGCGTGGCTCCCATCCCTTGAGGAAGCAGCCGTTGTAATGGTGTACGTCAGCCTGGGCTGCCTGAATGGTTTGCCAGCTTCCTGGCTCCATGAGGCTGAGAAATGTATCGGGTACCACCAGGAGGCAAGCTGCCATGATCCTTAGCAAAATGCTGGTACCACCATCCGGATGTCAACCCCCATACTGAGGAAATCCCCTTAGTCGCTTTGATCGCTGCAACCTCGTCCACAATAGGGAACATAATTTCTTCTTCGTGTCCCAGACTAGAACCAAGAGGTCAAGGACTGTGTAGGCTGCAATTACGACTTCTTGAGGTTGATGGAGGACCCCAGTTCGTAGAGCGTATGCATGAGGCTGGCTTCTGTGGTCTCGAGTCCCGCTTGCGATTCCGATCAAACCAGCAGGTCGTCGAGGTATGTGTGGACATGGCGGCCCTTTGACCTGAGCAGCGCCATCACAGTATTCATTCATCTAATAAACATACTTGGGCTGAATTGCAACCAAATGGGAAAACATTCAATTGAAGTGGAAACCCATGACCCGAAAGGAACAGTGGGCCTGCCAAATAGGTACGTGTTGTTACCTGGTACATTTTTGATTCTGCACTTTCAGAGATACATCGCATCTGAAGCAGGAAGACTGGCCTAATGATTTGGCATAAGGACTGGCCTAACATCTAACAGCCAAGAAAGCATGTCGCAGATAACAGCAGCTACTGTGGAATGCCACAGGCCTCAGAAATGGCCATCCATAGCCCTCCCTCTTCGAGAACGTACACAGCTCTGAAGCTGCTGGCTGAAGTCCCATGGTCGATAAGTTACGAAATGTACTTCACCCTCTCTTCGGCGAAATGACCTGTTATGAATACGTTGGGAGGAGATGAATATGTAGCTTGCATTGTACACAAGTATGTGTTAGGGAGAATTCTCTGGTAAGGCTAATTTCCCAAACCTAGTGAGTCCCCCAGCAGCTTTGCTGGATTTTTGGGGTTTATTTTTTTCTCCTGCTAAGAGTGAGACTCTTACTCCGACTCTTAGACATGATTTGAGGTGTTCCTTTGACTTTGTATGTGTTTTATGGGCTATGGGGTCCTTTACCCCATAGGGCTTCATGTGTTTTTGGTGTGTGGGTCACACAGCACCCTCCGTGCCGTAACCCAGGGGTGTCGTAGCGACCCCCAAACATAGACTCCATACCCTGGGACTGACTACTGTCTCCCAGGGCATGTAAAGTCACCATTGGCTTTACTAGTCTCAAATTGTGAACAGAACCAGTACAAACCATCATATTGTGGACGTACTGGTCGTGGCAATTCGATTGCTCGGGGGTCTGTTATTCGAGGGGGCACTGTCCAGTCCCCCCCGACCGAGTTTTGGCTGGTGGCAGTGGATACTACTTTTTTATATTCGACCGCGAATATATTCCTATGGGATTTCCCATTGTTCGAGGCTACCACTTTTTAAAATAGCCTCGAACATACCGCCGGTTTATTAAATTAATATAAAATCACTGGTTCGTATTTTTTGCCGAAACTCAATTCCAAAATGGCGTTTGTGTTCGCTTCTGTGACTCCAACCCTAGTCAGGCCCTTTTTTCCACTTTTTGGCGGGCTTCTCCACAGAAGCCTCCAAAAGTGGTGCCACTCTGTCTGGGTACCACAGGGGGTGTGGGAGGGGGTTTAGGCACCCTGGACTGAGTTGCCTCGGCAACTCAATTCGTACTCTTGTGTGATTGGCCCAAGTGGTGAGACGCCCGGCTCACCACTTAGCATGTTTGAGTGACAGCTAGGCTGAATGAATGGGGGTTTTCTGCATATAAGCAGGGCTTTGGGGACTGGAACTTCAGAAGTCGCCACAGGACCTAAAGAATCCGAGGAGGGAGAAGCTGAGCCGACCTGCAACGACGACACCACCGGTGGAGCCCTGCTGAACCGTCTCACCACTTTTCCTGACGACAGAGGAGATCTCCAGTCCGGAGAGTCTTCTTCCTTAGACTGGTGGGGATAACCAGTTTGCCCGTCTTTTCGCCTTCCTGGAACATCTCGTGGCCGCCTTGCCTGTGCCATGCACCCCGGCAACCGGAATACCACGGTTTACCACTACCGCGAAGAAAAGGGTAGTACCTTGTAACCGGAAAACTCCGCGGCTGGTTTCTTCCCTGGCAGTGCAACGACCTTCAGCTTTCTTCCACGTCGAGATCTTCTCTTCCTCTGGACAACGCCGCAACTTGCACCCACTGCCAGGATCAACTGCCCCCGCTGGAGGATCCTCTCCACTTTCAAGGTACTGTGTCCGCCTGGCCTCCCTCGCAATGGTCTGTGTGGGGTGACTCTTAAAGCCTCCATGTGCCACTTGGGTTGGCCCTAGTCTGGCTAACTGAACTTTTCTGAGCTGAACTAATTCTTTTCTGAACTCCCTGCAAGACTGTTCAAGACTTTTAAACTGTGTGATCTTGGGCGCATTGGTGCTCTGTTCTCTCTAAGAGGGAGCCTGGCCTCTGAACATTTTGCTCACAAGTAGACTTTGACTTTCCTGCCTTGCTGGGTGCTTCTAAAGTATTGTGTTGTGTGCTTTTCCCAATTGCTGCCTTTTCCCTCCCTTTTCCTAACTTATTGGCGTGCCATCTTTAGTTAAGCGCTCACCTCTGTCTGGAAATAAGTGGTGTTAACTAAGACTTGACTAATAAGGAATAAGGGATGTACATCTAATAATAGTGACTGCGTGTTGAATTTACTTACCTCTTTTTGTGCTAGTGTAATTTACAAGTGTGTCTTTAAATAAATAATTATATACTTTTACACCAAAGCTCTGGCCAGTGTTTGCTTGTGCTACTGTGTCTCTGTACCTATTGTGTATACTCTGCATACTGCCTAACTCATCTTGAGAGAAGTCTGACTGCTCAGCCAGAGCTACCAGGTAAATCTGGGTGGTACAGACTGCTACCAACTGGGTTTACTGCCAACCACCTGTAGTCCTAAATCTTTTGAAGTGGTCCCTAAGGGAACTGCACAGGTTTCTGCCCAACACTGGTGGCAGCGGTGGGATTTGTATTGAGTATACATTTTAGTTTGCTTATAGATACCTTAGTGCAACTAACCACAAAGCTTAGCACTAAAGAAGTTATTTTCTAAACCTGTCAACTATGGAAAGTTATAGTCAAGAGTCCCTTGCTACAAAAACTGCTGATTGTTTAAGAGTTCTCTGTAAGCATAAGAATCTCCTGACTAAAGGCAAGAAAATGGAGCTAATAGAAAGGTTGTTAGCAAATCAAAGTCTGGATGGTGGTTCAGAGGAACCTACCACCCCAGCAACTGTAGATAACAGCAATGATATTGATATGAATGTTAGTATTGATAACTTTGAGTCAGAAGCAGGAGAGGAGGATGAAGATGATATAGTTGTCTCTCCTGGGCCTCTTCCTGCCCTGCCAGCTGTACCTACTGGACCTTTACCAGGTCCCACACTTAATCCCCAGTATATGGAACTAGAAAAAATTAAGCTTGAATTAGAATTCAAAAGAATTAGTGCTCAAACAGAACAACGGCACCAAGAACTAAGGCTCAGAGAAATGGAGCTCAACCATGAGCTAGAAATGAAAAACGTGTCTGTGGAAAATGCTTCTCTCTCCGAATCCTCTAGGAGTTCCAGTCCCAAAAGACCCCGGATGCCTAAGGAGTTGGTGGGTATGTATGAGCCTAAGTTGGATGTGTTGGATTGGTTGAGTTTGTTTCAATATATTCATGGGCTCCAGAATATTACAGGAAATTAGTTACTTTCCTGGTTGTTCTCTAGGCTCCCCCCTGTTGCAACTGATGTGGTAATGGAGTTGGGGGAGGAGGATAAGAAGGATTATGAATGTGTGAAGCTAGCTTTGATAGCTAGATTTGGGAAGACCCCTTCCCAGTACCTAAAGAGGTTTAGGACCCTCAAAAAGCATGATGGTACCCCTTGGGCTACCTGGGTGAGTGAAAGTTTGAAGAACTTAGAGGGATGGATTAAGGGTTACAAGGTGAACACTTATGAGGGAATGAAGAATCTTGTAATGTTGGAGTCAATTTATGATGCTTGCCCTCCTGAGCTCAGACAGCACTTAGCTGATTCAAAGGAATTAGATTCCAGGAAACTAGCTAAGGCTGCTGACTTGTGGGTTGCCAACAGGGCTATTCACAAGGACTCTGGGGTAACTCAGAAAAAGGATGAGGGGAAACAGCCAAAAAAGGACTCCAAATAGAATTCTAATAATTCCAATCCCAAAGAGGGCCCCAAACAAAACAATGGGCCTCATTACAACCCTGGCGTTGGACCATGGTGCCATTAGCACCATGGTCCATGCCGGATTCCGCCATGGTGGATGGCGGATTTACCGCCCCATTCCAAGGTTGGCGGGGCGGTAAATCCCCTTTCACCATGGCCCCTTCCCCATTCCCATTGTTGGCCCATAGGGCTCAATGGGAATGGGGAAGGCGCTAATTACGGCACCGTAAATTACGGTGCCGTAATTAGCACCAAGGTCCCTTAGCGGGTTGGACTTTAACGCCTGCAAAAAGCAGGCCTTAAAGTGTGAATCGGGCGTTAAGGGTTTAACGGCGCCGCAGCCTTTTACGGCGCCGTTAACCCCTTAACGCCAGGGTCGTAATGAGGTCCAATAAGGGTAAACCACAAGGGAAACGAAATCAGAGTTGTGTACCTTCTGGTGGTAAACCAGAAGGAGGCCAGAGCAAGCCACCATTCCAGAAGGCATTTGGTAAATGCTATGTTTGTAGCTCACCTGACCATTTGAAAGGAGATCCCAGATGTAAGGGTAAACCTTCAGGGGTTCAGCTGGTCTCCTTAGCCTTCGCTCCAGAGGAGGAAGTACAAATGGCAAGTGGAAACTTTCTACTGCTGGCTGACGAACCCATTGGAGTCTCAGCCAGTGTTTTAGTGTCTCTGGGTCTGTGGGAACAACAGAATGGAGTCTCAGCCAGTGTTTTAGTGTCTCTGGGTCTGTGGGAACAACAGAATTTAGATGTCTATAACTCTATCCCAGATAATACTAAAGAGTATTATAAGGACAGTGTCCAGGTGAATGGTCAGGAGACTCCTGCCATTAGGGACACTGGGGTCAGCATAACCGTGGTGGAGAAATCTTTTTTTCAGGCTGAGGATGTTGCTAAGGCACCCAAACGCCTCACCAAGTTAGCTGGAGGGCCTGTGCAGATGCTTCTCCAATTACCAGTTCTCATCCAGTGTAATGACATGACTGTGAAGATACCTGTCAGCATACAAAGTGAGGTACCAGGAAGGGTTCTGTTGGGTAATGACCTAAAGACTCTTGGGAGTAGCGTCACATACCCCGAGACCTCCTAGTAAAAGGTTACAGGAGCTAACCAGACCTGCAAGGGAGAGAACCATGAGAGGTACTCCCCCAGGAGATGAAGAAGAAAGATATCACTCCTACCCCACTGGAGATACAACTTGCTATCACTGAACAAAAAGAAGCAAAGGGGAAACCCAAGACTTCTAGGAAACAGCCAACAGCAAGCAATCCAGTGCTTCCAACAAGGACTTCCCCTAGGTTGTCCAAAGTTACACCTGTAACTCCAACTCCAGCTGAGGCTGACAGGGAGGTACAACCGTGTGTGGTTGAACTAGACTCTGAAGAAGAGCTAGTGGAAGGCCAAGAACTCATTGGAGATCTGGATCCTGTTGATCATCCTGAGCTGCAGTCTTTACTGGCAGAAGGTGGACCCAACAGGGCAGACTTCAGTAAGGGACAGAGAGAATGTCCAACTCTGGAAGGTCTTCGCCAACAGGCAGCTTCTCAGGCTGATGGGCAAGAGCCTGGGAAGTATAGGTTGCACTGGGAAGATGGCCTCTTCTACAGTGAACCAACTGAGTCTGCACCTGGAGACTACAAGCGGCTTGTAGTACCTCAAGAAAACAGACAACAGTTCTTGCAACAGGCCCATGAGATTCCTTTGGCTGGTCACTTGAGTTTCAAGAAGACCAAGGAAAGGCTCTCACTCTACTTTTATTGGCCAAAAATGGGGGCTGAGGTAGATATGTTTTGCAAGAGCTGACATACATGCTAGACTTCTGGTAAGGTTGGGTCCAAGAATGTGGCACCTTTAGTGCCTCTCCCAGTTGTGGGAGTCCCATTTGAGAGGGTAGGGATTGACATTGTTGGTCCCCTTGATCACCCAACCTCCTCAGGCAACAGGTTTATCCTTGTTGTAGTAGACCATGTTACTAGGTACCCTGAGGCAATTCCTATGAGGACTGTTACAGCCCAGGCTGTGGCTAAGGCCCTCCTTGGTATTTTTACCAGGGTGGGTTTCCTAAGGAAGTAATCTCTGACAGGGGGTCAAATTGTATGTCCCACTACATGAAAGCCATGTGGAAAACCTGTGGAGTTACTTACAAGTTCTCTACCGCCTACCACCCTCAGACAAATGGGTTGGTAGAAAGGTTCAACAGAACCATGAAGAGCATACTAGGTGCTTTAGAAGATCCCCTTAAAAGAAAGTGGGACCTTCTATTCCCATGCCTTCTCTTTGCTTATAGAGAAGTCCCTCAGGAGGGAGTAGGTTATTCTCCCTTTGAACATCTTTATGGCCATCCAGTCAGAGGTCCATTGGCCCTGATTAAGGAGGGGTTGGAGAGCGCTCCTTCCCCCAAGCCAGTCAGAGTGATTGACTATGTGACAGGTCTCCGGAGGAGAATGTCACAAATGATGGCAGAAGCTAGTAATAACCTGAAAGCTGGACAAGCTTTGGTCAAGCATTAGCAGGACCAGAAGGCTAACATGGTTGAGTTCACTCAATACCAGCTAGTTCTAGTTATGATCCCAACAAGGCAGAGGGCCTTGCAAGATAAATGGATGGGACCCTTCAAGGATGTGGGTAAACTTGGAGAGGTGAACTATCTGGTGGACTTGGGCAATCCCAAGGAGGCACCCAGAGTCTTCCACACCAACCGACTAAAGGCGTATGTCTCCAGGCCTGAAGTAGGAGCCTTGCTTCTAGCTTCAACAGAAGAGGAAGAAGAGAGTGAAGCTATCCCGGATCTCCTCAGAGGCTTACCCTTGGATGAAAAGATTGAAGGAGTAAACCTCTCTTCAAATCTGACACCTGAGCAACAAGAAGAGTGCAAAGCTATGTTAAATCAAAGCAGAGGATATAGAATATGAGATAATGTAAGGACCCACATCAAAGGGGAGGTCAAGATGATGCTTGATCTCGGGGTAATAGAGCCCTCTACTAGTCCATGGTCTAGCCCAGTTGTGTTAGTACCAAAGGCAGGATCCAAAGAATTGAGATTCTGTGTGGACTATAGAGCTCTTAATGCAGTCACTAAGACAGATGCCCACATTTTGCCAAGGACAGATGAGTTGGTGGATAGACTTGGTTCAGCCAAGTTCCTCAGCACATTTGACCTTACGTCAGGCTATTGGCAAATAGCCCTGACAGACCATGCCAAGGAGAAGACTGCATTTTCTACCCCAGTTGGCTTATACCAGTTTAGGGTTATGCCTTTTGGATTGACAAATGCACCTGCTACATTCCAAAGGATGGTGAATCAGGTTCTGGCTGGGATGGAGGACTTCTGCATGGCATACTTGGATGACATTGCAGTATTCAGCCAATCCGGGGAAGAGCATGTTAACCACCTATGACATGTGTTGCAGGCTCTTGGACAGGCCAATCTGACCATAAAGGCAAGTAAATGCCAAATTGGTCAGAGTAAGGTGGTCTACCTTGGGCATGAGGTAGGAGGTGGAGAAATAAGGCCTTTGCTCAGTAAGATTGAAGCTGTGCAAAATTGGACAACACCTACTACTCAAACCCAGGTGAGAGCCTTCCTAGGCCTCACTGGGTATTACAGGAATTTCATAGAGAACTATGGGACCATAGCTTCTCCACTGAATGTAATCTCCTCTCCAAAGTTCCCTTAGAAGGTCAAATGGAATGAGGAATGCAATCAAGCCTTTGAAAACCTGAAGAAAGCTCTTTGCCAATCACCAGTATTGAGAGCTCCTGACTATCAAACTTTCACTGTGCAGACAGATGCTTCTAATGTAGGTATAGGTGCAGTCCTTAGCCAACTGGATGAGAAAGGTAGGGAGCACCCCATTTGCTTCATCAGCAGAAAGCTGAAGGATCCTGAGACAAGGTGGGCAACAATAGAAAGAGAATGTTTTGCTATTGTGTGGGCACTGAAGAAGTTTAGGCCATACTTGTATAGTTCTACTTTTGTCATTCAGACTGACCACCAACCCTTGAGATGGTTGATGCAAATGAAAGGGGAAAATCCAAAACTATTGAGATGGTCAATCTGCCTGCAAGGGTTTGATTTCACAATTGAGCACAGATCAGGGTGTCACCACCAAAATGCTGATGGTCTCTCTAGGATGTATGTCATCGACTAGAGGTATGAGATTCATTCAGGAGTGGATTAAATCCTCCTGTCCCTTAGTCTGGGGGAGGGGGGGCGAGTGTTAGGGAGAATTCTCTGGTAAGGCTAATTTCCCAAACCTAGCGAGTCCCCCAGCAGCTTTGCTGGATTTTTGGGGTTTATTTTTTTCTCCTGCTAAGAGTGAGACTCTTTTACTCCCACTCTTAGACATGATTTGAGGTGTTCCTTTGACTTTGTATGTGTTTTATGGGCTATGGTGTCCATTACCCCATAGGGCTTCATGAATTTTTGGTATGTGGGTTACACAGCACCCTCCATGCTGTAACCCAGGGGTGTCGTAGCGACCCCCAAACAGACTCCATACCCTGGAATTGACTACTGTCTCCCAGGGCATGTAAAGTCACCATTGGCTTTACTAGTCTCAAATTGTGAACAGAACCAGTACAAACCATCATATTGTGGACGTACTGGTCGTGGCAATTCGATTGCCCCGGGGTCTGTTATTCGAGGGGGCACTGTCCAGTCCCCCCCAACCGAGTTTTGGCTGGTGGCAGTGGATACTACTTTTTATATTCGACCGCGAATATATTCCTATGGAATTTTCCCCATTGTTCGAGGCTACCACTTTTTAAAATAGCCTCGAACATACCGCTAGTTTATTAAATTAATATAAAATCACCGGTTGGTATTTTTTGCTGAAACTCGGTTCCAAAATGGCGTTTGTGTTCGCTTCTGTGACTCCAACCCAAGTCGGGCCCTTTGTTCCACTTTTTGGCGGGCTTCTCCACAGAAGCCTCCAAAAGTGGTGCCACTCTGTCTGGGTACCACAGGAGGTGTGGGAGGGGGTTTAGGCACCCTGGACTGAGTTGCCTCGGCAACTCAAGTCACACTCTTGTGTGATTGGCCCAAGTGGTGAGCCGCCCGGCTCACCACTTAGCATGTTTGAGTGACAGCTAGGACTGATGAATTGGGGTTTTCTGCATAAAAGCAGGGTTTTGGGGACTGGAACTTCATAAGTCACCACAGGACCTAAAGAATCCGAGGAGGGAGAAGCTGAGCCGACCTGCAACGACGACACCACCGGTGGACCCATGCTGAACCGTCTCACCACTTTTCCCGACGACAGAGGAGATGTCCAGTCCGGAGAGTCTTCTTCCTTTGACTGGTGGGGATAACCAGTTTGCCCGTCTTTTCACCTTCCTGGAACATCTCGTGGCCGCCTTGCCTGTGCCAAGCACCCCGGCAACCGGAATCCCACGGTTTACCACTACCGCGAAGAAAAGGGTAGTACCTTGTAACCGGAAAACTCTGCGGCTGGTTTCTTCCCTGGCAGTGCAACGACCTTCAGCTTTCCTCCACGTCGAAATCTTCTCTTCCTCTGGACAACGCAGCGACTTGCCCCCGCTGGAGGATCCTCTCCACTTTCAAAGTACTGTGTCCGCCTGGCCTCCCTCGCAACGGTTTGTGTGGGGTGACTCTTAAAGCCTCCACTTACCACTTGGGTTGGCCCTAGGCTGGCTAACTGAACTTTTCTGAGCTGAACTAATTATTTTCTGAACTCCCTGCAAGACTGTTCAAGACTTTTAAACTGTGTGATATTGGGCGCATTGGTGCTCTGTTCTCTCTAAGAGGGAGCCTGGCCTCTGAACATTTTGCTCACAAGTAGACTTTGACTTTCCTGCCTTGCTGGGTGCTTCTAAAGTATTGTGTTGTGTGCTTTTCCTAATTTCTGCCTTTTCCCTCCCTTTTTCTTAACTTATTGGAATGCCATCTTTAGTTAAGCGCTCACCTCTGTCTGGAAATAAGTGGTGTTAACTAAGACTTGTCTAATAAGGAATAACGGATGTACATCTACTAATAGTGACTGTGTGTTGAATTTACTTACCTCTTTTTGTGCTAGTGTAATTTACAAGTGTGTCTTTAAATAAATAATTATATACTTTTACACCAAAGCTCTGGTCAGTGTTTGCTTGCGCTACTGTGTCTCTGTACCTATTGTGTATACTCTGCATACTGCCTAACTCATCTTGAGAGAAGTCTGACTGCTCAGCCACAGCTACCAGGTAAATCTGGGTGGTACAGACTGCTACCAATTGGGTTTACTGCCAACCACCTGTAGTTCTAAATATTTTCCAGTGGTCCCTAAGGGAACTGCACAGGTTTCTGCCTAAAAGTATGAGCCAGGCCCGGGAGGGGGCAGAGTCGAATACAGTCCTCCAGAGCCTGGTGTGTGTGTTAACATTACAGAGCTTTTACACCCAACTTCTGGCTTTGTTTATTATTTGTGCGGAGTGCCTGGAATGCCTGAGACGGTGTGAGGGAGCTAGAAGAGCAATAGTCTCAGGGGGGAGCAGGACGAACGAATGTAACACGTGTAGGTATGCTTTCTTCAGATCCTGCAAGCACGTCCACTCTCCCCCACACCGGTACTCCGCCATCAATGCTGGCGTCACCATCTTGAACTTTTGAAAGGGTAGGTAAATGTTTAAGGCTCACAGATCTAGGACCACTTGCAGGCCTGCCTGGGTCTTATTCTGCGAGGATGCAAGAGTAAAATCCAGATCCTTGTTGTGGGGGGGCACTTCCTCTACTGCCTCGCTCGCTACTAGAGAGGGGATCTCCGGAAGGGGAGGGAGAGATGGTGTCCCAATATGTGTGAGTGGGGGAACTTGGGGTATGGTAAGGCAGAATCACTAGGAAACCACTGAAAGTACCAACGGGTCTGCAAACCATGTCTGCAAGGACTGAAAGTGGAGGGCAAGCCTGCCCCCCACCGGAGAGCTGTGGATCCGGATGACCCCGTCACTGCTTCTTTCCCTCTGAAGCAGGTGCCTTCGAGGGGGACTGGAAGAAGCGCTTGTGTGTAGTTTCTGCTGTTTACGCTGGTGTTGGCTGGGAGACCCATCGGCTGTCTAGTGCAGTGGTCCTGGAAGCCTCTGAAACTACCAAAGGTACGACTTCTGTCAGACCACGAATGGCCCTGGCTAAAGCTCTTGGGGGACTGTTTTGCAATTATAGAAAAGGATTTGTTCTTCCTGTCCAACTCCTCGTCAGTGGAAGAATGGAACAAGTCTCCTCTCTCAAATGGTAGGTCAAGAATACAGTCTTGCAGATCCAATACTTACCTTGGATTTGGTCTTCCTATTGTTATGCTCACCTGGTCTCTGAGGAGGCATTGGGGCACGGTTGCAGCCCTCCCTGAACGGGAATCACCCCCTTCAGGCCTCTCCCTCAGTAGAAAAGCTGTGAACGGTGGTACGTGGTGATACTGCTCCTGTGACTTATGGAAGTTAAGCTCTCCGTCTTGCTACTTCTGGCAGGGGGGCGTCGAATGGGATCTAGTTCCTTCACTGATCCCTGATAAGGATTAGTCCAGTCCAGCTGCGACTGTGCTTCTCCTTATGATTGGTAAGTCTTTCTTGAGCTCATGTGATGCTATTCGTTCTGTTTAATGTCTTTATAAGTTGTTCCTATTTATGCCTGCAATAATGTCTCTCTTCTGTTTTCTTCCCTTAGATGGAAATGCGGCCTCAATGCAGCTGTGAGACGCAAGACGCGGCCAGATGGAAGATGGATGCGACTGCAATGTTAAACAGCAGGTAAGTGATGGTTTAAGGAAAAGCGTGAATTATGGCGAAGCACCACTTTAAACACACTGTTTTTTCAATGTCTAACCTTGTCTTCTGTTTTTCCTTGGAGGCGCTGCTGTCGACAATGGAGCGTGTCGTGCTGCGGTGCCAAGATGAAGATTTCGGTGTTCCGGAAAGTGTAAAGATGAATACTTGGTTTGCTGAAGAGATGTACAGGTAAGAACAGCTTCCCCCAGTTGGTAAGAATGCTGGCAGGAAGCAGGAGGATGTCCAGGAAGCAGGATCTTCAAAGGTAAGTCTGACCTCAGGCGACGGTGAGCGTTGCGCTGCATGTAAGTGCAGAATAACGCGAAGTGTCTGTCTTGAGGATCGGGGCAGCTTATATAGCTGAGATTGTGGGCAAGCCCATTAGGGCCGGCTTACCTGCCACTCCTAGAGAGTGAGCATGTGTAAAGGCAATCCATCAGCAGTCACACCCAAGAATACAATTGCGGCTGCTTAATGGATGGAATGCTCAGGGTTAATGCATCCTGCTTAATGGATGGAATGCTCAAGGTTAATGCATCTGAAGTGCTATGTCCATCATAAAAGCTTTTTGGTGTTAAATGGATGTTCTTGTTTACTTTTGTTTATGAGCCTGGCGCCAGGACAGTGTCCACCCAGGTCTCCTGTGCATGCGACCCCTGCATGCCTGTGCCCCCGACTTCATGACCATGACGGCACTCCCCCTCATGGGCCCTCTCAAGGGTGGCTCTCCTCCCGGTCTTGGTTTGGTGGGATTATTGCAATGGAACTGTCTGATTAAACGCAGAGCATGGACGTGTTCACTGGGTTCCCAAGTTCGGTCTTAAGGTCCGTAACCTTTCCAGTCAATTAGGTAATACAATTTTGATCGAACCACCTTGGAGACCAGGATGGATTCGACTTCATATTCTGCTTCTCCATCTATTACTTCGGGCTCTGGCAGAGAACTAAGCCATGTATTGGATTTGCAGGTCGGAAAGTCTACCTTGCATTAATTGATCTCGCCCACGCATTACTTCAGCCTCATACTGGCGATAAAATATTTATACTCACAAACCACGGAAAAGATCTGTCTAGACAATCAAGGTCATCTCTCAAAGGCAATACCACATGCCCGTGGAATAAAACAAGGGTGCCCATTGGGTGCAACGTTATTTAATTTCTACATTTCCAAAGTTGGAAAAGCGTTTGACGATGTAAGAGGTACACCACCAACACTGAAAGGTACGCAAATCAGCTGTATCCTGTATGCAGACGATACAGTGTTATTAGATCTTACACCGCTAGGGCTGCAACAGAAACTCACAGCACTGAAGTCCTATATTGAGAAGATGGGATAAGAAGTTAATACTGCAAAATCAGAGATCCTGATCCTAGAAAACCTACAAGGAGGGCCCACCAAAAAATGAACATTTTGTTGGACTATGGGAGATGAACAGCTAAAACAAGTGAAGTACTCTAGATACTTGGGAGTTTACATCAACTCAAGTATACGTGAGGAACCAATGGCAAACAAAACGTTAAGCAAATGCAAACAACTTACAGCACAAGCGTTGGTGATACACAATAAATATGGGAAATTTTCATACAAGCCCGTGAATAATTTCTATAAAAGCAAGGTAGTACCAGCACTAACTTTTGGGGCTGAAAGCATGTTTGGTTGTTCACACAAGATCTGGTCCCGATGTGAGGGCATGTTCTGGAAAAAAATACTACAAATATCACCAAGTTACCCAACGGCTTGTGCCCTATATGAAGTTGGCACGGTGACCCTGAATGCCAGAATTACGTGGAATATGTTATTATATGGTAAAACGATCGAAATCTCTGTACCCCAATTTTTGTTACTGGCAGATCAAGAAACAATGTGGACCCAGCTGACACTCCAACAATGGAGACAAATTTGCAGAAAGATCCTGCATGATATAGGGACTGATGTTAAGACGCTAATAACCAACCCGAATGCAGTAAAAAAGACTCCTTGAACATGACTGGATCAGAACACTGGAGAAAAGAAGATCCCATAAATGTATGGAAAACACTCCAGTCGAAGCAAAGGGATTCAATCAGATATTCCAATATATGGAAGTGTTTTCATGCAAATTTCTAAGAAGAAACTACCTGAGATTCAGATTGAACCTGTATGAAACAAGAGTAGTTAAAAGTCACAGAAGGACCTTGCCTGATGATGATATGAAATGTTGTTTCTGTCAACACGAAGACGAAACACTGAAGCATTTGGTACTGATTTGCACTGAGTTGAAAGAGCTAAGAACTAAATATTTGGAACAAGAAAGGAGTCTTGTTGCAACATATAGTGCGGAGGACTGGTGGTCACGTTTGCATTGCAGTTCCCACAAAAAATTGTCAATTGCGCTTACACTGTTCCTGCAACAGATGGAAAGTAAGATGGCAGAAAAAGACTGATAAAATGATCAGCCAAAGTACATAAGCAGTATCCAGGTCGCAATGAGAAAACAACATGAATTCAGTGAAAACATAATGAAGGAGACGTGGCAAGGGAGGGAGAAATGAAAGAATCAAGAATGACGAATTAAGGAATTTTAAGAATTTAAGAAGTTGTATATGATTAATTATTTAGTTCAAATGTTATGTTTTCTTTCAAAAGTTTGTACAAACTAAATGAAAAAAAAGTATTGGATTTCATTGGTTTGAGGAGAGAGACATGAAATACGGTGTGAATTTTCATGTGAGATGGTAACTCCAATTTCATGGCGACAGGATTGATTATGGACTTTATAGTATAGGGGCACAGCAGATAAGTGATGATTTAAGGAAAGCGCAAAGTATGGTGAAGCGCAACCTTAAACTGACTGTTTTTACGATGTCTAACCTTGGCTTCTGTTTTTCCTTGCAGGCGCTGCTGTCGACGATGAAGCGTGTCGTGCTGCGGTGCCAAGATGAAGATTTCGGCGTTCCGGAAAGTGTAAAGATGAATACTTTGTTCGCCGAAGAGATGTACAGGTAAGAACAGCTTCTCCCAGTTGTTAGGTATGTTGGCAGGAAGCAGGATGTCCAGGAAGCAGGATCTTCAAAGGTAAGTCTGACCTCAGGTGATGGTGAGCGTTACGCTGCTTGCAAGTGCAGAATAAAGTGAAGCATCTGTCTTGAGGATTAGGGCAGCTTATACAGACGAGATCGTGGGCACACCTATTAGGGCCGGCTTACCAGCCACACCCTGCCACTCCTAGAGAGTGAGCATGTGCAAAGGCAATCCATTAGCAGCCACACCCAAGAATACACTTGGGGCTGCTTAATGGATGGAATGTTCAAGGTTAATACATCCTGCTTAATGGATGGAATGTTCAAGGTTAATGCATCTGAAGTGCTATGTCCATAATAAAAACGTTTTGGTGTCAAATGGATGTTCTTGTTTACTTTTGTTCCTGAGTCTGGTGCCAAAGGCACCAGGACAGTGTCCACCCAGGTCTCCTGTGCATGGGACCCCTGCATGCATGTGCCCCTGACTTCATGACCATGACAAAACGATTATTGGTGGCAAACCTAGTGACAATACGTCATCCGGTTTGTCGCAACCTGTGGAGTTTGTGCACAGAACAAATCCCAATAACAAAAACCTGAGGGTCTCTTACATTCTTTGGCGGTGTCACCTACACCTTGGCACACACCATCATTGGAGTTTATTACAGATCTACGCCCCCCTGTAAGGGCTAGGACAATTCTAATGGTAGTAGACCTGTTCTCAAAGATGGCTCATTTTATTCCACTGAAAGGGCTTCTGACTGCCTCCACCCAGGCTAAAGTATTTCTGGAACAAATCATCTGACTACACGGATTCCCATCAGCTCTGGTATTGGATAGAGGAAGGCAGTTTATCTCCAAATTTTGGAGACGGAGTTGCAAACTCGCTCAAATCGACCTACGACTATCCACAAGTCACCATCCCCAAACTGATGGGCAAACGGAACGAACAAATCAAATGCTGGAGCAATACTTGAGAAGCATGCTACACCAATCCAAAGACACCTGGAAAGACTTGTTATGGTTAGCTGAATATGCATATAACAACTCTATCCAGACCAGTACCGGACAGAGTCCCTTCTACGTGGTGTATGGACGACACCCTCGCACATCAGTCTTTGATCCATTAGAGGCGTTAGAGATGCCAGCGGTAGCTACTTTTCACAATCCCATCACTCGGATTTTCAAAGAAGCCACAGAACACGTTGGGAAAGCCAAAGACTGGCAAAAGAAATTTGCGGACCAACACCGAAAAGAGGCCCCTACATATAAGGTAGGGTACGCAGTATGGTTGGCATCCAAATACGTCCCTATGAAAGGACCCCGAACTCTCTGCCCGAGGTATCTAGGCCCATACACCATCAAGACTGGTCAACCCCGTGGCCATAAAATTGGACCTGCCATCCAACATGCGGATCCACCCAGTGTTCCACGTTTCCCTTCTGAAACCCATACAACCCGCCACACAGATCGCTACACCACAAAGTCCAGTGGTTGTAAATGATGAGCCTGAATTTAAGGTAAAAAAACATCCTGGATTCCAAATATGTCCGGACCAAATTATTTTATCTTGTGGACTGAAAAGGATACGGGCCTCAAGACAGAACCTGGGAACCTAGCAACCACATCCAAGCACCACAGCTGATCAAGCAGTTCCACCGCAACCATCCAAGAAAGCCAGGACCGAAAGAAGGACCACCCGAGAGGGGCCTTGAGGGGGAGTGCTGTCATGGCCACTCAGTCAGGGGCAAAATTGCCCATCCGCCCCAATGTGGGGGTGCTCATTGGGGTGCTCCCGAATCCCTTGTGGGACACAGCATGGAGCCAAAAGGGTGTTGTCCTGGCACATCTGGGGCACCAGGCTCATGAGGAAGACTAAACCATGGGGAACATTCCAGGCCTATTCTGCATGCGCTTCTGGCACCAGGTGTGGCAGGCCATGCCGGCCAGTCTGCTTGGAGGGGTGTGGCTAACCGCCCAGGGCTATATAGGCCCCACCTTCATGCTGATCCATGCTTCGCGTTACTTTGCTCCGGCAACGTGACGCTCACCGCGATCCTGTCTCCAGCTATACTCACCTTCACAGACCTACAGCTGATTCCATCTGCAGCAGCAGCGAACTCAGGAACCTTGCAGAACTTACCTCGACTTCCACGCCTCACCGCGATTGCTGTAAGAGAAGAAGAGTGAAAGGTCAGCAACTTGAAATCACGCGCTGCAGCTCAGTAGCTCGCGGTTGCGTCTCAGACTGTATATACCTGCGTCTTGATCCACTCTGCATACCACGGCTTCATCCTGTGCCTCGCGGCTTCACTTCTGGAAATAGCGGCTCCGTCTCTGCTACCGCAAGTCGCTCCCACTCGCCTTCCCTCGAATCCGAGCCGCATCAACACCCGAGGAAAGAAACAAACAACTTTAGCCAAGGAACACGCATATGAAAATGAACAATACGGAATAAAAGACAAACGACGCAGATCCTACAGAACGAACACTACGGATCACACAGAACAAACAACACAGAACATACAGATGAACGATAGGAAGATAAGGAGGACATTGAAAGAGCAGAGAGAATAACAGAACAGAAAGGGGAAGAGCAGCAATTGCCAAGACTACAACACAGCAGGCCTGGGTTAGTCCTCATCAAAGACCAGTGAAGTAACTGGCCCAAGAAGAATTGCGCCCCTGCAAGAACAGCAGGAGGAGAGTCCAGCATCCTAAACTACCAGGTGAGCCATCTGGCATAGACACTCACAAAGGGGTATGAACTGGTAAGAATGGGTGTAGTACGACCCAGAACACCTCTCAAAACTCATCACTATCTCCCCGTCTAGATAGGGTCACCCTCACGAAGCCTGTTACGAGTTATCCCAACCTGGGGACCATGGTAAGATAACCCAGCTGCCCGAAGAGGACCAGCACCATAAGGTATCCCCGCAGAAACTAGGTGAGCGTAACAAATATCCCCTGGGCGACGGCCCAGTCCTAAGTCCTGCACCTCCCTGGAGAGCACCGGGGATCTGGTGCCCCCTGCTTCTGGATGTAAAACACTGTGGTGGTTTTGTCTGTGAAGACCCTCACCACTTAGTCATTGAGGGACAGCAGAAACGACTTTAGGGCCCAAAACACTGCCTGTAGCTCCAATACGTTTATGTGTAGCATCTTCTCATCCGGCAGCCACAGGCCTCTGGCGTGAAGACGCCCGGTGTGGGCTCCCCATCCTTCCAGAGACGCATCCATTGTGACTGTCTTCTGGTACGGGGGCTCTGGAAATCCGTGCCCCGGGTGATATTGGAGCGCACGTCCCACCATCTGATCACTCGTCAGAACTCCTAGTCGAGCGAGAGCCTGTCCTGGAAGATTCCGGACACCTGCACCCAACGGGTGTCGAGGAACTCTTGTAGAGGCTGCATCCGTAACCTGCAGAGTTGAATCAGGTAGATGCACGACGACACCTTTCTGAACAGTGACTTGGTGGTCCTGACAGTGGCGATCTTCAGTATCTTGCTCAAGATGGCCGATATCCTTTCCTCCGAGGGTGACGCCAGGCATGACAGCATGTTGGGCCGGGATCCCAGGAACAGAGCATCCTACGATGGAGCTAAGCAAGACTTTGCATAGTTCACTGAGAACCCCAGATCCGTAAGCAGACAGACTGTCTGCTCCATGTGTTCGACGACGGTGTCCAGGTAGGGGTAAACGTGGATCCCCTGTAGTCATAGATGGGCCGGCGTCAAGCACTTGGTGAAGACTCTGGGAGCCGACTTCAGCGCAAATGAAAGGGGCTTGAACTGGTAATGCTTCCCCTGAATGTCGAAGCGTAGAAACTTGCAGTATCCTTTGTGAATGGGGATGTGTAAGTACATGTCCTCCCGATCTGGCGACAAAGTCCACCTCCTCGATCTGGCCGAGCACGTGCTGTAGTGTGTCCATCTAGAACTTCTGGGACTTTATGTATTTGTTGAGCCGTCATAGGTCGAGAATGGGCCTCTAGCCCCTGGTCTTCTTTCGTACGATGAAGTACCTTGAGTATACTCCGGAGCCCTGGAGTCACAGTGGAACCAGCTCTATCGCCCCCTTCTGTAACATTGCTCGAACCTCCAGCAGCAGCTGAGGGATGTGGTTTTCATGCCCAGCCACTGGGGTATTGGCAGACACTTTCCTTGGAATTCTAAAGTGTGGGCGAGAGCATCCAGCATCCATCTGTCGGTGCAAATGGTCTCCCACACGCTGATGAAGTTAGCCAGCCGGTCTCCCACCGGGGTGCACGGGTGGGGGACCGACGTCCTGACCAGTTCAATCCTGTATGGCCGTCGGCGGGCCGTCTTGCGGTCCCTGACGACGACAACGTCGTCCGCTCCCGAAGGACTTGGAGCAACCCCTGTTTGTGTCCTGGGTCTAGAAGTGGGAGGGCTTGTGCCAAAAGGACAAACCCCTGCCGAAACCTTTCGACGACCTAAAGGGTTTCCCTCCGGAAGAACGAAAGGATGTCAGCCGTTGGCTTCCTGGGTCCAGGAGTGGGAGGGCTGGTGCTAAGACAGCAAACCCCCGACGAAACCATTCGACGACCTGAAGGATTTCCCTCCTGAAGAACGAAAGGACGTCCATTGTTGCTGCAGGGTGCCTAGTGCATGTGCCGTCTCTGTGTCAGCCGTGATGGCATGAAGGGATTCATCCACCGTCTTCCCGAACAGGTTGCCCCCGTCAAAAGGCATGTCCAAAAGCCTTGTCTGGACCTCCTGCCTAAAAATGGTGTCCTTGAGTCAGCCATGACGATGAAGACAGACTCCATTTCCCATTTGGCGGAATCCTGTATCGGTGATGTCCAGGGCCATCATGACAGCATGGTCCGATGCCACCTTGCCTTCGTGGAGGATCTCCAAAGCTTCGGCCCGGCTGTCATCGGGGAGGAAGTCCAGCAGCGGGGCCAACTTCAACCACGGCTCCCGGTCGTATCTTGCCATGATTGCGAGGGCGTTGGCGGCCTTGATTGTCGTCGCCACAGAGTAGATAACCTTCCTACCCATCGAATCCAACTTCTTCCCCTTGTAGTCTGGAGGGGTGGAGGAGCAAGAGTAAGCCGAGCCAGATGACTTCTTCCTGGCGGCTGCCGAGACCACCAGGTCCAGCGATTGCGGATGTTGTAAGCACTTGGGTGCAGAGTCTGGCACCTTGTACTACTACTCCAGACGGTCTCTCTTCGCTGGTGCTGTAGAGGGTTTCTTCATCAACGCTAGCCCGTTGTTAGGGAGAATTCTCTGTTTAGGCTGAATTTCCTAACCTAGTGAGTCCCCCAGCAGCTTTGCTGGATTTTTGGGGTTTATTTTTTTCTCCTGCCAAGAGTGAGACTCTTTTACTCTCACTCTTGGGCATGATTTAAGTGTGTTTCTTTGAATCTAGATGTGTTTAATGGGCTATGGGGTCTTTTATTCCATAGGGCTTCATGTGTTTTTGTGATGTGTGTTACACAGCACCCTCCGTGCAGTAACACAGGGGTGTCATAGTGACCCCCCAGTATAGACTCCATACCCTGGGACTGACTACTGTCTCCCAGGGCATGTAAAGTCACCATTGACTTTACTAGTCTTAAATTCTGAACAGAACCAGTACAAACCATCATATTGTGGACGTACTGGCTGGGGCAATTCAATTGCCCCGGGGTCTGTTAGTCGAGGGGGCACGTCTCCGTCCCCCCTGATCGAGTTTTGGCTGGTGGCAGTGGATACTACTTTTTAAATTCAACCGCGAATATTTTCCTATGGGATTTCCCATTGTTTTAGGCTACTATCTTTATTTAATTATTTACGGTAGCCTCGAACATACCGCAGGTTTATTTAATTAATATTAATTCTCCGGTTGGTATTTTTTGCCAAAACCTGATTCTAAAATGGCGTTTGTGTTCTCTTCTGTCACTCCAACCCAAGTCGAGCTCTTTGTTCCACTTATTGGCAGGCTTCTCCACAGAAGCCCTCCAAAGTGGTGCCACTCTGTCTGGGGTACTTAGGAGGGGTGGAGGGGAATTTAGGCACCCTGGACTGAGTTGCCTAGGCAACTCAAGTCGCACTCCATCCTGATTGGCCCAAGTGGTGAGCCTGGCGGCTCACCACTTAGCATGTTTGAGTGACAGCTAGGCTGAGTGAATGGGGGTTTGCTGCATAAAAGCAGGGCTTTGGGGACTGGAACTTCAGAAGTCGCCACAGGACCTAAGAATCCGACGAGGGAGAAGCTGAGCCGACCTGCCACGACACCACCACCGGTGGAGCCCTGCTGGACTGCCTCACCACTTTTCCCAACGACAGAGGAGATCTCCCGCCGGAGAGTCTTCTTCCTTTGACTGGTGGGGATAACCAGTTTCACCGTCTTTTCGCTTTCCCGACGTATCTCGTGGCCGTCTTGCCCGTGCCAAGCACCCCGGCAACCGGGATACCACGTTTTACCACGACCGCGAAACAAAGGTACCACCTTTAACCGGAAAGCGCTGCGGCTGGTTTCTTCCCTGATAGTGCAACGACCTTCATCTTTCCTCCAAGTCGAGATCTTCTCTTCCCCTGGACGACGACGCAACTAGCACCCACTACCAGGAACAACTGCCACCGCTGGAGGATCCTTTCCACTTAAGGTACCGTGTCCCACCTGGCTTCCCTTGCTACCGACTGTACGGGGTAGATTTAGTCCCCGGCTTTCGAACCTGGGTTAGTCTGGGACACCCTGGCTAAACTTTCGTAAAGCCTCTCTAAACCCTTTTTGAACCCTCTGCAAGACTTTCAAAGCCTAGTGTAACTGTGTGATCTTGGGCGCATTTGTCCCCTGCTCTCTCTAAGAGTGGGCCCAGCCTTTGGATTTTGGCTCACCAGTGACTTTTGCTCTTCTGCCTTGCTTGTAGTGTTCCTGAACCTTAGAGTGGTGTACCTTTCCATATTCTGTCTTTTTCCCCCCCTTTCTCACAAACTTATTGGAGTGCAATCTAGTTAAGCGCTCACCTCTGTATGAAAATAAGTGGTGTTTTACTGTGACGTATCCGATAAGGGAAAAGGGGTGTATATATTACAATAGTAACTGTGTTTAGAATATTTTACAATAAGAGTGCTGGAGTGTTTTAAACTGTGTTTTTAAATAAATAATTATATACTTTGATACCAAAGCTCTGGTCAGTGTTTGCTTGTATTATTGTACCAGAGTGCCTATTGTGTATACTCTGCATACTGCCTAACTCTTCTTGAGGGAAGTCTGACTGCTCAGCCACAGCTACCAGGTAAATCTGGGTGGTACAGACTGCTACCAAGTGGGTTTACTGCCAACACCTGTAGTCTTAAATCTTTTGCAGTGGTCCCTAAGGGAACTGCACAGGTTTCTGCCTAACACCCGTCGCAAACGTCGTCCAGGAGAGGGACCCAAAGGATGGTCTTCCTCTTCGCCTCTCGGTGCTGATATAAGGAACCTTCCTTCTCTGGCGTGAGCTGGAACAGCTCTAAAGCTCGGGCGATCATCGCATGGAAAGACCCCACCTCGTCCGGCGGAGAGGCTCTGGGGGGAGGTGACGGGAGGGCCACTATCCCGCCGTCGTCATCCGTGCCCGTTGTCGCCATGTCAGTCTCCCTCGGGGGAAAAGGGGGTGATGGAAAAGGGGATGAAAGGTGGCATGGAGGCGCAAGATGTCTCCACCTCTTCTTGGCCGGTGGTTCCCCAGGTGTCAACGCGGCGGCCGGAACCGGCGCCGCAGCAGGTGCAGGAGATACAGGTATGCTCCTCTATATCTCCGACACCAGAGTGTGGAGGGTGAAGAGAATGTCCAGTGAAATGTCTCTAGGCGGAATCTGGGGTGCAGGAACGTTAGGCACTGGGGCCTTGTGCTGGGGCCCCTCGTCGCCGCCTCCGTGGTCGGTATCGAAGTCATCGCCGCGCCAGTCGTGGGGCGAGTCTCCTGCATCACCTTTGTCGTCATCGCCCTCCTGTACGGTGTGGACGGAGATGACTTCATCCTCAGCCGAAGGAATGTCTGTGCCCTGTAGGCCTTCTATGTCCCCCCCCCCCACTTTCTTCGGGTCCAGAGGGGTCAGTCTCGGGCTGAGGTCCGGTATCCTCTTTTCTGGGGTCTTCTCAACGTGCATGCTCGAAGCCTCCCTCCTGGGAGGAAGAGATACCCTGGCCGTCACCCGGGCACCGTGCGGGTCCGCCCCTATGTCCTTCAAAAGAGACGCCACCATCACCTCGAGGGAGGACAGCAGCTTTGCATGATGCACTTGGGCCTTCATGGAAATGCTAGTCCCCTTGTCCGGTTTGGCCTTTTCCTTCCTGGCCGTGTCGGACGCCTTGTCCTGCTTGGCCTTTTCCTTCAGGGCTTTGTCAGGCCCTGTGTCCACATTGGCCTGCTCCGTTGCGGGCGGGTCGGACACCGCACCCTGCCTGGCCTTCTACTTCTCTCTCAACTTCCCCGGGGGAGTGGACTTCCTCTTGGACGACGATCCAGAGTGGTGGCTGGAGACTGATGCTGACGATTATCGTGCCCTGCCCATCGTGCAACCCGCAGTAGCAGCGACCCCCCCCGGAAGCAGACTAGCACTGCTTGGCCTTGTGTTGCACCCCCACAGATCAGGCGCCCTCAAAGGACATAGCAGCCCGCTCAGACTTGTCAAATCTGGGAGAGGCCTTGGACTGCAATCACATTTTCAAATGCTGGTGTGGATCCCTCAACGTGCGCTTCGAGAAGCCACAGCAAAATGCACAATCTTCCTCCCGGGTGCAAACAATACAGGCACTGCGAATGCTTGTTGTCCATGTACATATTCCACAAACCGCAGTCAGAGCAGAGCTTGAAGAGGGATGCGCCGTCCTTCTCGTCCACGTGGTGTAGGCCTGAAGAATCTTCTAGAAGCCTCCAAGAAGAAAACTCAACGAAAACAGCCCTTGAGGGGTGCTGAAAGAAATCCGAAAACAGATCCCCATTAGTAGGATGGATGATCGATGGAGCACACAGGCTCGATTGACCAAAAAGGAACAAGTTACTTACCTGTAACTGTTGTTCTCCAGCATGGGTCTGGCATGGATTCACATGCTCATGAATATTCCCCGTCGTCAGGCTGGGAATCCTCGGTAAAGAAAAAACCAGTATCAGTTTCGTTTCTGATCTGTCTTTCGTAGTAGTAACCAATCACTGATCTCTGCGTCATACTGACCACAGCCAATGACTGCCCTCTACCTAAGCCCCGCCTCTGGCAGCCATCTTCAGATTTGGTAGCACGTGAAGTGGCAGTATGACCAAGTGAAGAGCCGCAGAGGGGTAGGCGGGAGGGTTCGCATGTGAATCCATGCCAGACCCATGCTGGAGAACAACAGTTACAGGTAAGTAACTTGTTCCTTCTCCAGCATGGGGTCTGGCATGGATTCACATGCTCATGAATAAAGAATACATAGCAGTACACACATACACAACCACGGGAGGTGGCAAAGGCTCAACATTAAGCATCACATCAAACTCAACATTAAGCAAATCTTACCTCCTCACCAGGCTCACCTTATGCGAACAGGTTGCGCAGCACTGCTTGGCCGACCCTGGACTCCTCCCTGGAATCCCGATCGACGCAGTAGAATTACGTGAAGGTGTGCGTCGACCTCCACGTAGCAGCCCTGCAAATGTCCAGCAAGGGCACACCAGATAGGAACGCCGTGGTAGCTGCGATCGCTCTGGTGGAATGGGCTCTCGGACGGCCAGGCAGGGGTCGGTTTGCCAACCGATGACAGTACATGATACAGCCGGAGAGCCATCTGGAAATGGAAGCCTTCGAGAGAGCCTTCCCCTGATTGACAGGTCCAAAGTTCACAAAGAGTTGTGACGTCTTCCGAAAACCCTTCGTGCGGTCCACGTAGAACTTCAGCGCTCTAGCCTCATCCAGCGAGTGCAAAGTCCTTTCAGCCGGCGACGAAGGCGACGGGAAGAAAACAGGCAAGGGTTCGTTGAGGTGGAAGTCCGATGGCACCTTGGGCATGAAGGAGGGGTGCGTATTGAGCACTACCCTCGTGTCGTGAAAAGTCAAGTAAGGGGCCTTGCAGGAAAGGGCCTGGATCTCTCCCACCCGTCGTGCGGAGGTGATGGCCACAAGAAACGCTGTTTTCCACGACAAGAACTTCAACGGAGCCGAGTGCAGAGGCTCCAACGGAGGTCCCATGAGCTTGGTCAGCACCACGTTGAGCTCCCACGCCGGGGCCGGAGCCTTCACCGGCGGGAACGATCTGAACAGTCCCTTCATGAACTCTTTCACCAGACGATGAGACCACAAAGACGTCCGCCCCGTGGTTCTGGTGTATCGGGAGATCGCAGCAAGATGAATCTTGATGGACGCGTGCGCCAGTCCAGCTTTGGCCAGCGTCAGTAGGTACGGCAGTACTTGGGGAGCCGTAATCCGCAGAGGGTTAATCTTCTGTGCGTGGCACCAGACAGAGAACCTCTTCCATTTGTGTCCGTAGCATTTAAGAGTTGAGGACGCCCTGGCCTTTGCAAGAACCTCTCTGCAGTCGGCCGGTATGTCGTATCCTCCAAACTCTAACGCTGCAGGAGCCAGGCCTGCAAGTTCAGCGACTTCGGGTCGTGATGGAGGATGGCGCCTCCTTCCCTGGAGAGCAGATCCGCGTCCACTGGCAGCTTGATTGACGGGGACGCTGACAAGTCCAGCAGGTCCGGGAACCATATCTGCCTCGGCCACGCAGGTGCGGCGAGGATCATCCTGCACCGTTACCTCTTGAGCTGGTTGATAAGCCGGATCAGCAATGGCAATGGAGGGAACGCGTATAGAAACAGGCCCTCCCAGGGGAACGAGAAAGCATCGCCCATGCTCCTCGGCTGGGGAAACCTGCTGGCGAACCTCCGGCACTTGGAGTTCGTCGCCGTCGCGAACAGATCGATCTGGGGTGTGCCCCACCGTCGGAAGAGGCGGTCCACTAGATCCTGTCGTAGTTCCCACTCGTGGCACGAGCGCAGCTCCCTGCTGAGTGAGTCGGCGATGGTGTTTTTTATCCCTGCCAGATGAAACGGCACCAGAAACATCCTTTGGGCGACGGCCCAATGCCACAGATCCTGCGCCTCCCTGGACAGGGCTGGGGACCTGGTTCCGCCCTGTTTCCTGATGTAGAACATGGTGGTGGTGTTGTCGGTGAAGATCCTCACCACCTTGCCCTTGAGGGACGGAAGGAAGGACCTGAGGGCCCAAAACACTGCACGGAGCTCCAGGACGTTGATATAGAGGGACTTCTCCGTCGGGAGCCAAAGGCCTCTCGCGTGCAGATTTCCGGTGTGCGCTCCCCACCCTTCCAGGGAGGCATCCGTGGTCACTGTCTCCTGGTGGCCGGGGGTCTGGAAGTCCATGCCCGCCGTCAGATGTGCGCGGGTGCCTCACCACCGGATTGCTCGTCGGAAACTCTCGTCGAGTGTGATCCTCACCTCGAAGCTGCCCGTCGTCTGGATCCAGCGCGCGTCCAGGAACTCCTGCAACGGGCGCATCCGGAGCCTGCACAGGGGGATGAGGTAAATGCAAGAAGACATCATTCCGAGGAGGGACTTGATGGACCTCACTCTGGCCGTGTCCGGAACCAGCATCCGCTGCACCTTGCCCAGAATGGCCCTCGTCCTTTCCCCTGACGGAGAGGCCAGAAGCGACACTGTGTCGAGCTTCGCTCCCACAAACAGTGCGTCTTGCGCGGGCACCAGGTGGGACTTGGCGTAGTTTATGGAGAATCCCAGGTCCGTGAGTAGTTGGACGGTCCTTGCCGTGTGCTCCACGGCGAGCTCCCTCGTCTTGGCTCGGATGAGCCAGTCGTCCAGGTAGGGGTAGACGTGGATCCCCTCTCGGCGCAGCTGCGCCGCCACCGGTGCGAGGTACTTGGTGAACTCCCTGGGTGCCGACCTTAGTCCGAAGGGAAGGGCTCTGAACTGATAGTGGTGCCATTGGACCACGAACCTGAGAAATTTTCGGTGTCCCTTTAGGATGGGAATATGGAAGTAGGCATCCTCCAAATCCAACGACGACAGGAAATCGCCCTCCTCCAGCTGACCCAGGACGTGTTGGAGGGTGACCATCCGGAACTTCTGTGCCTTGATGAATTTGTTCAGTCGTCGTAGGTCCAGGATGGGACGCCATCCTCCCGTCGTCTTCTTCACGAGGAAGTATCTTGAGTAAACTCCAGAGCCCCGAAGCCTCTTTGGGACGAGCTCGATGGCGCCCTTCCTGAGCATCGCCTTTACCTCCAAGAGAAGTTGAGGGACGTGATGTTCTTTCCTGGCCACAGGGGGGACGCGCGGGCACCTTTTTTGAAACTGGGCAAGGGCGTCCAGCACACAACGGTCGGTGGAGATGGACTCCCACACTCTGACGAAGCTCGTCAGCCAGCCTCCCAACGGGGTGCTTCGGTGGCGGCCCGACCCCACGGCCGGTTCAGTCCTGCTTCGACGAGGCTTTGCCGCCTTGACCTCCTTGGCGACGACGGCGGGGTCCGCCTGACTTGCCTCGTCCCCTGTAAGCTTCCTGCGACGACGAACGGGCCGCTTGACGGTAGGTGGAAAATCCGCCGCCGGAACCTTTGGAGGCACCCTGTTTGCCTCTGCCGCTCCGAAAGGGCGGCCGCCGTTGCTGGAGAACCCCAAGAGCCCGGGCCGTCTCCGTGTCTGCTTTGATGGCTTGAAGGGAATCGTCAACTGTTTTCCCAAACAGGTTGTTTCCATCGAACGGCATGTCCAAGACTCTGGTCTGCACGTCTTGACGGAAGTCAGTAGCCTTGAGCCATCCACGCCGCCTAAGGCACACGCCGTTGCCCAACTGGCGAAATCCAGTGTCAGCGATGTCCGTCGCAATCGTAATGGCGTGGTCCGACGCCACCTCTCCTTCCTGCAAGATCTCTAGGGCATCCGCCCTCTTGTTGTCCGGTAGGAAGTCCAGCAGGGGGGCCAGTTTGTACCACAGCTCCCTGTCGTAGCGGGCTACGATAGCCAAGGCGTTGGCCGCCTTAATCGTCGTCGCTGCAGACGAGATGACCCTGGGTCCCATCGTATCCAATTTCTTTCCCTCGCCGTCCGGCGGGGAAGTCGACGTAGAGGCCGCACCCCCCCCCCGCGGAGACGACGGAGTCCGGGGTCGGCAGTGCCCGGAGGCACAAGGGGGCCGCGTCCGGGACCCGGTACTTCTTCTCGTACCGATCCCTTTTAGCCGGCGTCGTGGATGGGTTCTTGAGGAGGGCGAGGCCCTCATCCCAAATATCGTCCAGCAGAGGCACGGACAGACTGTTACGGCTCCTGCACCTGCCAACATCTCTGAGGTAGCCACGCCCCCACCCTCGGCCTCCTGCCGTCCCACTCGCTCACACATATACCCAAATACACGCACCTTCAGGCGCCCATTCGGGCATCATACCCAGGGCTTTGCTCGTACACCTGGCACCTACCTTCCCTCCCGCTCCTGGCAGTTGCGATGGAGGCTCCCAGGTTGCCGAGGTGCCCTGAATGGACCTAGGAGGATCCGCTCGTCACGTGTCACGTGACTCTCCACCACTGAAATGCTTCCGTATCACGTGATTTCAGTCGTCCTCATCACGTGATACGTCTTCGCTGGATAAAAGTGTCCGGAACTCAATGAGCGCCGCTTCACAGCTGTTTCCAACGGGATACTGCGACGCTCGTTTTCTTGTTCTGCTCTACGAAACTTCTGGACCACGTTTTCTGCACCACGGACTGCCTCTGTCTTGCCCTAACATTTACCTTTGGATTACCAGTTGCCGGACCACCTTTTCTACATTGGATTGCTCGTGCCCTTCGCCTCTTGTTACCACGTCCCGGAACTGTTGGGATTATTGCTGCCTGACCTTTGGACTGTCCCTGGTTTTGTCTTACGGATTGTGTTTCTATTCCTGGATTCTTGGCCTCTGGCCTCACGCTGGGCGCTTGCCTGTCCGCTTACATACCATCTGCCCTCCAGCATTTGGGGTTCCCAACGCCTGCTGAGATTACACTTCTTGACTGACACATAGGTAAGCCAGTTAGGATCCTTACCCTGTTGTTATACTCTTGCCAATTGTTCTGTGCTTATCTATACCTATAACCTATTGCCTTGCAGCGATCGGGGGGTCCGTTTCCGGCTGTTCCCGAGTCCAGGTCAACGAACTTCTTCACCTGTGGCCTCAAAGACCGTACTGGCAGTATTATTGGTGTTGTCAGTGCGGTACTTGGGGACGGAGGTATCCTTACTCTGCACGACCATCAAGTCTATAACACAGACCGTCTTCCTCTTGGCCTCGCGCCGTTGATAAAGGAAACCTTCCTTCTTCTTCTCTTCCGGGCAGAGCTGGAAGAGCTCGGATGCCCTGGCGATCATGGAGTGAAACGATCCAATCTCGTCGGGCGGGGAAGCCCGGGTGGGAGGTGACGACGGCAGGTCCTCGTCGTAAACCTCATCGTCCGTACCCGTCGCGGCTGTGTCAGTCCCCATATCATCCCCACGAGTCGTGGACGGGGAGGAGGGCTGAACAGGGCGCGATGGCTGAAAAGGAGGTGGAGGATGAATCCTTCTTCTCTTAGGGGGAGGGCTCCCAGAAGGGCCTGGCTCCGGGTCCCCCGTCGGGAGCGGTTCCTCCGCTGGTGGTAACGGCAGTCTCGTCCTTATCTCCGAGCATAAGGAATATAGCCAACAAAATGGCCGCCGAGCAGTCTTGCGGCGCTGGTTGAGGGGAGTCCGACGGGCGGTCAGGAGCCCCGTCGGCACCCTCGACGTTATCGTTGTCTCCTACGTCGGGATCCCTCCCGACGGGCTGGTCTTCTTCCACGCCAACGCCGTGGTTTAAGACCTCAATCAGCTCTTCCTCAGAGGTTGAGGCCGAATCCACGACGACCTCCTGCCCCCCCTTTTTCTTCTCCGTCGGAGGTTTCACGGGGGTCCTGTCGATGGGCATAAAAGAGGACTCCCTCTGCGGTGGCAGGGAGACTCTGAGCCCCGAGGTCGCCACCACTGGTGTAGCCTCCAAAGGCTGAGCCAGGGCCGCCGCGACTGTCTCGATAGAGGCCTTGGCTGGATGGATTAAGGCTTTCACCACCTTAGGTGCGCTCACCGCCTTCTCCTTGGGGGGAGGGACACTGCCTCGCTCTCCCTCCGATGGGGCCTTCGAGCTCGACCGGGGCCTCTCCAGGAGCTTCGCCGGGTGCTCGGCCTTCCTCTTAGAAGACCGCTCGGATTTCTTCTTCTCGCCTGATGGGCTCTTCCCTTCCAGCCAGTTGGCGAGACGTTGATGGCGGTCCTTCATGTTCCGCTCCGACATATTGCCGCAAAACGCACAGTCCTTCTCCACGTGCGTCTTGTCCTCATGTAGGCAGTAAAGACAAAAGGAGTGTTCGTCCTCAAAGACATTCTGAAGCTGGCATCCAGGGCAGACCCTGAACACCTTTCCGGGCGTCGAGCTTCCCTTCTCCTGGGCCATGTCCGAGATGGGCCTGAGAAACTTCTGGAGTCCTCCAAAAGCGTGGCTCGACGAAATCTTCACCCTTGAGGGGCGTAGACGAATCCGACACGGGTCCCCGTTGATCGGATGAAGAAACGGTGGAGCTTGAGGCTCTTTTTGACCGAAAAATCGAAGTTTTTGAGAAAAAACGTGAAAAAATAACACTAATGCTCGAGAGCAATAGCACGAGGATCCCAACACTTGAACGTGCGGTAAAAATCTGAAGATGGCTGACAGAGGCGGGGCTTAGGTAGAGGGCAGTCATTGGCTGTGGTCAGTATGACGCAGAGATCAGTGATTGGTTACTACTACGAAAGACAGATCAGAAACAAAACTGATACTGGTTTTTTCTTTACCGAGGATTCCCAGCCTGACGACGGGGAATATTCATGAGCATGTGAATCCATGCCAGACCCCATGCTGGAGAAAATAGAGTTTAACTCTCAAAAAGTGAAAAACGTAGCAAAAGCTCGAAGAGCAAAGCACGAGGACTCCCAACACTTGAACGTGTGGTAAAAATCTAAAGATGGCTGCCAGAGGAGGGGCTTAGGTGGAGGGCAGTCATTGGCTGGGGGCGGTATGACCCAGAGCTCAGTGATTGGTTTTTGGGAGAAAGACAGTTTAGAAATAAAACAAACTTTTCTTTTACTGAGGATTCCCAGCCTGAAGACCAGGAATATTCATGAGCATGTGAATCCATGCAAGACCCCATGCTGGAGAAATGCATTGCTTTGCGTACGCTTATCTGGCGACTGGTTTGACACAGAGGTATTGGCCGTAGCATGTATTGAACCCTTTCCATAGATGCAAAGACTAACCCTGCTTTCGTGTTTAAGACCGCTCCTAGGAACTGTTTTGTTGTGTTTGGCACAAGGCTTGACTTTTTCTCATTTATTGAGAAGGCCAATTGGAAGTGAAGGTTTATGGTTCTTTGTGCGTTTTGTTTGCAAAGATGGGGCAATCCCCCTGTGATCAGCCAGTCGTCCAGGTAAAGGTACACTGGCATTGCCTCCCTGTGCAGGTGCGCTGCCACCACCGCCAGAACCTTGGTGAACACCCTTGGAGCAGATGCTATTCCGAAGGGCAGCACCTTGAACTGGTAGTGCTGGTTTGCTATATTGAAACAAGCATTTTCTGTGCGCTGGGAACATTAAAATATGAAAATAGGCATCTTTCATATCCAGTGTTGCTATGTAGTCTCCCCGCTTTAGCAAAGGGATTACCTCCTGTAGCGTGGTCATGGAGAATTTTTGTGGCTTTACATACTTTTTTGCAGGGACCAAGTCTAAGACTGGGCGAATAGATGGATCTTTCTTCGGCACAAGGAAGTAAGTTGAATAAATACCCTTTTCGCTGGTACGATCTCTATGGCGTCCTTGAGTAGCAGCGCAGTGACCTCCTCAAGAAGGATGAGTTGTTCTTCCTTCATGGATTTCTTTTGTCACAGGGAGGGTTCAATAACCTCCGCCATGGTTGATAGCACCCACTTGTCTGTGGCGATTCCCTCCCATGCGTGGGTGAAGTGTGAAATATGCCCTGCTACTGGAGAGGCATGGGAGGGGACCTGGATCGGGTTGTCATTGTTTAGGATGTGTACCTCCACCTCTGGATGAGGAGGACCTGCCCCGGCCACGAGATCAGCGCTGGCCTCTCTGGAATCCCTGCAAGGCTTGACCCTGGTTGTTACCCAAGGAAGAGCCCTGACCTTTTCCATAACCCGATCCTCTTTGGGAGTTTTACACATGAAACCGACAAAAATGGCTTCCACCTCTCTGGCCTGGTGGTTTTAGGGTAGCATAATCCTCCTTATGCTTGACGTTTGATGGTCCCTTCGGCAATAATCCTGCCGGCATTGTCTGCAGAATCTGGGTTGTTTTTCCAAGATGCAGCTGGATGTTGTCTTGCCATCTGCTGCTTCCAGGGCCCATGTGACTTCAGAGGTTCGGGAGCAGAAGCTATCAGTGTAGTTATCTCGTCCCATCTGTGGCAGTTGTAGCTTGCCAGCAGTGTTGAGTTATTAGCGATCCTTGTTTGGAAAGCTACTTTTCTCCCCACAGTGTAGAGTTTTTTGCTCACTTTATCGAGGGGCGCCTCTGACGGGGCCAACAGTGTACCGGCCCTCTTTCGAGTTATGGTAACCACGAGCAAATCTGGCTTAAGCTGTCCCCTGATGTAAAGTGGGTCAGATGGCGCTGGCCGGAAACGTTTTTCAGCCTGTGGGTTGACTGCCCATGTCTGGTTTTGGGTTTCCAGAGAAGGTTGAATCCTTCTTTGGACGGACTGCAGAATAGTAATGAATTGGGTGGCGGTTTTATTTTCCCCCAATATATCTTCCACAAAATTTTTATCGAGCCGAGTCTGTTGGATTTGCATTCCAAAGCGTTCAGCTGCCTTTATAAGCATATCATTAAGGAGTGGCCGATTGTCAACTGGCGAATCATGATCCGTGCTAGACACAAATTGCACACCAGGTGCTCGTCTATCCAGGGGAATTTTTTATTACACATGGGGCAAAACCTAAAAGGAGTGCTCTCCATGTTGATGTGAAATGGCAGGCAGGCGAGAAGGAGAGGATGAAGAGGAAAATGCATTCTACAACAACCACCCCCTACTCTCCCCATTGTTAGGGTCTAGGCCTAGGCCGAACGGGTCAGTCGAGTCTGGAAGTTTGTTCGATGGTCGTCCTCTCCACCGGCGTCAATGCAGTAGTCAAAGTCGGTTTATAGAAAGGACAGAGTAACTAATCTTAATTTTTCAAAATAAAATGGCGCTAGCGGAAATAAACTCTGCGATTACGCGTCTGTCACAATGGCAGAAAAAAACAATCTGATGGACCTCGACGCGGAAGGACCATGGGTAGAGTGGACGTCACACACTAGGGCTAGTATTACTGGCATGCCCCGTCGACGTCCCTTTACAACTTTCGAAAACAACAACTGTAATACGCAGCAGCTTCTACTAGATGTCAGCCTATGCAGAGCATGTGATCTAAGCAGGTTCCCCAAGCCTCAGAAATATATTTGGGGCAGACTTGGTAGCATCAGGGAGCTGGACCCATGCTTTTGGGCCAGCCCCCCTCAGCAAGCTCCACCTACCCCCAAGGTGGAACAGATAATTTCTGCTTGCCTGGGGGGGAGGGGAGTAGGCAGGGGGGCAAGCAAAGTGAGGGTCTGGCTCAATTTTGACACCCCTGGGAAGCAGAAAGGAGAACTAGACCACCAGGGAATTGATTTTGGGGGTGTCCCCCACGTCAAACTACCCCCCACCCCCAATAAAAGGCGCAAAGGTGGCACATTTCGCGACCCTCGCCCAAAACCCCTTCTGGCAAACCCATTGGCCAGGTGGAGTCAAGACTCGGGCCCCTGGAGCCTGGCATCCTCTTCAAAAGCCCTCATGGGGCCAGTCCTGGCGCCAATGGCGCCAGGCTCATACACCATGAAAAACAATGTGCTTGGGAACTACTTTATTGTATTGTCAGCCAACATGGAGGCATCCACATAGCTTGGTTCCTAAGTGGATCCCACTCGCCCAAGAAAGACAACACGCCCCTGCAAAGAAGGCAGGACAGAGAGCACGCCTAATTCTACCACGAGGTGAGGAGAGGGCGCGAGAGGGACTGAAATCATACGGGGGTGGAGGGAGGATACTTACCCCAGTCGGTCAGTCTTGAACACAGTCCTCCTGTATTTTCAGGCAGAACCTTCCCCGCAGACCACATCAGGGCAAAGCTGAGAAGCATACCAGCGAGTGACCCGGCTGGGTGGCGTCCCTGTGGATACCAGGAGAGCGTAACAGAAAGCGAAGCCTACCACAACAAATCCACCTGGGCGCCATGGAGACATCAGAAATGGACCAATTGGCCCAATTACTAGGAGAGCTTCGTGCTGAGGTTCATTTTGCCTGACAAGAGACTAATCCGCTCCTGAGAGACCCAATAGTGACCAAAGAACACACTGAAGAGATTAGCATGCAATACTTGCAATCACAGGCATGACTGGCCCCTCTACCTGGAAGCAATCCAACGATGCAAAACCCTGCCATACCACCCACTCCGGTACAGATCACGTTACCTGGAACAGTGCCCCTGGCACCACCAGAAAGGTTCTCAGGCGACCCACAGAAGTATGTGGCATTCATCAATCAGTGCCGCCTTCATTTTCTTTGTAGGCCTGGAGCATTTCCAAACGACCAAGCTCGGGTAGCTTTTGTCTTATCATACCTGAGTGGTAGTGCAGCAGATTGTCGGTGCCGTTGGTAACCCATGACGATCCTCCATTACATGACTTTGGGGGGTTCCAGAGAGGACTGGAAAAACCTTTTGCTCGCCATACCCAGGAACAAGCAGTAGACAATGAACTCTTGTCCCTCCGACAAGGGAATCAGGACTTGTTAACGTACATTGCCACCTTCAACAGACTGGTTGCCGAAGCTCGGTGGCCAGAAAACAAAAGAACCACGTTATTCCATCGAGGCTTACGAGGCGAATTAAAGGACGTCTTAACCCAGGTGGTTGATCCACCCAGAGACTGTGCAGAATTCATAAATCTGGTCGTGCAGCTAGGCCACCGGTTGCAGGACCGAAAGGCAGACCGGTCTAAGATGGACCCTCGGACCGTGTATGTTTGACCAAGGGAAAACACACCCGTGTACCTGAAAATGCTGTAGAACCCATGCAGATTGGAGGGATACAGCCTCCACCAGGACATTTCCTGAAGGACTGTCCAATAAAGAAGAACAGTGGGGGCCACAGAGAAGGATGAAGCTAAGGAATCAGAAAACTACCAAGCTCGACAAACGTAGATGTCAGTTTGTCGAGTGAGAAGAAAGAGTTGCTGACCTCGCACTTTGCAATACCAGTGATCTTAGTTAACCACCAACAGTCGTCAAAAATGCATGCCGTTGAAGCATACATCGATAGCGGAGCAGTTGGAAATGATATTGATCAAGAACTGGCAGCAGAGATGGGGCTTCCTTTGTGTTCTAAGCCAACTATGGACAAGGTAACCACCGTGGATGGGACAGAAATCGCTTCCGGACCAGTAACCCAGAGCACAGCCAGGGTAACCTTGCTGTGCCAGGACGGACATCGGGAGTCTATTTCATTCGATCTCATCAAGGCACCTCAGTTCGGGCTAATACTAGGGATGCCATGGTTGGTTGCTCACAACCCTTTGATAGACTGGTGGGCACGAAAATTAACCTTCCCCGGTGACTGCTCCCCTGCCTGCCATTGCCAAGAGGAGAAACCAGACCTCTGTATCCCCATGACTCCCGGAGCGACAGTATCAACCCTGGGAGCAATTAATACCTTGCCAAGTGAATACCATGATTTCCAGGATGTTTTCCAAAAGGACCAAGCAAATACATTGCCGCCACACAGGCCCTATGACTGTCAGATCGACCTTGTTCCTGGTGCACAAATCCCTTGCGGCAGGATCTACGCTCTCACAGAACCAGAAAACCTTAATTTGAAATCCTATTTAGACCAGTACCTTGCAAACAGATGTATCCGTCCTTCGAAGTACCCCGCAGCCAGTCCTTTGTTCTTCGTACCGAAAAAGGAAGGAGACTTGAGAATCTGTATTGACTACCGAGCATTGAACCAGATCACCGTAAAGAACCGCTACCCCTTGCCACTTATCCCTGAGATGCTAGACCAAGTTAAAGATCCCAGATTTATACCAAATTGGACCTTCGAGGAGAGTACCACCTGGTCCGAGTCAGAAAAGGAGATGAATGGAAAACCGCCTTCCGTACTAAGTACGGCTTGTTTGAATATCAAGTCATGCCCTTCGGGTTATGCAACGCTCCTGCGGCATTCCAGTATTTCATGAATGACGTCTTAAGGGAGTTAATTGATGTATGTGCCTTAGTGTACATAAACGACATCTTAGTATACTCAGCCTCGGAACAAGATCATGTCAGGCACGTTCGTTCAGTCCTCACCAAGTTCCGTCAACATCGCTTGTTTGCAAAGCTTGAAAAATGTTTTTTTCACGTCACCGAAGTAGAATTTCTTGGTTTTATCCTTATTCCAGGAGGCATCAGAATGGATGTGTACAAGGTAGATGCCATTCTGAAATGGCCTTCACCGACGTCTATGAAAGGGGTACAAAGCAGGCTGGGCTTTGCGAGCTTCTACTGCCGGTTCATCCCAGACTTCTCTCAGGTTGTGCACCCAATCACAGTACTATTACGAAAAAACAAAAAGTTTGCTTGGACCGAACAAGCAGAAGAAGCCTTTCAGGAACATAAACGAAAGTTTACTCTGCTCCAATCCTGCGACATCCTTGTCCAGACCTCCCTTATGTCGTTCAAACTGATTTGTCCAGTCTCACAATGGGGGCTGTCCTTTCACAGAGAGACCCGGAAACTGGCCAGCTACATCCTGTGGCCTTCTGGTCGAAAAAAGTTCTCACCTCCATAGATTAATTATGCCATCACGGACAGGGAACTCCTGGCTATCAAATCCACCTTTAAAGCCTGGAGGCACTACCTTCTGGGGGCCAGACACACCATTACAGTCACCACAGACCACCAAAACCTGCAATATCTCAAGAAAGCCAAGGCCCAGTCCTCGCGCCAATTACGGTGGGCCCTTTTCTTCGCCGAATATGATTATGTAATCACATTTCGACCAGGAGACAGAAAAGGAAAGGCAGATGCCTTATCTCGCATGGGCATAGATGAAATAGTATATACAACTCCAGACACAGTACCTATTATACCTAAAGACAAACTCTTGGGTATCACGACAGCCTTAACACAAGCAGAACTACGAAAAGAAATCCAACAGACAATGAATCCTGATGCCTACCTCGCATGGCAAACTCAAGGAGAACAATATACCATCAAGGACCATCTACCCTTTTTTAGGGATCGCCTATATGTACCCAAGAAGGAATTACAACAGCCTATTATTTCAAACTATCACGATTCACTGATCGAAGGGCATCCTGGGATCGCCGAAACCCTAGCTAAGGTGAAAGAGAACTTTTGGTGGCCTACCTGGCGTAAGGACATCATTCAGTATATTCAGTCCTGCGGTGTCTGCGCACAAAATAAATCACAGAAACAAAAACCATCTGGTCTCCTACAACCATTGGACATTCCTCCAGTTCCATGGCACACTCTTTCCCTTGACTTCATCACTGATCTACCTCCAAGCCAGGGGTTGAACACCATCCTTGTAGTTGTGGACTTATTCTCGAAGATGGCCCACTTTATTCCTCTCAAAGGCCCCCAGGACGCAGCCACTTTAGCAAAAGTGTTCCTGGAGGGCATGGTTAAGCTACATGGCTTCCCTGGTTCTGGTATCTGATCGAGGCAGCCAGTTTGTTTCAAACTTCTGGAAAAAATGTTGTGCAATGACACAGATCGACGTTCGGCTATCTACCAGTCACCATCCCCAAACGGACGGCCAAACCGAGAGAACCAATCAGACACTCGAGCAATATTTACGGTGCATGCTGCACCACGAACAAAGGAATTGGAAAGAGCCGAATATGCATATAACAATTCTTTGCATTCAAGCACGGGACAAACGCCCTTCTATACCCTTCATGGCAGACATCCACGTAGCTCCGAACTAGACCTTCCAGCTAGCTTGGAAATGCCAGCGGTAAAGACTCTACACACAACCATTACTCAGGCTTTCAAAAGGGCAAAGGAACACCTTATTCATGCCAAAGAAAAACAAAAGAGATTCGCCGACCAACACCGGAAAAAGGCCCCTGATTATCAAGTAGGAGACAAAGTTTGGTTAGCCGCTAAATTCGTACCCATCAAGGGAACCCGGACCTTTCACCCCAGATTCTTAGGACTCTATACCATTAAGGCAATTATCAACCCAGCAGCCGTGAAACTGGATTTACCACCTACTCTACACATCCATCCGGTATTCCATGTGTCCCTCCTGAAACCAATGCAACCCAGCACACGGATTGGGACACCAACTAAGCCCATACTTGTTGACGGAGAACCAGAATTCGAAGTCAAAGATATCTTGGACTCTAAATACTCCAGGACCAAGCTATATCATCTCGTCGATTGGAAAGGATTTGGACCACAAGATAGATCCTGGGAGCCCAGTGAGAATATCCACGCACCACGTATAATCAGGAAATTCAGGACTCTGGCCTCTAGAGTCTGGCATCCTCTTCAAAAGTCCTCTTGGGGCCAGTCCTGGCGTCTATGGCGCCAGGCTCATACACCATGAAAAACAATGTGCTTGGGAACTACATTATTGTATTGTCAGCCAACATGGAGGCATCCACATAGCTTGGTTCCTAAGAACCAAGCAATGCGGTCTAGTGTTTTGGATGTGGTAGCCTAGGGACTACTTTACCTGGACTATTTTGTTGGGGCTATTTAAACCACATCCGAGCAAGACAACACGCTTCGTGTTACTTTGCAGCTTGCAACGTGACGCTCACCGTGTCCACTATTCCCTTGAACCTCAGAGAAGCAGAACCTGCAAAGAGACAAAAGGATCATCATTAGCAGCAGCATCTTACCTGCAGTCTTCATCTTTAAACACTCGCAGCTACTGAGAACAGCTTCCTCGAATCTGCACGCCTCCCGGACAGAACGACCTGAAAGAGGAAGATAGAGGCAACATTAAAGAAAGCAGTAGAGACATTTACAAATTAACTGCTCAAAAGGCTTACCTGGCTGGTCGCCTCTCGGCTGGCACCACTCCGGACATTCCACTCGCGCTGAAGAACACTGACCTACAAGGAAGGAAAACACAGGTTAGCAAAGGCAAGACTTCGCAGCGCTGCGCATAGTGCTTACTTACCGCATCATAGCGCTCTTAATGCGCCATCATTTACCAGCGGGGCTCAACCAAACCAGTTTGCCGCGCTGAAGCTCTGCATACCCAAGGGAGAAAAAAAAGACATTATAAACAAACAAAGGCATGCAGGATAGCAACAAAACTAAAGAACAGCAATAAGACCTACCTGCGTCAGTGAAGTAACTAGACCACACTTGCCCAAGAAAGACAACGTGCCCCTGCAAAGAAGGCAGGACAGAGAGCACGCCTAATTCTACCACAAGGTGAGGAGAGGGCGCCAGAGGGACTGAAACCATACGGAGGTGGAGGGAGGTTACTTACCCCAGTCAGTCAGTCTTGAACACAGTCCTCCTGTATTTTCAGGCAGAACCTTCCCCGCAGACCACATCAGGGCAAAGCTGAGAAGCATACCAGCGAGTAACCTGGCTGGGTGGCGTCCTTGTGGATACCAGGTGAGCGTAACAGCACAATGTTGTTGTTTTGCCTTCTTTGGGGACAGATGGGTGTTACGCAAAACGACATTCAACTACATTGTTAGTGGCACAATTGAGGGTCTGGCCCCATTTTGCCACCCACGGGAAGCAGAAAGGAGCACTATGGGAAGCAGAAAGGAGTACTAGGCAACCAGGGAAAGTATTGTGGGGGTGGGGACCGTTTGGCCCGTTGCCCATGACTGAGGCAGACGCCCAAGGCTGGGGAAAGCATTCCGGCAGTCCTGGAGCTCTGGCCGGCCCGTGTTACAGCCCTTACCTCCGGGGTGGGTTGGGAACCCTGTTGGCGCTCCCTAGGACCGCCGCTGGGCTTGGGGGCAGTCGGCACACGTGCAAGGCAGACGCCAATGCTGGGGCAACACCCCTGCACGTCCTTGAGCTCTAGCCAGGCTGCATTAGAGCTGACTCACATTGTAGACAGGCAAGCTTTTCCCTCAGGGAAAGCAAGTGGACCCTGCGGGGGATCCCTGGGACCGGCACTGGGCTTGGGGACAGTTGACCTACGTGGGTCACAGGCCCCCAAGGCCACTGGCAGCACCACCGGCCCAGCCTGGAGCTCTGGCCATGTTGCGTTACAGCTTTTCCCTCCGTGGAAGGACAGGGACCTCAGGGAAAGGGGCTCGCTGCGACTGCCATTGGGCTTGCGGATAGTCGACCCACATGGGAGACAGGTGCCCATGGCCTGGTACATCACCCTGATCATCCTGGAGCTCTGGCTGTGTTAGAGCGTTTCCCTCCAGGTAGGGATGCCAGCCGGAGGCCCTGTTGCATCTCATACCTCTGAGGAGGGATGGGGTCCCTGCCGGGGGTCCTTGGGACCGCCACTGGGCTTGGGGGGGGACGGTCGAACCACATGGTAGACAAATACTCAACCCCAGCGTCTGCATCCCGAGCCCTCCTGGATCTCTGGCCAGGCTGCGTTACAGCTTCTCCCTCCTGGGATGGACGGGAACTCTGCTGAGTCGCCCCATGACCGCCACTGGGCTGGGTGGTGGTCAACACACATGCAAGGCAGATGCCAAAGGACCGGGGTGCACCCCTGGCTGTCCTGGAGCTCTGGCTGGGCCACGTTACAGCTCTCCCCTTCAGGGAGGGGTGGGGACCCTGCCGGGGCTCCCTGGGACCGCCACTGGGCTTGGAGACGGTCGACCCACAAAGGATACAGGCGCCCATGGCCGGTAACATTACCCCTGACTGTCCTGGAGCTCTGGCTGCGCTGTGTTGCAGCTTTTCCCTCCTGGGAGGGAGGATCATGGATCCTGCTGGGTGGTTGGATGACCACTGCTGAGCTGGCAGTGGTCTACCCATGTGCGAGGCAGACACCCAAGGCTGGGGGCAGCACCCCTCGGCAGTCTGGGAGCTCTGGCCATGCCGCGTTGCAGCTTTTTCCTGGCTGGGGACATCACGCCTGACCGTCATGGAGCTCTGGCTGCACTGCGTTTGAGCTTTTCCCTCCGGGTAGGGATGGGACCCTGCCAGGGCTCTCTGGGACCACGGCTAGACTTGTGGACGGTCGACCTACATGGGAGACAGGCGCCCAAAGCCAGAGGCAGCACCCCCAGCCGCCTTAGAGCTCCGGCTGTGCTGCCTTACAGCTATTGGACCATGCCGGGGCTCCCTAGGACTGCTGCTGGGCTTGGGGATGGTCAGCCCACATGGGAAAGTGTCCAAAGTCAGGGCAGCACCCCCGGCTGACCTGGACCTCTGGCTTGGTGCTTTAGAGCTTTTCCCTCAGGGAAAGGATGGGGACCTCGTCAGGGCTTCCTGGGACAGCTGCTGGACTTAGTAACTGGCCAGACCTTTTTCTTTTCTGCCCAGGTACGGACACAAACGCATGTAAGGGTCTGTTTTCATCAGGACATCTGTGGGAATGTGTGAAGGTAGGGCAATCCTTGTTGCTGATGTGTTTTGGTGGTTACCTGGTGGCAAATGTGTCAAAATAGTGTTTTTTCCCCTACATTTTGGAATGTGCTGAGTCTTGTGGTTAATACATTCTATCTCGATTCGTGAAAGATAGACCTTATTGGATTCCCATGGGTGTCTTTTCTGAAATGCATGGGATCTCAGTTTTACTTGCTGGCTGCAAACACCCCAGACCCAAATCTGTGGGTTGTCCAGAAAACCAAATCCAGTATTCCCCAGGGCATTCAGTGTACCATTGGATTAGCCTTTTCCCTTCGGCCCAGGTAAGTGCACCTACACATGTGAGGTACCATTTTCGTTGTGACACCTGCATGAACGTGGGGAGGTAGGACATGTGTTGCTGGTGTGTTTCAGTGGTTTCCTAGTGGCAAATGTCTCAAAATAGTATTTTCTTTCCCTGGACTTTGCTGGGCCTTGTGGGTAATAAATTCTAAGTCGATTTGTTAAAGAAAGACTGTTGGATTCCCAGAAGTGTCGTCTTTTCAGAAATGCATGGGGTTCTCCGTTTTCCTTGGTGGCTGCAACACCACTGGCCCAAATCTGTGGGTTGTCCAGGTGGCCAAATCCAGTATTCCCCAGGGTGCTTGATGTACCAGTGTCTTAGCCTTTTCCCTTTGTGCCCAGGTCAGTGCACCGGCACATGTGAGGTACCATTTGTAATCCTGACACCAGTGGGATTGTAGGACATTTGTTGTTTTTCTCTTGGTTTTGATAACGTTTCCATACATTTCCTACTGCATTTTGTTACACAACCCTTTAATTTCTCAAATACGACCTACATTTATTCACTGCTTTAGGCACTATACGCTTTTGTAACCTGCGCAAGTCACCTATCGTTCAAAAGATCTGCATGTGCTCTTTCAAAAAATGTATGCTTGCCATTCTTCACTACCTTTGTTTTCCTTATTTTCAAATGCCAATTACGTCTTTTTAGGCCATCAGCATAAAAATCCTGTGTACCATGGCTCAGTTTTTCACTTGTGGTATTCCTTGTTTTGTAAAACATTATGAAAAATGTGTGATTTCCTAACAAGAAGAGTTGAGGGGAATGTAGCAGTGCATTGCTTTTCTTAATATTCACAGAAGTCATTACCTTACAAGTCCAAACATGTCCAGGACATAATTTTTTTCCTGTCATTTTTCCAATATTATTAAAGTTATGGCAATTTTAGGTACATAGTGGTTGCCCGACCTTCGCAAATGACCCCTTCCTGAACTTGGAATTTTGTCTACTTTTCAGAAATGTATGCCTTTCTGTCTTCCCATTCAGCTTTCCTACCATCCTCTTCCATTCCGTCCAAGCATGTCCTATAGAAGAAACGAAAATTGCCTACTTCTCACAAAACTGATGGGAACCTTATGAAAAATATGTTATTTTTGTTTCCCCTCTACTTGTTCTTGAAAACGTGGAAAATGGCGAATCCGAATAGCAAACCATTTGTTCCTAGCTCTTACAAGGAAAAAACCATAGGCTTCTTTGTACCTCATTTTATTGGTATTTTCGGAAAAACACAATGTGGTAACTTTTTTGTTATTTTCTCCCACCCGCTACAGCAAACTAGGAATCCTTCAGTGTGTTTTGACCCCCTACATATATAAGGAAAAGGGTGCAAATTCGTCTGGGATATCACTTGCAACAAAAAAGTTACAAAGAATTGAATGAGACATACTGAAATATCCAAAAAGGGCTGAGCACTGGGAGCGAAAACCCTCAGCAATTACGTGGTTAAAAGAAAGTAATTGAAACAAGTAAAAAATGTCCTCTCACCAAATCTTCTTGGCCCTACCTCTAACTGGGATATGGCTGAAGATGGCAATGGTCTTGGGTCCTGCACAGTGGGAAATCTGTATAGGATGGTGGTGGAGCCAGAAATGGGAGGTTAGTGAAGGCGCCTCTATACGCTCAGTGTTCGCATAGTGGGTTCTTTGGGTGGTCTGTCAGCACACTCTAATCTTAATAAATGAACAGACAAGGCAGGTGATAAAAAGGATGTGAGAAGCGTAGGTATGTGTCTGTTACTGCTCATGCAATAATTGTTACAGTGTCGGAACTGTGTACGGACGTCTGCGTGGTAATCCTATCATTTAGTCCCAACAAGATAAATGGTGATACCCAAATATGTGTTAGATTAAAAAAAAACGTTTATTGTTTGCTTGTTAGGCGCTTATACAATAAGAATATACTGTTTCACAGTGCCCACGAGGGAGGGAGGGATGGAGGGTGGTAAATACATTTAACACAATATTACGAGCAGAGGGGGAAAAGGCAGAGGCACGGCCTTACTATGCCTTGTGACTTATTCAGAACGTGCAAGGGCAAAAAATGAAGAAGGAAGAGTGGATAAGTGCGAGGGAGTCCGAGCTTGAGGGCGAGACATGGACGAAGTGCTAGGAATGATGGAGTGCTACACAGCCTGGGCCGTGGGAGGTAAGTGCAAGTCATCAGGGCAGAGGGTGTGCTGATGCAAAGTGCTGTGGAAGACGGGAGCTGGGGAAAATTGGCGTGGGAGGGGAAAGGCCCTGAAGATCCATAAGAGCCAAAGACACCAATACAGCACCTGTGAGATTAGCAGAGGAGAGAAGGAGGTAAGAAGGAGGAAAAAAGGAAAGTCTTAAAGAGCTTCTTTCATTTGGCCCAAACAGCCATGTGGATGATGCAGAGGGATGTGAATTTTTTTTAACAACTTTATTTGAATATGACAAGTGCTTAACAGATGCAAAACATAAGTGATGTACACACTTTTCACTTGGGATTTAAAAGCGCAACCACCTACGGATGCCTGGTATACAATGTTTGTAAAGATGGAATTTGTCTGCAGCCACAGCAAAACCACTGGTGTTTAGCCTGGGGGTTCCTCATCCTGATCTTCTCCTGAGTGTAGCGAGTCATTATCGGACGATTCAGGGGCGGTCTTCAGGTATCTCCTTAGAGGGGCCCAAATGTCCTTTGGTCTACAGGTGGTTGCGACAATCCTGACATATGTTTCCTCTGTCTCTTGAACATATATCAAGTCCTTCAACCACGCTTGTCGGGTGGGGGGGAGGAGGGGGCTCTGGCCTTCCAGGCCCGGAGAATGTTCCTTTTGGCAACAATCCCAGCCACCGCAAAAAGACGTCGTAATTTGACTGAGATTTTCCCTATATCCCCTACTAGGTATTTCAGTTGGGTAGCCGGGAACCGAAGGCCGATAATGTCGCTCATGTGTTCGGACACTTCACTCCAGAACAGTTCGATCGGGGCAGTCCCAATACATGTGAAAAGAGCTTGCCGATTGGGCCTGGCACTTGGGGCAGATTGGCTGTAGCGAGGGATTGAATTTAGCTATCTTGCTCGGAGTAATGGCCAGGTGGCTCAATATCTTGAACTGGATCAATCTAAAGTTGGAGCTTATGGAAACTGATTTAGTGTATTGGCAGTATTTTGCCCATTGGGCCTCTTCTATGGTAACCTCTAAGTCTGCCTCCCATCTAGCCTTCATCACATTTGTTTAGGGGGTGTGGTGTTGGGCTGCCTTGTAAAGGGTGGAGATTCCTCCCATGAAGCCCTCTGGTATCAAGATGTCGGATAAGAATTGATGGGTGGATGGGGCTTCTGGGAATGAGGGCCTTTTCTTTCTACATGCATATTTTAGCCTGTGGTATTGTAAAGTCGTAACCAGCCCCGCTCCTACCTTCGCTTGGCCATCTCCCAGGGACACAAATTTCCCATCCCGGTATAGGTCTTCCAACCACATTTCCTTACCTTGGTCCCACCTTTTCTGCACTGCCGTGTCTAGGGTGGGCACAAGATCGGGATTATGCCACACCGGGGTATGAGGCCAATATGGGTCCACACACCCAACCCTCTCAAGCACTTTCGCCCAAGCTCTCACTGTGGAGCCTACAGGGTTGAATTTCCCTGCATCGCTCTTAGTCTTGGCAAAAGGAATAGCCCGTATGTTCAATGGGGCCACCGCATATTTTACGGCCTGCATATGTGTGTGTGGTTCCGCAGAGCCTGACCAGTATCTTGCAAAATGAGCTTGGGCTGCTTGGTAGTACAGAAGGAAATCTGGGGCTGCTATTCCCCCCGTTTCTTAACTTTCGCCCATTTTGGGCCACTGTAGCCGAACTTCCACACCTCCCCAGACGAAGTTAGATGCCAGCTTCTGCAATTTCTGAAAGAACATCCTACCTGGCCATATCGGGATATTACAGAACAAATATAGCAGCTTTGGCACCTCCACCATCTTAAGAAGCGCTATTCGCTCATATAATGATATCGGGAGTTTAGGGGTCGTAATTATTAGCATATAGGGTCTGCTTATCAGTGGCCATTATAATACCCAGGTATCGGGCGGAGGTGGGTGACCATTTGAATTGCGCTGTGGCCAAGGATTGCACTGTGGTGGGTGTAAACTGGATGATCTCGGATTTGGCTTGGTTAACCCTGTACCCCGAGTATCTGGCAAATTAAGTTATTTCCTGCATCACCAGCGGCAGATTGGCTTCAGGGTTTCTGATGTACAGCATTGCGTCGTCCGGATAGAGCGAGACGAATTGAGGGGGGCCCCTTATGCAGATACCTTTCCACGTATGTTCGTGTCTCAGCTTTGCTGCCATGCCTTCTATGGTAAGGGCAAATATAAGGGGGGACAGCGGGCAGCCCTTTCTAGTGCCTCTTCCCAGTGTGAAGCCCGCCGATAGGGATTTATTTGTTTTAACCATCGCCCTGGGGTCTGTGTATAGAAGATGAATGTAATTGATAAATACATGACCGAACCCCAATTTCTCCAGAATGGCATACTTATAATTCCAAGATACAGAGTCAAATGCTTTCTCAGCATCTAATGTGACTGCTATGGCCTTGGCAGCTGGGTCCAGTTGTGATGTTATGGCGAAGAATCGCCTGAGGTTCAGTGCGGTGGACTGGGTGGGGATAAATCCTGATTGGTCTGGGTGGATTAACTTATTCAGGTGTATTAACAGCCGGTTTGCAATTGCCTTAGCATATATCTTAGCGTCCGCGTTAATTAGGGAGAGCGGATGATAGACATGGGATCTTGAGGTGGTTTGTGTGGCTTGAGGAGAACAGTTATACCGTCCGAACCAGGGGCCTTGCCCGTGCGTAGTTCCTTGATGGCCGATTCTATCCCCTCAATAGTTAAGGAAAGGTCCAGGTTAGCCTTATCTGTTTTGTCTAGTTTGGGCATGGGGAATGAGTCCATATAGTCACGTAGCTCTTCGGGGGATGACATGTCCATGTTTCAATACAGATTGTTATAAAACTTCTGGAACACTCTTTCGCGCTGGCCTGTGTATGTACAACCCCATCAGTGTCGGTTATGCTGGTAATGTTCCTCATCCCCTGCTCAGCTTTTATGGGGTTAGCCAGTGTGCAGCTGGCTTTATTTCCTTCGCCGTACTTCCTTGCTCTCATGGGTTGCGTAACATAGAAGAGTTTGCGCTCGGCCAGCGACTTGAATTTCGACAACTGTTCAGAGATTTCCAGCAGAAGAACCTCATTCTTATTCAGCGAATGTGAGATCTCCAGATCCCTCAGCACTCGTTCGGACTGATCTAGCTCCCGCCTTATTACCTTCAGTGCTCCTTAAGTTTGTGCCATCAGGTGTCCCCTTAGCTACACTTTAAAGGTTTCCCAGATCGTTGCAGTAGATCTGACGGAGCCAGAGTTCCGCTCAAAGAAGTATTATCTCCATTCTGAGAGGTTCAATCATTGCGTCATCGTTCAGCATCGTGCGGGGCATTCTCCAGATGCGGGTGGTGTGCTTCTCTTTGGAAGGCGTCAACTCGAGGAGGACCGGGGAGTGATCCGACATAGTGCAGGAAAGCATCTTGTAGTCCGTCACATTTGGAACATTGTCTAAGGAGCACAGCCAGTAATCTATACGTGAGCAGGACCCATGTACACTAGAGTAGGAGTATTCCCTCTCTTGCGGATGTAGTTCTCTCCACACGTCTGCGAGGGAAAGTGTGGACATGACCTGTAGAATAGTCAGGGCAGATTTGGTGAGGTTTCTGCTCCCGACAGATGATCGATCAAGAGACAGGTCCAGAATGGCATGGAGGTCCCCGCCCCATATTACGTTGGCGTGCCCCGTTGGTGATATCAGCACAAGAATCTTCAGGAAAAAAATTGGGTTGGTTGTGTTGGGGCTGTAGGTGTTAATCACTATTGTCTCTTTATTATGCAATGACCCCCAGATAATTACATAGCGGCCCTGCTCATCAATTTCGTTTCTGGATAGCTGGAAGTTAGTTTGCTTGTTTATCATTGTGAGCACTCCTCTAGACTGCAGGGAATAGTTTGTAGCGACTTTCGTAGAGCCCCAAGCCAGGGCGAATGAGTCTTTGACCTTCCTGATAGCATGAGTCTCTTGTAATAATAGGATGTCGATTTTATGCCTCTTGGCGTAGGCCAATAGTTTCCTAGCCTTGATCGGGTAAGCCAGGCCGCTGATGTTCCATGTTAGGAGTCTAACCCCCTGTGCCTTCCTTGAAGTAGTTATTTTCGTTGTGTAGTTTCTGCATCATTTGCGTCGAATGTAGGATCTGGTGTCGAGTACTCCTTGCACTTGTCAGTTTTCTTTTTTTCCCCCAACCTTCGTATATTAACTCTTTTCACAATTAGGCAACTGGCCTCTTCGCCCCCCCACCCAACCTCCCATACCATCCCTCCCAACTGGACGGTGTAACCCATAGAACAAACTTCAAAATTTGAGACATTTGGCAGCTCTGTACGGGCGCCTCCACCTGCACACAGCAGATCGCCCGGGGGTCGCCGCGCAGTATCGGCGCAGAACGAGATAGTCTTTAAGGTTTTGCTGTATGTTTGTTTGTTTGTTTTATTATTTGTAATGCGCACCTAACCCAAGGGTAGCAGGGTGCAAGAGCAACAAGAAGAATGTATAGCTTAAGTTACATATAGAAAAATGGATGGAGTCCAGATATGGTTACAGTACTGGACACATCCGCATCATTGAGAACAGATACAATAAAACATATTTACAGATAGTATAATATACAAAATGTACAATTTACTAGCCAGTATACATGAGTATACTGGCTAGGTCAGGTGTTGGAGCTGCCGGGTTGGGTATTCTTGCTGGGTGACAGCGGGATATTGTGCTCAATATAGCCCATGGCATCCTCAGGAGATTCAAAGAAATGGGACTTGCCCGAGTGCTGCAACCGGAGCTTGGCTGGGAAGAGCAGAGCGTAAGATATCGATCGCACCCTCAGCGCTTTCTTCACTTGGTCAAATGATCGCCGAACATTAGGCACCCCGCTGGAGAAGTCTCGGTATATGTGGAGCCTGGTGGAGTCAGAGGACAGCGTTCCGTTCTCATGGGATAGCCTTAAGATCAAATCTCTGTCCTGATAATTGTGTAGGCGGCGATAACTGTTCTGGGCGGAGCACCAGGTTTCGGGGGGTTGGGGGTGCAAAGGACCTGTGGGCTCTCTCGATCAGGAATTGTTGGGAGAATTGCGCCTCTGGTAGGAAGGCACGGATCACTTCTTCAATATGGACCTCCAATGGGATATTTAGCGTTTTTTCAGCAAGGCCTACAACTCTAATATTGTTTGGCACGACCTTGATTTGAGGTTATTGCACTTAGAATGCACAATTTTTAGGATTCTCTTGATGTCTTTCCCATGTTTAGTCAAGGTGTCTTCCAGCTCTCCTATCCTGGTTTCAGCCTCCGCCACCCTGGTGTTGACGAGTTGTAGGTCTGATTTGATGGAGGATATCGTATTGCCTATATCGTCCAGATTACTATTAAAGGCAGCAAAGCCCGCCTGTACAGCTGACATGTAGGGGTCTGCTTCGTTACCAGACTGGGGCTGAGCACCTGGGGTTGTCCCTAAATAGTTGTAGTTGCTGGGGGAGTGAGACTATGCTGAAGCCGAGGTGCCTCTCGTCGTATTGGTGCTGAGTACAAGAGATTCAGTGCTGTAAAATCCCCCGTAGACTTGTTTAGAGGTTTCAATGTAATGCCCGTTCCGTGGGAATCTTTAGATAGAGTAGCTTCTAGACAACCCCGAGCAGGTTAGTATATAGAAGCACCGTTTGGGGGTACAGTTGCCTTTCCCCGAGTATGTGATCGGCACTCGTTGATCCTTGGGTCTTGCCTGCACCGCGTACAAACGATTCAGTCCCACCAGATGATATCAGCTCTGCAGTGCTGGGTGGCCACGAGATGGTTTGGCTCGCCCGCCCCAGCGCAGATGCCACAGAGAACTCGGAGGCTGTGGAGGTTTTAGCATCAACCGTCCGGGCCAATACTGCGGCGCCGCCCCTGTGGGTCCGTTTGGCTGTTATCACTGCCTGTGTGTACCGTTGGTGTCAGGTCGCCTCCTATTACTGCTGGGGGCTGGGGCAGTGCATCAATTAACGGGGTGTGTTCTAGGGCTGATTGTCCATATGTTGGGTGTTGCAGTATGTCCTCAGCCCAACGCCTCCAGCACGTTATTAGTTGCTATGACCCGAGTACAATCAGTTGCGGCTAGTATGTTCCCGCATGTTTGCTGCAGCCAAACTGTTTCCCGGATACAAGTAATCCACCGCACCCCAGGGTGTCTGGTTTTCCCCTCCTGGTGTAAGCTACAGCTGGTATTGGTAGCTGGCGGCCGCCAAACAGATGTGACAGCTGTGGTCCTGAGAGCCGGGCCGAGCCCGGTCCGCCCCACCACCCCCAGCCAACAGCGGCTGTGTATTACACCGCGGACGTACCTCTCAGGAAGGTTACTGCACCGGCGGGGTGCCCCTCAACCCGGGCCACCCAATTGCTCGCACACAGTGGGTGCCGAAGAGGGGGACCCGTGCTATGGCGATACGTAGAGAGGCTCGTCGGGTGGCAGTGTTGCTGCCGCAGAGTCTCGTCGGTGCTGGTGGGATCTCCGTAGAACTCCCCGCGGGTGTTCACTGTAGCCAATTTTCTGATACGGCAGCCGAAGGTGGCGTCCGCTGCTGGTCTCCAGCCGGGGCTCTGGTGAGTTGAATGGATGTGGCTGAGCCGCTATGGGGGATGGGCAGCACAGCCCACGCTTGCGCTCCTCCGGATCGTTGTTTCATTCAGGAGTTGATGGATTTCTCTGGAACCGCTGACCGTTCAGGGCCCAAAATATAGCCAACGGGTCCAAAATATAGCCCCAGGTGCCTCAAGGCTTCAGCCTTCAGATTCCGGGCGGCTTGCTCGCTCAGCTGGTTTCGTTCTGCAGGATGGAATAGGAAGGATTTAATTTCACTGTGGTCCTACACTCTCAGTCGGCCATACTTGTCGGCATCCAGCAGCGCCCCCAGAAAGAGCAGAGGGATGTGAATTTAATCTGTGCAGCAACCGGGAGGCAGTGAAGACTTTTTAGTGCAGGAGAGATGCAGTCCCTGGGGTTAAGGCCAAGAATAAGCCTTGCTGCCCTATTCTGGATAAGCTGAAGGGGTCGAAGAGTTGAAGGCAGATTCAGGAAGAAGCTCTTACAGTAGTCAAGTCTTGAGAGAACCAGGGTTTGAGTCACATTGACCCTTTGAGGGAAAGTGAGAAAAGGTCAAATTCCTTTGAGTAGGAAGAGCTGATAGTTGGACTTCTTGGCAATGTCCACAGTGTGAGGGCGAAAGGAGAGAGGGGAGTCGAAGATGACTCCAAGGTTTCTGGCTTCAGTTGAAGGTGTAGGGGGAGAGCCCACGGAGGACGGGTAGAAGGGAACAGGGGTTTCAATGGGAAGGATCTCCATTTTACAGGCATTGACGCAGAGATCATTGGAGGTGCACCAGGACTGGATGGCAGATAGGCAGCCATGGATGATGGAGGGTGAAAGAGGGTCAGCAGGGAGTCTGAAGAAGAGCGGTGTCTCATCTGTGTAACACTGGAAGTGAGAAGGTAGATAGAGTATTGGCTTGTGCAAGCAAGCTATAGAACTGATGTTGATCAATAAGCTTCATTTAAATTAATCAAAAACTGAGATTATGGTGCTTGGACATTAGGAAAAATTAGTTTATATTCAGCCTCAGGTCACCTGTCCAGCACTCTTCGGTGTTACAACCACCTTCACTGCTAAAGTGAAACATGTGGGTTGCATATGGCAAGCAAATCTGAGTTTCCATTTGTAGGTAAGTGAAACAATTAAAGGTGTTTATCATCATCATCATCATCTCAAACTTTTGAAGCCTCTTTTGCCGCATTTCTGAAAGAGATCGACCAGTTGTTATCAGGGCCATGGTCAATGGCAAATTAGACTATTGCAATACTCTTCTCATGGGTACAAATCTTACCAAATACAGCTACTTCGGGTCGCACAGAATGCAGCCACAAGGCTCCTTTATTCCCTGCCTAACCTCTATGTCACAGTTTTGGAGGAGTCTCTGTTGGTTACCAGTGCAGGAAAGGGTTGTCTTTACAACCCTTTGTTTGGTTTTTAAGTGCCTCCATGACCTTACTCCCCGCTATCTTTCATCAAAAATGGTGAGGCAAAAACCTTCTAGCGGTTACCTAGTCTAAATTTGTTTATAGGGGGGGACTGATTTTTTTCACTTGTGGGCCCACGTACTTGGAATCTGCTTCCAGCCAATCTCCACACAATTGATTCATTGTCACAGTTCACAAAGTGATTGAAAACCTTTCTTTTTCAATAAATATAACGGTTATAGCACTGTTTGTACTGATTTAACATCTGAACCCAGATGCATCTTCTGCCTTGTTGTTAGGCAGAAACCTGTGCAGTTCCCTTAGGGACCACTGCAAAGGGTTTAAGACTACAGGTGTTGGCAGTAAACCCAAATGGTAGCAGTCTGTACCACCCAGATTTACCCGGTAGCTGTGGCTGAGCAGCCAGACTTCTCTCAAGAAGAGTTAGACAGTATATAGAATATACAAGATAGGTACCAAAATACAGTAGCACAAGCAAACACTGACCAGAGCTTGGGTATAAAAGTATATAATTATTTATTTAAAAACACACTTTGTAAAATACACTAACACTAATATGGCAAGCAAGTTCAAACAGTCACTATTAATATATATACATCCCTGATCACTTATTGAACAAGTCTTAGTTAAAACACCACTTATTTGCAGACATAGGTGAGCGCTTAACCTAAGATGGCACTCCAATAAGTTAGTTAAAAAGGGAGGGAAAAAGGCAGAATTAGAAACATACAATACCAACACTTTAAGAGAAGCAGAGCAAGTCAGAAAAGGCAGAGTCTACTGAGGAGCAAGAAAGTCATAGGCCAGGCCCACTCCTAGAGAGAGCAAGGCAAAATGTGTCCAAGATCACACAGTTGAATAGTACTTTTAAAGAGTCTTTGCAGATAGTTCAAAAAAAAGTTGGATCAAGTCAGGAAAAGTTAGTTAGTAGGTCCCAAGTCACCCCAGGATAGAAAGTCAAGGATTTACGGGACACCTTGAACAGTCTGTTGCAAGAGAGACCAGGTGGGACTCAGTACCTGAAATGGTGAGAAAGCTCCAGCGGGGGCAGATGTTCCTGGCAGCGGGTGCAAGTCGTTTCGTCCAGAGGAAGAGAAGATCTCGACGTGGAGGAAAGCTGGAGGTCGTTGCACTGCCAGGGAATAAACCAGCCGCGGAGTTCCCCGGTTAAAAGGTACTACCCTTTTATTCGCGGTAGTGGTGAAGCGTGGCTATCCGGCGCCGGGGTGCTTGGCACGGGCGATTCGACCACGAGACGATCCAGGAAAGCGAACAAGAGGGCGAACTGGTTATCCCCACCAGTTCAGAGGAAGAAGACTCTCCGGGATGAAGATCCTCTCTGTCCTTGGGAAGTGGCGAGACGGTTCAGCAGGGCTCCACCGGTGGTGTGGTCGTTGCAGTCCGGCTCAGCTTCTCCCTCTTCGGATTCTTTGGTCCTGTGGCGACCTCTGAAGTTCCAGTACCCAAAGCCCTGCTTTTATGCAGAAAACCCCCATTCATCAGTCCTAGCTGTCACTCAAACATGCTAAGTGGTGAGCCGGGCGACTCACCACTGGCCAATCACACAAGAGTGTGACTTGAGTTGCCGAGGCAACTCAGTCCAGGGTGCCTAAACCCCCCTCCCACACATCCTGTAGACCCAGACAGAGTGGCACCACTTTTGGAGGCTTCTGTGTAGAAGCCCGCCAAAAAGTGGAACAAAGGGCTCGACTTGGGTTGGAGTTACAGAGGCGAACACAAACGCCATTTTAAAACCGAGTCCTGGCAAAAAGACCCAACCAGGGAATAAATATTAAATAAATAACCCAGCGGTATCTTTATCATTGCACCAAAAAAGTGGTGCGTTTAAAATGTATGGGAAAATCCCATAGGAAATATTCTGGTGGAATATTTTGCGTGGTAATCACTGCCACCAGCCAGAAACTCGACGAGGGGGGACTGCACAGTGCCCCCTCGAAAAAAAACAGACCCAGGGGCAAACTAATTACCCCTACCAGTACTTCCACATTATGATGGTTTGTACTGGTTCTGTTCCCAATTTAAGACTAGTAAAGTCAATGGTGACTTTACATGCCCTGGGAGACAGTAGTCAGTCCCAGGGTATGGAGTCTATGTTTGGGGGTCACTATGACACCCCTGTGTTACTGCACTGAGGGTGCTGTGTAACACACTTACCAAAAATGCATGAAACCCTATGGAGTAAAAGACCCCATAGCCCATAAAACACATTACAAAGTCAAAGGATATCTCAAATCATGTCTGAGAGTGAGACAAAAAGAGTCTCACTCTTAGCAGGAGAAAAAAATAAACCCCAAAAATCCAGCAAAGCTGCTGGGGGACTCACTAGGTTTGGGAAATTAGGCTTAACAGTGAATTCTCCCTAACACTGGTTCCTTGTGAAGATGCGCAATTTAATTTCCAAGTACAAATTCAGGAAAGAACAAGGAGAGGCGAGACAAAAGCAGGGTGCGGATGTCAGAACCAAAACCATGTTCTGCTGTCCTGCTCAAAGCGTAGATAGTGTAGTCATGTCACACTTTATTGAATAGCACCCAGCTTTTGCATTCATTTTATACACAGTCACTACAATTTCTCATTGAAAAAACAATTTTAAAACACTCCACATCACAGCCCATATGGTAAGTAAAATTATGAACTCGGGATCAGTAAAATATATTAAAAAGGTCTACTTCTCAGGTGAGGACTGAGGAATAGATCCATTCCTGCAATCCCCAATGCTGTGATGAACTGTTGGTCAGAATCGTCATTCAGAGTACTATCCCTCCTTTCTTTTTTCATCTTAATGGACAAATTACTTACCTATGAGAAATGTTTGTTCTGATAGATTAGTCTTTCTGCCCACAGATTCTGCATTTCATACTTATCCTCTAAAGCACTAGTTGTCTTTAGAAATATTTTCAGCTAACATGTGGTGCAATGCTCCTCCGCACAAGCGATACTGGCTATGACTCTAGAAGTGAGTTCAGTGTCCTTTAGCACTCAACTGCTAAGGGACCACAGAACAGCAAAAAGAGAATGAGCTATACATACCAGTGGTGGGAGGGAACAAGTTACTTACCTGTAACTGTTGTTCTCCAGCATAGGTCTGGCATGGCATCACATGCTCATGAATATTCCGTCGTCATGCTGGGATTCCTCGGTAAAGAAAAAATCTGTCTCACATCTGAACGGTCTTTCTCCTAACAACCAATCACTGGTCTCTGGGTCATACTGCCCCCAGCCAATGACTGCCCTCTACCTAAGCCCCTCCTCTGGCAGCCATCTTCAGATTAGGTAGCATGTAAAGTGGCAGTAGAACCAATAGAAGAGCCGCAGAGGGGTAGGCGGGAGGGTTCGGATGTGAATCCATGCCAGACCCATGCTGGAGAACAACAGCTAAAATGTAAGTAACTTGTTCCTTCTCCAGCATGGGGTCTGGCATGGATTCACATGCTGATGAATAAATAATACATAGCAGTAAACACATGCACAATCACGGGAGGTGGCAAGGTTCAACATTAAGCATCTCTTACCTCCTCACCAGGCTCACCTTTAAGCAAGCAGGTTGCGCAGCACTGCTCGGCCGACTCTGCACTCCTCCCTGGGATCCCGGTCGATGCAGTAGAATCTCGTGAAGGTGTGCATCGACCTCCACATAGCAGCCCTGCAGATGTCAAGCAGGGGCACACCAGACAGGAACGCTGTAGTTGCAACAATCGCTCTGGTCGAATGGGCTCTCGGACGGCCAGGCAACGGTCGGTTTGCCAACCGGTGACAATGGTTGATGCAGCCAGTGAGCCACCTGGAAATGGAAGCCTTGGAGAGGGCCTTCCCTTGGTTCACAGGGCAAAAGTTCAAGAACAGTTGTGACATATTCCGAAAACCTCTAGCCACATATAGCGAGTGCAAAGTCCTCTCAGCCGGCGACAAAGGCGTTGGGGAAGAATACAGGCAACACCAAGGGCTTGTTTAGATGAAAGTCAGACGGCACCTTGGGCATGAAAGAGGGGTGCATCCGTAGCACTACCCTCGTCTTGTGGAATGTCAAGTAAGGTGGTTTACATGAGAGGGCCTGGATCTCTCACACTCGTCGTGCGGAGGTGATGGCCACAAGAAAAGCTGTTTTCCACGACAAAAACGTCAGTGGCGCCGAACGCAAATGCTCAAACGGAGGACCTATGAGCATAGTTAGTAGCACATTGAGTTACCACGCCGGGGCAGGAGCCTTCACCGGCGGGAACGAAGATCTGGTGTAGCGGGAGATAGCCGCCAGATGAACCCTTGATGGAGGCATGGGCCAGTCCAGCCTTGGCCAACAACAGCAAATATGGCAGTACCTCTGGAGCCTTGACTCGTAGAAGGATCGATCATCTGTGCATGGCGGACCTCTTCCATTTATACCCATAGTAATTAAGAGTAGACGATGCTCTGGCCTTGGCAAGCACTTCCTTGCAGTCCGCTGGGAGATAGTAGCCACCGAATTCTAACGCTGCAGGAGCCAGGTCTGCAGGTTCAGCGATCCCGGGTCGTGGTGCGGGATTGCACCTCCTTCCCTGGCGAGAAGATCTGCGACCCCCGGAAGCCTGACTGGAGGTGCCGCTGGCATGTCGAGAAGGTCCAGGTACCATATCTGTCTTTGCCACGCCGGTGCAATGAGGATCATCCTGTACCGGGACTGTCTGAGTTGATTGACTAGACGAAGAAGCAACGGCAACGGGGGGGAACGCATATAGAAACAGGCCGTCCCAGTGGAATGAGAATGCGTCCCCCATGCTCCCGCCTGGGGAAACCTACTGGCGAAACTCGGGCACTTGGCGTTAGTCGCCGTCGCAAATATATCAATGTGGGGATTGCCCCATCTGCCGAACAGGTGATTCACTTGGTCCTGCCGAAGCTCCCACTCGTGGCAAGAGCGCAGCTCCCTGATGAGAGAGTCGGCAACAGTGTTCTTCACTCCTGCCAGATGAAATGGGAGGAACAACATCCCCTGGGTGACGGCCCAGTGCCACAGTTCCTGCGCCTCTTTGGAGAGTGCCGTGGACTTGGTGCCCCCCCCTGCTCCCTGATGTAGAACATCGTGGTGGTGTTGTCCGTGAAGACCCATAGCACCTTGCTCTTGAGGGACGGAAGGAAGGACTTGAGGGCCCAAAACACTGCCCGGAGCTCCAACACATTGATGTGCAACATCTTCTCCTCTGGTAGCCACAGGCCTCTTGCGTGAAGACCTACGGTGTGAGCTTCCCATCTGTTAGGCAGAATCCTGTGCAGTTCCCTTGGGGAACACTGCAAAAAGATTAAGACTACAGGAGTAAGAAGTAAACCCAATTGGTAGCAGTCTGCACCACACAGATTTACCTGGTAGCTGTGGCTGAGCAGTCAGACCTCTCTCAAGAAGATTAGGGCAGTATGCAGAGTATACACAATAGGGCAAAAACACAGTAGAGCAAAAAAACACTGACCAGAGCTTTGTATAAAAAGTATATAATTATTTATTCAAAACACACTTTAGGTAATACACTAGCACTCTCAATGAAAAGTAATTTTAAAAACACAGTCAGATAAGTATACACACCTTCCTTAGTAACTATTAGACAAGTCAGGGTTAAAGCACAACTATTTGTTAAGACAGAAGTGAGCGCTTAACCTAGATGGCACTCCAATAGTTTAGGTTAAAAAGGGAGAGAAAAGGCAGAGCATAAAATAACACAGTTCCCAACACTTATAAGAGTTCAGAGCAAGGGGAGAAAGGCAGGTTATACTGTAGAGCCAAAGTTCATAGGCCAGGCCCACTTTAAATGGAGCAAAGCGAAATGTGCCCAGGATCACACGGTTTAAAGTGCACTGAAAGTCTTTGCAGAGTGTTCAAAAGAGGTTGGGGGGATTCAAAAGATAGTTAGAAGGCCAACCCAGTTTAGAAGTCAAGGATTTAAGGGTCACCTTTAGCAATCTGTAGAAAGGGAGGCCAGGTAGGACACAGTACCTTAAAGGGGAAGGAAGCGCCAGTGGGGGCAGTTGTTCCTGGCAGTGGTTGATGTTCGTGGTTCCGACCAGGGGAAGAGAAGATCTCGTCGAGGAGGAACCGTGGAATCGTTGCACTGCACAGGGATGAAAACAGCCGCGGAGTTCCCGATTAAAAGGTGCGGTCCTTTTATTCGCGGTCAAAAGTGGTAAGCTTGGCTATCCAGCCGCCGGGGTGCTTGGCATGGGCGATTCGACCAAGGGCCGTCTTTGGAAGGCGAAAAGGGTGAACTGGTTGGTCCCACCAGCTCAGAGGAAGAAGACTCGTCCACTAGAAGATCTTCTCGTTGTCAGGAAAGTGGTGAGGTAGCTGCAGCAGGGCTTCACCGGTGGTGTCGTCGTTGCAGATGGCTCAGCTCCGTCCCTCTTCGGATTCTTAGGTCCTGTGGCGACTTCTGAAGTTCCAGTCCCAAAGGCCCTGCTTTTATGCAGAAAAACCCCCATTCATCAGCCTAGCTGTCAATCACACATGCTAAGTGGTGAGCCAATCAGAGTAGAGTGCGACTTGGGTTGTCGAGGCAACGCAGTCCAGGGTGCCAATTACCTCCTCCACCCTTCCTCTGGAACCCAGACAGAGAGGCACCATTTGGAGGGCTTCTGTGGAGAAGCCCGCCAAAAAAGTGGAACAAAGGGCTCGACCTTGGTCAGAGTTATAGAGACGGACACAAACGCCATTTTAGAATTGAGTTCTGGCAAAAAGACCCAACCAGTGATTTAATATTAAATAAATAAACCGGCAGTATCTTTAACATTGCACCAAAAAGTGGTGCGTTTAAAATGAATGGGAAAACCCCATAGAGAATATTCCAGTGGAATATTTCGCGTGGTAACCACTGCCACCAGCCAGAAACTCAACAAGGGGGGACTGGACAGTCCCCCTTGAAAACAGACCCAGTAATCGAATTACCCCTTACCAGTACTTCCACAATATGATGGTTTGTACTGGTTCTGTTCACAATTTTGGACTAGTAAAGCCAATGGTGACTTTACATGCCCTGGGAGACAGTAGTCAGTCGCAGGGTATGGAGTCTATGTTTGGGGGTTGCTATGACACCCCTGTGTTACTGCACTGAGGGTGCTGTGTAACACACTTACCAAAAAATCACATGAAACCCTATGGAGTAAAAGACCCCATAAAACACATTACAAAGTCAAAGGATATCTCAAATCATGTCTAAGAGTGGGACAAAGAGTCTCACTCTTAGCAGGAGAAAAAAACAAACCCCAAAAAATCCAGCAAAGCTGCTGGGGGACTCACTGAGTCGGCAACAGTGTTCTTCACTCCTGCCAGATGAAATGGGAGGAACATCCCCTGGGTGACGGCCCAGTGCCACAGTTCCTGCGCCTCTTAGGAGAGTGCCGTGGGCGTCGCTGCAAAGGGTAGGGCTATAACAGATATTTGTACTAACAATTATATCTCCCATAGTGCACAGGTTCATGTGGGGGACATAGATGCCGATAGGCACGATGCTAGCATGATGAAAGAAAGTAATGAGTTTGGTGTACTATTGGAATTAGAGGGAAGCTTATTGCCGGATACTAGTTTTATGAATTCATCAATGGCAAGCAGCGCAGCTGGTATCAAGGAACTAAGGTTTGGGCCTGCGGCAATGGAAGAGCTGAACAAACGAATCAGTCATTAGATTGGTGTGCTTACCCCTTTGGTTCAACGATCTTGGGAAGCACTGGTCACTTGGGTAGAACCCCCATGCTGCCGCTGGGACACGCCACACAACTTTCAGATTATCATAGTCCTAAATTGAAGAATGGGATTACGGCGGGCAAGAATGAGGATGCGAGCAAGGTGCTGGATAAATCAATCAAGCCCAGTTCGGAAATCATCTTGCCGATTTCACAAAATCGGAAGTTAATTTGGACCTGAATGGTGAGGAAAGCAATGCTAATATATCGCCCACATCCAATACTGATAGTCCCTATACCTTCCGGTTATCATAAGAATACTCGATTTACTAGATAAAGGCCACGATTTTACGCACTTGTAAATGCGTGCATTAAAAACTGCTTCTAGGGATATCCTAATGAAACTAAATCGATTGGAGGGTTTCATAGTGGGTAAGGACTCCTGCTGTTATGAGAACAGAGCGCAGCCCTTTGGAAATAACTTAAGGGGCATGACGCATGCTAATGAGAACAGCTGTGAGCAACATGTAGCCCTTGTTCCCAAGGGCAAAGAGGGGGGGGGATGCTGCTATTCAGCAGGTAATGCCTTACACTATCATCCTCACTAGAGCAGTTTATGAAGGATGTGACTGCTGACATTAATCACATCAAAAATTACATTAATGATATTAAGATAAACTTCGCAGACCTGAAAACAGCTGGGGGGGGTGTTGCACATCAAGAGGAAATAACACCCGATAGTCCCACTGCTCTTACAAAAATAATAGAGCAGATGGTAAATGATAAAAAAAGTGGGTGAAACCCTGCAGGAAGAGACAGACTTTTTTTTTATCAAGACGCTCTAAGAAGCTGCACTTAAGGGCAGTGAAAAGAGCGGAAAACGCAAGAAAGCCAGCTCGGACTTGGTCAAGGACAATAAAAATAAAAAATAAAATAACAAAAAAGGAAAAGATGGCATGGGGCATACAGACCAACCTATGGAAATGTCCAATAAATTACCATGTGTCGATGGGGTTAACGATGACACAATTGAAGTGGATCAACTTACTGAGGAGAGCCAGGTGCTTCTGTTGCCATTAAAGGTTGGTGGGGGGGGGGGCATGTATTCCTGGGCAACCTCATAGTGACAAAGATAATAATGCAAACAAGGGTAAGCTTCCTGTGGCTCCAAACAATGTTAACACGAATGAAGGAAAAGGAATGGGGGAGTTAAGTGGGAAAATGATTGACTACCACTCGCCCAAGTTGTGAGAAGTTAAAAACACAAAGGAACTTGCTGAACTACTTTCCCACTGAGTGTAGGAAGGGCACCACTGTGCATTTCGAAAAAGATGGTAAGTCCCAATTTAGGGACTTGATAGGGACAGGTCCTGAGGTAAGTTCGAAAGTTGACGAGGCGGATTCCATTGCAAATGCTACGTATGCGGAAGCATGTAGTTCCTGGCATTTTTGCACAATCCGCGAAATCAGTGACAACAAAATGATTATGTTATAATCAGTGTGTCGGGGAAGTCAAGTTCACTCCCGATGCAAACCATATCTCTCCCTAGTACTCTTGGTAAGGTGGGGAATATCCGTGAGCTAGATCTTAGAGGATTGACGTTGTAAAGTCGACCTTTATCAACACACCTGGAGTTGCAGGTAACTCCAATGAGGGTCCCCCACAGATGCTCCAGCAAAATTACAGTGCTCAGGGAATGGCCTTCGCTCCATATATTCCTGATGAGATAGCCCCCATTCATAACCATATCGATTCTCAAGCAGTAATAATGAGCTCTCCGAAAGCAGCATTGGACTGCGGTGTGATAAACGCAGAAATACTTCTAAATGAATTAAAATTAAAAGGGGCTAAGGCAATTGTGTCTGAACATATTAAAGTGGCGGGCCCACATGATTTTGCAAAGAGAGATGGCCCTGCAAAGGGCGGCAACGCTCAGTGGGCTGGAGAAAGCAGGAATGACCTGCAGACCTATCCTCCTGCCCAAGAAATAAGAAGGGAGCACAATGCTAATATTTTGATGAGCGTACTCAAAAGGGAGGAGGAAGGGCAAATTGCTTTTAACATTACAGGACTAGTAGGCAATCCTGACATTTTGCGTGGAGCGAGAATTAATGGTCGTATTGGATGGATTTGATTGCCCGTATCCCTTCTCTTCGAATATTAACCCACAGGGACTTTGAGAGAATATCTTTAGCATCTGAGACTAATAGGATGATCTGTTATTTACCTACTGCTAATGTCCTGAAACACATTTGGGGGTATTGTGCGGATTTGTTGGAATTAGGTTTCCACCTCCACACCTTTAACAAGTTGGTGGCCAAAGAGTTCCTTTAACTATCGGGTCCTCAGCGGGAAAGGGAGGTGGAGCCATCACATGGAGGTTCAGTGGGTACCTCAGATGAGAAACTTTGTTGTCAATTGCTGAAGGGAAAAAAAGAGTTAGCTTGGGTTGAACCCCTATTGCGATCAACATTCACAATTAAAACAGACAACCATCAGAATTAGCAACTGACCAAAAATGGCTTGACCTTAATATCATGGAACTCATGTGGCCACCTCAACCTCTATAAATGGATGCCTCCCCTCGCAAATTTATAATATCATTTTTTCAAGAAACCATGTACACCAAAGAAATGATGTTACAGAGATACACTACTTATTGCTCCAAAGCAATTAAAAGCAATGAGGGTCGTCTGATGGGTCGGTTAGCAATTGCCATTGATAATCACATTAATTGCAAGTCAAGATGTATGTATATTGCTGAAAACATCCTAGCAGTTGAATTAGATCTTGGTATAAGGATACAGGACCCGATTTTGTTGATCACAATTTATTGGAATCCAGCTAAAGTAGCCATCGATGATATGTTTGATAAATTAGATAATTGCTTACAGAGTGTACTTCTACTCAACTCCAACTACAAAATCATAATGGGGGTGATTTTAACTCAATTTGTTCAACTACTAAAGTGGACAAACTGAGTAATCAACTTCAGTAATCAACTTCATTCCTGGATGATTGGAAAATCTGCTTTTTAAAATGTCTGGAGTCAGGTCCTATATATATACACATGGAGCTGTGGTACGGCAATCTCCATGATTGACTATTTTGCAACATCCAATCAGTTGATCTTGTGTGTGGATGCTAATAATTAATTCTGTTACCTACGGGGATCATGCACCCATTCAATTGACCGTTAGAATACCGCACCAAGGCCTTGTTAGGGATGACTTACTGCCACTGACTGGGATCAAACGTGGCAATATTGCTCTTAGGTGGAGTCCTATCCTCAGCCGTAAATTAGCCAAAAAGGTGCGGCTAGAACTTAATCACATTGTTGTACAGACTTGGAACCCTAATGTATGCCGTTTTCTGAGGGAAAAATTAGTATCTGACAGTTTCTAACGCAATTACATTTTTGCAGTCTAATCAAAAATCCAAAGTTGCACACCAATGCATAAGTTTGATCATGAGATTAAGTTGCTTAAATGTAATAAAAACAAGGAACTTCGCGTAATGCAGGTAAGTAAAGAACAGTATTTGTACTTAAAAAAGCGCATTCTTCAGAAATATAGGAACAAACTAAGATCACTTCAATTTACTAATAAATTGTTATCTGATCCAAGCAATTTGCAAACATGATTCAGGATCTATATGGGCAGTGATACACAAACCGAGTTTAGTCACTGGTGAAACCCCTGAGTATGCTATTCCATCTGATGTACAGGTAAATTGTATACAGGAGAAATTTAGTCTACCTGCATGTTTTACTTCTGTTATATACCATTGTACCTGTATATAAAAAAGGTGATTATAAGAACCCCAATAACTATCGTCCGATCACGTTAATAGATACCATTGCTAAGATATTTGCTATCTTAGTTTTATATGATTTGGATAAGTTCATAGTACAACATGATATATTATCCAAATCTCAAATCGGATTTAGGAGGGAAATGGGTACAGTATTGAATGCTACTGTCCTGGCACTTGTATTGGCTGGGACTAAAAAGAAGGGTGCTTATCCCTTTTATCTAGTATAGACATGACTTCAGCCTTTGATACGATACTGAGGGATTTACTTTGGGTTAAAATGGCAGAAGTCGGCATTCCGACAGCTTTGATCCACTGGTTTGCCATGCTTTATAACTACACAGCATATAAGGTCCGGGTCACCAAGCAGGGTGCTCTCACAGAGCCTATAAGAACATATATGGGCCTGAAACAAGGCTGAAATTTGGCAGCAACACTTTTTAATCTCTATATGTGTGATCTAGAGAAACAGTGGATAGGTATGGGTATGAACACAGTGATGGGAGCATTGTGAATGCACTGGTTCGCATTCGCTGACGACGATATCCTATTAGACGTCATTCCAGCGGGACTCCAAGCTAAGATCCATGCATTTGAGATATATACCTATGCACCTAATGCAACAAAAACTAGTACAATTGTGTTCAATGCAGGGAGGAAGCTTAAAGTATTTAAATTGAAGATTGGGGAGAGACAATACTTCAAATGTCAGAGAATATCTAGCTTGGTTATTATTTGAGTAATAACTCTTCAGTTCAACTGTGGAAGGACAGACTCAAACAGAAAGCGCAACCTTTGTCAAGTCAGCTAAGTTAATTTTTGCCAAATACTGCACATTTTCCTTAATTCCGATGTGTGATTTTTTGTTAATGAAAATTCAAGCTGTGATACTGTATACTTTGGACATGTGCCTGTTTGATCTCCGTTTAATACTCTTCACAGGGGTGTTTAATAAAGGGTGCCCTGCATTTAGCACTCTCCATTCCAAACTGCGTAATACGGCATGAATTAGGCCTCATATCATTATTATGTGCCGTTCCTTAATGAACTACGCAAACATTTTGAACCTGTCACGACCCTCACCCAAAACCCCCTCTGGCAAACCCATTGGCCAGGTGGAGTCAGGACTCGGGCCTCTAGAGCCTGTCATCCTCTTCAAAAGCCCTCATGGGGCCAGTCCTGGCACCTATGGTGCCAGGCTCATACACCATGAACAACATTGTGCTGGGGAACTACTTTATTGTATTGTCAGCCAACATGGAGGCATCCACATAGCTTGGTTCCTAAGAACCAAGCTATGCAGTCTTGTGTTTTGGGTGTGGCAGGCCTGGATCTACTTTCCCTGGTACTACTTTACCTGGGCTATATAAACCACACCCTGACTGCAAAACATGCTTTGTGTTACTTTGCAGCTTGCAACGTGACGCTCACTGTGTCCAGCTATTCCCTTGAACCTCGGAGAAGCAGAACCTGCAAGGAGACAAAAAGGGACATTATTAGCAGCATCATCTTACCTGCAGTCTTCATCTTTAAACACTCGCAGCTACTGAGAACAGCTTCCTCGAATCTGCACCACCCCCAGACAGAACAACCTGAAAGAGGAAGATTGAGGCAACATTAAAGAAAGCTGTAGAGACATACAAATTACAAACTGCTCAAAAGGCTTACCTGGCTGGTCGCATCTCGGCTGGCACCACTCCGGACATTCCACTCGCGCTGAAGAACACCGCGACCTACAAGGAAGGAAAACACAGGTTAGCAAAGGCAAAACTTCGCAGCGCTGCACATAGTGCTTACTTACCGCATCGTAGCGCTCTTAATGCGCCGTCACTTATCAGCGGGGCTCAATCAAGCCAGTTTGCCTCGCTGAAGCTCCGCATACCTAAGGGAGAAAAAAAAAAAAGAGACATTTTAAACAAAGAAATGCATGCAGGATAGCAACAAAACTAAAGAACAGCACCAAGACCTACCTGAACAATATCAAACGGGCCGGCGTCAGTAAAGTAACTGGACTGCACACGCCCATGAAAGACAATGTGCCCCTGCAAAGAAGGCAGGACGGAGAGCACGCCTAATTCTACCACAAGGCAGAACCTTCCCCGCAGACAACATTGGGGCAAAACTGATAAGCATACCAGCGAATAACCCGGCTGGGTGGCGTCCCTGTTGATACCAGGTGAGCGTAACAGAACCCTTCTTAAAACTCCCTATAGCAGGATCTACCGGAAGTTATTGAGTCCAAAAGGGTCGATTATCTGAATCAATTTCAAATACTAATGCAGAGGGGTCTGGCTGACCTCTCTGTAACTAATACCGACCTTTGTTTTAGACCAGCATTCGTAAAAAAGGAATAATTCGAGAAGGATTGGATTTGTACCTTGGATCAGTTAAAGAACTGCAGTATGTTTTTCGAATATGCAAAATTCACTAATAAGAGAACGCCTTGCTGCCTATATATTAGCATCTTCCCTTGTATGAATACACATATGTACTACATACTCTTTAAACTCAATCAATTTAGAACGAGAGAACGATGTAGACATTGGGATGGTGGCTTAAAGAAATTGCAGCAGGAGAAGTGCAGATTTGGCAATTGTCTCGAGCCTCTTGAAACATTAAAACATCTGTTATTGGAATGCCATCAATTTAGTACAGCCAGGACAAATCTTCTAATGAAATTTGTCAATCCGAATTTTGTGGACTGTTTGCAATTTTTATGAGAACAGATGATGGTAGGAAACTACAATCCTTTAATATTTGCCCTGGTGCATTTACTAAGGATTATCGAAGAAAATGTTATTTCAACTATGTAAATTAGTACTGAGGATGTTTGGTGTAAGAATTATTGGTGCATGCAACCACTTATATTAAGGAGTACAAAATGCTCATATTAAACACTTACATGTTGTAAAAAAAATGTCTGGTAAATACTAAGGACAATATTTTTGTTTGTTCTTAGTTTTGGTTTAATATGATCATTCTTATATACTCCTAATTGGATTGTTATAGGAGTACTGTGCAGCTTAAATTAATAACATGAAATCTTTTGTGTATGATGATTTTAAACAGAACTGTGCAAAAAAAATTCTTGTTTGATTGTAAATGACATTTGAATAGACGAATGTTGATTTTCTTAATGGAGATCCGTCATGATTTTTGTAAAGGTTTTTTTAAAACCATAAAAAAAAAAGAATTGTCCCCGTCGAACGGCATGTCCAACACCTTCGACTGAACATCCTGGCATAAATGATTTTTCCTCAGCCAGCTCTGCCGACAAAGGCAAACCCTGTTGTCCATTTTGCGGAACCTCGTGTCAGCGATGTCCGTGGCCACTGTAATGGCGTGGTCTGGCGCCACCTCGCCTTCCTGTAAGAGCTCCAAAGCTTCCGCCCTCTTGTCGTCGGAAAGGAAGTTCAGGAGGGGAGTGTAGAGGAGGAGCCAAGTACCCCCACTCCAACTGCCCCGCCTACGTTACCTGAAAAGAATTAACCAAAGTATGTGACGTACACAGAGCAAGTTAAACCAACAAAGAGAAGAGCGTGGACTCTGTGCAGTATCCATAAGAATACCAATACCTAAGAGAATACAGGAGGTAAAGTACCCATTAAGGAAACCATACCTACACACAAGGCAATATGATGGCCATTTAAACGAGATTCCTGAAGAAGCAGAGAAACTAAAAGGCAAAGATGAATGGTGACGTCACACAAAATCAAATTGACACCCATTGAAGAGATAAATAGACCAGAGGATGCAGACGATTTATAAACCATCAAGAAACTATCAAGAATAAGTGACATCTTGGTATCAAGGTGAAGAAACTTATGCCACAGACCTGATGAAGATACTTAAACATGTACAGATGCAATGAAACGCAAGCAGCAAAGCAATCATGAAGCTAGCCACATGCTTTTAAATAGTTAGACCACGGCAAGTGCCAACATATACATATATAGATACACATGTACAAGTAAAGGATGGATGTTTCCACTACGCATATAAGCAGTACTGAACAAAGCAAGGACTCATTTCAGTGTTGCAGTTAAGAAAAGCAATTGAATTAAACAGAATAACAGCTCAGCTAAAGAGTTGACTGAGCCAAGAAAGCCAAGGTCTTATCAAACTGAAAATGGCTGACATTGGAAATAATTAATGTGAAGGAACAGAGGCTCCTGTTCAGAAAGGTCAAGCAAAAACTAAAGACGTCAGAGGACTATTGAAGAATAAAATAAAATACACAAAAAGCTCAATTTCATGGTGTCCAGTCATGTGGTAGAAGGAAGTTGGACGGTCGAGGTAGTCACACCTACGCACTGAGGCCGGATGGTGCCCACATTCTCTAAAAATTCTCAGAGCACAGTACAGACTCAAGGCCAAACTTCAAACACTAATTGACACTGGACCATTGAGGTGATGATGGATGATATGCTAATTGGTGAGAAGCTGGTGCTAAAACAAGCTCACCCGCACCTGGTTGTTCAGTCTGCGTGCTGCTAGACGTAGGTGGAAAAGTACTGACGGGGGTTAGGAGCTAACCAATTGTAGGGGACCACGTAATTAAGGGTCCTATAGCTTGTGTAGCCAATGGGACGTCGTACATTTAGTGACGTTAATAGTGGCCATTTTGAGGGGAGGGCTTAGTTGCCCCACCTGATGTTAATTATCCTATCACCTTCCTCCACTGCTCTATACAGATATAGGGCCTCATCACGACTTGGGCGGTAAGGGTAACGCTATTAGCGCGGGCGGTATTAGCCCTACCGCCGAACTCCCCGGCGCTAATAGCGCCGGATCACAAGTTTGGCGGTAATGTAAGTCCCCATTCCCCACTGAGCACATTCGGGAATGCCCCATTCCCCATTGGGCTCAATGGGGAATCTTCGTGCTAATACCGCCGGCGGATTTCCCGCCGGCGTTAATAGCGCACATTTTCGGCGGATTTCCCCCCAGCTCAGAGCTGGGGCGAAATCCGCCGAAGCCCTGATTCGGCGAACCCTTAAATCCGGAAGTAATAGCGCTACCGCCGGATTTAAGGGTTACCGCCGAAGTCGTGATGAGGCCCATAGAGTCTATACTTGGAAATACACTTGGATCCAATCACACCCTCCGTTAGGTTTTTGTAGTTTGCCACGTAGGATGACGTTAGTAATGACGCAGGTCAAAACGTCAATGATGAACAATCATGGGTATAAGAGCCCAGTTTTTATGAAGTAAAGGAGAGTCAGAGTATCGAGCGATTGCTGATGTTTGTTGTACTCCCTGTTTTAGATACTCGATATTAAAACAGACAAACTTTGCCAAACTATTTGTGTTGTCTTGCTTATTGTTGTATGAATAAAATCTGCATCCCTATCCATCTCCAGGGTATCGCTACTTATCTTAAAGGGCTGTCTGAGCGAACACCCAACTCAGGAGCAATCTTGAACCAGAGCTCCCTGTTGCAACATGCCAGAATGGCGAGGGCGTTTGCGGCCTTGATGGTCGTCGCTGCAGACGTGATAACTCGTCGCCCCATGGCATACAACTTCTACCCCTCGCTGTCCGGGGGGAGGGGAAGGGGAGGAGCCCGAAGATTTCTTCTTGGCAGCACCAAAACCACTGAGTCTGGAGACGCCCGTGACCGTAAACACTTGGGCGTAGAGTCCGGCACCCTGTATTTCTTCTCATAACGGTCACTCTTCGCCGGGGCCGAGGAAGGGTTCTTCATGAGGGCCAACCCGTCGTCCCAAATGTCATCCAAGAGCGGGATCAAAAGTACGGTCTTCCTCTTCGCCTCGCGGTGCTGGTAAAGGAAACCTTCCTTCTCCTCAGGGACGAGCTGGAACCGCTCCGAAGCCCTTGAGATCATGGCGTGGAACAAGCCTATCTCGTCGGGTGTTGAAGATCTGGGCGGCGGAGACGGGAGATCCCCCAATCCGCTGTCGTCATCTGTGCCAGTACCCGTCGTCACCGTGTCCGGATCCATGTCATCCCTCGGGGGAGGGGAGGGTCGAGTCGAATGAGAGGGAGGCGAAGGGTGGCAAGGAGGAGGAGGGGTGAACTCTCCTCTTCTTGGATGGTGGTTCCCCCGATGGTCCCGGCACCACGGGTGGGGCCGTTGGCGCAAGAGGCATCCTCGTCCGGATCTCCGAGCATAGGGTATGCAGAGGAGTGAGAATGTCCACCGAGATATCCCCAGGTGGTTGTGGCGACAGGGGCGAGGGCGATTGCGGTTTAGGCTGGTCCTCCAGGCACTGCTGCTCCTCGTCGGTCTTCTCGGCATCGCCCTCGTCGGAATCCTTTCCGTAGGGCCTGCTCTCAACGCATCATTCCTCCTGGATTGTCTGGAGGTTGGTAAACTCCTTCTCTGAGGAGATATTCGAGCACTGAAGGACTACCATGCCCCCCCTTCTCTGCGACCAAGTGAGACTGTTTCGGTGAAATGATGGGCATTATCTTCTCTGGTGTCTTTTCAATGGGCTGAAAAGAGGACTCCTTCCTGGCAGGCAGGGATACTCTTGCCTTCGGGCCGGGCAGATCAGCCTCAGTGGCCTTCACGAGGGACGCCACCACTCCTTCGATGGAAGGGGCCTTCGTCAGATGCACCTGGGCCTTCACGACCTTGACCGCGGCTGAGCCTTCACCTTAGGGGGAGGGTCTCACCCCGATCCCCTGGCCTTCTCTGTAGGGTCTGTCTGGGTCTTCTCCAAGAGCTTGCCTGGATGGTCCGACTTCCTCATCTTTGAAGATTCTGAGCGTTGGCTTGTGGTCAAAGGCGCTGGAAATGCTGTACTCGCCCTGGCCACCGCAGAGCCCGTCGCAACGGCGCTCCCGGTGGCAGTGGACTCGCGTTGCTTAGCCTTATGTTGGGCCCCCGCGAGAGGAGCGCCCTCAAAAGGTCCTAGAAGACCGCTCAGCTTTCTTCTTCTGGGCAGGGGAGGCATGCTGCCGGGACTCACCCGGAGCAGGGGCCTTGGCCTGTAGCCACTCGTTGAGCCATCTGCGCCGATCGTTCAGCGTGCAGGGTACCATCTCCGGACAAGACGCACAGTCATCCTCCACGTGCGTCGGGTCCGAATGCAGGCAGTAAAGGTACAGGCAATGTCCGTTGTCTGAAAAGACATTCTGTAGGTTGCAGCCATAGCAAACCTTGAAAAGAGGCGCAGAGTCCTTCTCATCCGCCATGCCCACGCGGTGTAGGCTTTGAGAAGCTTCTGGAATTCTCCAAGAAGAAATTCGACGAAATTTGCCCTTGAGGGGCGCTGAAGAATCCGAAAACGGGTCCCCGTTAATCAGATAGGTGGATCGATGGAGCTTGCGGCTTGATTGACCAAAAAAATAGAGCAAAACTCTTAGAAAATAAATCGCAAAATGCAGTAAAAGCTTGAGAGCTATAACACAAGGACTCCCAACACTTCAACGTGCAGTAAAAATCAGAAGATGGCTGCCAGAGCAGGGGCTTAGGTAGAGGGCAGTCATTGGCTGGGGGCAGTATGACCCAGAGACCAGTGATTGGCTGTTGGGAGAAAGACAGTTCAGAAGTGAAACAAACCGATTATTTTCTTTACCAAGGATTCCCAGCCTGACAGGGAATATTCATGAGCATGCAAATCCATGCCAGACCCCATGCTGGAGAAGAAGGACTAATCCAACAGAAGGAACATAAAAGTAATTTGATCTTCTAATGGATATGTTACTCCCACAAATTTCTCATCTAGATAGACTCCTAAAGTAGTACAGAACCTGGAGCAGGGAGAAGGGTAAGGAACAACCACCGACATCTGGAAACTCTGGAGCACCTCACAACAAAGCTGGCATCCTGATTTGATGAGCAATCCAGGCAATAATGCTTGTTGAATGTGGGCAAGGAAGTCCATGTAGCTGCCAGACAATCTTAATAGGAACACCCCTCTCCAAGGCAGAGGTAGTATTTATGCCTCAGCTAAAATTCGGTGATTGATATTTTATTTCTATCGCGCTCGTACACAGGTTTTTCAGAGCGCGACAAGGCAAGGGAGGGGAACAGGAGAGAACAAAACAGCGATCTTACTAGGCCCAGTGACATTGAGAATGCGCAAGTGCATGGGAGAGGGGGGAGGGGAAAAGTGCATGGAAGGGGGGAGAAGTGGAAAGTGCGAAGCAGAGGAGAAACAGATAAATAACAATAAATAAATAATAAAGGCAACAAACAGTGGTAATGCAGCCAGCAATTTGCAAGTGCTAGGTTTAAGGCAGCAGACAGGGTAGGTCTGATAAGTGCAGGAAGAAAAAGGGGGGCTGTATGGGTACAGATACAGACCCCAGTGCAACGGGGGGCCCGGAGGCAGTGCGGTAGGGTGGCAGGGTGAGCAGGTACCTGGGCCCAAAGGACAGAGCGTGGCCAGGTTCACGGTGCCAAGGGAGAACAGATCAGCAGAGAAGACGGGGAGCGAAGGCAGAAGAAAAAGAGGAAGGTCTTGAGGTGCTTCTGGAACCGGAGATGGTTCTCCTCAAGTTTTAGAGTGGCAGGGAGGCTGTTCCAGAAGGAGACCCCAGCCGAAGACCGATCTAACCCCAGCTTGTTTCTTTGAAAAACGACTGACCCTGAGGGAGTTGGAGGTAGAGGAGCGAAGAGCTCGAGAGGGGAGGTATTTGCGGAGGGATAGCTGACGGTATTTTGGACCCAGCCCCCAGAAAGCCTTCTGGACAATGCAGAGGGTTTTGAATTTAATCCTTGCATCCACTGGGGGCCAGTGGAGAGATTTCAGAGGCCTTGGGCTCTTCCTACAGCCACCCCCTCCCTCAATCCCCAACACCCATTCCCCACTCACCTCCCTTGTGCCTTGTGAAACAGTGTGAACAGAAATGTCATTTCTGTGGCCTTTTGTCCTTGCCAGACTGTTCCGGAAGGGAATGGGCCACATTTCGCAGGGCGTGGTGACGTGGGCTACCAGACGATGACCCCGCCATGGGGGTAGACCAAGGTGGATGGGTCAGATTCTTGGACCCGGATGTGCAAGAGGGTCAGGAGCACGATGCAGTGCATTGCTTCAGCAAATGCTGAAATGCTCTTGGTGCACTCCCTCACCCTCTGGCTCCCATCAGTGATGGCAGCAGTTGCCTATGGACCTGGCAATCCTGCGTGATTAGCCCTGCGTCAAGTCAACAATGGCTTGCAGATGCTGCACCTGCATTTCAGCAATGTTTTCAAAACTATGTTGTTCAGCTTCCTCCAGATCACATCAAGGGAATGCTGAAGCACGCACTGAGGGCTATGGACAGGACTGGGGATGAAGCAGGGGGATCAAAAAACCAAGTCACCTGCGTCATGTTAAGGATTCCAATAGGGTGTCACACACCAGACCAGGACTCTTGCCCTTAGCCTAGGAGGTAGCACACAATTAAAATACTTTTTCTTTATTTCCTAGAATTCGGATTGAGCTGGCACCCACCCCGTCTCGCACCTCCTTTTACAAATACCCCAGGTCACAAAGGATTATGAACCAGGCCGGTGGGTAGTAATACTGTATTTATTTATTTTTAAATTCAAAGAAAATCACAAATTTAATATCGGGCAGCAATCACCAATGGGGTGATAAATACAAGGTAAAATGATGAAATACACTTAGTTTGAACTTCTACTATAACTTATCCAAAGCACAAATGAATGGGAGCAATTTTACTGTTCAAGTAGATCGCACCAAGTTATGATTTCCCCCTGCAATGCTCCCTCAAACCCCTATTAGAAAGGAGCAGCAAGGAGTCAGATATTCTAGGCAGCAAACAGAATTAAAATCCGACCTTCCCAAACAAAATGAGAGGCAAAAATGGATTCAAAACCCTTTGCAATTGCATAAAATAGCACTTGGAATTACTAAATGTTTCATTTAATGTGTGGTTGAATGAATGAGGTAAATATGGGTTCTAACAGTATCAGGGGTGTAAGAACACTAGCAACTACAAGGCAAAGTATTAACAACGGCATACAGTTCAAAATCAACTTTGAAGTGCCAACACAGTGTAGTCAAAATCACAAGCATAGAAATTGCACTTTCTTACTTTCACAGGTTGAAATGTCAAAACGGTTTGAAAAATGGGTGAAATAGACAGAATCGGAATGCGGTTTTTATGCTAAATGACAGATGCACATCACAGGGATAATATGCAAGTGAAAGAGTGACTAACTTAATGACAGGATGAGATTCTCAAGGGGAAGGTAAACTGTTTTAAAAATAAAAGCAGTTAACAGAAAATCGGGTGGGAAAGGAAAGGACAAGTTTCACTTAAACTAGATTTAGTGGCTAGAAAAGAGAAACACCATCCATGAACAGAAAAGTTACGCTGCAGTTGTAACCCTTCACAAAGTGTGCCTCTTTTTAGGGAGAATGAATGTATTTAATAAAAATATTACTAAGGACTTACAAATGACAGAAATGAGTGGAAGAATAGCGCTAACACTAGAAAATCAAGAACAGGGTGCACAGAGAATTCTGACAGTTTGAAATAAATTATCAGGGTATTGATGGGATTACTTAGAGAGTGGAACAAAGACAAGGTATCAAGATGAGTAGGCTATGTGTTGCTGTGGGATGGGGTGATACATCAGCACTTGAGTTTGGGATTTGGGACAGCCAACCAGGTTTCTGGACACCAAGGCAATATCTAGTCACTGGTCACCGCGGCGGGGCTCTCCTAGAAGGAAACAGCTTGGCCTGTCTGGTCACTGGATGGCGAGGGCACAACTAGCATGCAGGTAGCGGGGCAAGAAGCCGGTGTGGTCACAGGATACTCTCAAAAAGGGTACCACAGATTTTCCCCCTTTAGCCCTGAGTTATTGGGATTTTCAGTGGGGTTTCCTTTTGGATCAGTGGTCCTCCCTGGATAGGGTGAGCTATGCTCTGGCCTGGCAGTGGGATCTGGAATCTGGCAGGATGAATACGCAATATCTGAATACGCAGGAGCTGGAAAATTCAGAAGAGTGTGTCTTTGTCTCTGTGAGCCTCTACCTTTTATGAGTCAAGTGACATCACAGGATTTATTGTGGCGCAGAACTAAGCTAGACCAACCCCGAAGAATCGGATAGGTCAGCCTATGTTATGTCGCCTCCTCCTTAGAATCAGATTGGACTGAACGAGGGGACTTCGTTTTATGTGGTTGTGTTTTTATGAGGTATAGAGCCATCCCACAGTCCTTTTTGCCAAAAACCAGTCAGGACATAAATCGCACATTTTTACAGTTGTGTCACTTTTGCAAATCACATAGGCAAAATACATATTCCATACAGAGCATAACATTCCAACTCCCAGGTCTGTACAACATTGTTTCGTCGTCCTAATAATCTTTCGCCATTTTTGGTAGGAAATATTTCACATATAATTCCATAACTTTATACATGTGTACATATTATCATAGAGCATGTTTGCATTAATTTTTAACATTCCACCATGCATACTTTTCCCATGAAAAGGCATGTCACCTATTCTTGATAAACAGATCCTCGGAACTGAAACCAAACTGGCACGCCCAGAGCGAAGGGCTGGAGTGGGAAGATAAGGAGGGAATTTATCCCAAAGATAATCTGCACGTTGATGATTGAAGGCCCGATGAACTAAACAAAGGGCCTTAAATTCTATGCGCATGGCGACAGTGAGACAGAACACAGGACAAGAGTGATGTGTGCCATAAGGAGTATTAGTGGACACCCTGGCGGCCAAATTCTGCAACAACTGAAGCCGGTGGATAGGCCCCACTGGCTGAGCCAAAAACACCACATTACAATAATCTATATGACTCAACACCAGTGAGGCCACCACCAGAGGTCTAAGATGACACGGCAGAAAGGGCAGAACCCTGCGCAAGATCCTCAAATTAAAATATCCGGCCTTACATACTGCTCCGTCTGAGAGGCCATGACAGTGTAGATGACGGGGTAAACCCAAGGTCCTTAACAGGTGATGCAGGAAGAGGGAAATCATCCAGTGCAGCAGGCCAGGTAGAGGAAGGGGTTAAAAAAAACAGCTTTCCAGGAAGGAGGCAAGAAGAGGAGAAACCAAAGACTCCAGAAGTTTCATAAAAAGAGGTAAGAGTGAAATAGGTTGGAAGTAAGCAGGCACTGTGGGATCCAGTGATGGTTTCGTAAGAAGGGGGATAACTATGGCCTGTGTTAGCTGCACTGGAATAGACACAGATTTGCAAGACAAATTAATAGCCTGAGAGACCCAGGTAATCATACCAGGAACAACATCCTTAAATACCGCCAGGGGTATAGTATCAGACGAGACACTGATTTAAGTTTGAAGACTGCTTTCTCTACAGCATCATCAGAAAACATTAGGAACTTGACCACAAATGTGCAGGGCCGCTAACTTCGTCCAGTGTACGGACTTACATGAATTTCATGCCCATGGAAGAGAAGCATTTGTTAGCATGGGATGGATTGAGGGAGACTTGGTCAAATGATGTCAATAGGGTCATTTCTGATAAAGATTGGAAAGATATTTTAAGAGTCAGCGTGAATATAGGGGAAGATATGAATTTGCGTTTAATTCGACAGAAGATTGTTGGAAGACTGTATTGGACACCAGTGAGAATGTTTAAATTGAAATTGAGGTTGGATGAATTATGCTGAAGCTGTAGTACTGATAGTGGTACTCTTACATCTGCTGTGGGAATGCCCAAGGGTGCAGACATTTTGGAGTGAGGTGATTGATAGGATTGATTTAATTTTTGGAATAAGTCTACCTAGATCTGCAGCAGGTATAATCTTGATCTTGCATGTAGAAAGGTGTGTACAAATTAGAAAACATAACTTTTGGATTGATAGAGCTGTGATGATTGCGATTAGGTTGATCCTCAGAATTTGGAAAACTAGGAAGAAACCCAACATTGATGATTGGCTGATGGATTTGAGGGTTTTGTCTAGATATGATAAGGTTTCATTGAAAAATAAAGGTAAGTAAGAAGAATATTTGTTGTAATGGGAATCGTTTGATGTCCTCTATGATTGAATCTATAGAAAGTTTGGAGACAACTAGTGAGATATTGGCATAAAGAGTTTGGTCTAAATGATTTTTTTTTTCTTCTGTTCTGTTCTCTTGTTTCTCTTTCTCTCCTTCTCCTTGTGATGTTTTGTATTGTCTTTCTGATGTTTTGTGTGTGTTAGGTAGAGCATTTGGTACGGTTTGTTTATTTAGGATTCACATAGTTCATTGTATTTATAGGATTATGTTAAATGAGTTGTTCAAGACTTTCATATGTAAATACATGCTGTAAGGTTAAGTTACATATATGTGGAACTGATGTATTTTTATTGTAAACCTAATGAACAAAAAATTAAAAATAAATTTAAAAAAAAGACCTGAGCGGGGGTTGGGGGCCACCCAATAGGATGACTCCAATTATGCGACCATATGTTTTCCAATAAAATGTTATATGTTTACAACTTTAAAAAAAATAATAATAATGTAGCCGGTGAAAATCGGCCTGAAAAGTATCGATTTTGGAAATTAAAAATTGGGCCAAAGAATTGCAGAGAGATTGCATGGGGATCAAAGTCGGTGAAGAATGAGAAGCACTACCACCCGAAGGAATTTAGTTTACTTTGCTGTGTGTTTGCTTGTGTGTTATGGGGTGCGTGAGCTTCAAACTGTGAGCCAGAGTTGATTGTGAGGGTAGGAATGGGGTGTGGTTCATGGGCAAAGTTTTAAGAGAAAAATACTGCAACTTATCTGTCTGACAGGCTTAAGAATTGCCTTGACATGCATGTTTGTAGTATGTGTTCATATTCATTAATACAGATAGACCAAATTGGGTCCCCTCCCTGGAAACTGCTGAGATGGAATATAAAAGGTCTTAATCATCATGTTAACGATTTGAAATTTACTACCTCCATTGACAGGGTCTTAACCATGACAATAAAGCTATGAAAATCGCAGCCTATATTGACAGTCTGGTGTTGACATCATAATGCTAAAAGAAACTAATCTTGTGTGGGTTTAGAACTTAACTTCCTTTAATCATTGTGTTGGGAAAATATATTGCACATCATACTCCATGTATGCACTCTGTTAGGCAAGATTGGGTGCACTACAACAACCCTGACCTCCTGGCAATAGAAACCCAACCTTTGGTATAAGTCTGCACTACACAGGTTGATAGCGTGTGGAGCAGCCAGGCTTATCTCAAGAGGGGTCAATGTGAGCTGTAGGGGAGTTACACAGAGATTTCCAGTGACAAGTATTCAAATAAAGCCTTACACAAAAGGTTTCTTGATAAAACAAATATTTATTTATAAATCAGTTAGAATACGCCTTCTTCAGAAGGGGGAAATATCAAGCACCACACAAATATACTTCAAAAATACACAGTTAGTTATGTAAATCATCAAATACCCATTTGTGATGACACACAGGCACTACCTACAACGTCAGGGGACTTCAATAGCTACGGTGCTGTTGACATTAATATATCACTGTTGCTTTTAGAATATTCTTAGGAGTAGTGTTAAAGAGAAGAGAGTTCAGAATAAAACAAGTATTCATACAGTTATTCTTAAGTAGGTAAGTACTTTCAATACAAACCCCAAATGCAAAGTCAGTTAACCCTTTCCTGGAAGGAAGGCAAAACACATAAGCAGCAGAGAGGAGAGTCATTCAGGGAGCCTAGGCCAGCCAATGTTAAGTTAGCAAAAGTCAAGGTGAAATGAAGCACTTCTTGCAGGTAAGTAGAAAAGTATTTTCCCATGTTTAAAAAGTCTTGGTAGAATAGAAGAAAATCAAAGTAGGGCCACAAGCTGATTATGATTGTGAAGTTAAGAAGCTGACAGCAACTCTACACATGCAACCAAGCAAGTTTCCAACGAGGACAAGTGGCTACACAACAAGAGGTAAGTTCTCTTAGACTTTACAGTACCTTTAGGTTGAAGAAAAAGTGCAGCAGATGACCTCTGTTCCTGTGCAGCTCTGCAGATCTCGCCGTTCCTGGGTCTCAGTCATGGGGACAAGAGGGAGGACTTCTGGGGACTCCTGCACTGCAATTGGACGGTCACCGCTCTCAACCGCCAAACTTCAAACAAGTGGCTGTTTGGAGTTTCAGCTCCTCGTGTCTACCGCAAATAGCAACACTGCGGTTCGTGGCTGTCGAGAGGGGCTTTCCTTCCGTCTGGGGTCCCGCACTCTGTTGAGGGGGCTCAGGCTTGCTCGGTCCTGCTTTCTGGGAATCCGGAGTATCTTCCTGGAGCTCTTGGCCAGATTAAAAGCAAAGCACACAAACTAGTGTTCCTCTCCCTCGCTATCCGGATCCAGCAGTGACTGCAGTGGATACTCGACCAGCTTTTAGAGGATGTCCAGGTGGCTTACTTTGGAGTTGATTGGTCCAACCAACTCAAAGATAGAAGTCGTCCTTGCAGGGCTTCTCTAGTCGAGGCGAATTTCGAGCTGCAGCACAGCAGCAGGGCTTTACCGGGCAAACCAACAGTCCAGGAGTTGCAGCAGGCGTCGCTTCCAAGTTCTTCTTCTGATTCCCTCGTCCAGTGGTCGACTCTGCCTTCCAAGCCAAAGAGCCTTGCCTTCTATGCAGGTTTCTCCCATTCATTCCAGCCTAGCTATCACACAGCAGAGTGGCTGACCTCCAAGGACAGCCAGCCGGCCGATCACCTTTGGGTACATTCCTGTAACCAAGGGGATTAAGCACAGGAAGTTTCGGGCACCTCCCTCACTTCCTACCCCTGCCAGACATACTGGAGCCAGAGGCGGGCTTCACTTGTGAATCCCGACAAAAGCAAAACAAACAAAGGGACCAGACCTGGTTTGGCGTATAGAGTAAGAGAGTAAATCTCAAGAAGGACCTTTCCAGCAAGAAATGGCGAAAAAAGATGACCATGGCCATTTTGACAAAATGGGCACCCATGGGTACCTTACTGCGGCTGCGAACGCAGCCCGTGGTAAAAACACACAATGGTAGTAAAAAGTAAACCACTGCCACCAGCCACTAATTGTGTAAAGGGTAACATTAAAATGCTACATAAGAGAATAGACAAAGGGGATACTAAGTAACCCCTGCAGCACCCTATGGTTAGATAGTATGTGCTGGGTCTGGAAAGTTACAAAATGTAAGTAAAGTCAATTTCACTTCCCTGATCTTGGAAACAGTAGTTTCACCAAGAGAAGGTATTTAATCCTTTGGGAAATCTAAGACTTCCCTGTGCCACTGCACTGAAGGTGCTTAGCGTCACAATGTAAAGATGAAGCCTATGGAGTTTGTCAGACTCCAAAGTCAAAAGAAACACAGAAAACACATTCAATTAAAAGTACAAAGTGCCAAAGTTCAGCAAAAGAGCTGGGGGTCTCTAAGGTGGGAGGAATTTAGCACTGAACTGAAAATTCTCCCTAACAAACACTGTCCAAATAATCCCACAATTATACAGTTCACAAGGTCATAACAAAAATACATATACTTTTATTGTGTTAAAACCATCAATTTATTTTTGAAACAGGTAATGTTGCACAAGGAACAAGTTACTCACCTGTAACTGTTGTTCTCCAGCATGGGACTGGCATGGATTCATATGCTCATGAATAAAGAATACATAGCAGTACACATATGCACAACCATGGGAGGTGGCAAGGCTAACAGAAGCAATCTCTTACCACCTCACCAGGCTCACCTTCAAGCAAATAGGTTGCGCAGCACTGCTTGGCCAACTCTGGACTCCTCCCTGGAATCCCGGTCGACGCAGTAGAATCTCGTGAAGGTGTGCGAAGACCTCCACGTAGCAGCCCTGCAGATGTCCAGCAGGGGCACACCAGACAGGAACGCCGTAGTAGCAGCGATCACTATGGTAGAGTGGGCTCTCGAACGGCCAGGCAACAGTCGGTTTGCTAACCAGTGACAGTTCATAATACAGCCAGAGAGCCACCTGGAAATGGAAGCATTGGACAGGGCCTTGCCATGGTTCAGAGGCCCAAAGTTCACAAAAAGCTGAGAACTTTTCTAGAAACAATTTGTGCGGGCCACATAATACCGGAGCGCTCTAGCCACATCCAGCGAGTGCAAAGTCCTTTCAACCGGCGACGAAGGCATTGGAAAAAACACAGGTAACACCAAGGGCTCGTTTAGATGAAAGTCTGATGGCAGCTTCGGCATGAAGGAGGGGTGCGTCCTCAGCACCACTCTCGACTCGTGGAAAGTGAAGTATGGTGGTTTACAGGATAGGGCCTGGATCCCACCCACTCGTCGTGCAGAGGTGATGGCCACGAGAAAAGCGGTCTTCCACGACAGAAACTTGAGTGGAACAGAATGCATAGGCCTAGTAAGCACCACATTGAGCGCCCACACTGGGGCGGAGCCTTCACCGGCAGAATAACCCCTTGACGAATTCCTTGACCAATCAGTGCGACCACAAGGCGGGTCGCCCTGGGATCTGGTGTAGCAGGAGATAGCCGCCAGATGAACCTTGATGGAGGAGTGAGCCAGCCCCGATTTAGCAAACAGCAAATATGGAAGTACCCTCAGAGGGTTGATCTTCTGTGAACGGAACCAAATTGCGAATCTCTTCCATTTCACTCCATAGCATTTCAAAGTAGACGACGCCCTGGCTTTGGCAAGTACCTCCTTGCAGTCCGCAGGAAGATCGTAACCCCCAAATACTAATTCTGCAGGAGCCAGACCTTCAGGTTCAACGATCCTGGGTTGTGGTGCAGAATTGCACCTGCTTCCCTGGCGAGAAGATCCGCAACCTCTGGCGGTATTGTCTGTGAAGACCCTGACCACTTAGGGATGGCAGAAATGACTTGAGGGGCCAAAACACCGCCTGTAGCTCTAGTATGTTGATGTGTAGCGTCTTCTCTTCCCTCAGCCACAGCGCTCTGGCGTGAAGACATCCTGTGTGGGCTCCCCATCCTTCCAGAGACGTATCCATTGTGATCGTCTCCTGGTACGGGGGGCTCTGGAAATCCGTGCCCCCAGTGAAACTGGAGCGCACGCCCCACCACCTGATCGCTTGTCAGAACTCCTCGTCGAGCGAGATCCTGTCCTGGAAGCTTCCAGACACCTGGACCCAACGGGCGTCAAGGGACTCTTGTAGAGGCTGCATCCATAACCTGCTGAGTCCAATCAGATAGATGCACGATGACATCATGCCGAGCAGCGACTTGATGGTCCTCACTTGGCAATCTTCAGTGCCAACAGCCATGGCACCTAGCCCAAGATGGCGATACCCTTTCCTCTGAAGGTGATGCCAGGCACAACACTGTTGAGCCTGTATCCCAGAAACAGAGCATCCCGCGATAGAGTTAAGCAGGACTTTGCATCGTTCACTGAGAACCCCAGGTCCGTAGGCAGATGGACAGTCTGCTGCGGTGTCCCTTGACTTGACCCGGATGAGCCAGTCGTCCAGGTAGTGGTAAACGTGGATCCCCTGTAGTCGCAGAAGGGCCGCCACCAGCGCAAAGCACTTAAAGACTCTGATGTTACGGGCGCCGTGCAAGAGTGTAACAGTGTGATGCATTTGACAATCCACCTTGAGATAGTAGATTTGGAGACAGGGTCTCCCTCTCTATCTGCTGCCACGGAAATGAAAAACTGATTTGTTTTTCTTAGTGGTCGAGTTCTTTCCATGTAGAGCATGACTGCTCTGCGTACATCCAGTTGCTGCAGGCTTCTTTCTCCCATGTTTGAGGGGTTCTGAGAGAACATTGGTAGTTCTATGGATTGGTTCACATGGAACTTTGAAATGAATTTAGGCGCAAACCTCGGGTGAGTGCGCAGAACCACCTTATCTCGGTGAACTTTTACAAAGGGGTCTAAAACAGAGCGATTGTAGTTCGGTGACTCTTCTAATGGAAGTAATGGCTATTAAAAAGGCAGTCTTGTAGGCGAGATCTTTGAGACAGGCTTTATTCATGGGCTCGAAGGGAGACCCCATAAGTCTAGTCAACACCACATTTAGGTCTCATTCGGGAGCTGGGCTAGAAATGGGAGGGTGAATTCTCTTTACTCCCTCCGTGAAAGACTTAATAGCTGGTATCTTCCACCACAACACCTTTTGTTGTGATGTAGTGTAGGCTGAAAGAGCAGCTAAGTGAACTTTTAGAGAGTTAAAGTCTAGGCCTGAGTCAAGCAAATGAGTCAGGTACAAAACGATATGTGTAGGAGAGCAATCAATGGAGTTAATACTCCAGTTGCACCAGCTAAAAAAACGCTTCCACTTACTGGAATAGCAATATTGGGTGTTAGGTTTCCTTGCCTCTCAGAGTATGTCCATTCATCTCTGAGGTAGTTGCAGGTGCCCAAACTCTATGACCTCAGGAGCCAGGCCACTAAGTTCAATGTTTGTGGGCATGGGTGAAGTGTCTCCCCTTTGTCCTGAGGCAACATGTTTTACGGGCAAGGCAGTTTCATTGGAGGAGATATGGACATCTCCATCAGATGAGCGAACCAGGGTTGGCAGGCCCACATGGGAGCCACCAGTATCAATGTGACCGGTTCCTGGTGCATCTTGTGCACTATATTGTTGAGTAGGGGAGACTGGGGGGAAAAGCGTAAACACATTTCCCTGACCATGTTATCCAGCGTCCGTTCCCCTTGGAAGGGTTCTGGGGGTACCTGGAGGCGTAATCTTGGCATTGAGCATTCTCCAGAGTTGCGAACAGGTCAATCTCTGGGAGGCCCCATTCTGCGAAAACGTTGGAGACAATATCTCGTGTAATCGCCATTCGTACCCTATGGGTAGTGGGAAATCTCTGCTGAGTACGTCTGCCAGAAGACAGAGTTCCCCTGGAATATGTTGAGACAACAGGAACATGTGTTTGAGAGCCCACTTCCAAATGTTCTGAGACAGTTTGGACAGCCCTGCAGAGTGAGTGCCCCCTTGCTTGTTCAGATAGCACATGGCCGTGGTGCTGTCTGTGAGGATCAAGACCGTCTTCCCCTGCAGTTGTGTTTGAAAAGATTTTAGTTTTTTCAATACCGCTAACAGTTCCAACAGGTTTATGTGGTTGGATCCTATGTCTGATGATCAAACTCTGTGCGCTGTTTGTTGAAGCAGGTGAGCTCCCCACCCTGTGAGAGAAGCGTCTGTAGTTAGAGTGGCCTCCACTGCGGGGGTGGTGAAGGATTTCCCTTGCAAGAGGTTCGCCCTCAACCACCACCGTAGCGAGAGAACGAGGGCTGGAGAGACAACCACTAGATCGTCCCATTGTCCGCTGGCCTGACACCACTGGCTGTTGAGCCACTCCTGCATTGAAGGCATGCGCAAGCGCGCGTGAGGAACCAAATAAATGCATGACACCATCCTTGCCAACAGTCGCATAGCTTTGCGTACCGTCACCTCTCGACTGGCTACATATTGAGTGATTTGAAACAGCATTTTTTGGACCCTCTCGTTGGAGGGGAAGACAAGGCCGCCCTTTGTTCCAATTAGAGCCTCTAGGAACTGCTTGACCTGATTGGGGTCTAGGCTGGATTTCTTCTCGTTGATGGAGAAGAACACGTTACTTACCAACTGGTAACGTTCTTTCGGTTGGATGTTCCTCCAACGTATTCCACATCTTTGACATGTATTGTCCAACGATGTGTGCTTCGGAAACTTTTTCGGCAGAGGGTGTCCTGCGTCGAAGGCGTCGGGTCGATGTCCCTCGAAGGCCTCCGTCGAGAGCGACGTCACCGGATGTTATAAATAGTACGTACCATCAGTTTATGTTTTTTTCCCCCCATAACATGTGACCTGCACACATGCAATGTCTGCTTGACTGCACATTGCCTGCAAACGCATAGGATATTCTCCAGAGGGGCAGGCTGTGAGGGCGATGTGGAATACGTTGGAGGAACATCCAATCGAAAGAACGTTACCAGTTGGTAAGTAACTTGTTCTTCGAATGGATTGTGTCCTCCAATGTATTCCACATCTTTGACAGACTCCCAAAGCAGTACCAGAAAATGGAGGAGGGAAAAGAATTTAGAGTACCCAATCAGATGACAGAATAAAGAACTGCTTTACCAAAGGCCATATCATGACCGTGGATTGTATCAAGGGAATAATGTTTACCAAAGGTGTAGATAGAAACCCATGAGGCTGCATCACAAATATTCCTAATAGGAACTGCCCATTGTAGGGATGTGGAATGTGATGAGCCCTCACCTTGTGTATGTGGGTAATTTTTTTAAATTGCCATTTTCTGAGTAACCTTTGAGGTAGAGATGTTTGGGCTTTCAGGTCTCTTAGGCGGTAGCTTGGACTACTATACTTACACTGTCTTATGTTACCTTTCCCAAGATGGCTCTTGTGTAGAGCAATATAGTCCGACTTCTAGTGGTAATCGCGGAGTATTGCATCTTGTCTTTCGAGGATCGAAAGGGGGACGTCGACATGGGCACCTACAATCCAGCAACCAGTTGAGGATTGCCTACAGCCTCCCACTGCTACAGCAGCAGCAGATCCCACGGACCACACCGCTACTGGTGTCCATCCTGACGAAGGCCAACACACAGACAGGCTCCAATCTAGCCCTCTGGCAGAAACACACCTGTGTCGATCCCCCGTGACACAACTGTACTAACCCCCTCTTGTGTATGTTTTTGTAAAAACTGTTGTGTACACCTTGTGTAAACCATGCTTGAGACCACGTTCTGTCCCAGGCGCACTATGTTTAAATTGTAGGTCCTTCCTATCTCATTTTTGAATGTGCCTTTATGTGAAGTTTTGACCTCAATATGTCTGAGGTTGACACTTACCTGTGTTATCACTGCATACAATCACCCATGTCCATTGTACTCTAAGCTTGTGTGCTTATCGAAAGTACTGTAAAGTAATTATTGAGTCACTAAAAATGTTTCATGTTGTTGTGAAATAAATATCAACGTTCAGAATGACAAACCGCTTGTAGGATCTTTCATCCTGATTATTTTTGATGTGTATACATGTACCCACCTGGGTAAATCAGGACTCCGCCAGGTGCCCTTATTTTCTACCCACCTCAGAATCAAACCTAGAGTGTGTATCTAGGCAGCAGTGTTGTGTAAAGGCTGCTTTGCAAATGGACTGAAGAGGAACATTTGCAATACATGCTATGGAAGTTCCAGTGCCCCAAGTAGTGTGTGCTCTAGGCTTGAAGGGCAGACCTCTCTTGGCTAGAGTGTAGCACAGTGTGATGCAGTTTACAATCACCTTGGAGATGGCGGATTTAGAGACAGGGTCCCCTTCTCTACCAGCTGCCACAGAAACGAAAATGGTTTGTTTTTCTTAGTGGTTTAGTTTTTTTTCCAGATAATATATGACTGCTCCCCTCACATCAAGTGTGTGGAGGTTGCTTTCTGCCACGTTAGTGGGGTTCTGGAAGAAGGTGGTTAGTTCTATTGACTGTTTTTTTCCAGATAATATTTGTATTTTATTGAATTTATATAGCGTTTTAATCCAAAACGCTTTACAAGAGGAACAAAACAAGATACATCAAACATTAGAAACATCAAGCATTAGGTAACAAATTGAATCAAACCAGAAAACAGTACAAGAAACAATTTACATTATAGATGAGTATTGGTGAGAGAGAAGAAGGAATAAGGCATGAGAGGGAAAAGAAGAATGAGTAGTGGTAAAAGCAGAAGTAAAGAGGAAGGAGGCAGTGAAAGGGAGAAGAATGGACGAGATACGAATTAGAGATGCTGGAAGAAGGGTAGGAAGGAGTAGAGTGGAAGGGTTAGGGAGGTGAATGGAAGAGATAAGATCTTAGAGAGGTACCGAAGATAGGGTAAGAGGGAATGGAGCGGATAGGGAGGGGGAGGCGATTCCAATGGAGCAATTGGAAGGAGCGGGAAGAGGCGCAGGGGGGAGGAGGAGAGAGAAGGAAGATATCAGCAGATCGTAGAGAACTAGGAGTGTGGAAAGTAAGGAGCGAGGATAGGTAGGGGGGACAAGACCATAGAGGGATTTGAAGACTAGGCAGAGGAAGTTGAATTTGAACAGAGTGGAAAGGGAGCCAACCAAGTGATATATGACTACTCTCCTCACATCAAGTGTGTGGAGGCTTCTTTCTGCCACGTTAGTGGGGTTTTGGAAGAAGGTGGGAAGTTCTATTGATTGGTTTGCATGGAACTTTGAAATGAATTTAGGCGCAAACCATGGGTGAGTGCGCAGAACCACCTTATCCGTGTGAATTGTGACAAATGGGTCTTGTACTGAAAGGGCCTGTAGTTTAACAACTCTCCTTATTGATGCGACAGCCACCAGGAAGGCGGTCTCATAAGGGAGTGCTTAAGGCTAACCTTATGCATATGTTCAAATGGAGGTCCCATTAGTCTTGTTATAACCACATTCAGGTCCCATTCAGGAGCTGGATTGGAAATAGGGGGATAAAGTTGTTTAACCCCTTCCATAAAAGCCTTGATGACTGGTATTTTCCAGATAAAATAAATGCAGGAGGACATCATCCCTAACAGTCGCATGGCTCTGCGTACAGTTACCTCGCGATTTTCTAGATAGAGAGGGATCTGGAAAAGCATATTTTGGACCCTCTCGGAGGGGAAGATGAGCCAGTCTATGGTCCGAATTAGGGCCCCATAAACTGCTCGGCTTGGCTGGGGTCCAGGCTGGACTTCTCTCGTTGATTGAGAATTCCAAACAGAAGAGGAGATCTACCGTCTTCTGGGTATTTGATAGGCGTGTTCCATACGAATCCCCTGTTATTAGGCAGTCGTTGAGGTAAGGATAGACTGGAATTGACTGTCTGTGCAGGTGAGCCGCTACTACCGCCAGTACTTTCTTAAATATCCTTGGCACAGAAGCAATAATGAAGGGAAGGACCATGAACTGATAGTGCTTGTCCTCTATCATGAACCTTAGGTATTTTCTGTGCGCTGGCAACATTGAAATATTAAAGTAAATCTTTAATTTCCAATGTTGCCATGTAATCCCCCTGTACTAGCAGTGTGATTACTTCCTGTATTGTCATTCTTAAATTTTGTGGCTCAACAAACTTGTTCGCTGGGCGCAAGTCTAACGCAGGGCGCATGGTGAGATCCTTTTTGGGCACAAGGAAGTACACTGAATAAATACCCTTGTTTACCTGTAGAATGGGGACAACTTTGATGGCACTCTTTTCTTGAAGGAACCCTACCTCTTGCAGCAGAATCTTTAGTTGTTCTGGCTCTAGGTGTCTGGATGTTGGTGATCGGTATCGAGGTGGGCGGCTGAACTTGATATAATAACAGTGGGCGACGGTCTTGAGCACACACTGGTCTGAAGGGACCCCCTCCCATGCATGAAGGAAAGAGGTTATTCATCCCCCGACTGGGGAGGCATGCGAGGGGACCCGGACTGGCGAGTCAATTTTGAGCAGAGGCCGGGGAGTCTCTTGAGGTGGAGTTCCTACCCCTGCCTTTGCCTCTACGTTGACCCCTTTGTTGGTATTGATCTGAGGCGGTTGCGCTCTGTCTGGAGGACCATGGTGCACTCCCTGTCCCATACTGGGTGTGGGGAGAACGTGAGAAGGATTACCCAGAAAGGACTGGCGAGAGTTGCCTCCTTGCTGTTGATAGGGTCTTGCTGTAATTTGATTCAGAGACTTGAGTCTCATGCTCCTCCTTTGCTGTTTCTAAAGCATGGTCTACTGCTTTCCCAAACAAATTAGTCTCCTCCACTGGTTTGTTAATAAGGGATGCCTGTGTCTCTGGTTTAAACCCTGAATTCTTCAGCCAGGCGAGCCTTTTGAGAAGGGTTCCCTCTTCGAGGGCCCAGGTCGCTGTTTCAGCTCTGTCTAAGGTGTTTAGGATATTTTGGTTTACCTGTCTCCCTTCCGATACAACCACCAGCAGGCTTGATCGCACCGGTTCTGGGACTTCTTGTAGGCCCTCCTGAAGTGAGTTCCATTGAACGTCTTTATAACTTAACAGCAGTGTAGTGTTGTTGGCATTTCTGGTGTAATATGTGGCTGATGTAGTGATGCGCTTTCCGAGGGCGTATATCTTTTTACAGTCCTTGTCTGGTGGTGCCTCTGCCATGGACAACAGCACTCCGGCCCTCTTTCTGGTAGTAGTGACTACAAGGGAGTCCAGATTAGCTTGGCCCCGGAGGTACAGCAGGTCTGTAGGAATGGACAGTAAAACTTTTCTTCGAGAGCTGACCGCTCTGGTAAGAGATGGGGACAACAATGAGGGTGCAAGGCGCTTCTTGATCGAGTTAAGCAATGGTATCGCCTGACTTGTGGCGGGGTGTTCTTTTAAGTTTTCTTCCACAAACTCTGTGTCCTGTACTGCCTCTTGTGTGACAATTTCCAAATGGTCTGCCACCCTCTTTCGGATAGCGTTGAACGCCATTTGGTCGTCAATGGGTGAGGCTTGCCTCTGAAGAGGCGAGGAGAGAGGGTCTAGACAAAGGGTGTCTGGATCTGGAGTTGTAGTGGGGGAAAGACATGGTGCTTCCCCTGCCTGCTGATCCTGAACCCAGTATGGGCAGTGGTCTGGTGTTTCCGCAAAAGGATTTTCTTCCTGAACATCAGAATTCTTCAGGCTCTGAGAATTCTATAACCTCTTCCCGGGGGAATGCACTGGACATTTGTTGTACCTTTGAAAGAGTAGGGCAGGAATCCTCCTCCCTTGCTCTTTTTGAGTTTATATATTTCTCTGAGAAGGCAAACTTTGAAAGTTTGTCCATATAACCTTCAAACCTAACTCTGGTCTATAGAGATGAACCAGAGGGGTCTGGGGGGGGGGAGACTCTTCTGGAGGACAGCGGTTGCTAGGGGGTCGAGATTGGTCAAGTCATAGCTTTGGAGAGGGGCAGTGACCCTTCTGAATACTCCTCTCGACGTTTGAATGTGTCTTTAGGTTTGTCTGCCACCGAAACAATGGCCCTGAGAGTCTCAGATCAGTATGAGTGACATGCCTGACTGCTTTGTCCAGGTTTGCAGCGCCACCAAAACCCTTGTTGCTGACGCACTCTTAATGAGGCATCTCGGCCCTCTTGTGTTCGGGGATGACGCCCTTATGGGATGAATGGCCGGACGTATGCCTTATCGACGGTTGCGGGGAGGGTGGGCGATCATGAGGATCGGTGGGTTGCGTTGAAACATTCGACGGGCCCATTGGCGTCTAGCTTCCACGACGAGTCGGTTGAGTGAGCTTGGGGGGTTGCATGTTTTTTTTTTGTGGTACAGGTGTGCCCCGTCGCCGGGATGTTGTCTATCCATAGCAGCACCAGTGGCCTGCCTGTCGGGGCCGGTGACGGACACATGGGAACCTGGTGGTTTTGCGTGGGGGTCAATGGCCTCTACATCAGAGCCATGGCTGCCGCTTGAATCCTCATCACTCAAGGCGCCTGCACCGACGGGCGAACCACTCTCGGCCTGCATGACCTAGGTCGCCCACTGCTTCGTCTGCCGATCTTTTAGCGTCTTTGGACGAAAAAGTTGGCAAGACTTGCAGGACCGCTCGTCCTGATCACGAGGGAAACGCTTGTTACACTTTCGGTGAGTGTCCTTCCACAGGTATTTGCCGTTGCAGGATGGGCAAAACTAAAAAGGGAGTCCTCTCCATAGCTGAGTAAAAGGGAGACAGCAAGACCAGAAGGGAAAAAAGGGGAGTGTAGGGGAGGAAATGCATTCTACAAAGAGACAGCGTCGACCGGAGAACCAGTTGCCGAAATATGCAGGCCTCTTCGGCGTAGGATGCAGAAGTAGTCGTCAATGATGAAAGGTCGAAGACTAAACGACCAACGGTCGTGGACAAAGAAGTTAGAATTTTACAATGTACAAGCTCTGCATAGGGCGACCAGCTAGCTGGGCGGAAAAAAACAATCAGAGGGACTGCGACAAGTGAGGGGTTTTGGGTACACTACACATCATGTTAGGGATAGTGTTACAAACACGCCCATGTCGACATCCCCCTTTCGATCATCGAAAGACAAGATGCAATACTCTGCGATTACCACTAGATGTCAGACTATATGCACAGCATATGACTCTAAGCAGATTCACAAGCATCAGAATGTGATTTACATGTGGGATCTAATACAGGGAGTCCCCTGTGTCCAGTGGCTTTTTTGAAGAATGGAAAGAGGCTGTTTTGGGAAGCTAGTCAGACAGTAGATAGGTCGCAGGGGTACACTGAATGTGTAGGTTATCGTTATATGGTACACCTACTGTATGAGATTAAATGTGTAGGAGCACCCCCATAATGTGAGTTTGAAGTGCTACTCTGACAGGAACACAGTGGTACTAGCACATTTTGTTTTGGTTTGTTACAGACTTTTTTTTAAACTGATCAAAGGGCACCCGGGACGTAGCTATTCGATCCCCAGTATTCAGAGCCAGGCTGTTGTGAATTTTCATCAAACAGGTTGGTAGTGTGAATTTTTCGTATGTAGAGGAGGAATGTATGAGAAAAGTTAATATAGGTAATGTGTCTCACTCTGAGTTATCTACTTGTGTTATTTGTTGCGTACTGGTGCAGGTCATTTCACGAGACGCTTTTGAATATTTTTCCTGCCCTACTGATGAGGAGCACGAGTGCACATTTGCACTGGAAAAGAAAATAACAAGCACCAAAAGCAGGTATTGCAGAGAAACTTTTGTGTTTGGTAGTGCAGTAATGAGCACAAATTAGATTGTCGTCCAAGATTGATGCAATCTGTGAGTCAAGTTGTAGTCCCAGAAAAAGTTCTGTCAATTTTAGGGACTGAAACATGTCGGGCAGTTTACAGTACAACGCAAGGCCTGGGTGTTTGAAGTCTAATCAAATGTTGTATTGATGTTTTTTATGTGAATGTATTGTGTACACATTTTTATGTATAGTGGATGATATATGGAATGTTACATATTGTGCAACATTACCCGGTTTAACAAAACACAACATCATTTTAACACAAAAGTTTATGTATTTTTGTTATGACCTTGTGAACTGTATTATTGTGCGATTGTTGGTACAGTGATCCCCAATTCTTAATAGTTTGATTTGTGTTTTCATTTTCTCTCTTTCGTATGCATAAAATTATACGTTACTCACCGTAGTGGCCAACGTACTCTTAGTCCATAGTCCCCTTTCCTCCATACTGTATGGGCGTCCCTTCCAAGGGACGGGAGACGGAACCTTTTTCACCAGAAAAAACCTTCTACTTTAAATTTAGAGGCGTGTGGGGGCGCGGCCCAGGGAGCATGCGCTGCCCTGACTCCGCCCTCCGGCGCCACACCTCAGTCCCCAATGACGCATCGACAATAGATTTTACATTGCCTAATAACACCAGTATTATTAGGGGGGAGGTTCGTGGGACGTATGGAGGAAAGGGGACTATGGACTAAGAGTATGTTAGTCACTACGGTGAGTAACCTATAATTACTCTTACGTCCCTTCCCCTTTCCTCCATACTGTACGGGCAATTACAACTAATTGTAGCCCCAGGGTGGAGAGGAGACCCTCATTAACCAAATAGGTTCCTGAGAACAGCCTGCCCGAAAGCGGCATCAGATCTAGAGCCGGCATCCAAACATTAATGCTTCCAGAAAGGAGAGGGAGAGGCTCAAGTGGCCGCCCTGCTTATGACTTGCCAAGGGACATGGCGTTGAAATGCAATGGCAGTACCTTGGCCCGGACTGCGTGCGCGTGCATTTTGGCCAGGAGCGGCTTGTGCTGACCCTTATATGCTTCTTTGATGGCAGAGACCATCCAGCGGGATATAGAAGCCTTAGAGGCCTGATAGCCTGGCCTTGAGCCGCTGAACGCGACGAACAGGGCGTCCGAGTTATGGAAGCCCTTGGTCCTGTCCAAGTAGAATTTTAGGGCACGCCTGACATCCAGGCAGTGCAGCACTCTCTATGCTTCGTCCTTGGGATCGGGAAAGAACGTAGGAAGGACTATTTCCTCGTTCAAGTGAAATGCAGATGGAACCTTGGGCAGAAATGCCAGGTGTGTCTGCATGACAACCTTGTCCTCGTGAAAGGTGGTATATGGTTCAGAGGCGACCAGCGCCTGAATCTCGCTGACTCTGCAAGCCGAGGTAAGACCGACTAGTCAGGCCGCCTTGATGGTGACCAGCCTAATGTCTACAGACGCCATTGCCACAAATGGTTTGTGCGCCAAGGCGCCCAAGACTATATTCAGGTCCCACACAGGGTGCGGTCTCCTGACGGGCAGGTAGAGCCTAGCGTGACCCGTCAGATGTTTCTTGACGATAGGGTTGGAGGCAGAAAAAAATGCCTTCCTCTGAGTTCCTGTAAACCCCAACGGCTCCAAGGTATGTACGGCAGGTGTTGACCTGTACTTCCTAATGAACAAGGTGCCCAGATGACCCCACCTATTCAAGATCTCCTGAGTAACAAGGTTGTTTAGCTGCCACTCGCAACTGTCCGCTCCCAGCCTGCTGAGCCTGTCCGCCTTCAGGTTGGCCTCCCCTGGGAGGTGGACTGCCGAGAGGTAAATTTTGTTTTCCAAAGTCCATTCCCACATGCCGATCGCCAGTCTGCACAGAGGAGGGGATCTGGTGCCTCCCTGCTTGTTGACGTAGTACATGCTGGTCGAGTTGTCTGTCTGGATGAGGACAACCTTGCCCCTGAAAAGTGGGAGGCATGCTCTGAGCACTAGCCAGATGTCGTTCAACTCCAACCAATTGATGTGGTATTCCTGCTCCTGTAGAGTCAAGGTGCGGTGGACAGAGAGAGATCGTCCAGGGTGGCTCCCCAGCCCTCGAGCGAGGAGTCTTTGGCGATGGTGGCCTGCGGGGAGGGCGGCCGAAAGAGCTTGCCCGTCAGTAGGTTGCAGTCCATGGACCACCAAGTTAGGTCCGGGAAACGTTGATCATCTCGGATTGCGAGCCATGCTCCTGATTCCATGAGGCCGCGAAGTGCAGCTGAATCCTTCTCATTCTTAGTCTTGTGTGCGGCACAGCTAACAGAACCGCCGCGAGGAGACCCAGGAGATGTTGGTACCATGATGCCAAGGTCACTTCTCTGCTAACGAGGTGGGTGGTGGCCCTCTTGTTGGCCCTAGATCTTGTCTTCCGACGGGAAAACCCTCTCAGAGGACGTGTCCCAAATGAGTCCCAGGAATGTCAAAGTCTGCGTAGGGAGCAGCTGTGAATTGAGGTTGAGCGAGAAGCCCAGGTCGTGCATTGTGTTCATATTGGCATGGGATGAGTGGTACTGCCCCTGGAGATGTAGCTCTGACAAGCCAGTCGTTGAGGTATGGGTAGATGTGGAGGCCATGCGCTCCGAGGAGGGCAGCTAAGGCGTTCATGAGCCTGGTAAAGAGCATGGGGGCAGAGTTGAGGCCAAATGGAAGGGCTTTGTATTGGAAATGGTAACCCATGATTCTGAACCGCAGGAAAGAACGATGGGGTTGCCAAATTGGGACGTGTAGGTACGCGTCCCTCAGGTCTAGGGAGCACATCCAGTCTCCCTTGTCCAATGTCTCAGCTATAAAAGCTGGCGTAACCATCTTGCATTTTTGCAGGGGTAAGGAAAGGTTGAGGGTGGAAAGGTCCAGCAAAACTCTCAGGCCCGCCTGGTGGTTCTTCTGAATGGCGAAACTCCTGGAGTAGAAGCCAAAGCCTCGCTGGGAGGCTGGAATTTCCTCCACTGCTTGGCTCTCTACGAGTGACCAGATCCTCGCCAAAAGAGTTGCTGTCCCCACCTGTGGGAGAGGAGGGGCGGAGGGAGGAGAGGCTGGGATGGGTAGGCGGTACCCCGTGGATACTACGGAGAGGATCCATGGGTCCGTGAAATTCTGGCACCAGAAATGTGCATGGAGAGCAAACCTGCCCCCCACCGGAGACACGTCGACCGGAAGGGGCGTGGCATGCCTTCTTTCCGTCAGAGGCGGAGGCTGAGGAGGGGGACTGGAAAAGCCCTTACTCCCCCCCACCTTTTTTGTCATTTAAGCCGGCTCTGAGACGGCGTGCGGTCCGGCTGCCTGGATCTGCGTTCCTGGAAGCTGCGGAACCCTCCATGTGTATGACCCTTCTCTGAGCGCTGCGGAGATTGGGTGTAAGATTTGGGTGTGGTCTTTGGAAGAATGGACAAGGACTTTGCCGTTTGTGAGCTATTCTTTTTGTCCAGCTCTTCGTCCGAAGAGAAGTGGAAGAGGTCCCCCCCCTCTCAAACAGTGTTAGGGAGAATTTTCATTTCATGGCTAATTTCCCTTACCTAGTGAGTCCCTCAGCAGCTTTGCTGGATCTCTGGAGTTAGTTCTTTCCACTTGGTAAGAGTGTGAGCTTTTCACCACTCTTACTTGTGTTTTGCTATGTGTTTTTACCCGTTTTTATGATTGTGGACTCTGGAGTACACCACTTCAGTTGGCCCCATCTTTTGTGTGTCACACAGTACTTTCTGTGCAGTAACACAGGGTTGTCGTTCAGACTTCCCACCGACTCCATTTCTGAGGCTGACTACTGTCCCCCAGAAAAGGGTAAAGTTACCATTTACTTTACTTAGTGAAATTAACCACAGATCCAGTACACCCCATCTTACATGGAGTACTGGAATGGTTAACTCTTAGCCCTTTTTATCTGTACCTCGTAGAGCATTGTTTCGCTCTTTTTAACATTTAGATATGGCTGGTGGCAGTGGTATCTACCCTAATTTTCTACCGTGCTTATCTTATATAATCGTGGTAATATTGTAGGCTATTGTGTTAGCCTTGAACTTAAACCCGCTTGACCAAATACTTTTTCTTTTGGCTCCGGTGCGGTTTATTCGCCATTTCTTTTTGTTAAAATCCTTCTTGTGTTTTACTTTGCGCGGCAAACCAGGTTTGCCTTCTTTGTTCACTGTCTTTTGGCGGGCTTCTGCCAAGAAGCCCTCCTCAAGGCGCCTGGGTGTCTAGGAGGGCTGAATGTGAGGGAGGGGTGTAGTCACCCCCTGCACAGGGTATCCTAAGAAACCCACGTCGCACTTTTTCATGATTGGCTGAGGTGGTTGTCCGGGCTGGACAACCCCCCTGCTGTGTGATTGACAGCCAGGCTGTGTGAATGGGGGATTTTCGCATAAAAGACAGGTCTCTTGGGCTGGAAGTCAGAGTCGCCACTGGAACTACAAGGAACCGAAGAGAAGCGGAGGAGAGGTTGACTGCTGCAACTATCCCGTACCGGTGAAGCCCTGCTGCAGTCCTGAGCTATCTACCCTTCAACGACCAAGAGGAGATCCAGTCCGGAGTCGTCTTCCCTTGAGCCTTGAGGGGATAACCAGCTCACCTTCTTCAGCCAGAGGTCGCCTTCGTGGTCGAAATCGCTGCACACTGCTGTAGTGGTCCGGATAGCCACCTGAGGAGCCTCTCCTGTTTTTAAGGAGTGCACCTTTTATTCATTGTCGCTGCTGCGGCCTCATCCCTGTGTGGTGTAGACCCCCTACATCGTCCTTCTTCGTGCCGAAACCAGGAATCGTGAGTCTACAAGAAACTACAAGGAACAACTGCTGTGGCACCAGCTTCTTCTTTGAAAAGGTACTGTGTTCTGCTTGAGGAATTTTGGGTGAAATCCCCATTTCTCGCTTATAAGGCTTGTCCTTATTGTTCCCTCCCTCTTATAACTTTTGCTTCCGAACATTTGACAATATCTAAAGTACTTTTGGCAACTTTGAATCGCAAACTATCCGACGTGTGATCCGACACAGGAACCCGGTTCCACTTGACACTGGCTCCGGCCCCTTGACTCTTGTATTTCTGTCTGTGAGTGTTCTTCGATTCTGTCTGCCTACCTAACATCTTGCCTATGATTTTTGCCCCCAACTCTCTCTGGGTATCTCAGGTGCTAAGTGTGTTTTTGCCCTGGTAACATTTCTTGCCGCGGATACACGTTTATTTAGTAGACCGAACTGTCAAAAAGTGATCGCAATTGTATTCACTGTAACGTGTATTGTTTCTTAACACCGGTTCTCTCAAACACAGGGTACTTAACTTGATTCATACCGTACAAAGTGAATTGGTCAGTCAGTTGTAGTTTATTTAACATGTGGTTTTAAATTTAATAGAAGTGTTGTGTTAATAAAAATGGTTTAGAAATGAATGTACTTATATTTTTTACCTGAAACCTTGAGTCAGTGTATGCTTGAGCCACAGTAATTGTGTCCCTTTGTGTAATCTCTGCTACTGCTCATATACTCTTGAGATAAGCTTGGCTGCTCCACTACTGCTACCACTATAACATAGTAGTACAGGCTTGTACCAAAGGTAAAACTTGTATTGCCACCTGTAGTCTTAATTGTGTGTAGCGGTCGCTAAGGGCACTGCACAGGATTCTGCCTAACAAACGGTAGGTGTAGGATGTGCTCGTGGACGTCTGGGTTGAATTTCGTCGCACGGAGCCTGGCTGTGCGCCTCATGTCCGTGGCAATGCAGATGGCACGGCCAAAGGTATCAATATGCGCTACTGTGGATTCCATGAGGTCATGCGCCTCAAGCTTGGCCTCCACTAGCCCCGCCTTAAAGCGTGATTGGCATTGGGAGGGGAGTTTCCAGGAGGAAGTCCGCAATTTTTCGCCATATCTGTTGGTTGGCGGCAGCCAGCATGGCATCCGAGTTGGCCTTACGCAGATGCAAGGAGGCATTGGAGTAGATCTTCTTGCCGTAAGCCTCCAAGATCTTCTCTTCCTTGCCTATCTGCACTGCAGAGGAGGCGGCTGAGGACGACTGAGGCTTGGAGTAAAGTGATGCCGCAGCGATCACCGAGGAGTGTGGCTGAGGATGGGTCGAGAGCAAGGGTGTGTCCCCCTCCATCTGCCTGTACTTGCCGTCCAGGCGTCGGTTGACCGCCTGGACTGAGTGGGGCTTGAGCCAACCCTTTTTGGCCAGGGAGACTACATCAGTTTGCAGTGGAATCCCTGTGTTGGCAGAGGGGCGTCTTGGGAGGACTTCAGCCAGAACCCCCTCATCCTCGGGCTGAGGGAGGCCCAGGTACTCCGTCAGGCCAGCAAGACGTTCATGGAAGGCCCAGGCTGAGGATGGCGTGTCCAGATCCTCCTCCTCGTCCGTGTCCTGTGGATCCGGAGGATCTAGTGGAGGAGGAAGGGTGATGGACCCGGAGGCTGGGGTACAGAGACCGCAGCCGGAGGCTGAGGAGGCGGCAGAGGTTGCGGAGTTGGCTGTGGAGCCCGAGGAGGCAGCTGCACCGGGGTCAGTGAGCCAGATGGAGGCATCTGTGGTGCCGTTAGCATGGCGAGGAGGACTTCCCTGACTGCGCCCTTGATGATAGCCCCAATCTGTGAAGACCTCATGAGGCTGAGTAATTTGAGGAAGAGTACCTCCTCACTGGCCGAAGAGGTGGTAGGCGTACCCGACAGGGTAGCGGGGGACTGCTGGAGCCGCTGCGTACCCAGTTCGTATGGACGCATGGGAAAATTGCCCTGCGCATATGAAGGGTAGACTGTAGGCCATGTACCTGGTTGCGACCAGTCCCACCTTGACACTCGTTCTTTGCCGAATTCGTAGAATTGCGTCGGACAGTTGTTCCTGTTTGGCGCAGCGGGCATTTTGTCGAGCTTCCTGCCACGTGATGCCCAGCCCGCTGGGTCCAGCCTCATCCAAGACTCTCGCCGGTGGCTCACTGGGCCTACCCTGCTCCTCGGGTCTCGGCCCGGTAGGTGACACACCCTCGACCCAGGGGGTCGGTAGAGCGACGTTTAGGCACCCCCTCGGACGTATTGCCGGTATTAGAGCGTAGCCCCTCGGCCATTGCGCCGTTAAAATGGCAGAGCCCCTCAGGTGTAAGCCCGGTAAAAGAACCTTCCGGTCCCTCAACACTACGACCTGGGGGGATCTGAGGACCCCTCGACCCGAGGGCCGGTAGCTGTAGCAGCCTCTGTGCACGTACAGGTGGAAGGACCTGGCCGATCCATCCCGCATGGGAGAGTCCCTGGGAAGGAGTCTCCCTTGCGGGGTGCGCTGGAAAATATCGGCTCTACCTTGGACCTGGGACGATGCTTCACTAAGTTCTTAAGATCCTCTGGAGGGGACTTCTGGAAGAGCTCCCTCCACCTGGCAAGTCTGTTCTTCAGCGCCTTTGAGGACAGCGAGTCACACGCTGAACATGATTGCCCTACGGTGGTCTGCGCCAAGGCAACATAGGCAGAGGCCATAGGGGTCTGAATTTGGAAGTCGACATGCGCCGGGGAGGAGCGTGACGCCCGAGGACTGAGTACCTGAATGATAGAAAAGACAAAAAAGACAAAGAGAAATAGTATCCGCACGTGGAATTACATGGCCGAAGCCAAACCCAGGAGGGCTGGTGAATTCGGCCCGTTCCCGTCAATGCGGAAAAGGGGACCGAGTTGTGGCACCAGAGGACAGAGTCAGGGCAGCGCATGCTCCCTGGGCCGCACCCCTGCGTGCCTCTAAATTGAAAGGGGAAGAAGGTTTTTTCTGGTGAAAAAGGTTCTGTCTCCCGTCCCTTGGAAGGGACGCCCATACAGTGTGGAGGAAAGTGGACAGGATGTAAAAGTATTACTAGTTTCCCCAGACAGCTGGGGAATTAAACCAGTTTGAAAAAATCCATTCAGAACATAAATGACACTATATTTGGCAGATGAGACTGCAGGCATGTGTGCTGTGCATGAGTTTAAATCATGCCTGTGTGCAGGTACAGTTTAAAACATTATGACATACTAACAGATGATCCTCGTATCAGCATTAGCCAGTGCAACAAAATGTACAAGAGGATTCTCTCGCAAAATGAGGGCTCCTCTTCGATTAGTATTCCTGTTGTTAATTTACCTGTTTTCCTGTGTAGAGTTTGGCAAGAGGAGTTAAGAGACGTAAGAGGTGAATGTCCTGTTCAGTTTCCATGTTGTTCTCTTCTAGTCCGAGCAGTCTTGCAACCTCCATAAGCAACAGAAAGGCACCTCTAGTTTGGACCTGATAATGAACAGTGACATGCATAAGGAATAATTTAATAGACCTTGTTTATTTAGCAAAAGGAAATGCATTGATGAACAAACATGATCATAGTGGGTGGTGATGTACAAGAGCGGATACAGACAATCATGGGCCGTGCCTCAGGTTTTTCACAAAAGGAGTACATTTGGTATTAAAGAAGAAATACTGGAGTAGCACACTACAGACCAGGACGCTCAATATTCATCTTACTTTGTAAACACTCTCTAATCCCTGACCTCGTAAATTCTCATTCCCCCATCCACTCCTCGCACACTTGTAGATAGATGGACTCTAGAGACAATGTAGCCATTATCTGTTCAACGGTTAAGTAACAAAAATGTAATTCTGGCATTTAACTGGGGACAGGATTGTGAAGTGTAAAAGCCAACACGCTCTTGGTGAGGTCTACAGACTTTGCTGTAGATAGAAGCATCCCAAGCCAATGTAAGGAACAATTAAGGAGGCAATGATGTGGGTTCTATGAAAAAGGGAATGGGGCAGTAAAGTTAACAATCTAGTGCAGTAAAAAAAGCAAATGTATACATTATGCATTTCTTTGACAGAGTTATATCTGTGAGAAACCTGAAGGTGTCTCCCCGACTAGTTCTCTGGGGTATCTGTCCTCCAGGTGGCCAGGACACGGCCATCACTATTGGATCCAGTTCCTGGGGGTGGACCAGCATCACCTGGATGCGGGGTCCTCGGGAGTGGAAGCGGGACACCGACTGGTGAGACGTGGTTTTCCCCTTTATGTAACAACTTTTCCCCAGCCTACCACTTGGATACTCAAACACTCTAGTCTCCCACCCTTTACCGACACAAACAAACACCACAAAAGGCAACGGACAAACACCAAAGCCATTTACCTGACATGTCCCAACCTAAGGGTCAGGCAATTGACCAAGATCATACACACACCTGATGGCCCTTCCCTTTCCCCACAGGGATAAAAGGTGGAGCACGAGAGCACAATACGGGCAAGGCAGACCGCACAACGAGACAGCTATACAAGCACAGCAGTTCAAGAGGAGAAAGGTGGCGAGAACTGAAAGGCTGACAAGGAGAGACGCAACCTTGCCCTTCCCGACCAAGACCCACAAGACCTCCGTGGAAGGAATCGTAAGACCGCGAACAATAGCTCAAGTGTGTTGCAGCAGATGTCAACGGTACACGGGTATGCCTGCGCTGCTACGCAGGACAGAGGAAGATGCCTGCTACCGTGGTACCGGCCTTGACTCCAGATATACGCCAAGCGGTTCATCACAGCTGGTTAGTCGAAGAGGAACCGACAAAGACATCGAACTGAGTTGAATGAAAGTCACAAAGTGGCACATTGAGGAAAGTACAAAGAACTGTAAATTGTTAAGAGAAAACCAGCTACAGAGGGGTACGGCACCACGTGGGTGCTCATTCGAGACACTCTGGTGAAATCCCCTACTTTATAGAAACTACTGATACCAGAAGGCCATAGGAGAGCTGCTAAGATAGATCAAAGAGGTCATACAGGGATCTTGCAAAATCCTCTGTACAGTTGAGTCTTTGACCAGCGAACGACTAGAAACCAAATGAAGTAAATGAACTGTAAAATTGGTAAGAGTGAACCCTGACAGAGGGATGCCTACAGAACGGGATGAATTTTAAAGTCCCAATGAACAGTGTGTTGTGTTAGAAACAGGAGGGTATTCTCCCAAGTAGACTTTGGGAGTCCCTTATTCAGGTGGCCAGGGACAGGCTGGTGCTCTCAGATCCCAACCCTGGGGGTGGACGAGCGAGGGAGGATCACCTGGGTAGGGGACCCTGGGGTTATGCTTGGGGAAATATCCAAGGTGAGACACGCTATTATGCTGAAGAAAAGCTTTTATAGGTTGCACCAACTCTTCCTTTTCACCCAAAAGATCTCACTCACCCCCAATCCCACAAACTCTCTGTATCTGACGGATACACTAGAAGCCCAAACCCTGTTGCACTCAAAAACAACAAGTCCCAGAATTCTTGTTTGCCTACTTTCCATTCAAATACTCCTCATCCTTTGCCTCCACGTCCTTCTGGTTATTCTTCTCCGACCACCCAGTCTACTAGGACAACAAACTACTGTTACCACAATCCCCCTTGTTTATTTGAAGATGGTAAACCTGGTCATTCACCCTTCTAAGTTTATCAAACCCCCTGGTACAAGCACTAATTCCCTATAACATCTCTTCCCCTTCCTGTCACGCAAAAAACCTGGAAACTCTAAATCTCCCCTTTTCCGACATTGAACACTTTTATACACCGTAAAATACAACAGACTAACAACCAAGCTGTGTACCTGACATGTCCCAATGCAAGGGTAAGGCTATTAACCAGAATCCCACACCTGACAGCCCTTTACTTTCCCCACACAGATAAAAGGTAAAGCAAAAGAGCCCAAGAGCAGGAAGGCAGACCGCATGACATGAGAGCTAACAAAGCATGGCAGTTCAAGAGGAGGAGAATGACGGCGCAGACCGAGAGGGTGACGACGAGAGAAGCAACCTTGCCCTTTCCAACCAAGGCCTTTGAATCCTCCACAGAAGAAATCATAAGACCGCAAAAAATAGCCAGTGTGTGTTGCAGCAGATGTCTACAGTAAGGGAGACCATGCCCCGCTGATAACCAAGCCGGGGAAGGGCACTGGTCTTGGTGGTACCGACCTTGACTCAAAGGATAAAGAAAGGCAAGCGGTTCATCACAGCCAGTGAGTCGAGGGGAGAATCGATAAGAAACCAAACTGTTTTTAAAGAAATGTAGGCAATGGCTAATTTGAACTTTGAAAGGCTTAAAGATACGATTGAGGAACAAGGGGGGAAAGGAACAACAGAGGAGGCCAGCACTACGTGGGTGCTCAGGCAGGAAACTCTGGGCGATTTCCCGAAGGTAGAAACTACCGGAACGAGAAGCCCTTGGGAAGAGGCGAAAAGAGTTCAGAGTGGTCATACAGGGGTCTTGTAAAAATCTCTGTACTGTCGAAAGTCTTTGAGCTAAAGAGGATTGCAAACCTAAGGGAAATGAATCCTGCTTGGTGAAATGAGCGTATGAACAGTGTGTTAAAGATGGCAAGACGTGAACCCGGCGGAGGGATGCTAGCGAGATGGGACGAAGTCCAAAGTCCAGAAGTACAGTGAACTGTTTGTGGAAGTTGACAAAAGTAAACCCAGAAGAAGGAAGCCGACAATCCGAGACAAAGCCTGAAGTACTGTTTGAAAAGACATTAAGACTTGTGAAAGTAAGAGGTATTGGACGACCAGGGGAAGTGAATTTATCCCTTTGTTAAGTGGGACCGAGCCCGGTCGAGGGAGATCCAGCGGTGAAAAGTCATTATCCAAAGTTCATTGAGAAAGGAACTGTTCAATTGATTGGTTGGATATGATACGCATGGGGTCGGCGCCCAGAAGAGGGGAACCCATGGGTGAAGCCATCACCCAACGTGAACTGTGGAAAACAACTTGTATGTTGAATACATCAGGCCTCGAAGGCAAGAGACTTTTTAATGCCAAGAGACTTTATCATCGAAGAACCTGATAGCTTGGAACGTAACCATCAGCTCGTACCTAGAAAGCTCTTTTCTGTGCTGTGTTCCAGAGCGTCACCTTGTCCCGTGCGGAAAACGTGGAGAAGGGAGACCCATGGCAAGCACATCAGGACTTAATATTTGGACCACTTTTTCTTTATTGAAACCTTATCCCACGCTCTTTCTATAATTAGTTGTAAGGAATTGGCAATAGGTTTTTTCTTTAGTATAGGCCCACTTTATTTTGACAAGGCCACTAGGACTGCCTTATTTTTCACTTGATGGTCGACCCTTGCTCCCATCTTAGATTTAGGTTAGGAATTTTTCCACCCTACAGTCATTGTTCAATAAACACCACTGAACTGTGATCACTTGTGTCTGTCTTTACTTTTGCCACCATGAGTTCCTTACAGTTGACAAAGATGAACCCGACAGAGGAATGTCCACGTTGAGCTGTTTAAAAGATATGTGAAAGAATGGTTTTAAAGGACATTAAAACTCCTGAATGTAACAGGGGAAAGCATTGGTGAAAAACCATAGTGAATCCGACGGAAGAAAGCAGATATTCGAGAAGGGTCTGAGCTCGGTAGAGGGGGACCCAAGGTTGAAGGCATCACCCAACGAAAATAACTTTTTGTTTGCTATTTTTGGAGCCTATCCAGTCCTCGGAGGAAAGAGACTTTCAGGAAAGAGACTTAACCACTGACGGCCCTGAAGCGGAACTGTCGCCTCGTGCTGGGAAAGCTCAGGCGTGTGCTGTGCTCAGGAGTCCCACCTTGTCCCGTGCTCAAAACGTAGGGAAGGGAGACCTCCGGCTACTACATCTTGACTTATCATTTGTGAACACTTCTTTCTTTCTTGTGAATCCTATCCCACACTCTTTTTGATATTTAGTTGTAAGGATTGGCAATAGTTTTTTTTAGTATAGGCTCTTTTACTTTGACAAGACACCACTAGGACTGCCTTATTTTGATTTGATGGTTATAGCTTGCCCCCATCTTAGATTCAGGTTTAGATTAGGCGTTTTTCCACCCTACCTATCCAGTTTAATAAACGCCCTTTAACTGTGATCACTTGTGTCTGTCTATTCTTGATACCATGCCTTCCTTGCAAATGCAAAATACAAATCTTTCCAGCCAATGCGGGCAAATCGGTGAACAGGTCAATCGGCAAAATGATAAAATAGCAAAAATGTCCATTTGGAATCTTTTGTTGTTGAGAAAATGGGTTACCCAAAACATCAGAGTCCATCGGAGACTAGGTGGCAAAAAGTGCCAAAAAAGTAGTTGGAAGAGGCCTCTGCATTGCTAGATGGAAAGTTAGTGGAAAGCTCGGGAGACTGGAAATGCCTATATCTAGTTTCTATTGTATTGCTGTTTTTCAGTTAATGTAGATTACTGGACCATAAAGTGTGCCTCAACTCTTTCTTGTTAATCTTACTTTTACACTAGCTCATTTTTTTAAGGCCGCTCTAACATGGCCACTGGGTGTTCTTGGAGAGACCACTCGACTTCGCTGGGATCACTTTATCGCACACTAGCACTGTGCAGGGCTTCATAACAGCAAGGAAGTCGCCCAAGAAAACCTTTAGGAGACCCTTAATGGTCTCCAAAGCAGAGTAGGTCCTGCTGTGTGCTTTTTCTGATACTTCATCTAACGTAAAATGATTACATTTCATTTAAAGTCCTATTGTGTTCCTTGTATGACCTTGGTCTGGGGATTTGCTGGCCCCATATTTCTATTTTAATGTGCTTTTATTGTGTTGCTGTGTTTCTTATTGGAACACAAAGTGTGCATGGAATACTTAATTTTAATCTTGCTTTTACACCTTCTATTGTATTATTTATAGGTTTTTCACCTCATATTTATATTACATTGGGACCCGTCCCTTAATGCACTCTAAGATGGCGGACCAGTGGTAGTTGGCAAGCCACCTGACTTAGTTAAGATTACGAAACCAACTGCAGGTTGTTATGCAGCCCTGCACAGTGCATCTGCAGGTTTTGTTGGTTGGAGGACGCAGCAAGGCACAGAACTCTACTAGTCTCCACAGGTTTTTGATGCAAGTACTCTCCAAAGACATCAGTCATGGATACCAAATAAACTTCAAAACCAGAGAATTTCGGTTTGAGAGTGATATACGAATATTCATTTGCAGGCATTTACCTTAAATCAACATTACTGGAGCAGATCGGGCTTATATTTACACGCAATGTTAGGGTTCAATTTATCAAGTTGCCAATCGGATATTGAGGAGTATTTGAAACTAACTATAATTAGACATGTGTTGTATAGATGCAGAGGGGAGAGATACTTGCATTTTCTACAATCGCATCATTTTGGATTTCAGAACACGAATGCCTATCACAATCTAGTCTCTCGAGTTAATTAACAATATTCACGTCTTTTAAGTATATTAATAATTCATTACTTGAAGCCCGGAACAAAGGGACCAGCTGGTCAATATTTTGGACACCCAAGTGACTAGTTATTGATTGTAACACAGGATATTCACTTCAATATGGCCGCAACACCAACAGACTCAGGAAGTGCACGTGCCTTGCAATGTGCCGTTGCCAGGACAAGGGACGTTAGCAACCACATTGCTTTGCCAACTGACTCAAACAAATATACAACATGGCGCGGGTAGCGGGCGTGAGGACTAGTACGCAGACTTTTTTCCAGATATTACAGTAAGACCCCAGCGCAGACCTCGCTACTGGGCTCCCATCCGAGGACTTGCTCTCAGCCAGACGCAACCCTGAATTAGTCAGTGACGCATTCTTAGATGTGTTACTCTGCACGTACTTGACAGCCATAGGAGCAAGGCTATTTAACATACAGCGAGCTAAACGGCGCTACTTACATGTTTTTGTTAACGCATTGGGCAGAGAATGCAGTTTAATAAATAGCATCTAAGTCCATATGGATTAGTATTATTATAATTAGCGGGCCATTGGTCGCATTAACATGGTCTATTAAGCGCATTTTCACCGGTTTAGACTAGAAGACGAAACAGAGAAGCAATCTCATCGACAGTCCCTTTGTTAATAAGGAATGGTCAGTCCTAATATAACCTTGATCTGACAAGAATCTGTCTTACCCTTAGATGCACAGGAATTTATCCCAAAGAACAAACAACTAGAATTTCACTTAACAACCATCTGTGGAAGGTAAGACATACAAACTTAAAGCACTATATCAGCCTACCTAATCCAGATGTATCGCAACACATGGAACTAATTATGTTTTTGTCCACATTCTCTCCCATGGGAAAACATTTTCTTTACTTTGCTTCTTCTCACTCCTTACAATCTTCCCCTGAACCCCAACCCTGCTTTTCTGCCAATCTCAATTGCATGATATTATGAATATGATCAAATGATACTCATGAACTATTTCTGTTGGAGTTATATGATTTCTTGCATTTTTGTATAAATGATCTTACCATCACACTGTTGCGAATACAAACATTTAATTGTAGTTTATGTTATAAGGGATATGTGCATGCCCTTATTTTATAAAGGCCCAGTCGGCCGAAACAAGTGTCATCATAAGAGGGCAACTGAATAAGTGTGATAGTTATAACAATTTGGAAGTAACACAGGCAGACGTTTAATTGTGCTGAATAAACAATTGTACGTACTATCAAACTTGGCGCAAGTCTCCAGAAGAGTTCCTTTTTTAAATTTTTGCACACTCCAAGGTGGAACTTAGCTTTCCTTCCACCAACTCTGGGGAGACGCAACAACGTTTTTAAACGATCCAGATGGATTAACTCATCGAATAAATAAATACAAGGGACCGTAGAGTCGCCAGTGGAAGACCAGCCTAAATGAGAGCAATTCATTTTTCTTTCAAATAAACTTTAAGCCTATTGCCTGGGTAGGATATTAATGTACCCTCATTTTGGATTGCTTTAGCAGACTATCTTTTGCTGGCCTTCTTCCAGTGGGTGATCTCCCACCTCCTTAGAAGTTAAATGCCAGATCAGTTATAAAACATGCTATCGAATTGCATTACCTTATTCCCTTTTCTATCACTGATTTGTTTTTTACTACTGCCAGCTCGATCACAAAGTACTCGTGACATGTAATTTCGTATCTGGCCATTTCAGCCATGCTAAAACCGAAATAAGAACCATAGTCCCAGCCTTGATGTAATGTGAAGTGCGATGCAAATGCTTTTATATTCAGTGAACATGAGACGCGAGCATGAACTTAGAAAAATTGAAGTACAATACATTAGAATGTATTTTGCAGTAGTCTGGGCCGAGCACCAATGACCTTGAGCCTGGTACATTACAGTCCTTTTGTATAAACAAAGCTGTTCATGGCTCTCTATGCTTTCTTCTAGGACAAAAACCAATGCACCAATAAATAGAAAATAAACAACAATACAACAGAAGCACAGTACTTCAAAAGAACTACAAAACTCTGTCCTCGCTGGAGGTCACACAGGATAGATGTTGTCCGCTGATACTTTTGTTGAGAAAGAGTTCTAGTGCTGGATGACAAGGTCATCCTAGCTATAGCTTACACAAGTTTGATGCTGCTCACTGATGCTTTGTTTAGCCAGCTTTTTAGTGCTAGATGATGTTGTCATTGCTGTAGTTTACATAGGATTGATGCTGTTTGCTGATATTACTGCTGTGGAGCATACCGCTTGCCCTCCCCTCTCAGCAGACAACTTTGGCAGTTGTACGCATGGAACATTGAGCGCCTGGAAAAGTATAAATAAGACAGGGTTCTAGCCCTAAAAACAGCTTTGTTCGGTGATGGAGCTTATCAAGAAGACGAGGGGGCAGAAGACGAAGGGCTGGAGAGAGCAGAGAAGCAGAGGCTATCCAGAAGGAAGAGGTCGACTTTCTCTTTTTTCCCCTGGCTGAATTTTAAAGCCACTAAGCTTGATTCATGGCTGTTTTGAGCAATGTAGAGCCCTCAAAGGACTCTACCTATTGACTTTTGAACAGAACTTTGATTTCTTTAAGCTGTATGGGGAATAATTTTGCTTATGCCACCGCATTCCCTCCCCCAAGGCAAATCAGCTCACCACCTAAGAGCAGGCCCTGTCCTTGCTGGACTACATGCTATTTCCATGAAGGAAACCACACCAATTGCATTTTGAATGGGTGCATTATGCTTCATCATACTTGTTAGCTACCAGGTACCAAAGCGGACACTTTACTGGGCTAATTAGCCAGGACCTATGCAGGTGCTGATGCTGAAGGCCAGCGCTGAGAAGATGCCAGTTGAAATCGAGGCTTCCAGGAGAGGAGCATGACGATTGTGGTGAAGAGTGGGCTAGAGTCCCTCAAGACCCCTAACACCGCTAAAATTGGCTACACACACCAATGCAATCCCAAATGGGCTGTTTAGTCCTGAAGATAGCTCCGGTCCTGAAACCAAGACTGGGACGCAGCCGAAACTCGAGTCGACAGTATTTTGTTTAAAATCTTATTGGATGACATAGTTGCTGCAGTTACCTTAACTGTGAGGGGAAATACTCATATCAAAATTGTTGTTGATATGTACCTGTAATGTAATAATTGGTTGCATTAATGTGTAATCATCACCTTGTACTTTGCGGTCAAATTGGTAGACCCTATGTTTGTTTTTTATCAATAGTTTTTCTGATTAATGGTATATTTTGCTCAGTTTGCACAGTATGAGGGATTATGAATGTGAATGAATGATGTGGGTTGTATGAGATACTGGGCCTCATTACGAGGTTGGAGGTAGCCATGGTGCTGCTAGCACCATGGCTACCCCCTTACTGCATTCCGGGTCCGGGTTCTCGGAATAGGGTCTTACCGGGTCATTCCAACCTTGGAGGATCCGGTAAGTCCCCATTCTGAGAACCATTCCCCCATTCCCATTCGAGCCCCCATAGGGCTCAATGGGAATGGGGATGGAGCTAATAAAGGGCCCGCTAATATCGGGCCCTTTATTAGCTCCCTGGTCCCTTAGTGGCTCTCGTAATGCGGCGGTAAGGGGTTAACGGCAACGGCACCCTTACCGTTAACCCTTTACCGCTGACCTCATAATGAGGCCCACTGTATGGGTTGTTGTTGGTCATGAAATGTGTTTTTTTATACTAAATGTAATTATTAGAGATTTAATTCATGCTCTTTTTAATGTATGTAAGAAATTCTTTTTACACAATGTCTTCATATTGATAATTTTTGTTTGATATAAAATAAAGAATAAATTGCAAATTAAAAATGTATGGGGTTCCTATATACGGCGATCGCTATCACAAGTAAAATGATTAATATAATGCCATGAGAGTTGGTATATACCCTTGGGTCTATACATTTTGTACAGGACTACATGCCGAGTAGGAGAGGACTTTTACCCTTTATTAATATCACATTGAGAAAAGGTACTGAGGTATTTGGGCAGGTGCTTTTATGAGGTTGCCTATCCTGGTTTGGTGAGGCAGCTGTCTCTATGAAGATTTCCTAGCATGATTTGTGAGGTCGCATAGCATATCTGGGGAGGCAGGTAGTTGATTTTTAAGGTGATTAGGATTTATTGCAGAAGGTTGATCAGTCTTAGTCTTGATTCAAGGTAGAGGCGATGACATGTTTTCAGCTTTTTCATTAATTACTTTTTTCATTTTTAGTGTGTTTTGCCTATTCACAATAATAGCAATGTTTCTTTATCACTTATTTCTCATAATTAAAACATGTATTTTTTATATGAGAGTGTAAGACATTTAATTGAGTGACCATTTCTGAGTGTCATCAGAGGCATTTAAACAAATATTAAGTGTGGGGCATCTATTTGAATTATTATGTATTGATGTGTTAAATAGGGTACATGTATTTTTATACACAGCAAGGGTTACTGGATGGTGTGAGCAGTGGACTATCAAAAATATAATATGATATTGGTAAAACTCTTCTGTGTTGGCAACTGAGAGCAGCCGCCCAATGCAGGATTTGTTGCTTGCTCTCTTTCCTGTTGCAATGACAGGTGCACACTTGTCCTTACCCCTATTCCTACCACAGCCACTGCTGGAGAGGTTCTTGGACACTACCCTGGGGGTGGAGGGACGGCTATGGAGGTAGGGGTCATAATATTGTCACTCTGGTCCTGACCTTGGCTTTAGTCATGTTACCAACTACAAAATTCTCTGTGTCAACTGTTGAAACCCCCAAGAAGGGGTGTTGCCCTCATCTACAAAGATGTATATACTCCTTGTCAACACCAGCCTCCAAGATTGATCTCTACCCAATGCTTGCTATTTGATTTCTGTCGCTCACTCTTTTTCTAAATGATTTTCCACCCTTGTCTCCGATTTCACATTTGCGATAGATAGTTGCAAATGACAACAGACTTAGTGAACCGCATATTTGTGTTGGGAGATTTTACAGTTTGGATTGAGGATGAATGCATCCTGCTACTGGTAGCCTTATTCAATCTATTAAAGCTCTCAACATACACCAATGTTTCTCTACTCCTACTCATTTGTATTTGTATTTATTTTATTTGTATTGCGCACCTTGCCCAAGGGCTTGCGGGCGCATGTTTTAGGTTACAGGGAAAATTACATACTTTACAGGGAGGTTACATAGGGGTAAAAGAATAAAACTTTACAAGTTATAATTACAACAGAGTTAAGTTACAATTTACAGCAGTAGGTGAAGAGTAGCGTGCAGTTACAAGTTACCAGATATATTTACAACAAGGTCAAATATATTACAAACAGGTTATGCATTAATAGAGGCAGACGAGTTGCGCTAACAGTTGACAGATGTCAAGGAGGATGCGGATGCATCTTGTTCACATAACCAAAGTTTAGTTTTGGCTTTAAAGGCGTGACAGTGCGGAATGTTCCTTAGGCCATTGGGAAGGGAGTTCCAAAGCTTGGCTGCCAAGACAGGGAAACTCGACCCTCCCCCTGATTTGAGTTTGAAGTTGGGGAAGTTCAGTGTGTGTAACTGGGCAGATCTCAGCAGTCTGGCGGCTGTGTGTTGTGTGAATCGAGCTACTAGGTAGGCAGGAGCCACGAGGTTCTGTGCCTTGTGGGTTAATACCAATGATTTGAGTGATATGCAGTGAGAGATAGGTAACCATTGGATGTTGCGTCTCGTGCTAGAGATGTGACACCGTCTTGGTATGTTGAGTGCTGCCCTTATGGCATTGTTTTGCGTGATCTGGAGTTTGTCGAGGTTTCTTTGGCTGGTCGCTAAGTAGAGGGCGTTGCAGTAATCAATTTTTGAAAGGATGAGCGTTCTGGCTAGTATCAAGCAGTTGTCCGGTGTCAAGAGGGGCCGGCAGGCTGTAATCAATTTACAGGTGTAAGATGATGCAGAGACAACTGCGTTGGTTTGACGATTAAGGGACAGAGTAGAGTCTAGGTAAATTCCTAGTGTTTTGGTAACATTGGCAACTTTGATATCATTCCCGTCAATGGAGAAGGACTTGTAATTAGGGTCAAGATTAGTAAGTTTTGATTGTGAGCCTAGAATGATTAACTCAGTTTTTTCGTCATTAAGGCAGAGCCCATGATTGGCCATCCAAACTTGGATGATGGTATAGACTGTATTAAGAGATTTGGGGCCTCATTACACGGAAGGCGGTAATGGTTAACGGCCACCGTTAATGGTAACGGTGACCGTTAACCATTACCGCCTTACTACGAAGTCCCTTAGCGGGTTGGTGCATTAACGCCTGCTTTTTGCAGGCGTTAAAAACCAACCCGCTAAGGGACCTTGGTGCTAATTACGGCACCGCAAAATTGCGGAGCCGTAATTAGCTCCTTCCCCATTCCCATTATGCCCTATGGGGCAAAAATGGGAATGGGGAAGGGCAATGGTGGAAGGGGGAATTATCGCCCCACCAACCTTGGAAAAGGGGGCGGTAATTCCCCTTTCCACCAAGGCGGTGCCGGTAATTTACCGGCATGGTCCAGGGTGCTAATAGCACCCTGGATTACCGCCTTCTGTGTAATGAGGCCCTTGGAGTCGGTTATGTAATCACCAGTGATAGGGATGCGTATCTGAGTGTCATCCACATAATTAGTGTAGGAGACACCCAGATAGTCAAGGATATCAAAGAGAGGTTTGGTAAACACGTTATATAGTGTAGGGGATACACAGGATCCTTGAGGGACTCCACACGGAACGTGGGCTGGATCAGCTGCAGCTAGTGGGGAGAAAACCCTCATGGTTCTGTTGGCCAGGAATGAGCTGATCCAAGATGCAGCTGCGTCAGAGAAATGGGCGGCGATTTTGTGATGGTGACAGAGGATTTAGTGGTCGACCAAATCAAAGGCTGCTGAAAGATCAAGGAGAAGCAGGAGCGCCAGTTTGCCTTTGTCTTTCAGGTCCTCGATTTGTGTTTTTAGATCTAGTAGCGCTGTCTCTGTGCCGTGCCCATGGCGGAAGCCAGACTGTCTGAGCCCAAGTAAATTGTTGAGCTCGAGATAATCCTGGATTTGGACATAGGCTGCACGATCGAGGATTTTGAGCAAGTATGGCACCGTAGTGATGGGCCTATAATTGGACGGGTTGCTGGGGTCCAGATTGGGTTTCTTTAATTAGAGGTATGACCCACGCATCCTTGAGGTTGTCGGGCACAGTGCCTGATTCAAAGGAGGCATTTATGAATGAGGTACTAAAAGGGGCGAGATCAGGCGCAGCCTCTTTGATGATGGCTGCAGGGCAGGCATCACCTTGGCAGTTGGAGGGCTTGAGCTTGTTTATGATGTTTTCTACTTCCTTAATGGTGAGTGGGGAGAAGCAGAATGGTTTGATGTTGTGTTTGGGGGGCTGGATTGTGTAGGTCGGGGTGGCACCGGACGAGTCTATCAGGTCGGTTTTTTTTTTGCATTAATTTTAACTTGGAGCATGGAGATTTTGTCCAACAGTGCTTTTTGGATATTTGAGCACCATTCCATATCCGGTGAACTTGTGTCAAGGGGAGCAATTGGAGACTCAAGTTCCTTGAGTATCTTAAATAGCTCCTTGGTGCTGGATTGGGCTTGGGTGATCCTATTGTTGTATACTTCCTTTTTTGCATTAAAGATAGCTTCTTTGTAGGTAAGGGTAGCTCATGTGAGGTTATTTTTGTTTGCTATGGAGGGTGCGCTTTTCCAAAGAGCATCAGCTTTTCTTTTTTCTTTGCGCAGGTCGTGTAAATGCAGTGTGAACCAAGAGTTCAGGTGGGGTCTTGGTTTTTGCTTGCGCAATTTGATAGGGGCGATGGTATTGAGTGCTTTTAGCAAGACGTGATTATAGGTGTCTACTAGCACTGTGGGGTCAGAGCAGGACTCGGCTGCCGAGTTCAGTAGGGGTAGGATGAGAGATATAACTTTCTCAACTGTGATGTCTTTTTTGTTACGTGTATGAGTAGGGGGGGCGAGGCTAGGTTTGTCAACAGGTGGGCTGGTGTTAATGGAGAATTAGATAATATGGTGGTCTGAACATGCGCAGGGCGATACAGAGATATCGTTGAGGGCACAATTCATATCGGCGACCCAGTCGAGAGTGCGACCCTTGATGTGGGTTGGCTCCTTGATATGTTGTGTAAGGCCGAAGTCAGTCAGAACATTTGCTAAGTCAGTGGCTTTGGCGTCATTCTTGTCCAGATAGCCTAAATTGAGATCGCCCAAAATAATAATTTGCGAGCTAGGCTTAGAGCTGGATGCAAGGATAGAGGAGATGTCTTCTACGAAGGTTGGGAATGCAGTATGCGTTGGTTTTTCTCCTATTAATCTGGCATACATATCTTCAGTACATCCAGGTATTCGGTCTGATAATTTCCTGAAAGATGTTTCCATTATTTTGACATTCCACTTGTGTTTTTATCCCTCCCCTGCTCGCATTTCCACTACTTGCACATGGAAGGAACAAGTTACTTACCTGTAACTGTTGTTCTCCAGCATGGGTCTGGCATGGATTCACATGCTCATGAATATTCCCCGTCGTCAGGCTGGGAATCCTCGGTAAAGAAAAGATCAGTATCAGTTTCGTTTCTGATCTGTCTTTCGTAGTAGTAATCAATCACTGATCTCTGCGTCATACTGACCACAGCCAATGACTGCCCTCTACCTAAGCCCCGCCTCTGGCAGCCATCTTCAGATTTGGTAGCACGTGAAGTGGCAGTATGACCAAGTGAAGAGCCGCAGAGGGGTAGGCGGGAGGGTTCGCATGTGAATCCATGCCAGACCCATGCTGGAGAACAGTTACAGGTAAGTAACTTGTTCCTTCTCCAGCATGGGGTCTGGCATGGATTCACATGCTCATGAATATAAGAATAAATAGCAGTACACACATGCACAACCACGGGGGGTGGCAAAAGGCTCAACATCAAGCAATACAAAAAACTCAACATTAAGCATCTATTACCTCCTCACCAGGCTCACCTTAAGCGAACAGGTTGCGCAGCACTGCTTGGCCGACCCTGGACTCCTCCCTGGAATCCCGATCGACGCAGTAGAATCTCGTGAAGGTGTGCGTCGACCTCCACGTAGCAGCCCTGCAGATGTCCAGCAGGGGCACACCAGATAAGAACACCGTAGAAGCAGCGATCGCTCTGGTCGAATGGGCTCTCGGACGGCCTGGCAGCGGTCGGTTAGCCAACCGGTGGCAGTGCATGATGCAGCCGGAGAGCCATCTGGAAATAGAAGACTTCGAGAGAGCCTTCCCTTGATTCACAGGTCCAAAGTTCACGAACAGCTGTGATGTCCTCCGAAAACTCTTCGTGCGGGCCACGTAGAACTTCAGCGCTCGAGCCACATCGAGAGAGTGCAAAGTCCTCTCGGCCGGCGACGAAGGAGACGGAAAGAAAACAGGTAACACCAGGGGCTCGTTAAGATGGAAGTCCGACGGCACCTTGGGCATAAAGGAGGGGTGCGTCCTAAGCACCACCCTCGAGGCATGGAAAGTCAAGAACGGTGCTTTGCAGGATAGGGCCTGGATCTCTCCCACTCGTGCGGAAGTTATGGCCACCAGGAATGCAATCTTCCACGACACAAACTTCATCGGTGCGGAGTGCATCGGCTTGAATGGGGGCCCCATGAGCCTGGTCAGCACCACGTTAAGTTCCCACGCCGGGGCCGGGGCCTTCACCGGCGGGAACGACCGGAACAGTCCTTTCATAAACTCTTTTACCAGTCGATGGGACCACAGGGACGTCCGTCCTGTGGTTCTGGTGTATCTGGAGATCGCCACCAGATGAATCTTAATGGAGGTGTGGGCCAGCCCAGCCTTTGCCAGCGATAGCAGGTACGGCAGCACTTGAAGGGCCGTAATCCGTAGGGGGTTTATCTTCTGTGCTCGGCACCAGATAGAGAACCTCTTCCACTTATGACCGTAGCATTTGAGAGTCGAGGACGCCCTGGCCCTTGCAAGAACCTCTCTGCAGTCGGCGGTATATCGTAGCCTCCAAACTCTAGCGCTGCAGGAGCCAAGCCTGCAGGTTCAGCGACGCCGGGTCGTGGTGGAAGATGGCGCCTCCTTCTCTGGAGAGAAGGTCCGCGTCCGCCGACAGCTTGATGGGGGGGGGGGGGACGTTGACAAGTTCAGAAGGTCCGGGAACCAGATCTGCCTCGGCCACGCCGGTGCGACGAGGATCATCCTGCACCGGGACCTCTTGAGCTGGTTGATGAGTCGAAGCAGCAACGGCAACGGAGGGAACGCATACAGGTATAGGCCGTCCCAGGGGAACGAGAACGCATCGCCCATGCTTCTCGGCTGGGGAAACCTGCTGGCGAACCTCTTGCACTTCGAGTTCGTCGCTGTTGCGAACAGGTCGATTTGGGGTTTGCCCCATCGTCGGAAGAGTTGATCCACCTGATCCTGGCGCAGTTCCCACTTGTGACACGCGCGCAGCTCCCTGCTGAGCGAGTCGGCGATGGTGTTTCTTTCTCCCGCCAGGTGGAAGGGAACCAGGAACATCCCCTGGGCGACCGCCCAGTGCCACAGATCCTGTGCCTCCTTGGATAGGGCTGGGGATCTGGTGCCTCCCTGCTTCCATATGTAAAACATTGTCGTGGTGTTGTCTGTGAAGATCCGCACCACCTTGTCCTTGAGCGACGGGAGGAACGATTTGAGAGCCCAGAAAACGGCTCGGAGTTCCAGGACGTTGATGTGCAGGAGCCTCTCCTCCGGGAGCCAGAGGCCTCTTGCGTGGAGATCTCCGGTGTGGGAGCCCCAACCTTCCAGGGAGGCGTCCGTCGTCACTGTCTCCTGGTACGCCGGCGTCTGAAAGTCCTTGCCCGCCGTGAGGTGCGCTCGAACGCCCCACCACTGAATCGCCCGCCGGAACACCTCGTTGAGGGGGACCCAGTCTTCGAAGGTGCCCGTCGCCTGCAACCAATGGGCGTCGAGAAATTCTTGAAGAGGGCGCATCCGTAGTCTGCAGAGGCGCACCAGGTAGATGCAAGAGGACATCATACCCAGGAGGGACTTGATGGACCTCACCCTGGCCACGTCCGTGGCCAGCAGGCGCTGCTCTTTGCCTAGAATGGTCTTGGTCCGTTCTTCCGACGGTGCCGCCAGGCGCCTCACTGTATCGAGCTTCGCTCCCAGAAACAGGGCAACCTGCGACGGCACCAGGTGGGACTTTGGGTAGTTTATGGCGATACCCAGGTCTGTGAGCAGCTGGACGGTCCTCACAGTGTGTTCGACGGCGAGTTCCTTCGTCCTTGAGCGGATGAGCCAGTCGTCCAGGTAGGGGTAGACGTGAATCCCCTGCAGGCGCAGCCGCGCCGCCACAGGTGCTAGGCACTTGGTAAAGACTTTGGGGGCCGACTTCAATCCGAACGGCAGTGCCCTGAATTGGTAGTGGCGTCCCTGGATGACGAACCTGAGGAACTTTCGGTGACTTTTGAGGATGAGAACGTGGAAGTAAGCATCCTCCAGGTCCAACGACGATAGAAAGTCACCTTCCTCCAGCTGTCCCAGTACGTGCTGGAGGGTGACCATCCTGAACTTTTGTGACCTGATGTATTTGTTCAAACGACGAAGGTTCAGGATGGGGCGCCAGCCGCCCGTCTTCTTCCTGACGAGGAAGTACCTTAAGTACACCCCGGAGCCTCTTCGGGACAAGCTCGATGGCGCCTTTCCTGAGCATCGCCCGTACTTCCAACAGCAGTTGCGGGACATGATTTTCCTTCCTGGCAACAGGTGGAATGTGAGGGCACTTCCTCAGGAATTCGATAGAGTGTCCTCTTGCCAGGGTATCCAGCACCCAACGGTCGGTGGAGATGGACTTCCACACGCCGACGAACTTCATCAGCCAGCCTCCCACCGGGGTGCTTCGGTGGGGGCCCGAGACCACGGCCGGTTCAGTCCTGCTTGGAGGTGGTGGCCTTGCCGCCCTGGCCACCTTGCCGACGGCGGCGAGGCGCTCCCTGCTTGCCGCGACCCCTGTAGGCCTCTTGAGACGAGGAGCGTGCCGCCTGGCGGTAGGACGACGAGCCACCGCTGGATCCCTTGGAGGCACCCTGTCTGCCTCCGGAGCTCCGAAAGGGCCGTCGTTGCTGAAGGGCTCCTAGGGCGCGGGCCGTCTCCGTGTCCGTTTTTATGGCTTGGAGGGATTCGTCCACCGCCTTCCCGAACAAGTTGCTGCCGTCGACGCCATGTCCAAACACCCTGGTCTGGAAATCCCGACGGAAGTCGGTCGCCCGGAGCCAACCCCGTTGTCGTAGGCAAACACCGTTGCCCAGCTGGCGGAACCCGGTATCGGCAATATCGGTTGCCACCATTATGGCGTGGTCCGACGCCACCTCGCCTTCTTGCAGTATTTCCAGGGCCTCGGACCTCTTGTCGTCCGGTAGGAAGTCCAATATGGGGGCCAGCTTAAACCAGAGCTCCCTGTCGTAGCGGGCCACGATCGCCAGGGCGTTGGCCGCTTTGATCGTCGTCGCCGCCGACGAAATGACCCGCCGCCCCATGGCGTCCACTTCTTTTCCTCGCCGTCCGGCAGGGAATTCGACGTCGAGGCTCCTGGCCCCGCCGCTTTCTTCTTGGCCGCCGCCGAGACGACCGAGTCCAGCGTTGGCTAGGCCCTGAGGCACAGGGGAGCGGTTTCGGGGACCCGGTACTTCTTCTCGTACCGGTCCCGTTTGGCTGGTGCCGTGGAGGGGTTCTTGAGAACCGACAGGCCCTCCTCCCAGATGTCATAGATTAGAGGCACCGCGATGACAGTCTTCCTCTTGGCCTCCCGGCGCTGATAGAGGAAACCTTCCTTTTTCTGCTCCTCCGGGCAGAGCTGGACCAATTCGGACGCCCTGGCGATCATGGCGTGGAATGCGCCAATCTCGTTGGCTGGCGAGGCCCGTGCGACGGGAGACGGGAGACCCGTTCCGTCGTCGTCGCCCTCAGAACCCGTCGTCGAGCCCATCGCACCTTCATCTCCCGACTCGTGGGAGGATGAGGAGGGAACTGTAGGCCTTACGGGGACGAGTGGAGGAGAGGGTTGGGTCCTCCGTCGTTTGTTCTGAGGACTTCCCGACGGGCCAGGTTGGGGGTCCTCCGGCCTGGGCCGTGGGAATCTCGTCCTTATCTCAGAGCATAAGGACTGGATCGCAGACAAAATGGCCGCCGAGCTATCCTGAGGCCTAGGTTCCGGCTGCGCCGGAAGGGAAGGCTGCTCTTCCTCGCCATCGTCGTCTTCCTCGGTTATCTCCCGAGGATCTTCCTTACGGGATCGAACCTTTTCGAGGTTCCTCGCGGCCTCGGTCAGTTCCTCCTCCGAGGCTGACTCCGAGCTTGAGGAGGCTACCGTGCCCCCCCCCTCGCTTCTTCCATCATGGTGGCCATGACGATGGGCTGAAAAGAGGATTCCCTCCTTGGCGGCAGGGAAACTCTAGTCCCGGAGGCAGTCTCCGCTGGCGGGGTCTCTGCCGGCCTGGCCAGAGTCGCTGCGATCGCCTCGATAGAGGCCTTTGCCTGCTGGGTAGGGGCCTTCACCACCTTAGGTGCGTCCCGGGCCTTCTCCTTAGGGGGAGGGGCGACGCCTCGCTCCCCCTCTTCCGAGATCGGACGGGGCTTCTCCCGAAGCTTACCCGGGGTCTCGGACTTCCTCTTCCCCGAACCGGAGTGCTGGCTCGTGGTTGACGGTGCCGGGGAAGGCACGCCCTGCCTGGCGACCGAAGAGCCCGACCTTTCGGTGCTCCCGGAGCCAGCGGACTCGCGGCGCTTGGCCTGGTGTTGGGCCCCCGTCGCCGGGGCGCCCGCACAGGACTTAGAAGCCCGCTCGGACCCTTTCATCTTCTTCTCACCCGCTGAGCCCTTCTCCAACTAGCTGGCGAGACGGGATCGACGGTCCCTCATGGTCCGCTCCGACAAGTTCTTGCAGAACTGGCAGTCCTTCTCTACATGAGTCTTGTCCCCATGAAGACAGTAGAGGCATCGCAAATGCTCGTCCTCCTTAAACACATTCTGCAGCCCGCAACCAGGGCAGCTGCGAAACAGCTTGGGTCCGGGTGACGAACTCGCGTCCTGGGCCATCTCGAAGTAGGCCGCGAATCTTCTGGAATCCTCCAGGAAGTTGATTCGACGAAATCTTCACCCTTGAGGGGCGCAGGAAAATCCCGTAACGTGTAGCCATTAACGGGAGTAGGAACAGTGGAGCTTGAGGCTCGATTAACCAAAAAAAATGTGAAAAATCACTTGAAAAAGCGCGAAACACGCAGTAACAGCTCGTGAGCTAAGCACGAGGACTCTCAACACTTGAACGTGCGGTAAAAATCTGAAGATGGCTGCCAGAGGCGGGGCTTAGGTAGAGGGCAGTCATTGGCTGTGGTCAGTATGACGCAGAGATCAGTGATTGGTTACTACTACGAAAGACAGATCAGAAACGAAACTGATACTGATTTTTTCTTTACCGAGGATTCCCAGCCTGACGACGGGGAATATTCATGAGCATGTGAATCCATGCCAGACCCCATGCTGGAGAAATAGTTATCTTCTGGTTCGTGAGAAACTATCTTATCTAACTGTTCGGCTTCTAGCTGAGGCATGGACACTAGCAAAGCATACAAGACCTTTCCCACCTGGATTGCTGGTTCCCTTAATAAGCTAGCCCCTTATGTAACCAAGTCTATAAACTCCAGTTTGAAAAAACTGGTTCACTACCGATTTATTAAATCTATCTGGAACGTCACCTGGAATGCAAATGGAGATCCACCCATGATGAATTTACGCCAGATTGGAATACAAAAATAATTTAATATAAAAAACTGCTATCCAACCAGCAAAAACACTATTATTGATGTAAACTGACAACAGCAGTAAAGTTCAATAAAACAACTTCTTGATTTTAAAGGAGCACACAAATTGCCCTCTCAATCTCGAGTGACACTACAGTTGAATTTTGTATCCACACGAACCAATTCAGCCACAACAACATTGCACTGTGTATTCACCACTTATAACCATTGCTTGCCCTGCCCTAGTTGACAGTTGACCAGATGTGTACTTTCTTTGCCTCTTCTGTGGATGAACAACCACCCTTGAATGCATTGCCCACTTTTTCCTCTGAAAAAAGTATAAAGTTGTGTGCTATTGTTAGGGAGAATTCTCTGTTTAGGCTGAATTTCCTAACCTAGCAAGTCCCCCAGCAGCTTTGCTGGATTTTTGGGGTTTATTTTTTTTCTCCTGCCAAGAGTGAGACTCTTTTACCCTCACTCTTGGACATGATTTGAGTGCCTTTCTTTGACCCTAGATGTGTTTAATGGGCTATGGGGTCTTTTACTCCATAGGGCTTCATGTGTTTTTGTGATGTGTGTTACACAGCACCCTCAGTGCAGTAACACAGGGGTGTCATAGTGACTCCCCAGTATAGACTCCATACCCTGGCACTGACTACTGTCTCCCAGGGTCTGTAAAGTCACCATTGACTTTACTAGTCTTAAATTCTGAACAGAACCAGTACAAACCATCATATTGTGGATGTACTGGCTGGGGCAATTCGATTGACCCGGGGTCTGTTAGTCGAGGGGGCACGTCTCCGTCCCCCCTGATCAAGTTTTGGCTGGTGGCAGTGGATACTTTTATATTCAACCGCGAATATTTCTCTATGGGATTTTCCCATTGTTCGAGGCTACTATCTTTATTTATTTAATTACGATAGCCTCGAACATACCGCCGGTTTATTTAATTAATATTAATTCTCCGGTTGGTATTTTTTGCCAAAACTCGGTTCTAAAATGGCGTTTGTGTTCTCTTCTGTGACTCCAACCCAAGTCGAGCCATTTGTTCCACTTTTTGGCGGGCTTCTCCACAGAAGCCCTCCAAAGTGGTGCCACTCTGTCTGGGGTACTTAGGAGGGGTGGAGGGGGATTTAGGCACCCTGGACTGAGTTGCCTAGGCAACTCAAGTCGCAATTCGTCCTGATTGGCCCAAGTGGTGAGCCGGCTGGCTCACCACTTAGCATGTTTGAGTGACAGCTAGGCTGAGTGAATGGGGGTTTTCTGCATAAAAGCAGGGCTTTGGGGACTGGAACTTTAGAAGTCGCCACAGGACCTAAGAATCCGACGAGGGAGAAGCTGAGCCGACCTGCTACGACAACACCTCCGGTGGAGCCCTGCTGAACCGTCTCACCACTTTTCCCAACGACATAGGAGATCTCCAGCCCGGAGAGTCTTCTTCCTTCGACTGGTGGGGATAACCAGTCTGCTTCCTTTTTCGCTTCCTGGAACATCTCGTGGCCGCCTTGCCTGTGCCAAGCACCCTGGCAACCGGGATACCACGTTTTACCACTACCGCGAATCAAAGGGTAGTACCTTTAACCGGAAAACTCCGCGGCTGGTTTCTTCCCTGGCAGTGCAACGACCTTCATCTTTCCTCCACGTCGAGATGTTCTCTTCCTCTGGACGACGCCGCGACTTGCACCTGCTGCCAGGAACAACTGCCCCCGCTGGAGGATCCTTTCCACATAAGGTACCGTGTTCCGCCTGGCTTCCCTTGCAACCGACTGTACGGGGTAGATTTAGCCCCCGGCTTTCGACCCTGGGTTAGCCTGGGACACCCTGGCTAAACTTTTCTGAGCCTCACTAAAACCTTTCTGAACTCCCTGCAAGACTTTTTAAGCCTGTTGTCATTGTGTGATTTTGGGTGCATTTGTGCCCTGCTCTCTCCAAGAGTGGGCCCGGCCTATGGACTTTGGCTCACAAGTAACTTTTGACTTTCCTGCCTTGCTTAAGAGTTCCTAAGTATTAGTGTGGTGTATTTTCCTACATTCTGCCTTTTTCGTTAACTTATTGGAGTGCCATCTATAGTTAAGCGCTCACCTCTGCCTGGAAATAAGTGGTGTTAACTAAGACTTGACTGATAAGGAATAAGGAGTGTATATATAATAATAGTAATGGTGTTTAGAGTGATTTACAATAATAGTGCTGGAGTGTTTCAATAAGTGTGATTTTAAATAAATAATGATATACTTTGATACCAAAGATCTGGTCAGTGTTTGCTTGTGCTATTTTTTATTTTTGTTTATTTCAAACCGTTGTTTTATTAGTTCGATCAACAAACTTTTACAACTTTCATAAAAAATGAGTTTTTCTTGTTATAATACAGTAGAAAGACATTTTTCTTTTGTGTTTCATTTCTGCAATTTAACATATCTTGTAAAAATATATTTTCTTATTGATAGCAATAAAAGTACATTTTTATGTATCACCTCTAAAATATCGATGTGGCAATTTGTTTTCTTTGATATACTATTCCATTTGGGTAATAGACACGAGTTATATACTTTTAAATCATGACAATAGGTCAACGTGATGCATTTCTTATCCATTATAATAATGCCATTTTAACAACTTCCCATCTACCTATTTTTTACAAGAGTTCCAGCGGTACACAACACAATATGATGTAACTTCATTATCACACTTGCAATTAAATTCAAAATTACGATATTAATTTCAACCAACAATAAGGGAATTCAGATTCTAGGAGGGATTATGAATAGGAAAAATCAATTTACCAAGGATTGACATATCATATTCTAACAGTAGCTCCAATGTGCTTTATAGATCAACTAAGTGCCATTATTTTCTTATTAGCCTCAGCAGGTAGGCTGCTCGTCATTCTTGTGAAACATCTTCTCAAGTTCATGGTTTATAATTACTAGCAGTCTGCACAGTGCTAATATAAAGCTCGTGCGAGTCCCCCACATGCAAGCTAACCAAAGCCATTCCCTGCTTGCCTCAGTTAATATACAGTCGATTGCAATTGTTGATACACGTATTGCCTCAAAATATGTACAAAGTATAACCAGATGTTTTAAGGTTTCTTGAATCGAACCCTTCCTGCGGAACCTACATCATAACTGCGCTTCTACTTTCCAGTGCAGTTTCCAACCACTGATTCTTTCTAGTGTAAGAGATTGGTTCATTTTAAATCGCAAATAAGTTTCCCTAGCCTTATCACAGGGAAACTGGATTACGTAGGGTTTGTGAGGCCGTCTTGAAGAGCAAAAACGAACTGCTTCCTTGTAGCCTTCAAGACCCGCCATTCCTGCTAGTGTTTTTCTATGATACGATGTTTGACATGATTAGGTCTAAATTCGAGATCAGCTGGTACAAGTGCAATTTCGTCCAATAAATGAAGCATTTGTGTATAATAGATCGTGATGGAAGATCGTTCAGACGCGACCATGAGTTGGCCCAAATCTTCATAAAGACAATTTGCAGGTGGGTATAACATTCTTGCAAAATTAGCCAGTAAACGCCAATTACGGCGAGCGGATAAGGCAGTAATACCAAGTTCCTGCCTTATTACAATATTTGGTGTGGATTTAGCCAACCTCAAAACCCCCTTCCACATGCACCCTTGCAGTTGGTCAAGGTAGGTGTTTAATGTTTGCCAGGCACATATCTAAAGCAAAAAGGATAACAGACTCTACTTTTAGGATGTAAAATTGCATAGGTGGCATCAATGAAAATTTACAAAACTTTAGATATACCATCTGCATTTGCGTGGCAAGAGGGGCAGCTTTTTTTGTAATATCTCCCTCCACATTGCTAGAGATTGAGAGTCAGTTATGGTATATCCAAGATAGCGAATTTGAGGAACTATGGTTAGGGGAAAATTCTCAATTCTCCAATTACGGTTGATGTTCTTTCTCTTGCGATTCCTAAATACTACTATATTGGATTTTTCCACATTACATTTCAGATTATGAGTTAAACAGTAGGATGCGAATAAATCCAATTTGGTCTGCATGCCTTTGGGTGTACGATCAAATATTATAATATCCGCAAAAGCTAGCCATTGTATTTTGAGATATCCAAGCCTTGCTGGATAGGAGATCTGGGTGTTCCAAATATCATTGATGCCACATAAATAAAGATTGAAAAGGGTGGCTGCTAAATCACATCCTTGCTTCACACCAAGGGCGATCTTTATGGGATGTGTTGTAGCACCTTGGTTATTTACCCTTACCAAATAAGTGGTATATGTGTGTAGTTTGGATATTAGTTGTATGATCTATTGTGCTATGTTCATAGCAGCCATTTTTTTCCATAAAAGTGATCGTACAACTGAGTCGAATGCGGATGTGAGGTCTATCGATGCCATGTATAGTGGGCCAGAATCCTTAAGTTTATGTTTAGCTAATAAATGCGCCATAATTGTAGCATTTAGAGGGGTCCCCATTCCTGCACGGAAACCAATCTGATATTTAGACAGGATCTTAAGGTTCCTAATGACCGTTTGTAATTCCCCCAAAAGCAAACTTGCAAACACTTTAGCAGCTGTGTCAATTAGCGCTATTGGACGAAAATTGCATGGCTGCGACCTCACTCCTTTTTTATAAATTGGAACAATGATGGAATTTAGCCATGACGGTGGGGTGTACACAGTTGTCAACATGTTATCAAACAGTTTCTTGAAAATCCCTGCCCACAAAGCTGGATTGCGTTTAAGAACGCAAGGCGGAATCCCATCTGGGCCTGCTGCTTTTGAGTATTTCAGGGCAATTATTGCAGCTTCAATGCTCAAAATATCCCAGAGTGGAAAGGAGGGTGATGCTAAACAGGTCCATTTATAAACGATTTCTACAAATGCAGATGGGAGGGCAAACTTTTTTTCGAAGTAAATTCTCCAAGATTGCGCAGAGATGGATGAAGATTGATCAGAGGAAAGTACAGTAGTACCTGCCCTAAGCAAACTCCAAGTGGCGCGCCTATCCCTGTGGCACAATGTGCTAAACATTTTCTGATTCTCCTGATTATACATAAAATGTCTGTGATCTCTACATTTATTCCGATAAGTGTTCAAAATGCTTTTTTTCTCTGCTAGGTAAACCTCCCATGTGGGAGCGGTTTTAAGAATACTCCGCAAGGCCGCCCTCTTTAGTCTTTTTGCTTCATGAATAAAATTCAGGGCTATCGGCGATGATCTTACTTCGGGAAGCGATGCATGCACTTGGAGAGATTGAATTACCTCTGTTATTATGCTAGATATCACAGTAATCTATTCAATAGAATTGTTAGAATAGAAGTCAGAACTGTGGTGCAATGTTAAACGTGCAGAGACCATGTCATTCACCTTATTACAGAGTTTAGTGGCCCAGCGAATTGACAGGCCAGGACGGTCCCCTTCTATGAACCCTTGCTGGGGGTCCATGTGCAGGTGCATCATGTCACAATGAAGATTTAGATGGATCATGTAATGGTCACTAAGGCCGGAATCATGTATTGCTATGTTATCGGAATACGATTGCAACCCTCGCGATATGGCGAAGTAGTCAATACATGTCGATCTATCCCCTCTTCTCCAGGTGTAACACCCGTCACTAGTACAAAACGGAATAATGTCAAGTTCCCAGGATTTTAAGTATTCTTGCCACAATCGGCCTCTATGCCATGTTTGGTAGGTACTCCCAGAACTCAACGGAGTAGAGTTACTTTTCATACAATAAGCATTGACGTCCCCTCCTAATACAATATCACAAGCAGGATGACGAACCAAGATGTCATCTAATAAGGTATTGAGCTCTTGAAATGCACATGTTTGGTTGATCGTATTAGGGTTGTGATATAAAGACACCAGGAGAATAGGAGTCAGCCGCGAGCCCTTGAGCAGGATTAGTACAGCCATCATTACAGTTGCTTTGAAAACATCAAGTACCAATATATTTAGATTTGTATTCAAGGCTATCGCCAACCCCCCATATGGCTGACCACATGTGCCTTGTTTCGCATGAGTTTGAATAACATTGAAACCGGGCAACACGAGATCGTATGTGCACATAGTTTCTTGACATAGCATAATATCACACTCCAATCCTACATGCGGCTTAGTAAACCATAGCTTCAAATTGCTATACCCGCATGAATTCCAAGAAAGGATGGAGAGAGATGCAGGCTACTTACTGGGGAATGTTAGACATAGCTGAGTTTCGAATATTTTGTAATGCGGCTAGCCATGACCAATTCTTACTAGTATTAGATAGATTTACAAGTTGTGCGATCACTTCCGCATTAATGCCGCTCTTAGAATCAACAGTGTCCGACTTTGGCAATTCCGCCGGACCAGGCGCCAAAGGCGTTTCATTAAATGAAATGGCATCATCGATGGAATCGAACGGATACAGCATTAGGCCAATAGAACGTAACTCATCCATGTATTGCAGGAGGAGGTTGGTGATAATGGCCGATTGCACCTTACATACCATGCAATGGTTTTGCATGGGTGGCAGGGTTATCCATTCGATATCATTCGAGTGCAACGTACGCAAACCAGGTATACGGTTGAAGGCTTGCATCAAGGCAGAGCGGTTAAGTCGCTTTATGCCATTCTTGAATGATATGATTTCCCATCCTAGGATAGTGGTGGATTGTTTTGTGGCTTCCCCGAGTTCTTCAGGGTGAGCCACAACCCGTTCTGGCACTGACTCCTGCTGCTTTTGCTTACCACCTACTCCCAATTTGTTTAACATAGGTGAGGATTTCTTCTCAGTCTCTCGATCATTGCAGGGATTAAGTGACTCGATGTCATCGTCACCTTCTATGGTCATCACATCAGTGATCGCCATCTCGGTCACCGTCCCCCCAATGATCGAGGGGGACACAACTACCTTACCTATTTGCGATGATTTGTTATCAATAGGTTTAAAGAAGTTAGGTAGTTGCGTCTGAGATGAGGGATGTCCTAGCTCCTCATTCCCAGAACGGGGTATTTGGAGGTGCACTTTTTTTGTTTGTTTAGTTACAATTATTTCGTCAGTGTCCAGGTCATTTGCAAGACTTTTCCGTCCAGCAGACTTGCTCAGTGACTTCGCTGCACTATTGTTCTCAATTTTTATTTTGGTTTTTTCATTCGATTTTGTGGGAGGAATTAGTTCATCTTGGCACATCTTTGCCGTTTTTTTCCGGTCAGCTTTCCTTTTTAAAGCACGGAAGAATAGCCTTTTTTCCTTCCTTGATATAAAGGGCCGCTCGGGTAGTTGCGGGAGACTATTCTCATCAATAGATTGCCTGATATCAGGGTCAGAAGTGATGTTATCAAGATAGGAGTTAGTTTGGTTGGTGGTTTCAAAAGGTTTAGTTAGTACAGAGGGGCTGTCCGGATGGAGTTCCTGTCCTCCCTCCAAGCAGGAATGAGACGGGCCCGCTTTTTCCTCCACCTGGCTGGGTTGCAGGAAAAATAGGAGCTGTTCCAGCTTTTCCGAATGGATTGCTACTTCTGTACATAGTTGTGCGTGCGAGAGAATGTTACATGTGGTAGGTGGTCTTGGGGCTGCCAGGGTATGTGCAAAGGATTGCGGGAATGCATAAGTGAGTATGGGGACATTCGTAGTAGTAGATTAATTCACTGGAATTTCTAACACATCTGTTTGGGTCTAGACCGAGCTGTTTAATAGCTCCTCTTTTCTCTGTGGTTTATGCCCGTCCTGACCCAGTCTGAGACTGTCTGTAAAAATGAAACCCTCTAGTTTATTTATTTTTAATAGGATTTCTGTAAGTGCGGTTTTGCAATCCCTCAATTCATAGTGCGTGTACTCATGGCCACGATCCAACAATTTTAGTTTTCTTGTTAGTACCGGATAAGATGCTTCCAGAGATTGCATGTCAGCTGTGGGTTCCAGCATGTCAAAGCCCAATGGATGATTCGATGCCTTTTGGGGGGGAAAAACAGGGGATCCGTTGCTGAAATGTTAATACCAGGTACAACCCGGGTAAGGGAAGGTGGCCGAGCAGGTGACGACGGCCATGAACTAGAAGCAGGTGAGGGGACAGACTGGTGTACATTAGAAAGAGGTGATGGTGAGCTATTTACGCCCTCCATGTGTATGGGGTCTTTGCAGTGAATGTGAACATCAGCTCTTTTGGAGCTTGGAAAGGTAACTGGTGTTGAAGGACCCACCGATAACCTTACCCGTTTCTCCAGGGCAGCAAGTACCACCGGCGCTAATATAGAGTTGTCAGAGGGGGAGGAAGGAGTAGCGTCAATGGGATGCACGGGCTCAGCGACTACAGTGTCCATGCGTATACACAAGAAGCTTTTACGGTCAGGTTTGGGTAAGGGCTTCCTAGGCGGGAATTTGCAATTAGCTGGGGGAGACCCATCTGGTGCTGGTGCAAGTGCCTGTGCACGCGCATAAGAGAATGCCACCTCATGTTTTATTAGATCCTGATCAGTAATTGGACCCCAAAGTGCCGCTGTAGCAGTGCACGCACTCATTCCAGGAACAGCACTTTTCACAACCTCTTTAGGCAGTGACATTTTTATTTTATTAGTTCAGCTTTTTTTTGTTATTTTAGCCGGAGACGATTTCATGGGGCGCCCACTGCGCAAGCTTGATACCATTTAATCCAGACGTGCAAAGTTAGGACTCAAATTTCATAAAAGAAAATATAAACTCACTTGTCCCGCGCTCCCAGCACTCCCAGCCTCACTGCCTAACAGCCCAACAGTCCACTTGGAGCCCACTTCGATGCGCACGCGCGATGCGCTAGTGCACGGGCTAAGTAGGGAAGCTGGCAGGGGGCCGGGGCAGCGAGCAGGGGGCGGAGCTACAAGACCAGTGAACTGCAACAAAATAGAAAAGGGATACTGGATAAGCACAAACACAAGCACAAACACAAGAGACCCCTTTAAACTGCCGCGGCAAATGCTGCGGCAGTAATTCCAAATTGAGAAGAGAGAAAGGAAGGAGAATCTAGGCCAAGTCTAGTCCATAAAAGTTCATTACTTGGTGTCCTGTTTCGCACACAGAAAACTTCCTCTTGCGCACGGTGCGCAGCGTTCCAAGAAAACGAGCAGGCACAGCCGATCCACACAGCAATTCGGGACAGCCCAACAGTCCACTTGGAGCCCACTTCGATGCACACTTGTGCTATTGTATCTGAGTGCCTATTGTGTATACTTTGCATACTGCCTAACTCTTCTTGAGGGAAGTCTGACTGCTCAGCCACAGCTACCAGGTAAATCTGGGTGGTACAGACTGCTACCAAGTGGGTTTACTGCCAACACCTTTAGTCTTAAATCTTTTGCAGTGGTCCCCAAGGGAACTGCACAGGTTTCTGCCTAACAGCTACTAATCAAAAGTGGTTCTCCACTTGAAGCCAGTCCCCCAAAACTAATCAAGGCTCATTTCCAGCTTTTGCTGCCTGCATACTCAATTATCAACAGGTTATTGCCCTTAGAATGGTTCCGTCCGATCTGAAGCAGTCTCTTACTATTTCCCTTCTCAAGAAGCCTTCTCTTGATCCCTCACTCCAAATTTCTCCCTTTTCCCTTCCTAGCTAGAACTATATAGAGAGTGGCCATGGAATGCCTGGGGACTTAATTTAGTTACCTCCCTAGTAGCCAGGTTTTTGTCCATCTAGAAGGATGGAGCAGGTCCTAGTGCGAGTCCTGTGCAACCGTTGCGCAACAGTGTATGATATGATATTTTATTTATATCGCGCTCATACACAGGTGTTGCAGAGTGCGACCAAGCAAAAGGAGGGGAATAGAGGAGAACAAAAATAAATTACAATCTTACTAGGCCCAGTGAAATTAAGAATGTGCAAGTGCATGGAAAAAGGAGAACGGGGGAAAGTGCGTGCAGGGGGAGAAGTGGACAATGCAGATCAGAGGAGAGAACAGATTAAATAAGTGGGATAAATAAATAAATGAATGCAGTGAAAAGGTAGTTCAGCCAGACAAGTGGCAAGTGTATGATTAGTCAGATAGGGTATATCTGATAAGTGCAGGAAAAAGTGGGGGACTAATGGGTACAGATCCCAGTGCTAGAGGTGGGCCAGAGGCAGTGCGGGACGGAGGCAGGGTTACCTGGGCCCGAAGGACAGAGGGTGGCCAAGTGCACATTGCAGAGAGAGAAACAGATCAGCAGGGGAGGGGAAAAGGCAGAAGCGAAGAGGAGGGTCTTGAGGTGCATCCGGAACCGGAGATGGTTCTCTTAAGTTTCAAGGTGGCCGGTAGGATGTTCCAAAGGGAAGCCCCAGGCAAAGACACAGATCTGCCCCCAGCTTGTTTCTTTGAGAGCCGACCGACCCTGAGGGAGTTAGAAGTATAGGAGCGAAGGGCTCGAGAAGGGAGGTATTTACAGAGGGATAGTTTAAGGTATTTCAGACCCAGGCCCCAGAAAGCCTTGTGGACAATGCAGAGGGATTTCAGAGCTGGAGAGATGTGATCCCAGGGCTTGAGGCCAAGGACAAGTCTCGCAGTCCTGTTCTGGATTAGTTGTAAAGGGCGAAGAGTGGAGGCAGGTAGATTTAGAAAGAGGCTGCTACAATAGTCCAACCTGGAGAGAGCCAGAGCTTGGGAGACAGTGAGGTTCGGGGGGAAGGAGAGGAAAGGCAAGGCAGAGTACCTCTAAGGAGGTGCAGTAAGAAGTTGGACTTTTTAGAGACGTCAGAGATGTGTGCGGAGAAGGAAAGTGTGGAGTCAAAAATTATCCTTAGGTTCTTTGCCTCACAGGTCGGGGTAGGAGGAGGAGGGCCAAGGGAGGCCAGCCAGAAAGTGAGGGGAAAGGATGGTGAAGGTGTCCCAAGGAGGAGGATCTCAGTTTTGTTGGCATTTAGGCAAAGATCGTTAGCAGCACACCAATTCTGAATGGTGGTTAGGCATTCGGAGATGAGGGAGGTCGAGGAGGTGGCTGAAGGAAGCCTGAAAATGAGTTGGGAATTTGGAAGTTTGAGCAGAAAATGGAAATGCAGTAGGCGAGAGTTGCCAGGTATTGGTTAAAAAGCCAGGGCGAGAGGTTTGACCCCCCCGGGGAACACCACAGGTAAAGAGGGAGATAGTGGATAGGAAGGACCCAAGTGTTACCTGGGAGGGTCGATCAGAAAGGAAAGAGGTCAGCCAGGCCAGAGCCTGATTGGTGATACCCAGGTTGTCACAGAGGCGATTGAGCAGGATGGTATAGTTGACGGTATCGAAAGCAGAGGGGAGATCAAGGAGGAGGACGGAGGGAATGTTAGAGTCAAGGTTAGAGAGCAGTTCTTCACTGATGTTCAGGAGAGCAGTTTCTGTGCTTCTGGCAGCTCTGAATCCAGATTGGTGGTCATGGAGAGAGCCAACAGAGTCAGAAAGAAGGTTAAGCTCAGAGATGGCTAGCTTTTCCAGGAGCTTCCCTAAAAAGCGAGTAATGGAAATTGGGCGGTAGTTAGCTGGGCAAGAGGGGTCAGCTGTGGGTTTCTTGAGGAGAGGATGCACAAGGGAGTGCTTCAAGGAGGGAAGGGAAAGATCCAGAGGGAAAGGAGTGGTTGCAGAAATCGGCAACAGCCGGAGCAATGGTATTGATGGGGTCCTTAATGGTTTTAGAGGAACAGTGGTGGACCTGTTTTGATGAGGCTTTCATAGATCGGACTGGTCTAGCAACCTCATTCGGGGAGAAAAGAGAAAAGAAGGAGAAAGGGGGAGGGAGCGTCATCAAGCCGAGAGGGATGAGGATGGGGGGGCGGAGGAGAGGGTAGACAAGATGTCCTGGGTTTTAGAGTTAAAGTGGGAGGCAAGGGCATTACAAAGAGCTTGGGAGGTGAGGGACCCGGGGGGAGGGTAGAGACTGCAGCAGGGTTGGCCAGCTCCTTGCAGATTTTAGAGAGTTCGGCCAAGTTGTTGGATGCTGCAGAGACGCAGGCTTAAATGTGAGCTCTCCGAGCGGACAGCGAGACGGCATTGGCTTTGGAGCAGGCGAGAGGCCAATTTGTCAGAGGATGGGCAGAAAGCCCTCCATTTCCTCTCACCCGCCCTACACTTGTGTTTAAGTGTAGATAGGTCCGAGTCATATCAGGAATTACACTTGCCTTTGGACTTCAAACAGATCCTCATGACAGGGGCAAGAGAATCAAGAGTAGAAGAAATAGAAGAGTAGAGCAGGGACAGAGCTGTGTCAGGGTGTGAGTCAGCCTGAGGTGGCCATGAACCAAGTCTCGGTAAGGCCAAGGATATCAAGGTCAAGTTCTTCTAGGAGGTGGCAGATGTCAGAAGAGTGTTTGACAGCAGAGCGAGAGTTGAGAGTGGCAAGATGTAGAAGGTTGCCAGTCTTAAAAAGCTTCGGGTGAGGTGTAAAAATTAGGGGTATGCCCTGCGGAGGTGAGGAGGGAGCTTGAGATGAGGCAGAGGCGGAAGGAAAGGAGGGCAGGGTAGCCAAGGAAGGAGAGAAGGGGAAAGCTGGAGATGAGAGGAAGTTAATGAGGTGAGGTAACCATCCGTCAAAGAGGAGGAGATTAGCCTGAGGGCCTTGTACCATGACAGTGCCATTCAGGTAGACTTTAATGACTCTGGAGGAGTCAAAGAAAGCCATGAGGACTTCCCAGCTGGTGCCTCCATTAATGGGAGAGAAGGAGACAGGACAAAGCACATAGATCATATGAGGGGTCCATAGATCAGTCTCAGGAATGAAAAAGAGAATGTCAGTGAGGGTTTGTCTGGCAGAGGCACTGGAATACGTATCAGCAATGGGGAGACCTGGGTTGGAAGCCAAGATCTCATTTTTGAATTTCTTCTAACCGGACATGGTGAGAAGGGAGGGATAGTTGATAGAGAAGCAGTTGAAGTAGATAGGAGACACAGATAACGCCATGGGCAAGTAATGAGAGGATGGCAGTGTGAGGAATATGCAAGAAAAGCGCGAAGAAAAAGTCACTAGGCTCGTAGATTACAATTGAGGCCACAAAATAATGTGAAAAACGCACCCAAATTTGAATTACAAAGGCACCGCTAAGGCAACACAGGTGAGAGAAAAGAGGTACGAGTTAGAGGCAGGTGCTAGGACATGGGCATTAGAGAGATTACAGGGAGACCAGTTAGAGCAAGCAGAGGGAGGAGTGAAGATCAATGTGGGAATAGGAAAGGGTAGGCAGAAGGAGGGAAAACTATCCCATGAAGAGGGAGGAGCAAGAGTCATGGTAGTCCAGGATCATGGTTGAGTGAACTGGCAACGTCCCAGAGGGTTGCGGTAGTAGCTAAATGTTCATGTAGCCTCCTGGTAGAAGACAGGGGCTTTAGAACAACAGGCCGGCTCCACACCTCCCGGTTCCACCAATCAGAAGATAAGGTAGCAGAAGCCAATCATCAGGTCCAGAAGCAGCCAGACCACAATGCAGAAACAATTAAGATGCCATTTTTAAGTGGGTTGCTGGATACTTAAAGAATTGAAGTCAAAGGCTCTCAACAGAGCAAATCAGGAGCGCACTACAGCCATATACTGTACGAAAAAAACATGAATTCTGCGCACGTGCTTCTCTGTAGCATGTGGCTGCAATAACGTGCACAAACAAGAAATGCACTTTCCGTTCAATAAAACTTTCAATTTTTTCTATTTGCTTTTTCCCTTTAGTTTTCATATTTTCTTTCTCTGTTCATTTAGCAAATGTGGCCATTGACCATATTCACAATAGTAGAGGGGGGGGCGGTGGCAGGGAGCCCACGAGCCTTACACCTAAATAAACACAGGCGCTGTTGCAGGAGACGAGGGTCAGTGAAAATCACAAACAGCTGACTTTGTGAAGGCAGGAGCGCGCAGTGAGCGCGCGCGAGGCCGGAGGCTATATGGCTACAACAGCTGATTCGAGATGGAGGGTGTGCCCGACTGCGCGAGGACCGTGGCACTGGGGAACAGCTGATGGTGATTCCTGAAGTACGCGCCTGAGCGCGAGGACAACAAAGCCAACTTTGAAGAATAAAAACAGTTGACCACATCTTGACGGTGCTCACATGAGCGCGATGACAGCAGGGCACAGCTGAACCTGAAGGAAAGGTGCACAAAGGAGAGCTGGAGCAGCCTGGAGCACGAGAAAGACAGGAATGAGAAAGCTATGGTGATGGTGTCATGGTCCTTACTTTACTAAATATTTCTAAGGCATTCGAGACTGGGGACCATCAGCTGCTGCTGGAGGGTGCGAGCAATGAAGCCATCTGTTGTGACACAACTTTCACTGTACAAGTTCAATCAGGCTTGCTTCCAGCTTTCATATCAGTCCCCCCCCCAAAGCGCTTGGTCTTGTGGATACCCCACTGTTCCGGGCTCTTTCTCTCTGTCCAGTTATTTTTGGACATGTATACCCTTATCTACTATTTTGGTTTGCGTTTTTATTCCTCTGCTGACAACACACAAAACTTGCTCTGTATGGACAGTGAGGACAGTTCACAGCTCAACAATTTCCAATCATGATTAACAGCCGTTGACAACTGGATGTGTAGATGATGGCTGAAACTCAATTTAGCAAAAATTAGGTTCTAAGGGTCAGAGGGGTCCTCAACACTTGGAATACTTATTTTTGGCCTCCTGTCCTTTCCTTGCCACTTGTTTGAAAAATCCTTGATTTCAAACTCACTCACTTACTGCTTTCTCGGGCCAGCACAATATGGCAAGCTTGCTTTTTTCATCAATGCATTTTGCTTAAGATACTACCTTTTCTTTTCACCCCTTACCATACTACTGTTGTCATTGTACTGATCTCCTCTGGCTGGACTATACCAACTCTTTATTTTGGTTCTATCATTAAACATCTGCACAAGATTGCAGCTATGCACCTTTTCACGTCTGCTAGTACATTCAATCAAGTTAACCCTCTTCTTTATTTTGTATTTGTATTTTATTGAATTTATAAAGTGCTTTCGCCAAAGCCCTGTACACAGGTACAATTATCACGGATAAACAAATAATGACCAAAAAGAAGAGAAGTTGGGAAGAGAGAAGGCAAGGTTTTAAGGTGGAGCAGAAACTAGAAAGTATAAAGGAGAACAAATAGCAAGCGGCAGAGAATTCCAATAACTGTCAAGAGAAAGAGACTGGAACCGTGAGTATGAACATATATAACTAAACCAGAGAGGCAAGATAAAGGGAGGCTAGGCGAGAAAGACATGAAGACACTGCATTGGTTCCCCCTTCAGCAGCAATACTTTAAAGTTACCATGCATTGTTCACAAGACTGCCCAAGGCTTGGCCTCCCATTTCTTGATAAAATCCACCCTTGCATTCGTTCCAGGACACTGCGTTGTTCAAATGCTGTATCCCTCCAGGTAACAAGCTTTCGTAGGAAAAAGTGAGGTTTGGCCTTTCCGGTAATGGCACGCCAGCTACGGAACTACAGCCCATTTGCTATCCGCTCTACTAATCATGTCTTCACTTTAGGAGAATCTTGAAATCATGGATATCCCCTAAGCAATGTCTGCTTCTGCTGCTCACATCGTTCTGCAACCACCTTAAAACCCTTTGTTTAATCCGGGCACTTTACAAATTCAGAACAATATACAAATACAAAATGTAAATATAGGAATCGCAGAGCTTTTACTTTACTTACCTTTTGCTGTGGAGGGGGAGGTGAACACTTTGATAAGTACATTATTTTCAAAGATGAGAAAGGGCATTTTGGCATTCTATGAATTGCATTCATGCTTTTGTACCGTACAGTCTTCAGTCTCCTGGATACAGCGTTGGGATCACATATTTCACTGCTGGACAGACACTGGGCTTTCCTTACTTGCATGACAAACCAAGGGTCTCTCCATTCTGTCAACTGTGAGGCTATGTATGTCTTGCCCACCACTGTAGTTATTGCCTGCTTTCCATAATATGGATTCAGATTTTCCTCAAACACATTAGTAGAAATTAGATATCCGGGGGGCGTGGCTAGAAGCACTGGCAATGCAGACGGTCCTCTAAAAACCTCCATGCAGAGCCTGGTTGAAACAAGCAATAACCGAGGGTAGAAGCGAGGATTGAACGCATGAAGCAGATCATATGTGAGGGGAAGGTCCTGAAAAGGAGCAGAGCAGCGTACCGACACCGAAATCCAGCTTCTCGTTGAAATATAATGACAGTTAAGATGGCGCCTGTCATCAGATACGGCGGTGCAGTCTGCACCTGAGGCGGCGATGAGCTGGTGGGGGCTGCGAGACCCGGGAACCGATCGAGTGCTCCCCCTTTCCATCTGCAGTACGACCCACTGCCCTAGCGATGGGTGGCTTGGAGGGGCGCACGGAACGCCAGGGCATGAGAGCCCCGGGAGGGGCTGGGAGCTGCCAAAGGCGAGACACCTCCTGAGCCCGTCCCATGACTCCAGTGGTCGGCCTGGAGTGGAGCTGTGCGGCCGCCCAGGTGACAAAAGGAGAACCTGACCCCCCCTCTGGTGTGGCCTCATTGCTGAGGCATGCTATCCAGGTGAGCGGGGGTGGCCTGGAACGGGCCGGAGTGGTGGAAGCTCCGCCGCTGGAACTTTGCAAGCAGCTAGAGGCAGGTTGCGAAATTATAAATTACTCACCGTAGTGACTAACTGACTCCTAGTCCATAGTCCCCTTTCCTACATACTGTATGGGTGTCCCTCGATAGGGACAGGAAACAGAAACCTTTTCACCAGAAAAAAATGTCTTCCCCTTTAAATTGAGGGGGGCGCTATCCTGGGAGCATGCGCTCCCCTCACTCCGCCAACCGGCGCCACTCCTCAGTCCCCTAGATGTGTCAGCAATATTACAATGCCTAATGTTGCAGGGTTTTTTAAGAGAGAGGATGGTGGGACGTATGGAGGAAAGGACTATGGATCAGGAGTACGTTAGTCACTATGGTGAGTAACTTACAATTACTCCTACGTCTCGTCCCCTTTCCTCCATACTGTATGGGCGATTACAAAAGGAGGAAGCCCTGGGGAGGAGAGTTGCGCCTCTGGGAAAACAGGTTTCTCAAAACGTCCTGGACAAATGGTGCGTCTGTTCTGGCACTGGCGTCCAAGCAATAGTGCTTGCAAAAGGCTGATGGAGAAGCCCAAGTAGCTGCCTTGATGATTGTATGCCATGGAACGTGTCTTTGGAAAGCCAAAGCCATGGCCTTGGCTCCGATTGCACCAGCATGCATGTTTGCTGGGAGGAACATGTGCTGCCGCTCATAGGCTTCTTTGATGGCCAAAAGCATCCACCTAGCTATTGATGCCTTGGATGCTTGGCCGCCTGGTTTTGACCCACAGAAAATGACAAACAGGGCATCCAAGTTACGGAAGGTCTTAGTCCTGTCTAGGTAGACTCCCAGGGCACGCCTGACAACCATACAGTGCAAAACTTTCTATGCCACATCCTTCAGATTCAGAAAGAAGGTTGAGAGTACTATCTCCTTGTTGAGGTGAAAAGATGACAACCTTTGGGAGGTATGAAGGGTGCGTCCTAAGCACCACCTTGTACCGATGGAATGTGGTATATGGCTCTGATGCCACCAGGTCTGGATCTTACCCTTTTTGCATGCTGAGGTGAGGCCAACCAGGAGAGCAGTCTTAATGGCAACAAGCCTGATGTTCACGAATGCCATGGGCTTGAAGGGCAAGTGGGCCAGGGCGAACAGGACCACGTTGAGGTCCCAGACCGGATGAGTTTGCTTGACTGGAGGATACAATCTGGTCAGCAAAAACTAAGAGGTGATGGCTGGAAGGTTTAGAATGAATCTTAACCTCTGGCATTGCTCTGGGCAACCCTCAAGACCATCGCTCTTCGCCTGCCAAGGCATTACAGAAGGGGAAAGATCATATGCAAATCAGGCTTGCTCCACCCCAAAAGGGGCAGGTCAGCCGAACTGCTAGGTCACTTACCTTCTGCACAAGACCACAAGCATCCCCCAAACATGTTTCAGTCTTGTTGGGCCTCATCAGTGAGGAGTAGCTTGGGTCTCTAGGCCCAGCAGACACCCGACCCATGTCTGGGCATACCTGTCCCAACCGGCCTGGGCAGGCCTGCTGTTTCTTGACCACTGGATTGGAGGAGGAGATGATGTTATCTCCGGAGTTTCGATAAGCCCAAATGGCCAGTAGTTAAGTACAGCAGGTGTCGACCTGCACACCGGAATGAGCCAAGGGAGCTGAAAAAAGACAACACATTGTTTAGTGTGCATGCCAGAGGGTCTATCTCGTTTGCCTTGGCCCAGTGACAGAACCTGGTCCATTTGCTTTTTGTGTTGACTCCTGGTGGAGCTGCTTCTTGCCCCTTGAATGATGTTCCAGTTGTCCTGTGACAAGTGTGGATGCCTCAGGGTGAAGTGCTCAGGAACCAATCTGCTAGGGCTAAATTCTCTGGTGTGGGGTGCACCAATGTTCCGCCCTGCTGGGATAATAGGGGACTGGTCCCACTGGAAGGAGGACTGGAGGTTGACCCGACAGTTGAAGGAGCTCTGAGAAACAAGGTCTGGCTCGCCACTTTGGCACATTCAAGATAAGGCGAAGACGCTGCGACTCCCTGACCTCGCAAATTACCCTGTGTATCCATGGGGTCGGAGGGAAAGCGTATGCCCACATGTCGTTCCAGTGAATCTGCAACACGTCCCCCAGTGAGCCTCTGCCCCATCTAATGCTGAAGTTACTGACCTGCTGAGGAAATGCCTCGTGGCAGACTTGATTGCATTGGTCTTGTTCTCAGAGGGGAAGCTCCTCTCTACCCCTGTATCCCAAATTAAGCCCACAAATGTTAATGACTGATTGGGAAGCAACTGCGCTTTCTTGATGTTGATGGAGAACCCCAACTCGTATAGTGAGTGCATCAGGCTGGTCGCAATGAGGTAGACTCCCTCAGGGGATTCCGCTCGCACTAGCCAGTGGTCGAGATATGGATAAAAGCGCAGGGCCGCCACTGCGTTCATTAATCTCGTAAAGACCCTCAGAGATGAGTTGAGGCCAAAAAGGGAGGACGTTGTATTGGAAATGAAAGCCCATGATCCTGAACCGTAGGAAGGACTGATGGGGCTCCCAAATCGGATGTGCAGGTAAGCATCCTTCAGATCCAGGGAGTACATCCAGTCTCCCCCACACAGTCTCTACTATAAGCGCAGGCGTAACCATCTTGAACTTCTGAAGGGGTAGGGAAAGGATAAACGGTGAAAGGTCCAGCACAACTCTCAGGCCAGGCTGGTTCTTTTTCTGTGTGGCAAAGATGCAGCAGTAGAAACCCATGCCTCGCTGTGAGGGTGGTACCTCTTCCACTGCATGGCTCGCTATAAGCGAGCGTATCTCCGACCAAAGAGTTGCCGTCCCAATCTGTGGGAGGAGGGGGTGGTGGGGAGGAGAAATAAGAGGAGATGGAGGTATCAGTAGGCGGAAGCCAGAGGACACTACTAACAGAATCCATGGGTCCGTGAACCTGGTCCGCCAGGACTGAATGTGAAGGGCAAGTCTGCCCTCCCCCACTGGAGAACTGTGGATCTGGATGGCACCATCACAGTTTATTTCCGTCCGAGGCTGGTGCCTGGGAGGGGGACTGGAAGAACTCCTTATGTGAAGATTTGCGCTGCTTGCGCCGGTGCTGGCTAGGCAACCCGTCAGGCTGCCTGGATCAGCACTCCTGGAAGGCCCTGAAGCCGCAAAAGGTACCACCTCTGTTAGAGCATGGGTGAATGTGGGTAAAGCACTTAGGAAAAGGCTTGGTCAATATGGCTAGGGTTTTTCTTCTCGTCAAGCTCCTCATCTGTAGTCGAATGGAAGAGGGCCCCCTCCTTCGAATGGCAATTAAAGAAGAAGCTCCTGCACATCAGGGTTAAACTTGGTTGCCTTAAGCCATGCGGTCCTCCTCATGTTGGTGGCAACGCACATAACCCTGCCTGCGGTGTCTATATGTGCCACAGTAGACTCCATGATGTCCTGGGCCACTATATACGCTTCTGCCAGACCTGCCTTGACTCTCACCTGACTGTGTGCTGGAAGCTCAGGAAGGAATTCTGCCATCTCCTGCTATAGCTTTTGGTTTACTGCGGCTAGCATGGCATCCGCATTGGCCTGCCACAGGTGGAGCGTAGCATTTGAATACACTTTCTTCCCATTGGCCTCTAGGAGCTTTTCTTCCTTACCTAGGAGGGCTGAGGTAGGTGCAGATGTGGAGGCTTGTGGCTTAAAATACACTGAGGCCGCCGCTATAACAGTTGAGGGTGCACTGACAGCACAAGGGAGTCCCCCCTCCAGCTGCCAATATTTGGCATCTAGGTGCTTATTTGCAAGCTGTGTAGAATGGGGTTTTACCCAGCCCTTCTTTGTCAAGGACTTGACATCCTTCTGCAAGGAGATACCAGTTTTGGTGGTCGACCTGATGGTCAGCACATCTGCCAATGCCCCCCGCCTCCAGTTGTTCAACCTGTGGCTGCGGGATCCCCAAATACTCTGCCACGCCAGACAGCCTTTCATGGAAAGCCCTAGTTGAGGAGGAAGTGTCTTGATCCTCCTTCGTGTCCCACACGGTGTCCTGCAGGTTGGGCCCTGCTGGTGGAGTGCTGTGAGCAGCTATTGTATGCTGATGGGCTGCACCGGGTGTCGAGACGCTGTGACGGTTGGCGCCTGGGGAAGTGTGGGAACCCGAATCTGTCTTCGCATGCTGGTGAGGAGCGTTCATGCAAGTGTGCGGGGCCTCGGTGCTGTACCTGTTGCTGTGCTCTAGCCAGACGCAGCCTAAGGTAGCTGGGGTCTGTGTATCGTCCTTGCGTGGATGTAGTTGGTAATGAGGTAGACCAGGTGACCAGTGCTGACCAATCCCACCTTGGCGTGTGTTCCGATGCCTGCTTAATGGAATAGGGAGGCTCAGAATGCACCGCCATTTTGTCTGGCTGGGTGGCCATTTTATCAGATACTGCGCCACGTGCTTGCTGCGCGACGACTGTTCTACTGGGACCAGTCTCCGCCTGCTTGCTTGACTTCAGAGGCTCAGACATTCCCTGCACCTCACGCAAGGGCCTGGAAGGTGGATTTCCCTGGGCCATGATGGTACTGCGTTTAGGCACCCCCTCAGGATTTTGCCAGGTATCAGAGTTAAGCCCCTTGGGGAGATCCTTGGTATGAGAGCCTTGTGGCCCCTCAGTGGCGGGTGCGAACAGGTCCTTGAACCAGTTCTTGGAGCCTCTGTACCCTTGCTTGTAGTAGGACCTGGAAGGTCCCTCCCGCTTGGACACTTCCCTGGGAAGGAGTCGCCCTTGCGGGGTGCAGAGGAGAACAGTGCACCTACCTTTAGCCTGGTCTTCCTCCCGACGTACTCCTTAATGTGTTCCAGTGGTGATCTTGAGAACAGCTCCATTACCTGGCCAACCAGTTGTTCAACGAGGGCGGGGTGAGCGTGTCGCATATCGAGCAGCAGTCCCAGCTGTGGTCTTTGCCAAGGCACCAGAGGCAGAGCCCGTGTGGCTCCGACGTGGGGAAGGAACACTCGCCGGCCAGACACCTGTTGAATCCCACTGCAGTCGACATGCGCCAGGAATGAGCATGGCACCGGAGGAGAGAGTACTTGTAACTCTGAAGAATTAGCTAGAGGAAAAAAGGGAAAAAATATCCCGGGGAAGTTATAGCGTGGAATTACGAGCGAAAATAAGGGCCTCAACCACAGCATAGGTGAAAGAGGTCCCCTCTCGTCGACACGGAAAAGGGGAATTAGGCGTGGCGCCGGTGGGCAAGCCAGGGAAGCACATGCATCTGATAGCAGGGCCCCACACACATCTAAGTTTAAAGGGGAAGACAATTTTTTCTGGTAAAAAAGGTTCAGTTTCTGTCCCCATCAAGTGACGCCCATACAGTATGGAGGAAAGAGGACGGGATGTAGGAGTAGGGAGCTCCCATATCAGCCTCCCCTACCCTCCTGGATGCAAGCTCATTAGCCCATTGAACTACTGCTTGGTGACCCAGGGGGGCTGTGAGAGGGTGAAGGAGGTTAGTCTGAGCCAGCAGGGGATCCCACGGGGGACGCACGACGTCCCAGTACAGTGCACGCAGGGAAACTGGGACACTGGGATGGAGAAATCCAGAGCACTGCTGAAGGTCCTGGAGTAAAGGATCCCCATGCTTAAGCACCAGAACACCGCTTGGAGGTGGCTTGCAGAGGGAACCCAGAGACCTGCAGCATCAAGTCTTGGGGCAAGCGAGGCAGCAGAACCTATTAGAGGGGTGTGCAGCTCAGCGAGAGTCCATGCCCCAGAAAGACCCACTAGCACTCCAGGGCAATTGGTGACAAAAGTGGACACACAATCATGTATTTTTGTTTAACACTCTTTATTGGCATTTGTAACCGAAAACAAAACAGAAGTACAATCCCAACATTATCCCTTCTCCCCCTTTCATCTTTAGCCTTCTGTCCTTTGACTGAATGTCTTGTGACTCATCTATCATTTTCTCCCTTTATCCCCGGTCTCAACCCCTCCCTTTTTCCATGGGTGACAGCCTCTGCCCTCAGGTATATTCCTCTAGAGTTCTCTTCATGACTCAGCCCTTCTCGTTCGTTCCCCTCTCTCATCCTTTCATCCCACCTCCTCCAAAGGCTCATGGCGGTCGCAGATCTTTTGGACATGCACAGGTCATTCAGCAACTGAACCCAATCCACTGTTATCCCTTCTTCCTCTGTGTGGTTACGGTTAGCCTGCAGTACCTCCAATTCAGCCAATCCCCAACTGCCACAGCCTTACTGATGGACCTTGTGGCTGTTTCCAGGCAATCGCCATTCGGCATTTAGCTAAAATCAAGAGAAAGCTCAGCAGCTTGTTCCGTGCCTTATGTCTTTTCTACTCTGCGAGAATACCCCACAGGCATGGTCTTGGGTTGCACTCCAACTTTGTTCCCAATAGTTCATTTACCCCTTTGACTACATTACCATACCAGTAACTTGCTATAACCCCACATTCCCAGTCCATATGCCAGTATCCCGTTGGGACCCTCCCACACCTCGGGCAGTCATCACTTAGGGTCCCCTTCATCGCTTGCAGCCTAGTCGGAGTTACATATAACCTATGCAGCAGGTTCAACTGGATCAACTGGAATCTAGCATTTCGTGATACCTCCTGTACTTGCCCCTAGATCTTTGTCCATACCTTATCCGATAATTGGGTTCCTGTGCCCGCCTCCCATTTACCCTTCAATCCCTACCGGGGCTCCTGCACCTGTAGGGCCTTATATATGCGTGAAACGCTCGCCTTCCCACCTGCCTGCTGCAGTAATACCTGTAGTAGCGGACTGGTCATTGGTTCTTCAGGTAAGACCTCCCACAAATCTGCTAACCTAATTACCTACTGCTGCATAGGTCAAGAATATCTCCCATAGCTGGAGCCCTGCAACACCCCCTCCTGCTCGTGCCGGCGTTGCACCACGCTGCAAGAGCAGCTAGGATCCGTGCTCGCCAGAGGCCTTTCCTGCATTTCACTGAGCCTCTTGATCTCCACCTGCACCAGCTGTGCCAGACTGCCTGCGCCCCTACTCTGACCTGATTTTAGGGTCCACTACCTGTGGGTACATCCACAACCACGAGGATTTGTGATTGCCGGCGATCCTCCTCGCCGCAAGATGGCCGAAAAAAGCAAACGCGGTAGTAGCATTAGCATTGGTTGCCTAGCAACCCGCCAAACTTCCGTATTTACAGCTGATCGCAAAACCGGAGGCGGAAGCCGGCCCAAGCTGCCTAAGGCCCGAGAACCTAAGGCCCGAGAACCTAAGGCCCGAGAGCCAAAGGCGCCTTCCTGTCTGCCCCTGTCCGCACCTGCGCTACGGCGCGGGACACTGCTCCGCAGTCAGCCCTCCATGCGTCCGCTCGTAAACCATGTAAGTCGCACTGCCCATCCGTTATCCTGCCAAAGCTCCCAATGATCTCCCGCCACACATCACTAGATGACCAATACTTGTAGACAATTTTCACACTTTCTTCTCGCCGTATCCACACACCGCAACAGTAACTTTTGAAACATTGTACGCACACGCAGCCTCCAGGATTTACCCGGAACTGGTTTCTCGAATACTGTGGAAACTTACTTTGGACCTGCACGTTGCCCGCCAAATCACTCTGTAAGGAGGTTCTGTGCCGGCGCCCAGATTCCCTGTCTGAAACGTTCTCGCTGACCCATGTGAGTACGCTGCTCCCTCCCAAGCTACCCATGTTGTCCAGTAACACCAGCGGCACAAACCCCGCCCTTAATCTCCCTCAGGCGGTACCTGCCCTTTCTATTACCCATAATCATCCCTGTTCTCTCTTCATCGCCCGTAGTCTGATCTCTTCTCAGCCTAGACCGCTTGTACTCACTGTGATACTATAAATGCAAGTTCCTGATCATGTATGTATTGCTGTACGATTGACACTGCATATGCACCTTATGTATGTAATGCTATATGAACTGCACCTAGGCCATACCATATGGATCTGTTTACCTTGATACCACTGCATCCTTGACTTAACTCGTGTGTAGTCTTATAACAATTTTGACTACTTAGCCTGAGAGTTGTTGGATACCTGCAGGATACCTAGCCTTATTGCCTGTACCGTAATAGCCCTATCTTTGTGTCCTAGAGCACTCAGTGCACTCACATACCTTGTTACAGGTCACAGCTAAAGTGAATTTGCATACTCTGATTTGTCTTAGAACATCCTGTGTACCACACACTCTGTGTCCTAGGCCTACCTAGCTGAAGTTGAACTTGCCCACTGTGCTCCACTTCCTACTACTAATATGCCAGGCCACAGAATCCCTTACATCCTTATGAGATCTATCATTTTTCAGCTGCTCCTTAGCTTAGTAGTCTACCTTATGGCCACCTTCCTAGCTGAGAAGAAATCACACCCTCATACCTTCATCAACATGACACCCGAGCCTAGTAGCCTTGCCCCTCCCAACCACCAGTCCACAGGAGATTTTACTATGATCCCTTGTACTACGTATATTAGAAATTTTAAATTACGTAGCAGACTCCCTAAGATTTACGAGCCTCTCACCAGATCGCTCCCACCCACCAATAAGAAAACTAACGGTTACCACACTATAACAACTTCTAGCGCCAAACTGACCACCACTCTACCCAGCCGTAGCATTTCTGTTACTCAGACTCCCATACCCATCCCCAAGGCACCAACCCCCAATAGCCTTACCACATGTCTAACCACAACTAAAGAAGATAATCTACCACTAAAAGGAGCTCTCCTGAACGCTATGTCACTGGTTGCCTATGCTATCGACATTGCTGACCTAATCAATGCAGACAGTTTAGATTTCCTAGTCATAACCAAATCATGGCTACACAAGGCCGCAGGACCTGCAATTACGTTAGCCATCCCAGAAGGATACATTATTCTCAGACACGACAGATGGTTCCTGAGGCGCGGAATAGCTATCATATCCGGAGAGAATTTGTCGCTGAGACTAGTAGCCCACAAGACCTGCAATCATGTGAATCCCCTTCTATCAAGCTACCACTAATGAACTCCCAATCACTCACAATGCACATAGTCTATAGACCCCCTGGCCCTATTGGCACCTTTGAAGAGGATCTGCATAACCTAATTGCTTGTAATCTCAAACCTACCTCCCAAGTAATGTTGCTTGGAGACTTTAACTTAGGCCTGAACGATCCTTCGGACAATCAGGCTGTGCAAATAGTAAACTCCCTCAATGCATTAGGACTAACTCAAAAGGTGAACGCTCCTACCCATATCAAGGGTAGAACTTTGGACTGGGTAGCAGACCACAATTGTACAGCTACCGTTCCCTCCATCTCTCCCCTATCTTGGACGGACCATTTCCTCGTGTCCCTGACACTCTCCACTACCAGACAAAAACTCATAGCTCCCCAAGAAGCGCCACCCTGTCTAACCAGGTCAAAAAAGAACATAACAGTGGACAGTGTGATCCCTTGCATTCTACCCACCCTAAATTCTCTGCCAGACAATCTGGACCCAAGTATGATGGTGCATGAATACAACAAGATCATGCTCTCCACTTTGGACAAAGTCGCTCCTCTCAAACTAAGAGCTAGTAAAGCCAAACTACACCTTAAAGGGATGGTCTAGTAAAAAATGTTATTTAAAAAATAGATAGGCAACATAAAAAAAAAATACTAGCATTCTCTGTTTTAAAACTTCCTATGTAAAATTTTGAGCTATTCAAGCTCAAAATTCGCAAAAGCAAGCACATGGGCGCATCCATTTTGTGAAATGGAGGCCCTCCTGTGCTGGCTTTTGCTTTTGCGGCACTAATGAAGGAAAAGCCAGCCAGCTGTAGTAAACAAAAGCTACCGCTGGGTGGCTTTCCCTTCATTAGTGCTGTAGGCGGAGGACGGGGACCGGAGACCAGAGCAGGAAAGCTGCAGCTGAATCTCGGTAAGTGCTATTTATTTATTTTTTAAAAATAAGCACTAGCTGTGTTTTTTTTTCTAAGTTTTCCGGGCTGGAGGAGCCCGGAAAAGTTAGAAATAAAACCGCAGTTTTAAAAACGTTGTATTTATGTTTGCGGTCGCTTTTGAAGCGACCGCAAACATAAATACAACGTTATTGTGTTGGAAAACGCTGCGGTTTTTCTTTCCAAGTTTCTTTACTTGGCTATCCGGCTGCCGGGGTGCTTGGCACGGGCGATTCGACCAAGGCACACTTCTGGGAGCGAAAGAAGGCGAACTGGTTGTTCCTACCAGCTCAAAGGGGGACAGACTCTCCAGATGAAGATCTTCCCTGTCGTTGGAAAGTGGTGAGTTTGTGCAGCAGGGCTTCACCGGTGGTGTCGGGTTGCAGATGGCTCAGCTTCTTCCTCGTCGGATTCTTAGGTCCTGTAGCGACTTATGAAGTTCCAGTCCCAAAGGCCCTGCTTTTATGCAGCAAAACCCCCATTCATCAGCCTAGCTGTCAATCACACATGCTAAGTGGTGAGCCGGGCGGCTCACCACTGGGCCAATCAGAAGAGAGTGCGACATGGGTTGCCGAGGCAACACAGTTCAGGGTGCCTAATCCCCCCTCCACCCCTCCTAAGGAACCCAGACAGAGTGGCACCACTTGGAGGGCTTCTGTGGAGAAGCCCGCCAAAATAGTGGAACAAAGGGCTCGACCTTTGCTGGAGTCACAGAGACGGACACAAACGACATTTTAGTACTGAGTTCTGGCAAAAAGACCCAACCGGGGAATTAATATTAAATAAATAAACCAGCGGTATCTTTAACATTGCACCAAAAAGTGGTGTGTTTAAAATCAATGGGAAAATCCCATAGGAAATATTCCGGTGGAATATTTTGCGTGGTATCCACTGCCACCAGCCAGAAACTCGACAAGGGGGGACTGTACAGTGCCCCCTTGAAAAACAGACCCAGGGGCAATCGAATTACCCCTACCAGTACTTCCACAATATGATGGTTTGTACTGGTTCTGTTCACAATTTAAGACTAGTAAAGTCAATGGTGACTTTACATGCCCTCGGAGACAGTAGTCAGTCCCAGGGTATGGAGTCTATGTTTGGGGGTCACTATGACACCCCTGTGTTACTGCACTCAGGGTGCTGTGTAACACACATACCAAAAACACATGAAACCCTATGGAGTAAAAAGACCCCATAGCCCATAAAACACATTACCAGTCAAAGGACACACTCAAATCATGCCTAAGAGTGGGAGAAAAAGAGTCTCACTCTTAGCAGGAGAAACAAACAAACCCCAAAAATCCAGCAAAGCTGCTGGGGGACTCACTAGGTTTGGGAAATTAGCCTTAACAGAGAATTCTCCCTAACACCCCATCCGCCTGCCCCCATTCCAGTGACATTTGCAGGTGAGCTGCCGTGAAGTAGCTCTCACAGTCCAGAAGGCCCAGGCTGCCTTCCGATCTCGGCCACCGTAGCGCCACCCTCCTTCCTGTGTTCCACAGTAGTTCCCCAATTTTACCGTCCAGCATTTTAAAAAAAATCATTTTGGATATGTATGGTATGTGGGTGAAATAGAGCAATCTCTGCAGTATTACCATTTTACATATTGCCATCCTTCCCATCAGGAAGAGGGGGGGCCCTTTCCAGAACTGCACTGAATCTCCTATTTTGGACAACGCCCTCCCTGTATTGTGCGCAAAGGTATCCTCTATGTCATGAAATATACGGATGCCCAGATACCTAAATGACTATCTCCCATTTTATCCGTCCCCCCGGTAAGTCTACCCTCTTAATACCTCGCAATCCCCACAGACGTAATAACATGGATTTTTCCTTAATTATTCAGAACCACGACAGGTGTCGAAAATTCCCCAGCACTTGAGATTATCCCGGGGATTGTTCGCATACGCAGGTCATCTGCGTAAAGTGATACTTGGTGCCTCACCCTTCCTACTACGATCCATGCTTCCCCCCATCTCCTGTCTCAAGTATCCCGCTAGCGGCTCCAGAGCTAATGCAAATAGGATTGGGGAAACTGCACACCCCTGCCTTGTCACTCTATAGAGTTACCACCTGTCTGAGTTAGCCTAACCATTTACAAATGTTCTTGCCGAACCCCAACTCTCCAGTACCGGGAACAGCCAACTCCATTCCAATGAATCTAACGCCTTCCATACAATCATGTATGTCGATAATTACAGTGAAGTCTAGGAACTGTATGGTGGAGTTCTCGGGAAGGTGGAAAGCCTAGATGGCCGAATCACTGAAGCAGAGCAGAGGCTGGGGGAGGTAGAGCATCAAACATCAGAGCAGAAGACTAGCACAGACCTGCAGCGCTGAATCTGTCACTAGAAGGAGAGAGTGAAGCCATGGTAGTTGAAGGGGACGACTTGACAAACAGGGCGGGCAGAAAACATCTCTGAATTAAAGGGGGCCCAGCTTCATTCCCCGACGGGTCCTGGGAGAATACATCGGCAAGGTCTTCCAGGTGCTTCTAGCGCACCATGATAAAGCCACAATGCTGTTGGACTGCACCAATAGACTGCAAGAGAGAAGGTGCTCCTCATCCGACACCCCCTCTGAGGTGATCACACAAGTGCATTATTTCACTACCAAACAGGACATCATTGTGATTGCTTGGGTGCAGCTTGAAATACAGTTTCAAGAGTCCTCCCTTCAAATTTACCAGGACCTGGCAGTTGCGACGATACAGAAGCAGAGAGCCCTACGGCCACTGACCAGCATCCTGCAAGATAAGAAAATCCGCTATAGGTCGATCTTCCCAGTGACACTCCAATTTACAATGGAGGGCACTACGCAAACAATTAGCTCGCTGGAAGAGGCAGCCGATTTATGGGACGCGTTTGCCCTGGTGCACGAAGGAATACCCCCCGCGTCGTTCCCCATCACTACAGCGGAAAGACCGAAAGCCTCAACGTACCCCATGGTCAAATGTGGGAAGCGATAAGACCCAGAGCCTTTCCAAAGTGCAAATGACTTCTGACCAAATTCGGCCCTGAGAGGACGCTACCCAGAAAGCATCCACAAGCTGACCGACCTGGGACAGCGGTAGCTGGCGAGCGACCCGGACCCCGTGAGTGAAATTGCTCATTGGTCATCTGCGCGGACAGCCCACTTAAGTTACTACACTGTTTGTTTTGGTTTCTTGTTTGCAAAAACCTGTTACACCAGCTGTTAGGGAGAATTCTCATTTATGGCTAATTTACCTCACCTAGTGAGTCCCTCAGCAGCTTTGCTGGATTTCTGGGGTTTATTATTTCCACCTGGTAAGAGTGTTAGCCTTTTTTCCACTTTTACATGCGTTTTGCCATGTGTATTTCGACTGTTTGTGTGATCTTGGGCTCTGGAGCACACCACTCCATGAGCCCCACTTTTTGTGTGTGTTACACAGACGCTTCCGTGCAGTGACACAGGGTTGTCTTTTAGACTTCCCACTGACTCCATTTTTCTGGGGTGAACTACTGTCCCCCAGAAACATGTAAAGTTGCCATTGACTTTAAATAGTCACTTTAAAATAACAGACCCAGTACACGCCATCTTACATGGAGTATTGGAAAGGGTTAATCCCTACCCTTTTTGTCTGTGCCTCTCTGAGCTTTGTTTTGCCCTTTTAACATTTAGACTTCATTGGTGGCAGTGGTGTCTACCCCTAGTTATCTACCGCGATTATACTATATAAATGTGGTACTGTTCCAAGCTATTGTGGTAGCCTCGAACATAAACCCGCTTGCCCAAATACTTTTTATTTCAGCTCCGGTCGAGTTTAGTCGCCATTTCTTTTTTTTAAAGTCCTTCTTGTGTTTTACTTTGTGCGGCAAACCAAGTTTGCCTTCTTTGTTCACCGTCTTTTGGCGGGCTTCTACGGAGAGGCCTTCCTTTGGCGCCTGGGTGTCTAGGTGGTCTGAATGTGAGGGAGGACTGTAGCCACCCCCTGCACAGGGTCTCCTTGGAGACCCAAGTCGCACTTTGTATTGATTGGCTGAGGTGGTTGTCCGTGCCGGACAACCCCCCCCTGCTGAGTGATTGACAACCAGGCTGTGTGAATGGGGGTTTTCGCATAAAAGGCAGGACTCTTGGGCTGGAAGTCAGAGTCGCCACTGGAACTGCAAGGAACCAAAGAGAAGCGGAGAAGAAGACGGCTGCTGCACCCCCCCGAGTCCAGGTGAAGACCTGCTGCAGTCCTGAGCCATCTACCCTTCAACAACCAGAGAAGATCCAGTCCGGAGTCTTCTTCCCTTGAACCTGGTGGGGTCAACCAGCTCATCTTCCACAGCCAGAGGATCCTCTTCGTGGTCGAAATCGCTGCACCTTGCTGTAGTGGTCCGGATAGCCATCTGAAGAACCTCTCCTGTTTTAAAGGAGCGCACCTTTTATTCACCATCAGTGCTATTGGCCTCATCCCTGGGTAGTGCAGATCACTCCAGATATCCTCCTTCTTGTCCCCACGACTGAAGCTCCAGGAACCGTGAGTCTGCAGGAAACTACCAGGAACAACTGCCGTGGCACCAGCATTCTGCAACGAATAAGGTACTGTGTCCGACTCTTCTCCCTCACCAAAGGCTTGTCCTTTTCTTCCTTCCCTCTTATAACTTTTGCCTCCTCTTCTGACAATATCTAAGTACTCCTGGCAATCTTGAATCGCAAACTGTTCTAACTGCGTGATCCTCGGCAACAGGAACCATGTTCCACTGGACACTAGCGCAGGCCTATTGACTTATCTTCGTGTTAGACAGTGCCCTCTGATTCTCTCTGCCTTGACAAAAGTATTGCCTATGATTTTTATCCCCGACTCCCTTGTGTTAATTCATGTGCTAAGGGTGTTTGACTATGGTTACATTTCTTCCCGCGGGTACGCTTATCTTTAGTAAAACCGAACTGCGCCTTGGTGTAAAGCGCTCTATAAATAAATCAAATCAAATCAAAAAGTGATTGCATATGTACTCCCGGTAAAGTCTGTTTCAGAACACCGGTCTGTCAAATCCTAAGGTACTTACCTTGAATTGTTTTGCACAAGGGGACTTGGTTGTGTGTAGTGTATTTTAAGTGTGGTTTTATATTACTAGAAGTGAAGTGTTGTGAACAGATGGTTTTAAAAATAAATGTACTTATATTTTTTAACCAGAAACCTTGAGTCAGTGTTTGCTTGAGTTACAGTAATTTTAGTCCTTTGTGTAATCTCTACTACTGCTCATTTTCTCTTGAGATAAGTCTGGCTGCTCAGTCACTGCTAGCACTCTTTCTGTGTAGTGCAGGCTTGTACCAAAGGTGAACTTGTATTACCACTTGTAGGCTTAACTTAGTGCAGTGGCCCCTAAGGGCACTGCATAGGATTCTGCCTAACACCAGCGGCACAAGAAACACTTTAAGCCTGATGGAGGCTGACCCTCCCATCCCTCCCACCCCCACTTCAGAGGATGACTTGGAGCCACACTCAACACCTCTCCCTCACCAAACGTTAGGCTTTTGACACTGAACCTAACAGGCTTGAAAGTGCCAGCCAAGGGGAAATCAATCCTGCAGAGACTAAGAGACCTGAGCTGCTCTGTGGCATTACTACAGGAGACTCACTTGCCCAACAAGACTATTGAAATGCGGAGTAAGCATTTTCCGAAGCAATTTATGTTGTCCAGTGGCTCGAAGCAGGGAGGAACTGCCATCCTTCTGGCGAGAGGCACCCCATTCACTGAACTAGTAGCCCGGCAAGGCCTGCGAGGCAGATATGTGGTGGTAAAAGGTATGTTATATGGTCAACTGTACACCCTCATATCCATATACACCTGAGTGAGAAACAGGAGACATTTTTGCTGGAGCTGGAGACCGAGCTTGTTCCCTTTGCAGAAGGGCAAATAGTCATAGGAGAAGACTTCAATGGGGTCTCAGACCTGAATGTGGATAAATCACATCTGCCAATGCTGAGGGACCTCCAGCTCACAGTGAGGATACTGCACATGTTTAAAGATCTAGGGGATGTTGACATTTGGAGGTTGTGGCACGCAGGGCAATGGGACTACACAGACATTTCGCATGTGCACCGCATCTCATCCTGCTTTGACTTGATGCTTGCTTCCCCCTAGCAGGTGCCCTATGTGGACAACATAGCCATAGCAGTGAAAATACTAACTGATCACGCGCCAGTCCTGCCTGCAATCCAAATTCACGACCCAGCCCCCCGCCATGGCAATTATACGACCCGATCCTTAACGATATGGCCCTCTGGGATGACAATGCACAGGCCATCACAAACTACTTCCAGAGCAATGAGAAGGGATCCATGTCAGTAGCCACAGTGTGGGAGGCGATGAAGGCGGTCATTAGGGGGAACCGAGAGCCCACGGGGTGGTCTACCATGGGCGGTGCATCAGGATTAAGATCCCATTGGAAAGAGGTCGCAGAGGCGGAATTGAAACAAACAGGGATGGTCCCTAAAGGCACACAGAACATGCCAGATCGCCAGTAACAAGCTGGAAGCACACCTCGCTATAGAAACAATCTAGGCCCTAATTGCAACAAATCATGGGGTATTATGCCAAAGGGAATAAAGCAAATAGGTTCCTAGTCAGAAAGCTTGCGAAAACAAAACAAAGAAATACGATACTAGGTCTCAGGGATTCTCAGGGGGTTGTACAATATGCAGAGGACACCAAGCTGCGGTTGGCAGAATCTCACCTACATGAAACTAGGTCAGCTGTGCCCCGCTCCGTAGTAGAACAAAGGTGTTACATCGCAGAAGCGGCACTTCCCCACCTTACAGATACTGACAGAGGCCTTGGAACTGCCCATTATGTTAGAGGAGGTAGACGCAGTGATTAGATAACTGAAAACTAGGGTCCCTGGCCTGGACGCCTTTACGCCTTATTTTTACAAAACCTTGCAGCTGCTGAAACCCCTAACTGAACTGCTCAACACCTTCCATCGGACTGGACAGGTGACTGAGTACACGCAGAACTCCTCAACTATCCTCCTAATAAAGCCTGGTAAAGATCTTAAAGAATGTGCCTTCTTCAGGCCAATCTCGCTATTAAACATTGATTTGATTATTTAATCTAAAGTCCTGGCTAATAGTCTGGCAGCGATCCTGCCTAAGGTGATGGAGGCAAATCAGACCAGGTTTAGCGTGGGTAGAACCACAGGGGATAATATCCGCCGGGCCGTGAACCTAGTGGAAATCGCAACAATGGATCACTGTAAAATGGCACTCCTGGCGTTCGATGCCACTAAAGCATTCGATAAGGTGTACTGGGCCTTTATGAAGCTAACCCTTGAGGTGTTCCATTTTGGGTCAGTTTTCCAGAATATGGTTTTGGCCAACTATCACTTCCCCAAAACATCCCCACGGGTAAACCAAAGCCGATCAGGTGCTCATGTGTGGCACAAGGCATGGGTGCCCCATCTCCCGGCTAATTTTTGCCCTGGAAATGCAACCATTTGCTAAGCGGGTCGGGATAGACGAGCTACTGAAAGGGTAAGGGTGGGCCAAAAAACAGACCATCCATCTTTGTATGCAGACGATGTGATGTTGTACCTCACAAATGTCCAGATCTCCCTGCGCCAAGCCCCGATTGAACTGGATTCCTTCAAAAGTGCTGCCGGCTTTGCGATTAACAACCATAAGTCTAGTGCTCCAGAGCTGGGTTTAACGGAAGAGGATGTAAACGCACTGTGCCCCGTTTGAGAGGGTAAATGATGCGTTAGACAATCCTGGGGTTTAGATTGCAGCTGCACAAGTAATTTCCCAGGGCTATTTAGAGACCTACAAGCAGATCTAGAAAGATGGAAAACACAGGAAATCTCACTAATGGGTCGCATTACGACAATTTATTTATTTTATTGGGCATTTATAATGCACCCATACAGCAAAGGGTGTTTCAAGGCACAACAAGAAGAGATGGGGGGGGGGGCAGGGATAATGAATAACAAAAACAGTCCTAATAGGCCTTGTGTCATTCGGATAGTGCAAGTGCAGTAACAAGAAGTGCAGGGCACTGGGGAGGTGTGGGGGTAATGCAGGTAAGAGCAGAATGTGAATGCTAAGGAGGTAAAGGAAGCACACTTCGGAGTGGAGAGCGCACAAGTGCTGGGGGGTGGGAGGAAGGAGGGGACAAGGGGGCCCAGTGCTAGGTAAGTGCTAAGGGGAGGCCAGGTGGCCAAGTGCCAAGGGATGCAGAGAGTGTAGGGGAATGATAATTGCAAGGACAGGCTGGATGGATGGATTCAATAGGGGTGCAGGCCCAGCCAGGCTAGTGTAGGGGGAGGGAGCCTGGTAGGGCAAATGCAGGTAGGAGGGGGGTATCAGGGGTGACTGAGGGGCTGTGGTAGAATGGGCAAGGAGGGCCTAGTGCCCTGTATGATTCAGAACGAACCAGGCAGCCAGTCAAAATGTGGCAGAGAGGGAAGGAAGAAGAGAAAAGGAGGGTCTTGAGAAGCTTCCGCAATTTAAGGAGATCTGGCTCAAGTCTGAGAAGGGCAGGGAGGCCATTCCAGAGGGAGGCTTCTGCGGCATAGAGAGATCTATCCCCCCATTCTCCGCTTCGAAAGGCGTCTGATCTGCATGGAGTTGGAGCTAGAAAAACGAAGGGCTCTAGCAGGGAGGTATTTAGGGAGCGTGAGTTGGATGTAGCAGGGTCCCAAGCCCTAGAAAGCCTTGTGGATGATGCATAGTGTCTTGGACTTGATCCTCACAGCAACCAAGAGCCAGTGGAGCGATTTTAGGGCTGGACTGATGTGGGTCCTGGTCTTGAGGACCAGGATAAGCCTCGCAGTTCTATTTTGGATTAGTTGAAGGGGGTGAAGGGAGGATTTAGGCAGATTGAGAAAGTCTGTTGCAGTGGCCCATCCAAGAGAGGACCAGAGCTCTGGAGATATAGAGTTTCTGGGGGAAGGTGAGGAAAGGGAGAATGCCTTCGAGGGGGTGCAGCTGAAAGTGGGCCTTCTTGGCAAGGTCCATGATGTGAGGGGAGGAGAGAGGAGTCGGATGACACCAAGGTTTTGTGCCTCACAAGAGGTTCAGGGGAGGGGGGGCTCAAGGAGGGTGGCCAGAGAGTAGGAGGGAAGGAGGGAGCTGGGGTCCCAATGTGAAGTATCTCAGTCTTACTGGCATTAAGGCAAAGATCGTTAGCAGCACACCATGCCTGAATAGCAGTGAGATAGTCAGGAATGAGAGAGTAAGTATAGGAGGCAGTGGAATGAAGCTTGAAGGAGAGCTGCACATCATCCACATAACAATGGAAGTGAGGAGAGAAGGCAGAGATCAAATGGGCTACAGGGGAAAGATAGATGTTAAAGATCAATGGCGAGAGGATAGAGCCGACGGACGCGGTAGGTGGAGAGAGTGATGTGGAAAGAAAAGGGCCAAGTTGATCCTGTGATGCTCTGTCAGAGAGGAACGAGATCAACCAGTCCAGTGCCAGGTCTGTGATGCCAAGGGTATTACAGACCCGATTTATAAGGGTGGCATGATTGACCATATCAAGCACATTGTGTATAGGCGCTATATAAACTATCATATCAAAGGCAAAGGAGAGGTCAAGAAGGATGAGAACGGAGACAGAGCTGAAATCTAGATTTGAGAGCAAATCTTCACGGGTGTTCAGGAGTGCAGTTTCCATGCCTCTGGGTGCTCTGAAGCCTGATTGGTGGTTGTGGAGACAACCAACAGATTCAGTGTGGTGGATCAGCTGGAAAATGCCCAGGAATGAGGTAGTCAGCCGGGCATGCGGGGCAGGTCAGCAGACAGCATTTTGAGGAGAGGGTGCACAACAGAGTGTTTAAGAAGTAGCGGAAAGGAGTGATTGCAGAAATCAGCTAAGGCTGGAGCAAGGCAGGCAATATTGTGCTCGATAGTTCTGGAGGAGCAGGGGAGCACCTGTTTAGAAGAGACTTTCATATAGAGGACTTGTCTAGAGACCGGATCTGGTGAAATGGGTGAGAAAGAGTAGGAGGGAAGGGGAGAGTGGAGCAAAGGGAGGGCTGAGAGCAGGTGAGGGACACAGATGGTGTAGAGGAGAGCGAGGACAGGATGTCCTGAGTTTTGGTTATGAAGTGAGAAGCCAGTGCAGTGGGTATGGGATGACAGAGGAGAAGTGGACAGACTGGAGTAGGAATGATGAGTTCCTTGCAGATTTTGAACGGTTCAGCCATGTTGTTAGAGACCCCACAGATGCAGGCCTGGATATAGGCCGCCGTCTTCGACCGGATGGAGAGTCTGTATTGCCTTTGAAGCAAGCAGCAGGCCAGTCTGTCAGAGGATTTGCTGAAAGCCTGCCACTTCCGCTCAGCACTAGTGTTTCTGAGAGGCTAGGTCGGAATCATACCAGGGGTTGCACTTGAAGGCAGGCTTCATGTGGATCCTCATGACAGGGGCAAGGGCATTCAGAGTGTTGGCGATGGAGAGGTGAAGGTTAGCCAAGGCTGTGTCAGAGTCAGTGGCCTGAGTAGGAGGGAAAATGAAAGGGGCGGAAAAAGCAGCAACTGACACTTGCTTCATCAGTCGAATGACAAAAGGAGACTTGGAAGTGTGGGCGGGGGCTAAGCCGGGGGACCCAAGAGATTCAGGTGAAAGGACAGGAGAGCGTGATCATACCAGGAGAGCGGTGTATTGAGAGGGTTGAAGATGGGGATGTCTGCTGAGATGAGCGTATCCAAGGTGTGTCAGGCTGAGTGTGTCGGACCGGAGGGGAGAATGGTGAGGGAAAGAGTCACAGAGGCTGCTGAGGAGTCCAGAGGCGACATCAGGGGAGTCGAGGTGAATATTGAAGTCTCTGAGAAAGAGAAGCTTGGCGGTGGAGGCCAGGAGAGAACAGGTGAGGTCAGACCACTCCAAGAGGAAGACCGGATCGGGGCAAGAGTCAGCGAGAGGATTGGAGAAACACCAAGCCTGCAGATGAGATATTCAAAGGAAGAGTAGACCTGAGTGGGTATGATAGTAGTAGAGACCCATTCAGGGAAGATCAAGGCCACTCCGCCCTGAGGCCTATTAGGCCTGGGCTTAGAGAGGATGTTGTAGTCTTCTGGGAGGAGTATCTCAAAAATAGTGGGAGCTGGCTGTGAACCACATCTCGGTGAGAACGAGGACATCAAGGTTGAGGTCTTTAAGGAGGTGACAGATCTCAGGGGAGTGTTTAACAGCAGAGCAAGATTTGAGAGTACCTAAGTGGAGGTGGTTGCCACCTTTGAAGCTTTGCCGTGGAGGAGTACAGGAATTTGGTATGCCTGTCTGTGGTGGCGAAGGGGTTAGAGGGGTGGCAGAAAGAGGAGTGGCTGGAGAAGGGAAGTAGTTGATGAGGGACAGAAGATGCCTATCAAGAAGGAGGAGATTGGGCTGAGAGCCCTGGACCATGACAGTGGCATTCTGGTACACATTAATGATGCCCCTAGAGGAATGGAAATGTGCCAAGAGTATTTGCCATCGGGTTCCAACATTAATGGGTGAAGAAGAGAAAGGGGAAGAGCCCCAAGAACATATGGGGAATTCAAAGGTCCGGAGAGTCAACGACAGAGGATGTCATGACTGTCTGCCTGGAAGAAGCCTTGACATAGGTGTCAGTGATGGGCAGGCCTGGATTGGAGACCAGGACATGTTTGAACGTTTTCCTTCCACGTCTCGAAGGAGAGATAGGATAGGTGACAAGAGTAGCAGTTACAGAAGCTAGGGGAGATGGAAAGTACCATGAGGAAGAAGAGAGAAGTGGAAAAGGGCAAAAGAGGGAGGGAGAGACTGCACAATGCACGACAAACTTACCAGGCGGCCTAGCAGCAAGCCAGGAGCAGACTGATCAAGTGCACTAGACGGGAAGTCCAGACCACTGAAGAGTCCTGCAAAAGGCTTGGCGAAGGGGCCAAAAGACTTGACCCTTTGCCAGCCTTCCTTCGGCAGCCGCAGGTGAGTTACTATGCGAGGACTAAAGTTCTGCAGTAGTTTCTCTCAGAGAACAGCTGTAATGCTAGAGTGCAGCTCGGACTGCACCAAGTAGGGGTGATGGAGCACATAGAGATGAGGAGCACAGTGCTGGATGGAGGAGAGGATGTCTTGAATTTCAGTGAGAGTCAGTGGCCTGAGTAGGAGTGGAAATGAAAGGGGCGGAAAAAGTAGCAACTGACATTGGATCTCTTGAATTTCAGGATTGAGGGTGGCACAACTAAATTCAATACACAGCATTAAATGAAAAACACCTAGAATTGAGTGCCCTGAATAGAGAAAAAAACCTGAGTTGTAAATTCCAGCAGCAAATGCAAAACACCCAGAATCGAGTTTCCTGTATAGAGGAAAAAAGCCCAAGTTTCAAAACACAGCTGCATATGCTAAAACATCCAGAATCTAGATTCCCAGAGAGAGGCCTAAATGCCAGATATGTGTAACATACAACTGTGGGTGACGTGCAGCAGACTACAAGCCTTTTAGTAATAGGAGTAATAAGAGAGGTGAGACAGTTTAATAGGGCACAGTAATGGCTGTTCCCACCCTGCTCGAACCCTTGCTTACCTTGTCAGTCACTGCTGGTTGACAGCTGCGCTGCAGGCACGACTGTCAGTCTAGAAATCTAATTTCAGATCGCAAACGTATTTTGGTGGCCGTGGGCCAACCGTCTCATGCACGATACGACAGAATATAGGTTTTCGAGTGTTCTAATGAACAGCCATTTTGATGTAACAAGAATCGCCATTTTGTTTTCTAACCTTTGCTCATTGCTTTCTGTTCCTATTGCTTTGCAGTAATTTTTCGCTTACACTGCTTGACTGAGGAACAATGCTGTCTGTATATGAAAAGGACAAGGCCACAGGGCTGAGAGGATAACAAGAGTTTTGCTGAAACACAAACGTAGGCAGCGCCAGGAAGAATGCCCGGCTTCCTCCTTAATGTAGCCTTGAAGCAGAGCCGCAGTGCATTTAATCATTTCACAGCTGCCAGCCAGTCTCGTTATATGGTAGAATATGTTAGAGTAATACCGCTAAAGGCTTGAATTATGCTTTTCTAACGGCCCCCCTTTGCTGTGCCCGCTAAGAGCATGTTGGCTCCCAGGACGCAAATAGCACCTGATAGATAGCAAGGTCCGGAATGTAACCCCCTCTGCATGTAGCTCGCTTCCAAGAACAGAAGCGCCATGTTCCCTTCAATAACCAAAAGATGCCTACGCACTCACAAATTGCAAATTGTTACTAGAATAGATGTTTGAAGGTGTCATAGTGGCCGAAGATGTCCATCGTCACACCAAGTTCAAAGAAACCCAATGAAGAGGGGTGTTTACCATGACATAGCTGATTGTTTGATATGCATTTTGTATATATGTAACTGATGTACGTAATTTGCTCTCTTGCGTCCCACGAGGTCTAGAGATACACGTCGCGGGGCGTCGAGACCGAGTTGGCCAACTGAGACTTTTGCTTTGCAATAAACCCTAGCTTTGGGAATACAACCTCGTGTCTGGCGTCTCTATCGTGTGTGGTGACTCGCCTTGTTTCCATAGACGTCAGGGTCCCCTAGGGGCCCCTTTCAAGATGGCGCCCGAATAGGGACCCTCCCCCACGTGTTCCTTCGCGTAACGTAATTGAGAAAGGCAGAGAACGGCGAGGACGGGACGATCGAGCCGGGATCAAGAGGTGTTCGGGACGCCCTGTAAAAGTGATGAGACTCCTTTGCAGATCTGCACACATCTGATCCCTGATCGACGTGCCTGGTTAGAGAACAAGGAGGCGAGGGTCCCGAAACGAGGAGGAAGCCAAGAAACGCAGACACAACGTCCTTTGGTGCGTCAGTATACAGACGACTTGATTCATCAGGTGAGTCATTCCCCGATTCATAGCATCCTGATATTGGTTGAGAGTTGACTTTGCAAAATCAAACGCAAGGTAAGGCTGATTAACCAAGGGGAAGGTTGAAACATGCCTGGGGTATTGTCCACCTTAGCTGGGTTGTTCCGCTGTGGTAGACAATCTTTGGAAGATGGCCAAATTGTACCACCTGGGGGAACGCCGGCGTATGAGATGTATGTGAAGTATGGAGTGGGTGCGATAATATTCTGTGAGACTTGGCATTGGCAAATCAGAAAGCAACAAGACCACCAATGGCCGATTAATGGCAGTTTTGAGATGGCGAGGATAGATAACTTGGAAAGGGTGTTGATAAGAAAGAAAGCGCACCTTGCGGCATTTTAAACTATTAAAGACTGGAGAAAGGAAGCAATGCTCCGATTTAAAAGCAGAGCAGAGCATGCGCGCAGGCATAAATCAAAGGGTGAGGTAGCGGAAGAAAAAGAAGAGGAGGAGTGGACTGAGAGTCTAAGAAGGGCAGGCAGGCGTGACGAGTTGAATATAGAAAAGATCTACCCACAACGAGAATTACACATGACAGATGAATTGATAGAAAATATATTAACTCATACAAAAAAAGGCACAAGATCAGAAGAAAGACCAGATACGTTAGTAACTATTGCCCAGACCCCGCCCGTAGCTCAAGCTCCCCCTCCGGTAGCTCAAGCCCTCCCACAGCCACAGACCGCACACGTAACACTTTCTACTAGCCAACCAGGCCCACAACAGACACTCGCTGTTCCCATTGTCCCATCCGCACCTCCCGCCTTAGACACAGACTCGATACCGTCCGTTCCTCCTGGGGTTGAAGTTGAAACCGCGGGGGCAAGAGGCGGGACTGACCAACGGCAGTGCACAAGGGTAACCCTCAGCGCAATCAGCAAGGAGAGGAAGGTGGAATTGCAGCAACAGGCAGAGATGTATATAGACGGGAATGATGGGACGGCAACATTGGCTTCGATATATGACTTTCGTAGAAGCAACAAAAGACAGGTAGTGTTGGAATGCATGGGTGAATATTTGGTGAAGAGATGGCAACAGCTAATTGGGAAATTACCACCGCAGCGATTGTTAGATCTGAATGCATTAGCACGCTGTAGGGAGAGGGATGAAGAAGTAAGAGAACATGTGTATAGACTTTTTGAGCTTAGAGATGAATTAGATAATGATTATGTCGAAACATTTACTGCACCTATCAAAGTTTTTGCTGCACCTGGGTACAGGAGTAGGGAAGTCGGGAGACCGGACAAGAAGGAAAAGGGGTCGCATAATAAATGGCAGCAGTTACCATCGCCGGGGCAGAAGGAGATGGTGAACGAATTATCGTTGCTAAACAGGTGGGGGCAGACTTAAAGGAATGTCTAATCAAGACACAGGTATTAATGCAGCAAGTAGTAGGACATAATAGAGGGCGAGGGAACGCACAAGTGAGGAGTAGTTCGAATATGTATGGGGGAACAGTGGGGCCGAATCAGTGTGCACATTGTAAAGAGGAAGGACATTGGCGAGCGCAATGCCCGCATTTACAGAATAGAAATGGGTCTGGTCAAAGGAGACAGCATAGAGGACACCCAGGAGCGAATGGACCAAATAGGAATAGTATGCAGCAGCATCATAATAATGGAGGTAATCAAAACCAAGGCCAAAACCAAAATGCCCCAAACCAGAGTCAGGGACAGCAAAATCAACAATATGGAAATCAGAATGGGGGAAATAAGAAGGAAGAGTGGAAATCTTTTCGATACACAGCCAAACACGTATTACAGTAATAGTAATGATTACACATCGGACGATGTGTTATTCCCCCAATAGGACAGCCCAGGACAGGGGTCGGAACCAGTGTCTATTCCAGTGAATCAGAGAGGACCCTACGTAGAAATGAGAGTCGGGAATGAGGAACACGGCTTTCTTGTAGATACAGGAGCACAGAAGTGTTCAATAGACCATCACTTGGTTCCGAATATACCACTGTCAGGGCAAAAGAATATTTCTGTAGGGTTTGCAGGTACACCAGTCATAAACCCAGTGTCCAAACCAGTCCCAGTTACCATAGGACCATTCACTGAACATTGTCCTTTCCTTCTAACAGAAAATTGTGGAGAAAATTTGTTAGGATTGAATTTGTTGAAAAAACTAGGTTCTGTTATACATTGCACGGCAGACGCAGTGTTTCTAACGATATGGCCACACGATGCCCCTGTGTCAGAATTCATGTCCGAAGCATTACCAGGGGAACTAAGTAAAGGACCAACCTGTATATGGGCAATGCATGACAACGATGTGGGATGTTTAAAGATATAGCCAGTAAACATTTTAAAAGAAGGTGTTACCCTACCGCGAATACCCCAATACAAAATTTCGGTTGAAGGTGAGAAAGGATTGAAGAGTATTGTTACCGATTTGATGAAATTAGGGGTAATAGAGGAAATCACAGGCAGTACATGTAACAGCCCGATCCTTCCGGTTTATAAAAAAGGAGGTAATGACGTACCATATCGTTTCATAATTGATCTACGCGCATTAAACAAGGTAGTACATCCGCAATTTCCTTTAGTGCCAGACGTCACCACAATATTGACAATGATCCCTGTTTTCAGCAGAATATTTTAGTGTAATAGATTTGAAGAACGCATTCTTTAGTATTCCAGTCGACAAGGACAGTAGATACTTGTTCGCGTTCACATTAGGAGGACGATCATTTACATTTACACGGATTCCACAAGGTTACACGGAAAGTCCAAGTATTTACAGTAGAGCATTAAAAGAGCAGCTAGACATGCTAGAATTACCCGTGGGTTGTGTACTTTTGTAATACACAGACGATTTATTACTAGCTGCAGACACAGAGGAGATTTGTAAAGAAAGCACTGTATTACTACTGTCACACCTAGCGGCACATGGCCATAAAGCTAGTTTAAAGAAATTTCAGTATAATCGAAAGGAGGTAGTTTATTTGGGCTACCTACTTTCGAAAGGAGGGAAAAGACTAACGCCAGAACGCATAGAAAGTATTTCTTGTATGCCTATTCCAAAGACACAAAAAGAAGTCAGAGCCATAATAGGCATGGCTTCATATTGCCGACAATGGATTGGTAATTTTGCATTGATTGTGAAACAATTAGTGAATTTGACTAGAAAGGATGCGGTTATGCCTTTGCAGTGGGATGAGGAATGTCAGAGAGCATTTGATGGATTGAAAACTGCATTATGCTCGGCTCCAGTTTTGGGTACGCCGAACTATAAGAAAATGTTCAGACTATTTGTGTGTGAAAGTAAAGGATGTGCATTGGCGGTTTTGACACAGGAACAAGGTGGAAGAAATAGGCCGTGCGGCTATTTTTCATCTGCGCTGAACCCTGTAGCGCGTGCACTACCACGATGTTTGCGATCTGTCGCGGTGGCTGCTGCGTCAGTGAAACAAACGGAAGGGATGGTATTGGGGCACACTTTAATTCTGATGGTGCCACATGCCATAGACGTTCTATTAAATAGGACACAGACAGAACACCTCACCTCTGCTAGATTGACAAGATATGAGAATATCTTGTTTGCGCCCCATATCCAAATCATGAGGTGTAGCGCTTTGAATCCTGCAGAATTAATGACATTAACCATAACAGAAATTGGGAAGAATGAATCACCCCCCCACGATTGCTTAATGGTCACTGAGGAAGAAACCAAGGGGAAAGTTGATTTAAGTGATATTCCACAGAAAGAGCCGGATGGAGTTATTTTGTGACGGCTCATGTTTTAAATTACCAGATGGCACGACAACTGCTGCATACGCTATCACTACCCTAGAGAGTGTTGTAGAAAGTAAAATAATCCCCTATAATTCAGCACAAGCTGCGGAAATAATAGCAGTAACAAGAGCCTGCGAGATTTCTGAAAATTTGAACGTGAATATATATACTGACAGTCAGTACACGTTTGGAGTGGTTCATCACTTTGGACGACTCTGGGCTGAGAGAGGGTTTCTGACATCACATGGTGCCAGAATTCAACATGGCCCTTTGATTGTACGATTGCTGTCTGCACTCACGTTTCCAAAGCGCCTAGCAATAGTGAAATGCGAGGCACATAAAGTAAAATGCAAAACAGGAGAGGGAAACGCGTTTACAGACAGGATTGCGAAACAAACTGCCACTGATTTAAATATCAAGATGACGGTTCAGACAGAGGAAGTACCCTGTATGATAGAAGATGGAGTTGCGACTGTCAAAGAAATGCAGGCCGAGGCTACGGCCAATGAAATACAGAGATGGGCAGAGGTGCCAGAATTCAACATGGCCCTTTGATTGTACGATTGCTGTCTGCACTCACGTTTCCAAAGCGCCTAGCAATAGTGAAATGCGAGGCACATAAAGTAAAATGCAAAACAGGAGAGGGAAACGCGTTTACAGATAGGATTGCGAAACAAACTGCCACTGATTTAAATATCAAGATGACGGTTCAGACAGAGGAAGTACCCTGTATTATAGAAGATGGAGTTGCGACTGTCAAAGAAATGCAGGCCGAGGCTATGGCAAATGAAATACAGAGATGGGCAGAGGGATCTGCTGAGTTGGATTTGGAGGGTTGTTGGGTGGACAAGGAAACTAGAAACTGGATGTTGCTAAATTCATATGTGACTGCAATGGTCACAATGGCCCACAGTCCTACACACATCTGAGCCAAGAAAATGATACAGCACCTTTCTACAGCATGGCAGAATGCAAACATAAAAAAGAATGCAGAGAGGTTGGTGCAGAACTGTATCACGTGTTTACAACACAATGTAGGAAAGGGAACAGTGACACCAACAGGCAGTTTTGGCCCGCCCTCCATGCCGTTTGAGGTAGTTCATTTTGATTTCATAGAAATGGAAAGGTGCCAAAACTTAAAATACGTCTTGGTGGTAATCTGTGCATTCAGTAAGTGGGTGGAGGCATATCCTTTAAAAGACTGCACAGCGATGAGTACGATTGAAGGAGTATTTTTCCAGATTTGGCTTGCCCCGTGTCCTATGGTCCGATAATGGACCACATTTTGTGGGTGCAGTGGTATTACAGATATGTGCTGGTCTCCAGATTGATAAGAGATTCCACAGTTCAAGGCATCCGAGTTCTGCCAGTCTTGTGGAGAGGCACAACGGGATACTTAAATCAAAGATTAGCAAGATTTGTGCGGGAAGCAAGTTGAGTTGGGTGGATGCATTACCAATAACACTATTATGCATGCGTACGTCTGTACAGGCTAAAACTGGGCTCTCCCCATACGAGATTATAATGGGGAGGCCGGCAAATGTATGGTGCGCACCTCTGCCAAAATGGCTCGGTGAGATAGAACATCCTGTGCTTAGTACTTATTGTGGCCTTTTAATGCAGAAATTGGGTTTGATTCATCAGCAGGTGCAGGAGGCATTACCCGTGCGGTATACCGGTCCGGGGCACGCGCTGGAGCCAGGAGACTGGGTGCTGCTAAAAAACCCTGTGGTGGCGCGGGCCCCATCAAGTACTTTTGGCGACACAAACGGCAATCAGGGTGGATGGTAAGAAGTCGTGGATCCATGCCACCCATGCCAAAAAGATTCCAACTGCACTGAAAGTCTTGCCTGACACCGATGACTGGAAAGAGACAGCGGTCGCAGAGACAAAAGAAACTGTTGCCAGTGTGCAGCCACCTGATCTGCCAAAACGAGAAATGAAATTCGAAACAAAGCCTGAGACGATTGCCAAAGAGGGGGAAGGGCAAAGAGTGCCCCAACGTTGCCCAGCAGAATCGACATCACTGCTGACCGACGTGAAATCTGCCTTGCAAATACCAACAGAAACAAATCGTGTACCCCTTTGGCGCCCACCAGCACTTGCCAGCATGCCAAAGACCGAATCTGCACCATTGGCGCGGCACACACCAGCACCTGCAGAAACGCTGCAGGCTGACTTCAAGCCTGAATCTGAAAGTGCACCGGCACTGTTCACGGATCATACGATACCAGGAGCAAGGCGATACAACCTGCGGCCTCGGAAGACAAGGTGATCTGCATTCTTTTTCTTTTGGTGTTTATGTCAACCTCTGGTTCAGCTCATGGACGGAGCAGGAACCAGGGGCGTAGAGGAGAGAAGCGTGAGAATTGTGCAAGTCGGACAATTCAAGACTCGTGGCTCCTCGGTGCGATCATAAAAGTACATGTGTCCGGAACCAGAGCGGACAAGCTGGGCGCGCATGATACTGTGGCGATAACTGATCAAAGGTCCTCTGAGCAGTATAAGAAGGGACAAGTGATCTCGCCTAAAAACAAATAATCGAAACCAGGCTGAAACAAAAAAAGTACAGGCAAAACTGAACTGGGAGAATTTCATTGAATTTATAGACATCAGAGCAAACGCGACGAAGAGAAATATCCACAACGAACTGTGATAAGGAAGAAGAAGGACGAGAAACATGCTGGGACCGGTTCCAGCCTCCTCCTGCACCATCACTGCTGAAAATGAGTCAGTTATAAAGACTGACAGGGTAATTCATAGAATTTCGCACAAAAGTGGCGCATGCGGCTGGCGCACAGTGTGCGCGTGCGAATGTCTGCACCAGCGCGTGCGCTAAAATTGATATCCGCGCACAGCGTATTCATGGATTTCAGCCTCCAAAACCAGCCGTGGCGCAGAGTGGCACAGCGACCCTGCAGCTGCGCCAGTTACGCCCCCAAGAACACACTCGCGCAAGGAAAAGCCATCTAAATTCACAATTCATCGCAAAGGGCTGCGCTAACCCTGGACCAGTATACAGGGCTGCCAAACAGCAAACGGCGAGCGGGGAACGTGTATTACTGGGGTGCGCAGGAAGTTCCACACGCGATTTCAGCAGGGTACGTGTATTTCTGGGGTGCGGGAAGTTCAACACGCGATTACAGCAGGGTACCAGTATTACTGGGGTGCGCGGGAAGTTCCACACATGATTTCAGCAGGGTACGTGTATTTCTGGGGTGCGGGGAACTTTTACACGCAATTTCAGCAGGGTACCTGTATTACTGGGGTGCGCGGGAAGTTACACACGCGATTTCAGCAGGGTACGTGTATTTCTGGTGTGCGGGGAAGTTTAACACGCAATTTCAGCAGGGTAAGTGTCTTACTGGTGTGCGCGGGAAGTTCCACGCGCGATTTCAGCAGGGTACGTGTATTTCTGGGGTGTGGGGAAGTTTGACACGCGATTTGAGCAGGGTACGTGTATTACAGGGGTGCACGGGAAGTCCCACACGCGATTCCAGCAGGGTATGTGCATTTCTGGGGTGCGGGGAAGTTTCACACGCGATTACAGCAGGGTACGTGTATTTCTGGGGTGCGTGGAAGTGTAACACGCGGTCACAGCAGGGTACCTGTATTACTGGGGTGCGCGGGAAGTCGCACAAGCGATTCCAGCAGGGTACGTGTATTTCTGGGGTGCGGGGAAGTTTCACACGCGATTTCAGCAGGGTACCTGTATTACTGGGGTGCGCGGGAAGTTCCACACGCGATTACAGCAGGGTACGTGTATTACTGGGGTGCGGGCAAGTTTCACATGCGATAGGCCCTGTGCGAGTGGGGTACGTGTGTTTCGGGGGTGCAGGGGAGTCCTACACGTGAATTGGCAGTGTGGGTCCTCCCAGGTGTTCCGTCTACACCCTGCACGGCCCCTGCAGGCAGACCACACCACAGGGGACTACCCTGCACCCCTGGTCATGTCCCGCAGGCAGCCCATCCACCATGGGCATGCCCCCCCAGCCAAGCCACATGTCACCTTGCACTAGTGATCACCAACGCATTACCCCCTTGAACCCCCACCACACAGGAGTGCAGGGCACCTGCCAGCAGGCACACACTCATCTCCCCCAGCACCCCCACTGCCCAGCAGTGTGGGGCACCTGCCAGCAGGCCCCCACTCATGTCCCACCCATGTCCCCTTGCACCCCCACCCCCCAGCAGTGCAGGGCACCTGCCAGCAGGCCCCCACTCATGTCCCCTTGCACCCCACCCCACAGCAGTCAGGTGCACCTGGCAGCAGGCCCCCACTCATGTCCCCTTGCACCCCCACCCCACAGCAGTCAGGTGCACCTGGCAGCAGGCCCCCACTCATGTCCCCTTGCAGCACCAGCCCCCAGCAGTGCAGGGCACCTGTCAGCAGGCCCCCACTCATGTCCCCCTGCACCCCAACCCCCAGCAGTGCAGGGCACCTGCCAGCAGGCCCCCACTCATGTTCCCTTGCACACCCACCCCCCAGCAGTGTGGGGCACCTGCCAACAGGCCCCCACTCATGTCCCCTTGCACCCCCAGCACAGAGGGGCACCTGCCAGCAGGCCCCCACTCATGTCCCCTTGCACACCCACCCCCCAGCAGTGCGGGGCACCTGCCAGCAGGCCCCCACTCATGTTCCCTTGCACCCCCACCCCACAGCAGTGTGGGGCACCTGCCAGCAGGCCCCCACTCATGTCCCCTTGCACCTCCAGCACTGAGGGGCACCTGCCAGCAGGCCCCCACTCATGTCACACTCATGTCCCCTTGCACCCACACCCCTCAGCAGTGCGGGGCACCTGCCAGCAGGCCCCCACTCATGTCCCCCTGCACCCCCACCCCCCAGCAGTGCGGGGCACCTGCCAGCAGGCCCCCACTCATGTCCCCCTGCACCCCCACCCCCCCAGCAGTGCAGGGCACCTGCCAGCAGGCCCCCACTCATGTCCCCTTGCACACCCACCCCCCCCCAGCAGTGTGGGGCACCTGCCAGCAGGCCCCCACTCATGTCCCACCCATGTCCCCTTGCACCCCCACCCCCCAGCAGTGCAGGGCACCTGTCAGCAGGCCCCCACTCATGTCCCCCAGCACCCCCACATCCCCCAGCAGTGCAGGTCACCTGCCAGCAGGCCCTGACACATGTCAACCAGCCAACACGTCATCACAATCTAGATCCCTGGCCAGCCTCCACATGCCAAAGACCCACCCAAGTATTGCACCCACCCACATAGAAATGCCAATTACATGACACAACCCCAATGGCAAGTATATAAATCAAGACATGTCCCTCACACACACACACAATGGGTGCAAGTGAATCTCAAAACCCATATCATGACATGCATGAAACCAATGAGATAATACCACACATCGAAGTTTGAAGAAAAAAATGTATTAAAAGCAACATGAATGGAATTAAAATCAAACAAACGACAATGGATATTAAAAAAGAAAAGCTGCATGTCTGTAAAATAATGAAAAACAACAAATCATAATCTAAAGGAAATGTGTCCAAAGTCACAGTTCCAAAAATGAAATCCAAAGGAAAAACAAAAGTTAAAACCATTGCTCCATGGGGAAATCCAAAGAAAAAAGTAGAATCCAACAGTCAACTATATACAGATGAACAATCCAGGGTCCATGATCCCAACTGAAGAAATGAAACCTATCAAAAACTCCTACCTAATAAAAAAACTATATACAAAAATGTGGTCCATTGTCCAAAAGGTCCAAAATAAAGAAAAAACCAAAGGAAACATAATGCTAACTAAATAACTATTTACAAGGGCAGCGGACAAGTCCAAAGGCTCACATGTTGATGTTCCGGGCCAGGGCATCATCGAACTCCTGCTCAATGTCCCGGAGGCGGTCCTCTTCCATGGCTCCGAGGGTTCGCAGGGACGATGACATCTGGAACTCCAGGTCCCTGCGAATGGCCTCGAGGCACTCGGCCCGCCTCAGGGCCCTACGCATGGAGTTCTCCGCCCTGACCATCGTGAGCCATGCCTCTTCCGCCCGCTGCCGCTCCACATCTATCGCATGGCCCAACCGCTGCCACACGGAAGACACTTCCCGTCCAGGGTCCTCCTGCCCTCCGGCCGATGCCTGCTCCTCCGATGTTGATGACCCCGAGCCATCATTGCTCCCACCTACAGCCTGCTCCTGCTGCTGCCGTTCATGTGCCCTGTCCGATGGTGCCTGCACATCCTCCATCTGCTGGTCTCCCGTTGTGGTGTCCACCCCTGCTGGACCGCTGACTCCCGACGGTGGCAGGGATGTGAGCTCCACCAAGCTGGCTGTGTTGGTCAGGCCAGGTCCACAGGGGGCCCTGGTGGAATCTGGGCCGGAAGACGATGTGGAGAACGACCGGCGCATAGCCTCCACAGAGGAGGAGAGGTCCGCCAGAGTGCGCGTCACATGTAGGAACCCTCCGACCAGGGCCCTTCCTAGCAGTGCCATGTCACCACGCTGCTCTTCGTGATGGCATGCGTTCTCCGCCCAGGAAGAACGCACGTCATCACGAATGACACGCGTGCGCAACGCGACACCCACCAGGACGGATCCCATACGGTCGCGGGACCCCTCGTCCGCAGGTAGTGGAGAGGCAGGTGATATGGCACTCTCCCCTACCTGCGGACGGGCCTGGGACGGGGCCTCCCTGCTGGTGCATGATGGTGCAGTCACAGGGTCAAGGACAGCGACATGCACAGGCCCCTCCGCGGTGACCTGTGCTGCCTCCTGACCCTGGCCCTTGACTGCACCACTTGCACCAGTGGTACTACCCCCACCAGGCCCCATGTGCGGCTCAGTAGCGGGCTCCTCCTCCTCTGTGGAGACCGCCAACCTGGATGTCTCCACACCGTCTTCCGCCATTGGAAGCCCCTGTGGGGGCTCACCCGGCCCTTCCGCCACAGCCATTGAGCCAGACGCAGCACCAGCCCCCTCGCTCCCGGATGATGGTAATTCCTGGTAGGGTGGCTGGGCCTTGCGTCGCCGCCCAGTGGAGACATCCCCGCCGCTTGGCTACACAGCACCGTCTCCGCCCTCTTCTTCACTTGACGCTGCGTAGAGGGAGACATAGAACACAAGCATCAGGGTACAGTACAAAATACCCTAGACAGGAAGCAATAACACATGAGTGTCACTGTCAAATGTCACTTCCATCCTGTCATTCCACAACACATGGGTGAATGCACACAACACACATGCAGAAACAGTCCGTGCACCTGCAATCAACATCAACATCCATGTAGAAGGGCCCCTGTAAACCAAGGTGTTGCCTTCAAAGTCACATGCATCCATGGCGTTTCAAAGTCACACACACACACTTCTCAGGCACACACACAGACAGCCATGCATTCATGTGTGCATTCCACATAGAGCTCCCCATGTTGCTTTAAAACACATGCACCAACCATGTGGCTCACACATAACTGGTCTCACATGCATGACCATGATGTCCCTGCGCACACACATATCCATAGATGGCCTATGTCACACATACAGGCAAGCATCAGACTACCAGCACACTGCAACATGCACTGTCTCACACAGCAATGCTTGGCCACTTACCGCTCAACTCCAGACGGGTTTGCCTCCGAAGGATTTGGGCGTGGAGCGCTGGGCCTACGCGTTCCAGGACCCTCATCTGGATGGCACTCAGGCGTGCCCGGCCCCCCTCTGCGAGGCGCCGGGCCTTGTGGAGGGTCCTGGAAATGAAGTCCTCCCAGCGCTTCTTGACGTGCTTGATGTCGCGGGTTGCCACCCCCTCCGCGTTGATGGCAACCACTACGTCGTCCCAGATCCTCTCCCGTCCTTCCTTGTTGGCGCGTGATGTTCCGAAGAGGGCATTGGACTTTGGTGGCAGTGAAGCTGGTGGCTTTCTGTCTCTCTGGCTGGGGGTTGCCAGTGGTGCCAGATGGTGTAGTGCCCGACATGGCAACCCCAGAGGCAGGAGTGGGTGGGCAACTGGGTCCAGGGGCTGGGCTGTGGAGCGATGGAATCCCAGTCGGGAGTCTTCTGTTCCAGCAGGGGTGGACACAGCAACTGGACCCCTGCAGATGGCTGACGTGCAGGCACCAAATAGCAGGGCACGTGGGCAGCAGGCAGACAGGCAGCAGCAGATGGCTGGTGGGAGCGTGCTCGGGGCACTGGGGGGCAGGAAAATGGCCTTCTGGGCAGGAGCGTGGTCTTCCGTGTGTACACGCGGCCAGCTTGATACGGAGTGATTTGGCACGTAAAAATCTTGCACGTCAGCGTGTAATTCGAGGAAAGGCCCTTAGCGCGTAAACGCGTCAGCACACATACGCGATATCATTGGCCCAATGGCCCTTAGCGCGTAGGCGCGTTTGTGACGTATTGTGCACGGGCGTTGCCCTTTCGCGTGTAAAACTTGCCGCGCACCCCTGAAATTCACGTACTCCCTCGACCAGGGCCCTTTCGCGTGTGAAACTTCACGCGAACACCGTAATACATGTACCCTGCTGAAATCGCAGGTGAAACTTCACGCGAACCCCAGGAATACACGTACCCCGCTCACTCGCACAGGGCCAATATTCCTGGGGTCGCGTGAAGTTTCACCCGCGATAGGCCCTGTGCTAGTGGGGTACGTGTATTTCAGGGGTTCGCGTGAAGTTTCACACGCGATAGGGCATGTGCGAGTGGGGTACGTGCATTACTGGTGTTTGCGGGATGTTTCACCCGCGATAGGCCCTGTGCAAGTGGGGTACGTGTATTTCAGGGGTTCTTGGTAAGTTTCACACACGATTTAGCTGTCAGAGCGGGGTACGTGAATTTCGGGGGTGCACAGGGAGTCCTACACGTGAATTGGCAGTGTGGGTCCTCCCAGGTGTTCCCTCTACACCCTCCATGGTCCCTGCAGGCAGACAACACCACAGGGGACTACCACGCACCCCTGGTCATGACCCGCAGGCAGCCCATCCACCATGGCCATACACCCCAGACAAGCCACCTGTCCGCATGCACCACTGATCAACAACTCATGTCCCCCTGCACCCCCAGCAGTGCAGGGCACCTGCCAGCAGGCCCCCACTCATGTCCCCTTGCACCCCCACCCCCCCATCAGTGTGGGGCACCTGCCAGCAGGCCCCCACTCATGTCCCACTCATGACCCCTTGCACCCCCACCCCCCAGCATTGTGGGGCACCTGCCAGCAGGCCCCCACTCATGCCCCCTTGCACCCCCACCCCCCAGCATTGTGCGGCACCTGCCAGCAGGCCCCCACTCATGCCCCCTTGCACCCCCACCCCCCAGCAGTGTGGGGCACCTGCCAGCAGGCCCCCACTCATGTCCCTTGCACCCCCACCCCCCAGCATTGTGGGGCACCTGCCAGCAGGCCCCCACTCATGTCCCACTCATGTCCCCTTGCACCCCCACCCCCCAGCAGTGTGGGGCACCTGCCAGCAGGCCCCCACTCATGTCCCCTTGCACCCCCACCCACCAGCAGTGTGGGGCACCTGCCAGCAGGCCCCCACTCATGTCCCACTCATGTCCCCTTGCACCCCCACCCCCCAGCAGTGTGGGGCACCTGCCAGCAGGCCCTCACTCATGTCCCCTTGCACCCCCACCCCCCAGCAGTGCGTGGCAGCTGCCAGCAGGCCCCCACTCATGTCCCCTTGCACCCCCACCCCTCAGCAGTGTGAGGCACCTGCCAGCAGGCCCCCACTCATGTCCCACTCATGTCCCCTTGCACCCCCACCCCCCAGCAGTGTGGGGCACCTGCCAGCAGGCCCCCACTCATGTCCCCCAGCCAACACATCATCACAATCTAGATCCCTGGCCCTTATGGCCAGCCTCCACATGCCAAAGACCCACCCAAGTATTGCATCCACCCACATAGAAATGCCAATTTCATGATACAACCCCAATGGCAAGTATGTAAATGAACACATGTCCGTCACACACACACAATGGGTGCAATTATGTCAAAACCCATATCATGACACGCATGAAACCAATGAGATGATACCACACATCGAAGTATGAACAAAAAAATGTATTAAAAGCAACATGAATGGAATAAAAAACAAAGAAACGACAAAGGGAATTAAAAACGAATAGCTGCATGTCCGTAAAATAATGAAAAACAACAAATCATAATCCAAAAGGAAAGGTGTCCAAAGTCACAGTTCAAAAAATGAAATCCAAGGGAAAAACAAAAGTGAAAACCATTGCCCCATGGGGAAATGAAATAATAAAAAAGATGAATCCAGTAGTGAACTATATACAGAAGAACAATCCAGGGTCCATGATCCCAACTGAAAAAATGAAACCTATCAAAAATACTACCTAATGAAAAACTATATACAGAAAGGTGGTGCATTGTCCAAGCGCAACCAAAATAAAGAAAAAACCAAAGGAAACCTAACACTATCCAACTATTTACAAGGGCAGCGGGCAAGTCCAACGGCTCACATGTTGATGTTCCGGGCCAGGGCATCATCAAACTCCTGCTCGATGTCCCGGAGGCGGTCCTCTTCCATGGCCCCGAGGGTTCGCAGGGACGATGACATCTGGAACTCCAGGTCCCTGCGAATGGCCTTGAGGCACTCGGCCCGCCTCAGGGCCCTGCGCATGGAGTTCTCTGCCCTGACCATCGTGAGCCGTGCCTCTTCCGCCCGCTGCCGCTCCGCATCTATCGCATGGCCCAATCGCTGCCACACGGAAGACACTTCCCCTCCAGGGTCCTCCTGCCCTCCGGCCGATGCCTGCCCCTCCGATGATGAAGGCCCCGAGCCATCATGGCTCCCACCTTGTTTCTGCTGCTGCTGTGCCGCTGCCTGTGCCCTGGCTCCTGCTGCCTGCACATCCTCCTCCAGCTGGGGTGCAGTTGTTGAGGTGCCCACCCCTGCTGGATGTCCGACTCCCGACTGTGGCAGGGATGTGTCCTCCACCAGCCTGGCCGCAGGGTCAGAGGCAGCTCCACAGGGCACCCATGTGACACATGGGTGGGAAGATGGCACGGAGGACGACTGGTGCATAGAGGGTTCAGTTGAGGAGTGGGTCGGAACAAGGTCCACAAAACGGAGAAATCTGGCCATGGTGAACTGTCCCAGTGGCTCAACGCGGTCAACGAGCCATGCGAGAAGACGTGCAGTCTCCTCATGAAAAGACTGCAGGTCAGCTCGCATGGCATGTTGACGCAACGCCACCCCACCCAGGACAGGCTCAACCCGGTGCCGGATAGCCACATCCGCAGGGAGAGGAAGGCCAGTTGGTGTAAGCCAATCCCCTCCCTGAGAACGGGTCTGGACGTAGGTATCCCTGCTGGTGCAAGATGATGCAGTCACAGGATCGGGGACAGGATTACACACAGGCACCTCCGTGGCGGCCTTTGCTGCCTCCTGTCCCTGCCCCTGCACTGCACCACTAGCACCAGTGGAATCCCCACCTCCAGACCCCGTCTCTGTCCCTTGCACGGCCTCCTCCTCCACCAAACCCCCCACCAACCTGGATGACTCTGTGCCATCTTCCTCCGTTGGGCCCTGTGGGGTCTCAGCTGCCCCTTCGGCTGCCGAGGAGTCCAACTCCAACCTCCGCCTCTTGGACCTCCCCTCGGCGGCTGCGACCTGGGACGCGGCACCGGACTCCTCACTCCCCGACGAGATGACAACCTGGGAGGGGAGCCGGGTCTTGCGTCTACGGCTGGCGGTGCGATCCCTGCCGCTGTGCTCCACAGCACCTTCTCCGCCCTCTTCATCAGTTGACGCTGCAGACAGGGAGAGATAGGAGACAGGCATCAGGGCACTGTACAATGGACTCATACACACATGACAGTTGTACATGAGTGGCATTATCAATCCCCAACACACATGCCATTGCAACTCACACACATGAGCTATTCCACAGCCATATTGCAACAGCCAGCACCATCCATACACATACAAACAGCATGAGCAGCCAAAGGTGAGCCAGACATCAAATGAAACACAGGTAGTGCACTAGACATGCACACATGCCACCACAATTACATGCATGTGTACACCTCCGCCAACTGTCGCAGTGATGGGATGGGCATCCATGTCACATCTGGCAATCAGTCTTCTACATATCATTCTCACATGCATCCATGTTGCATCACTGTTGCACCTATGTCAAATACACATGCACATGTACACGGTGCAGATACATGCAGCTGGAACCAACATCCATGTGTGACACCACAACCATGCCAATTTACATACACAGTAATCAAAACATGTGTGCTCACACATCTGCATTTGGCCTGCATGCTTACCCACACATACACCATCCATGTGTCTCACACATGAAAGGACTTGCATGTGTCAGCCTCACATCCATACATGGCCCTACAAAACCACATGTACAACCTGCACACTACTGGCACACCACCACACGCACAGCTTCCAATCAGTATGCATGTACGTCGACTCCAGACGTGTCTGCCTCTCAAGGACCTGGACGTGGAGCGCTGGGCGTATGCGTTCCAGGACGCTCATCTGATGTTCCGACAGGTGGCCCCGGCGCCCCTTAGCATCCGCTGCCTTCAAGAGGCACCGGGCCTTGTTGAGGGTCCTGGACCTGAAGTCCTCCCAGCGCTTCTTGACATGTTGGAAGTCGCGGACTGTCACCCCCTCCGCGTTGATGGCAGTCACGATGTCCGTCCAGATCCGAGTCCGTCCTTCCTTCCTTGTCGGCGGCCGACCTTCCGAAGAGGGCATCATACTGCCCCAGGACTTGCTCCACCAGGACACCAACTTCGGTGGCAGTGAAGCTGGTGGCCCTCTGCCTCTCTGGCTGGGGGTTGCCAGTGGTGCCAGATGGTGTAGTGCCCGACATGGCAACCCCAGAGGCAGGTGTGGGTGGGCAACTAGGTCCTGGGCTGTGGAGCGATGGAATAGCAGTCGGGAGTCTTCGGTTCCAGCAGGGGTGGTCACAGCAACAGCATCCCGGGCTGACGTGCAGGCAGCAAATGGCAGGGCACGTGGGCAGCAGGCAATCAGGCAGCAGCAGATGGCAGGTGGGAGTGTGCTCGGGGCTCTGGGGGGCAGTAATTCGGCCTTCTGGGCAGGAGCGTGGTCTTTCGCGTGTGAACGCGTGGCCAGCTTGATACTGAGTGATTTGGCATGTGAAAATCTAGCACGTCAGCGTGTAATTTGAGGAAAGGCCCTTAGCACGTCAGCACGCGTACGCGATTTCATTGGACCAAAGGCCCTTAGCGCGTAAGCGCGTCTGACGTGCGCGCGCTGGCGTTTCCCTGAACCCGGGTGCATGTTACATGTCCAAGAACTGCACGTCCGAGGTTCAGCTCGTGTAATTGGAGGTTAGGCCCTTAGCGCGTATATGCGGAAGTGACGTTGGACGTGTGGGCCGGTTCAAAAGGCACGTGTAGGACGTAATTTCCTTGTACGTGCTTTTCGTGGAGAGCGAGCGGGTGGATTCTGTACTTCTTGTCGGTTCACACGCGATTTACTTCACAGCGTTTCTAGTTCGTACTCCCTGTTACCTCTGACAGCTTTTTTCTGATTTTCTGTTGGGCCGGTTTCCTCAAACAGCGTTCACTTCTTCTTTTGTCCCGTCTCCTCAGACAGTGTACAATTCTTCTTTTGGCGGGGGTGTTGCCAACGCGCACACGCTCGTATTTTTCACGCTCATTTTCCAGGCAGACGGTGAGTCGCGCACGTATTTACCAACTGTGCTTGCCCAGTGTGTCGCGTACCCCTTCAGAGGTCATTGTAGGCTGCGTGTAACACGCGTACGTTCATTTTTGTGTTTCTGTGTGCCACAGCGTAGTGCGGGTTCATATTTCCACGCACGTGGTCTACGAGGGGTTGCGTGCACGTTATTTTCTGTTTTTGGGGTGCCTGTGCGTTGCGTGACCCATCATCTTTCCCCAGGGGTCACATACAGCCTTGCTAGAGCACTAGGGTACGAATTCCATCTAGTACCCTACCCCTTTGACAACCAATTGCCCAGGACAATAGTTTACTCCAACTCCCATATGCACAACAACATCAGTGCCATGGTTGGGAGGCGACCAAGCGGTAAGGGTGGCAAAGGTGGCCGAGCCTCAAGAGGTGGCCGTGGTGGGCGCGGTAGGGGACGTGGCCGGGATTTGCAGGGTACCCCTAGCCCCCCCCATGTGTGGAGGACCAGTCGGGGACACCCATGCCCCCCCCCTCCATAGTTGAGGGAAACGTGGCTGACACCATCTCTGCTCAGCCCTTGTTGGACCGGCCCATTGTGGCACCTGACCTGGCAGAGGGTGGCTCCCAGGCTGACTTTCACGTCGCCAAGTCTAGGCCACGTGTGGCGGTGCAAGTTGGTGTCACCAGGCCACGTGGATCAGGGGCAGCTATGTCATCTGCTGCCCCGAGAAGGCAGGGTGGGTAGGCTGCAGGGGCAGCTGCAGCTCATCCACCCCAGCTCCGACTCTCCCAGCCAGGGCAGTGTTGGTCCCAGTCCATCTTGCTAACGTTCCCCCTGACTACGTAACACTTCAGCCAATGCCTGCACCAAGTCGCATGCTCAGTGTGCATTCCCACACTCCAACTACCCAGTCCACCGGTGCTCCTGCCCCTAGTGGCCAGAGCGGCGTAGGCCACTCAGGATCCCCACCACCTTCCAAAAAAAAGAGGAAGAGTGCTCGTCCACTACAGGCTGATCCCCCAGACACGGCTACGCAGTCCAGCACGCAAAAGAAGCCTAGCTTCAATGATGCCGAACGTGATGTACTTGTGCAGTATGTGTCCGCACATGACAGCGAAATGTTGATCACTTCAGGGTGCAAGACCACACCTGCTCAACGTCAGGCACACTGGCAGACCGTTGCGGACATCATAAATACCCTTGGATTAGTGAGGCGCATAGCTGGTGAGTGCTACAAGCGCTGGAATGACCTTAAGCGCAGGGCAAAGAAAAAGCTGGCCTCAAGTCATGCCGCTACTCTGGTGACTGGAGGTGGGTCTCCACAAGAGGACATTGAACTCAATGTACATGAGTCTGTTGCTGGGACCTACGTCACAGAGGAACAGATCCAAGGTGTGGGAGATCTGCCAGATTACGAGGCATTGTCCGGTGAGTGCACATGCATGTGTGTGTGATCCATGTGTATGTTGTGTGTGTGAGGGGTTCTGATTGAGTGCCAGGTGAGGGTGTGTGTGCCTGAGTGGTTTGGGTCACCCATGTGCTTCATCCAAAACATTCTGCGCCCCTGGATTTGGGTATTACAGTATCCCTTCTGCCCACAGTAGACTTTTTGTGCAACATCATGCCAGTTGCCCTTGAAGTGGCATCTTGCAACAACATTGTTCCGTATTTCTCATTGTTCATTCAGGCTGATTGTTTCGATCCCCCCACTTTTACTATGCATTTCTCAGCCCTATTGTCAAACGATATGCGACATGCCTATGGTACATGCCATCTGTGTGATGGCATGTGTCATGCATGTGGATTGGACATGCCACTCACAGGCCAATGTGTGATGGCTCTGCTAGCCAGCATGCAGCTAATGTGTTGCTCTTCCATCTTGGTGTCATCAGTGTCTGACAATTTCCTCCCCTTCAAACTCAGTGACAGTGCATGCATGGGAGGGTTATAGTCATGTGGGACATGTGTCAATCAAGTACTGGTTCTGTAGCTTGTGAGGCCTAATTGTGTGCCATGGTGCTAATGCCTGTTTCCATTTTTTGTCTTTCATGTTTCTGCAGGGGATGACACACTTGATGCTGTTGAGGGTGAGGAGATGGTGCAGACCCAGGAGAGATCTCAGGCACGACCGGGCACTAGTGGGGGACTGGGTGTGGTGGTGGGTGAGAGCCCACTCTTGCTGCAGACCGTTCTCTCCAGGGGCGTCTCTGGGTGCACCTCTCCAGACCTCTTTTCGGGTGTTGATTCGGATGATGAGACCTATGTGGCTTCGCGGGTAGGTGTTTCTGGGAGGGATTCTGTTCTGTCCGACCCACCTGCACCAGGGGTACAGTCCACTATGGGGATGTCAGTGTTGGTAGGTCCGCCTTTGGTGGTTACGGATGCAGGGCCACACTCCACAACATCTGATCCTGTTCCTGGGCCAGCAGATCAGAGGGGGAATGCAGTCCTGCAGCCTCAGGCAGTGCCGACACAGCAAGGCACAGTTTGCCTTGCCCCAGACAGGTGTGGTTCCCGCCAACACGGTGGCCGTACGCCACCAGGAAATACCGCATGGGAGAAATCCATATACGGTATGGCAAACCAACAGGCAGCAGCATCTGAGATGATGGCTCAAGCTATGGAGAGGGTGGCCACTTCCACTGTCCCCCCAGAAAGGCAGATGGAGCAACTACAGCAGGCAACAGACTCCATTTGCCAATCACTCAGGGAGGACATGTTGGCGTCCAACAGGGACAGATGGGCGGCCCTGGATACTCTGCGGGAAGCCATTTCTTTAGAGTCCCAGGGCCAGAGGGAAGCCCTGAGGGTAGAAGTCCGTCACCTCAGGCAGACTCTTGTGGAGCTTGAGGCTTCCACTGTCACGAGGACAGAACAGCTGCTGGAGCGGGTCACACGTACGCTTTCAGCAGAAGTGCAGGCAACTCGGGAGGAGGTCCGGGCATCACGTCAGGTGGTGCATGGGGATCTCCGCACCATATTCCTCCAGAACGATACCTTCCACACCCGCATGCTTGCTGCCATGGAGGACCAGACTAGGGCTTTGCGTGGGCTGCCTCCCATAGTACCACCACCTCCTGTGGCGGCAGCAGTACAGGGTGATGAGAGCGACCACAGCGATTCTGAATCTCTCACGATAGTGTAGCCGTGCAGGCCATGAGCCCATGGAGGTGTTTTTTTTTGCAACATCCACACAGGTGGCTGTTGGTGTGCACCTTGTCCTCGGACCTCCTGGGTGGCCTCCCCCAAACCCCCTGGCCCCCACATGGCCATTTTTGATTTTTGAGTTTTTGTTACATTGTGTTGTCTTGTGTGGCTCCCGTGGGCATCCACTGTATTCCGGCTGGACACATGCAGGCTTGTCCTGAGTTTGGGTTAGATGCTTGGGTTTGTGAGACACACACCCCTCCTGCTTCCCATTACCATGGGCTTGCAAAGGGTGTGCCCAAGTGACAGTAACTTACTCAGTGACGTTGGACTCCCATGACATGTGTGGGCAGTCTGTAGTCAATACTGTGTATACATTCCTAGTGCATATTGTTGTAGTATTGTACACTGCATGGTGTATTGATGTGTGCTTGTGCATCCATGTCTCCCTTCTAATTTGCAGGTTAATTCCTCATGTCTTCACAAGGCCGTCTACTTTGGAGATGGAGTTCATGTTGTAAGCAGTGCACTTCCAGATTTGCGTGGCACCAACACTGTACAGTTGGAAGTGGTCGATGTGCTAGCATCACCAGGTTGTAAGACTACGTATCCTTTAACTTAGTACTGTCATGTGAATGCTATGTTTGGGGTGGCTAGCTGCATTGTATTGTGGTAAGTCTTTGGTCATGTGTGTTGTCAGTTCTACATTAATGGGAGCATATTGTGTGTGGCCATTTTCCATTCGGGACACTGTCCTTTGTGACACTTGTCATGTTTTGGGGATTCCTTTGTTTGCTCTCACATAGCATGACATGCCATGGTGTGTTGGGTGGCGGTGCTGGGGAGGTGTTGGGTGACATGGCACTGTTGTCATGTTGTATCTTGCAAGGGGGTAATGATTTTAGCAGCATAGAAGTGTGTCTTTTGATGACACAGCATTGGTGGTGTTTGTGTAGGTAGGCACACAATGGAACACTACCAGGTGAACAATCTCAGGCTGGTATGGTTGTGACAGTTGACTGTCACTTGACTGATCATTGATAGTCAGCTGGTACGTGCCAGGGCTGTGTGCACTCCACAGGGGTGTGATTTTAGGTGAAGTAATTAGCCACCAGCTACGTACGGTCTGCCTCCCCCGTGCCCTTTCCCCTCCCATGCGCAGCGGGCGTGCATGTGGTTGGGGATGTGGGGGCACCACCATGTCCACGGGGAGGCCCCGGCGTGTTGCAACGTTGTGCAGGACACATGCTGCCACTATGATCCTGCACACTACTGGGGGAGCGTATAACAGCTGCCCGCCAGAACGGTCAAGGGAGCGAAAGCGTGACTTGAGCACTCCGAATGTGCGCTCCACTATTCCCCGGGTTGCAATATGGGCTGTGTTGTATCTTACCTCGGGTGGCATGGTGGGGTTCCGAATTGGCGTCATCATGTGGGTGCTCAGAGGGTAGGCACTGTCCCCTGGGAAGGTGGTGTAGGGTATCATTAGTGGGGTTGTGACATTACTCAGTATCTGACATGCATGCATGTGCTGTGGCATTTATACTCACCAATCAGCCATGTACCGCCATGCCGACCAGCTTCTAGGTCCCGGTTTAGGGTTGACATTCTGTAAATGAAACTGTCGTGGGTGGACCCTGGATAGTTGGCATATACTGAGGTGATGATTCCCTTGGAATCACATACTACCTGGACGTTGATGGAATGCCAGTGCTTGCGGTTTCTATAGATGTGCTCAGATGCCCTGGGGGGACGTAGAGCCACATGGGTGCAGTCAATGGCACCTAGCACTTTGGGAAAGTGTGCCACCCCGTAAAAATCCTGGATGACAGCCTGCCTTTCTGCAGGTGTTCTGGGCAGGTATATGTGCCTGCGTACTGATGGGCGTGCAGTCATGATGGCCAAGACCTGGTGTAGGCAGCGTGACTGTGTGGCCTGTGACACCCCCCCCCACTATGGCACCTGTCTGCTGAAATGATCCAGTGGCCAAGAAGTGCAGTACATTAAGGACCTTCTCCAGGGGGCTGAATGCTTGGGAGCAGAGGGTGGGTGATGTGAGGTCATCCTCCCAGTCACTGACCAGGTCGAGTATTATGTGAGGTAGAAACCTGTACCTCCCATACACGTGGTCATCGGGCATCCCAAAAAGGCTGGTTCTGGGTGTAAAAATTCTGGCCCTGACTATCCTCCTCCTCCTCCTGCTGTATCCCACGGTCACTGCTGCTAGGAACGGTGTATTCATTCTGGCGTCTGAGCTTGTTTGTTGTTTGCGTGTACATTTATGCTGCGCGGGTCGACGTACGCCTGCTTTCTGCTTGCGTACGTGTTTCCGGATTAGCGCATCTTTTTTGGCGTGTGGGTGTTCCGCGCATTTGCCTCCTGTACTTCCACGCCCACCACAGTAATACACGTACCCCGCTCGCCCAGGCCCAATCGCGTGTAAGACTTCCCGCGAGCCCCTGAAGTACACGTACCCCGCTCGCCCAGACACAATCACGTGTAAAACTTCCCGCGAGCCCCTGAATTACACGTACCCCGCTCGCCCAGGCCCAATCGCGTGCAAAACTTCCTGCGAGCCCCTGAAGTACACGTACCCCGCTCGCCCAGGCACAATCGCGTGTAAAACTTCCCGCGAGCCCCTGAATTACACGTACCCCGCTCGCCCAGGCACAATCGTGTGTGAAACTTCCCGCGCACCCCCGAAATACACGCTATTTTTGACACAGCGGGTGTCCGTGTTTGTTGCGTACCCCTTTGCACGTCATTTGTCCTAGAGGGCAACAGCATGGGACATTCATCGGAGCTGTATATACGGCTTTTTGTTAGCGCACATTTTTTTAATGCGCAGGGACGCTACCGCCTACCTTCGTGTGGCGGACATGTGTTGATGTACATAGTTGACTTTTGGTTTGTGTCGTGGGATCGCCATTTCACTGCTGGGGGTGGGTGTGCAAGGGGACATGAGTGGGGGCCTGCTGGCAGGTGCCCCGCATTGCTGGGGGGTGGGGGTGCAAGGGGACATGAGTGGGGGCCTGCTGGCAGGTGCCCTGCACTGCTGGGGGTGTGGGGGTGCAAGGGGACATGAGTGGGGGCCTGCTGGCAGGTGCCCCGCACTGCTAGGGGGTGGGTGTGCAAGGGGACATGAGTGGGGGCCTGCTGGCAGGTGCCCCGCACTCCTGCTCGGGGGTGGGTGTGCAGGGGATATGAGTGGGGGCCTGCTTGCAGGTGCCCTGCTCTGCTGGGGGGAAGGGGGTGCAAGGGGACATGAGTGGGGGCCTGCTGACAGGTGCCCTGCACTGCTGGGGGGTGGGTGTGCACGGGGACATGAGTGGGGGCCTGCTGGCAGGTGCCCCGCACTGCTGGGGGGTGGGTGTGCAAGGGGACATGAGTGGGGGCCTGCTGGCAGGTGCCCTGCACTATTGGGGGGTGGGTGTGCAAGGGGACATGAGTGGGGGCCTGCTGGCAGGTGCCCCGCACTGCTAGGGGGTGGGTGTGCAAGTGGACATGAGTGGGGGCCTGCTGGCAGGTGCACCGCACTCCTGCTGGGGGGTGGGTGTGCAGGGGATATGAGTGGGGGCCTGCTGGCAGGTGCCCTGCACTGCTGGGGGGAAGGGGGTGCAAGGGGACATGAGTGGGGGCCTGCTGGCAGGTGCCCTGCACTGCTGGGGGGTGGGTGTGCAAGGGGACATGAGTGGGGGCCTGCTGGCAGGTGCCCCGAACTGCTGGGGGGTGGGTGTGCAAGGGGACATGAGTGGGGGCCTGCTGGCAGGTACCCGGCACTGCTGGGGGTGCAAGGGGACATGAGTGGGGGCCTGCTGGCAGGTTCCCTGCACTGCTGGAGGGTAGGGGTGCAAGGGGACATGAGTGGGGGCCTGCTGGCAGGTGCCCCGCACTGCTGGGGGGTTGGTGTGCAAGGGGACATGAGTGGGGGCCTGCTGGCAGGTGCCCCGCACTGCTGGGGGTGGGTGTGCAAGGGGACATGAGTGGGGGCCTGCTGGCAGGTGCCCCGCACTGCTGGGGGGTGGGGGTGCAAGGGGACATGAGTGGGGGCCTGCTGGCAGGTGCCCTGCACTGCTGGGGGGTGGGGGTGCAAGGGGACATGAGTGGGGGCCTGCTGGCTGGTGTCCTGCAAGCTGGGGGGTAGGGGTGGAAGGGGACATGAGTGGGGGCCTGCTGGCAGATGCCACGCACTGCTGGGGGGTGGGTGTGCAAGGGGACATGAGTGGGGGCCTGCTGGCAGGTGCCCCGCATTGCTGGGGGGTGGGTGTGCAAGGGGACATGAGTGGGGGCCTGCTGGCAGGTGCCCTGCACTGCTGGGGGATTGGGGGTGCAAGGGGACATGAGTGGGACATGAGTGGGGGCCTGCTGGCAGGTGCCCTGCACTGCTGGGGGATGGGTGTGCAAGGGGACATGAGTGGGGCCTGCTGGCAGGTGCCCCGCACTGCTGGGGGGTGGGTGTGCAAGGGGACATGAGTGGGGGCCTGCTGGCAGGTGCCCCACACTGCTGGGGGGTGGGTGTGCAAGGGGACATGAGTGGGGGCCTGCTGGCAGGTGCCCGGCACTGCTGGGGGGTGGGGGCGCAAGGGGACATGAGTGGGACATGAGTGGGGGCCTGCTGGCAGGTGCCCTGCACTGCTGGAGGGTAGGGGTGCAAGGGGACATGAGTGGGGGCCTGCTGGCAGGTGCCCCGCACTGCTGGGGGGTGGGTGTGCAAGGGGACATGAGTGGGGATGGGTGTCGCTGTTTGTCGCGTACCCCTTTGCACGTCATTTGTCCTAGGGGGCCACAGTATGGGACATTCATCAGAGCTGTATATTCGTGCTTTTTTGTTAGCGCACATTTTGGCGCCCCTTTTTTTCCAGCGCAGGGACGCTACCGCCTGCCTTCGTGTGGCGGACAGGTTTGGGTCAGTGTGCGTCTTTGCCCGTGCGCTGGTTTGCCCTATTCGATTCCATGAATACGTGTTGTAGGCGAGCGTGTGGGCGTTCCGCGCACTTGCCTCCTGTACTTCCCCCGTGACACCCACATTTTCACGAGTTGTTCCCCATTCCGAGTGTTACGCCCCGTGTTCCGCCTACTTTTGTTATGTGCGCCGCGCTATGTGCGCTTTCGCTGTGGCCTTAGCGCACGCCGTTAGATGACCTGTGTGCCGCGCACTTTTTCAGCGCACATCCCTGATTTTACTCGCGCACGGACTTCCATGAATAGATGTGCGCTGGTTTCCCTGCGATTTTCGCTTTCACTGCGAAACGCACGGTTTCGCACGCTTGCGCCGAAATTTTCGGCGCACATTAATTCCATGAATCGGCCTGTATAACTTTAAGAAAAACGCATGGTAAAACAAATTGTATGCTGACATAAACGATAATGATGTGCTTTATGAGCGTGGTAGCACCAATATCAACAGCCCTAATATTATGGTGGGTAGAAACAATACACCCATTGGAAATGTTTTTACCAATAATTAATATATCCACTACTGAAAGCCCGGTTCAGGTGATCACTTATACCCTACCCCCAATGGAAGAAAAACACAAGGAAGGTTTTGGGAATAATACATTATTATTAATCATGAACATGACACATGCAATTCTGAAGAAAACAAACTGCTGGGTATGTGCCCATTTACCACAGCATGCTGGGAAAGGAATAGGGTGGTATGTGCAGCCGTTACCATTAAGTTCTGCATGTAGTGCATCTTTAACTGCAATGTTCTATGGGAAATGGAATGAGAGTAGTACGGGTCAATTGGACAGAACCAACATGAATGAGTTTGAGGAGATAAGTATGAAGCCTGTGGGTTGTTCCATTTTCCATAAAGCACAAGTAATAGCCCCAGAGCCCACGAGGAAAAGCACACATAAAATAACACAACAAAATAGACGAGATAGATTGTCCCCGCCAGAAAAAACATCTGTAATGACATTTCGTGTAAGAACAGAAGGGAACAAAGATGCGATTCCCCCATTTTACACGGTGAATTATAGCCCAAGAACTGTCCCGTTTTGCCTGAAAAAGAAAGGATCTTTTTCAGTCTCCTGGTTGTATGAATACGGTGGTACTAAAATGGGAAATAGAACCAGTATACGTAGGTGATCCAGTTTATTTTATATGTGGAGAGAAAGCATACCCTTGGTTGCCCAGAAACTGGGGAGGTACATGTTATCTTGGGCTATTGTTCCCAAGAGTATTCCTCTTGGAAACAGCAGCCATGGCCAAATTATCCAGAACTAGAGTCAAAAGGACTGACGACTGTGTTTTAATAGCAACTGATGTAGCAAAATCATTCGTTCCATTCTTAGGACAGATAGTGAACTCCTATAATATAAGGCAATTGTCCAGGATCCTAAAGAATACAATAAACACAACAACAGATATATTATTCAACATGACGTTGGAAGAAAGAGGAATCAGGTTAATGACGCTGCAAAATAGAATGGCTCTTGATATAATCCTGGTTGATCGTGGAGGAATTTGCAAAATAGTGGGATCAGCATGTTGCGCTTATGTCGATGACTATTCCCCCACGATCTTTGAAGCAATAAAGAAAATGCACGTTCTAAGCTCTGAACTCCCCACAGGAGAAGGGAGCTGGGACATAGGATCTTGGTTTTGGGGAATACTACGATCTTGGGAATGGAAGCTGATCTCGATACTAGTGGTGGTGTTAGGAATATTCCGAACGTGTTGTTGTTGTATACATTGTTTACCCATAGTTTGTACAGAGGTAACAGAGGGATGTACGGAAGGATGCATGCAAATGATAAGAAAGAAAAAACAACCTCATGATCGAACTAGCCCAGACCAAAATGAGATGAGAGTAATGAAAGAGTTGATGGCAATAGATATTACTGAAGGCAATGATGACCACGATAGCATGCGAGATTCAGACATAAGTACTTCAGATTCATCATCACTAGAGGCGGTTTCAATAAATAGATGAGACGTTTGGCATACGGCCAAAGGAGGGTTTGTCAGTCTAGAAATCTAATTCGAGATCGCAAACGTATTTTGGTGGCCGTGGGCCAACCGTCTCATGCACGATACGACAGAATATAGGTTTTCGAGTGTTCTAATGAACAGCCATTTTGATGTAACAAGAATCGCCATTTTATTTTCTAACCTTTGCTCATTGCTTTCTGTTCCTATTGCTTCGCAGTATATTTTTCGCTTACACTGCTTGACTGAGGAACAATGCCGTCTGTATATGAAAAGGACAAGGCCACAGGGCCGAGAGGATAACAAGAGTTTCGCTGAAACACAAACGTAGGCAGCGCCAGGAAGAATGCCCGGCTCCCTCCTTAATGTAGCCTTGAAGCAGAACCTCAGGGCATTTAATCATTTCACAGCTGCCAGCCAGTCTCGTTATATGGTAGAATATGTTAGAATAATACAGCTAAAGGCTTGAATTATGCTTTTCTAACGGCCCCCTTTGCTGAGCCCGCTAAGAGCATGTCGGCTCCCAGGATGCAAATAGCACCTGATAGATAGTAAGGTCCGGAATGTAACCCCCTCTGCATGTAGCTCGCTTCCAAGAACAGAAGCGCCATGTTCTCTTCAATAACCAAAAGATGCCTACGCACTCACAAATTGCAAATTGTTACTAGAATAGATGTTTGAAGGTGTCATAGTGGCCGGAGATGTCCATCGTCACACCAAGTTCAAAGAAACCCAATGAAGAGGGGTGTTAACCATGACATAGCTGATTGTTTGATATGCATTTTGTTTATATGTAACTGATGTACGTAATTCACTCTCTTGCGTCCCACGTCGCGGGGCGTTGAGACCGAGTTGGCCAACTGAGACTTTTGCTTTGCAATAAACCCTAGCTTTGGGAATACAACCTCGTGTCTGGCGTCTCTATCGTGTGTGGTGACTCGCCTTGTTTCCATAGACGTCAGGGTCCCCTAGGGGCCCCTTTCACGACCACCCCCCCCCCAATCGATCACTGGCAAACACAATCTGGAGCTGCTACTGCAGGAGCTGACCTTTGCTCCTTGGGGCACTTTGGTGATGGGCTGCCCTGGGAGGCTGTGTTAGGGAGAATTCTCTCTTTAGGCTGAATTTCCTAACCTAGTGAGTCCCCCAGCAGCTTTGCTGGATTTCTGGAGTTTGTTTTTTTCTCCTGCCAAGAGTGAGTCTCTTTTTCTCCCACTCTTGGACATGATTTATGGTATTCCTTTGACTGGTAAGGTGTTTTATGGGCTATTGGGTCCTTTACTCCATAGGGTCTCATGTGTTTTTACTATGTGTGTTACACAGCACCCTCCGTGCAGTAACACAGGGGTGTCATAGTGACACCCCACCATAGACTCCATACCCTGGGACTGACTACTGTCTCCCAGGGCATGTAAAGTCACCATTGGCTTTACTAGTCCCAAATTATTAACAGAAACCAGTACAAACCATCATATTGTGGACATACTGGTCGGGGCAATTCGATTGCCCCGGGGTCTGTTAGTCGAGGGGGCACGTCTCCGTCCCCCCTGATCGAGTTTTGGCTGGTGGCAGTGGAAACTACTTTTTATATTCGACCGCGAATATCTCCCTATGGGATTTTCCCATTGTTTGAGGCTACCAACTTTAATTATTTAATTCTCATAGCCTCGAACATACCGCCGGTTTATTTAATTAATATTAATTCTCCGGTTGGTATTTTTTGCCAAGACCCGATTCAAAAATGGCATTTGTGTTCACTTCTGTGACTCCAACCCAAGTTGAGCCCTTTGTTCCACTTTTTGGCGGGCTTCTCCACAGAAGCCTCCAAAAGTAGTGCCACTCTGTCTGGGTACCACAGGGGGTGTGGGAGGGGGTTTAGGCACCCTGGACTGAGTTACCTTGGTAACTCAAGTCGCACTCTTGTGTGATTGGCCCAAGTGGTGAGCCGGCCGGCTCACCACTTAGCATGTTTGATTGACAGCTAGGCTGAGTGAATGTGGGTATGCTGCATAAAAGCAGGGCTTTGGGGACTGGAACTTCAGAAGTCGCCACAGGACCTGAGAATCCGACGAGGGAGAAGCTGAGCCGACCTACCACGACGACACCACCGGTGGAGCCCTGCAGAACCGACTCACCACTTCCCGACGACAGAGAAGATCTCCCGGCTGGAGAGGCTTCTTCCCCTGACTGGTGGGCACAACCAGTTTACCTTTCTTTCTTCGCACCCCAGCCTGGTTTGTGGACGAACTGCCCGTGCCAAGCACCCCGGCAGCCGGATAGCCACTCACCAGTGAACCGCGAATCAACGGACCGCTCCTTGTACCTGAGAAACCCTGCGGCTGGTTTCTTCCCTGGCAGTGCAACAGACTCATGTCTTTCTCCACGAAGAGATCCTCTCTTCCCTCGGACGAAGCACCGACTTGCACCCGCTGCCAGGAACAACTGCCCCCGCTGGAGTGTTCTCACCACTTTAAGGTACCCTGTCAGCCAGGCCTCCCTTTCTAAAGATTGCTACAAGGTAATAATAACTCCTTAACCTTCTGGACTGGGCTGGCCGCCTTGACCCTCTAACTGGTCCCTTTCTTTGATCCAACTCCTTTTGAACCCTTGCAAGACTTTTGTGCACTGCAACCGTGTGACCTCGGACACATTTCGTTTCGATCCTCTTAAAGGGGATCCAGCCTACTGACTCTGAATTCACGGTTTTACTTTGCCTTCCTCTCTTGTTCTGTTCTTGTAAAAGTGTTGGGATCTGTTTCAATTTGTTCTCTGCTTTTCTCTCCCTTTTTAAAATGAACTATTAGAGTGCCATCTACGTTAAGCGCTCACCGCTGTCTGAAAATAAGTGGGGCTTTACTTAAGACTTGTCTAATATTCTTTTAAGGGAGTGTATATCTTGTAGTGACCGTGTTTCTGAATTGCTTACTATTAGTGCCTGTCTGTTTTTCTAGATGTGGTTTTAAATAAATAATTATATCTCTTTTACACCAAGCCCTGGTCAGTGTTTACTTGTTCTATTGTGTGCTCTTGACCTATTGTGAATACTCTGTATACTGCCTAACTCTTCTTGAGGGAAGTCTGACTGCTCAGCCACAGCTACCAATTGAATCTGTGTGGTACAGACTGCTACCAAGTGGGTTTACTGCCAAACACCTGTAGTCTTAAATCTTTTGCATTGGTCCCAGAGGGAACTGCACAGGTTTCTGCCTAAGAGGCTGTACTAATGAGGTCAGCAGCCAATGGAGGGCGGGGGCAGGGGGGGAACAACACAATCCAGAAAGTGGGTGGAGGAGGGGGAGGCAAGCACTTGGAGCATGGAAAAAAGAAGAGAAACAAGCAAGGACAAATTAACACTAAAAGGGGGTCGGGGGCACAGGGAGAATGTGTCACCAATCACCTGCACTCTGGTGCCACAATGAACATGTTGCCGAGGTACTTGTATCAGTGTACGGCACTCCCGTTGGAGGTCCTGCAGAAACCCTTAATGAGACTTCAGCAACAGGTCTTCCAATTTATATGGTGGGGGAAAAGGCCTAGAACTCCCAAAACGGGGATGATGGGTGATGCGCGTCTAGGAGGGATGGGAGTTCCTAATCTGCGCTACTGTCAGGCAGCAGAGCAACTGGCGCACGTATTCGCCCGGAAAAGGCCCACGGATCACTCTGTGGGTGGAGCTAGAGCAAGCTCAACTCCCGCTGCCCCTCTGCTCCCTGCCATTCACCTCCCAACAGGCGCAGAAACAATGGCCCCAACTCGACTCCTCCACGAAGACAATAGTAAGGGATTGGGACTGGGCAAGGAAGCAGGCGGGTATCCCATCAGGGTTGGGCCCACACCCCCCCCCATCTTTCACAACCCGGACTTCACCCCAGGCCCCCCAGCCCTCAGACATTCGCCGGTGGTTGCAAGGGGACCTACACCGCATTTGAAAACTCTTTGAGAACGGGTCTCCCCTAACCTTTGCATATTGCATAAGAAAGTTTATCTTAACGGAGGCCGATCGTTATAGGTATGCCCATATCAGACATTGGACAGTCCATCCCTTGATTCGGGGGGGGGGGGGGCAACTCTGGAACTAAGGGCCATTGAACACGCTGTATTAGAGGCAGGGCTGGACTGCCCCACCGGGACACCGGGACATCCCCCGGTAGGCCTCTGGCCTATAGGGCCTCTTTTTGAGCGGAAGGATACATGTGTTACACATCGCGTGACTCCGCCTGGGTGGTTTTCCTTGAATTGGCTGCCACCACTGAACTAGGCTGAGGCACTGTCATTTTTTTTTTCCCCAGGCAGCATCTGGGCTGGGCCCGCACCTGCGCAGGGCCCCCTGGGCTGGGCACCAGATTGGAACCGCACGTGCCCTGCGGAGGCACCGTCATTTTTTTTTTTCTTCCCAGCAGCTGGGCTGGGCGGGGCCCGCCCCTGCGCAGGGCCTCCTGGGCTGGACACCAGATTGGAACCGCACGTGCCCTGCCTGCAGCCCAGCCTGCTGCACAGAGTGCACACATTAGCAGGCAATGCAGGCAGGCAACTGGTCCGGACTGCATGAGGCCCGGCAATGGCAAGCCACAAGATCGATCGATTGTCACGTAAGAAGCGAGACACACACTGCACGTTGATGATATGTATCTCGACTCGAGATATATATCATCAACGTGCAGTGTGAGATTGTCAGTAAAGTTAACTTGCTGCGCTGCCTGGCCAGCCTTCAAATAATTCCCCAGAGCCCTGTTATTGGGCCGTAGACAAAACCGACTCTGCAGACTCACAAATCCTGGATAATTATGGGATGCATGTTTGCAATTGCAGCTCAGTAATAAGCTGCACTTGACTTCCAGTGTCTGACATGTAGCAAGCAGCAGGGACCTTCTCCCTGGGGGACCGTCACCCTCCTCACTAAACGCCCACACTCTGCCGCTGGAGCACATACTAGGCTGTCCTTGCACCAGACTGGAGAATGAATGACTGACTCAAGATCATAGCGCTGTGAGTCGCATTATTCTGGCCTGCCTTCTGAAATCCAGTACACTCACTTGCCATGTGTGTAGATGTGGCGGAGGTCAGGACCCGCCTGGCGGAGCGCTGGCGCAGTGTGGGTGTGGGGGTTGGGGGGGTCCTGAAAATTTACTTTCTTGTGGGAATGGCCACGGAAGCTGGCAGAGGGTGGAAGTAGGGTGATGTGTTGCAGACATATAAAAGGACCGTTGTCAGCCTCCAACAAGTTTGTATTTCATCTTAAAAATTATATAATGCTCAAATGATGTAATGCTCCCTAATGCATTGCCTTTCGTGGTGCAGTACACAGCACCCTTTCTTGACACACTGCAGCTGTGGGTGCATTCTGAAGGTCGGAGGGCGTGAAACAGGCATCTGCGTGCCAGATCTAGCATAAGGCCTTGGATTTCCACGTAGCCTGTGAGCCAGAATTCCCTGGGGTGAAATTGTATGACCTTTGGCAGAGCATGTGGGTTCCTTGTCCAGCAGCACGGGGAGCTGTAGAGGAAACTGTGGCATTAAATGCAACAGCTCGTTTAACCGGAGATAAATCCTTTTCTATTGATGCTCGTAAGACTTTTTTTGAGATATCGACATAAGCATGTCACTGGTGTTGTTCCCATTATCTCACTACGTTTCTCATAAGTTCTTATAAACTACTGGCTGGAGCTGATGCTGATCTTGCCAGAGCACGGTCTGCATAGAATTCACGTGTGCACCTGTGTCAATGGAGTGGAGGTCCTTGCCCAAAGATTCTCTGTACCAAGAAAGGTGATCAGAGGGAACATTTCGAGGGAGAGATGGGGTGGTTGTGGGCAGTGGTGTCTAGATGGAGTTTATGGCTCAGAAACCTGCCTGGGGTGCTTTGGCGAGCTGTGGGGAGGGGGGACAGAGAGGGACGTGTGCAACCGATCTACATGCAGTCCACAGGTTTGAAGCACGACTGGTTTTCACTCTCCTGAGGTGCTTAAAATGCTTACTATTGTACAGCCTAATAACAGCCCAACTCATCATGTAAGTTCCAACAGAACATACACCGGGCTGTGCATTACATAAAAGGTGCTTGTTGTGAGCTTTATTGATATTGCACATTGTATATGTTCAGCAGTGCTTTGCAAGTGGGGTATTATCAGGGGTTTTATGGAGCTTTTGATTATTATCAGGGCTGACTCTTCCTTTCATCGTTCAGAAGTTGATGACATGATTGCTATCGAAGAGGGCCAGCACTAGCTGGTATTTACAGTGCTAAGAAGTCATTACAAGGTGACAGGAAGCTCTGTATAAATGGAACTTCTATGTGTCTGTGCGTGAGGCCTCAGGGTGACTTAGATGGCACTGAATGGGACGTAATAGGTAGTTGGTTTTCTTTGTAATTGACTTGCTAATTGTGTTGTCTCCATACCGTGGTAGTGCAATCAGGAGTCTTTTTACAAAAGAACTGTGTGAGGATCAGATCAGAGATGCATTCAGGGTCACCTAGGTTTAGATGTGAGTGAGATGATAATGTGAGCAGAAGAGTGTGTAATGTCGATGCTGAGGTGTTTATTGAGAGCCGAGCACATCGTATAATGGGGAATCCATCTCATTGAGATTTTGAGGGTGACTGGCGTCTTTTGAGGTGCATGCAACCTGACCTACAACATAAAGTTCATGCGTCTCTGTCTGATTTACTGACTCCTACTTCATTACTGAGCTGCTTGTGTGAGAGGACTGATGCATCTCACGGGTTTCATTAGAATGAGCTCTGCTGTAGCACTGCATTACTTAACCCTCAGTCTTCTCAAACCTATTAAACTCCTGGTGGCAACATTACGCAGACGGAGTGAAGGCGATATGACATCTTGGAGTTGGTTGAAAGGAAATTGAAAAAAAAGACTGATAGACACAAGCTTTACATTTTCTTTTCTGGTACTGAGACTAGTAATGACGCCCAAGTGTGTTGGTACATTTGTTAGTGAATTGTTGTTAACATAGCCCTTTCGACAAAGCATTTTGCATAAAATATTTCCATGAACAATTATTACCCAGCCCAGGGCCGGCCCTAGGATTTTCTGGGCCCTGGACTACATAAGATGTGCGGGACCCCTTATTTGCATGAATGGTGACCCGTGATATTACAGAAACTTATATCACGGAATAAGTCTTTAATACACACAGGTATCATAGGAAGTTACATTAAAAACATGTTGCCATGAGTAAGGCAGGAGACCAATACAATGAGACGTCCAGTATATGATTTGTCACTGTTAACATTTACCCATATGGCAATATCAGGAGAGAGGCTTTATTTTGGGGTGGCAAACAAAATGAGAAGGGACCCTTATCAATGTACCCCCTGAGCCTTCACTGGATGGGATGAGCAGGCCACAACTGTTTGGCAGGATGCAGGAATTGAAAGGCGAAGCAGGGGATCCCATAACAGAACATTGCAACGGCAACTGAGAAGGTTAGGTGACTGCTGCTGAGATGTTATCTTTATATCTTCTTGTAAATCATATGGCTTTTTTTCCCATTACTGCTGCAAAATGTGGAGTAAAATGAGGTGTTTTAACTAGGAGATGCGTACGGCTCCCTCACATCACTAGGTGTGGGGACTGCTGGCCCGATCGCAAATATCAAAAGCTGGCACCTATCAATATACGCACAGTAAGTGTACATATCTTAAAGGGAAATATACATGTTTGGATCACTTGACCTTTCCCCTTAGAAAAAAGTGCATCACACAAAAGAGCAATGGCATTAAAAAAACATTAATCAACACCAGAAAAATGACATGAGAGGGTAGATTTTCCCAAAAGTACGCTGGCAAAGTGTAAAAGGTGCCCACCTTTTAATCCCAACAATCTATAGTGAAATATACCTAGTAAAACAAAATCCCAGTTATGTGGTCTTGTGGGTAAGCGTCTGCACTTGGTACATGATAACCTAGGTGAAATCCTTGTAGTCAAACACTTGAGCAAGTTTTCCGGACTAAAAGACACCCAAGCAGGGTAGCAGCCCCCCTCGGAAAAAAGTGTGCCCACCCACATGTATCCTCTAGTTGTGCCCTGAAATACAATGAGAGAAAATAACCTCTCCAGGATTACTTTTATTCAGACCGATATTGCACTTGTGGTTTGTCCCTCTATCATTGAAGATGTACTTTTTGGTAACTTATTTAAAAGATGACCATTTAATCCATATATGTTTAAAAGCTGCTTTAAATGCACTCATTTTGACTCATTTTCATTTTCTTGGGGGATACTCTGAATCCGCTCATAGAAGAGTTGGGCTCACATGCTATGCTCGCTCGCTGGGTGAAATATGGGGCCACTTTGAAAAAATATTCCAGGGCCACTTTTGGTTCCCAGTCCAGCCCTGCTCATCAAGTAGGTTATCAGGCTTCAAAGGCCACCAAATCCAGGTGGATCGTCTCTTGTATTATGGAGTCATACAAACTCCAGAGCAAACCAGTTCTTAAAGGATTGCATGCTCAAGCAGTTCGGGCCAAAGCAACAACCGTGGTCTACCAGAGAAACATTCCACGGGAAGTCATTAGTAAAGCAGCAACCTGGTCGGTCTTCCCACTCTGAATTCTGCAGACACTACTGCATGGATACTGCAGCCAGATCAAATGCTAGATTTGGGTAGCCAGTTTGCAAAATCTTTTTGCCTCAAATGGGTTTCCTACCACCCAGGCAGATTAATGCTTCGTAATATCCCATAAGTATGGTGGAAAGGGGACAGGACATAGGACTAAGAACAATGTACTCACTGTAGTGACTTCTGTACTCTTAGTCCCTTTTCCGCCATGCGCCCGACCCGTCCTCCTATAATTATTAGTCTATTTTCCTATCTTGCTGTGCCAAGGACTGACTGTTGTCACCGGTAGGTCAGAGTCAGAAGGGTTAGCCACGCCCATGCATCTGTGCCTTCGAGGCAATACGATACATTTAAAAGGGAAAATTATTTGTGCTGTGCCAAAAGTGTCCAGTTTCCTCCCATAGGACAGACACTCATTAGTATGGAGGAAAGGGGACTAAGAGTACAGAAGTCACTACTGTGAGTGATTTATTATTTTCCGGGCATTGGGAATGGATTGGATTTCCCGGCTAGGACTCCCACAGGTGAGAGGGATGCTGTTTGTCGCGCTTCTAGCGGGCTGCAGGGTGTTTACGTGGGTGGGTCTGCTGTGCTATAAGCTGGTGGGCATTCTCATGCAGCATGTCCATGCCTCGGACTTGGTAAACTGTTGGGTCTCCTGGTGTGTAGTTGTTAGGCAGAAACCTGTGCAGTTCCCTTAGGGACCACTGCAAAAAGTTTAAGACCACAGGAGTAAGCAGTAAACCCAATTGGTAGCAGTCTGCATTACCCAGATTTACCTGGTAGCTGTGGCTGAGCAGTCAGACCTCTCTCAAGAAGAGTTAGGCAGTATATAGAGTATACACAATAGGGCTAAAAATACAGTAGCACAAGCAAACACTGACCAGAGCTTTGGTATAAAAGTATATAATTATTTATTTAAAAACACACGTGTAAAAATACACTGGCACTAATATGTCAAGCAAGTTCAAACACAGTCACTATAAGTATATACACCTCCCTAGTTAATTATTCGACAAGTCTAGGTTAAGTCACCACTTATTTAGCAAAACAGAGGTGAGCGCGTAACCGTTATATACACCTCCCTAGTTAATTATTCGACAAGTCTAGGTTAAGTCATCACTTATTTAGCAAAACAGAGGTGAGCGCGTAACCGTAGATGGCACTCCAATAATTTGTTTAAAAAAGGGAGAGAAAAGGCAGAATAGGAAAAACACACAGTACCAACACTTTTAAGAAACCACAGCAAGTCAAGAAAGGCAGGGTCTAATGTAGAGCAAAAAGTTCATAGGCCAGGCCCACTCTTGGAGAGAGCAAGGCGGAATGTGCCCAGGATCACACAGTGGAAATGCACTCAAAGTCTTTGCAGAAAAGTCAAAAGAGGTTGGATCAAGTCAGAAAGGTAATGTTAGCAGGTCCGAGGTCACCCCAGGATAGTGAGTCAAGGATTTACGGGACACCTTGGACAGTTTGTTGCAAGGGAGACCAGGCGGGACACAGTACCTGAAATGGTGAGAAAGCTCCAGTGGGGGCAGTTGTTCCTGGCAGCGGGTGAAAGTCGGAGTTTCGTCCAGGGGAAGAGATGATCTCGACGTGGAGGAAAGCTGGAGGTCGTTGCACTGCCAGGGAAGAAACCAGCCGCAGAGTTTCCCGGTTAAAAGGTACGGTCCTTTTATTCGCGGTAGTGGTGAAGCGTGGCTATCCGGCCGCCGGGGTGCTTGGCACGGGCAATTCGACCATGAGACGATCCAGGAAGGTGAAAAAGGCGAACTGGTTGGTCCCACCAGCTCAAAGGGAAGAAGACTCTCCTGGAAGAAGATCTCCTCTGTCGTCGGGAAAGTGGTGAGTTTCATACAGCAGGGCTCCACCGGTGGTGTCGTCGTTGTAGATGGCTCAGCTTCTCCCCTCTTTGGATTCTTTAGGTCCTGTGGCGACTTCTGAAGTTCCAGTGCCCAAAGCCCTGCTTTTATGCAGAAAAACCCCCATTCAACAGCCTAGCTGTCACTCAAACATGCTAAGTGGAGAGCCGGGCGGCTCACCACTGGGCCAATCACACAAGAGTGCAACTTGAGTTGCCAAGGCAACTCACTCCAGGGTGCCTAATCCCCCTCCCACACATCCTGTTGACCCCAGACAGAGTGGCACCATTTGGAGGGCTTCTTTGGAGAAGCCCGCCAAAAAGTGGAACAAAGGGCTCGACTTGGGTTAGAGTTTCAGAGGCGAACACAAACGCCATTTTCAAACCGAGTCCTGGCAAAAAGACCCAACCGGGGAATAAATATTAAATGAATAACCCGGCGGTATCTTTAACATTGCACCAAAAAGTGGTGCATTTAAAATGAATGGGAAAATCCCATAGGAAATATTCCAGTGGAATATTTCGCGTGGTATCCACTGCCACCAGCCAGAAACTCGGCAAGGGGGGACTGGACAGTGCCCCCTTGGAAAACAGACCCAGGGGCAATCGAATTACCCCTACCAGTACTTCCACAATATGATGGTTTGTACTGGTTCTGTTCACAATTTGAGGCTAGTAAAGCCAATGGTGACTTTACATGCCCTGGGAGACAGTAGTCAGTCTATGGAGTCTATGTTTGGGGGTCACTATGACACCCCTGTGTTACTGCACTGAGGGTGCTGCTGTGTAACACACATACCAAAAACACATGAGGCCTTATGGAGTAAAAGACCCCATAGCCCATAGCCCATAAAACACATTACATAGTCAAAAGACATTCTCAAATCATGCCTAAGAGTGGGAGAAAAAGAGTCTCACTCTTAGCAGGAGAAGAAAATAAACCCCAAAAATCCAGCAAAGCTGCTGGGGGACTCACTATGTTTGGGAAATTAGATCAGGAAGATGTGCCAGCTATCCTGCACTGGCAACTTGGCGACATCTCAAGGTCCCTTAGAGACGATACCTCCACTTCTTTAGGTCTACCCCATACTTCCCACTGTGTTCCCCTCTCATAGCCCCAGCCTCTTCTCTTCTTTGGTGTTAGCGGTGTGGATATATTGCCCTACAGCCTCTGACGATCCACTTTGCAATAGTACGTTTCATATACAGTTTATGTTGCAATCATTGGCCACCAAATGAATGCCAGTATGTTCCATCGTATCACAGATGTATTACAGATGTTGCTCACCATTACATTCGATAGGCACATTTTGCTCAACCTTCAAAAGATCTGGAACCTCTGCAACAAAACATGAATGCTGCCTTGGACTTAACATTCGTGTTCATTAATTGAAACAATCATTATTAACATGCTGGCTCACATTCCTCATGGAGTCTAGTGCAGTATTGCTGGTGCTGCATCATTCTGCACCCTGGTTTACAAAAACGTGCTTGGTGTACAAGGTTACCTTGCATGGAAATCTCAAATCGTAAAGTTATACTGCAGAATTAAAATAAAGCCGCAGATTGAATATATCTCTTCCAAACTCTAACATTTGAGGATAGTGGACCTAATTCCGAGTTTGGTGTTATTCATGTTTTATTATTCCTGCAATAATACTGCCACTCAGTCAGGGATGTCATTTAGAGTTCGCCAGAGGTCTCCCTTGCGACCCCTAAAATGTAATGCAAGCTCCTGGGCTGTGGCCAGCACCATGTGGCTCTTTACTTCTGGAGTGGCTGGCTTTCTTGTTCAGGCCCCTGAAAAAAAGATGAAAAATAAGAACAGGAGTGTCTAACACTTTCAGCACTGACCCTAAATAAGAAAGAATAGGAATACCAAATAATGTGTCTTTCTGGAATTCTATACAATAATTGCTAAACTCATTAAAGGTTTATTTCAGGCACACTTCAGGGGGTGTGTGAGTCGCTGATTTAGTCTGTTCTTAAACACATCAACTCAGCCTTTCATCCTTCTGAGGTCGATAAATGAGTACCAACACAGGTTGAGTGATATTGGGTGTATATTTTTCTATATAAAGCGCTTAAGCGTAAGTGCTATATAATAACACATAATTTTCATTTGGTCATGGGCGTCTGCTTGCATTCACAGTAATTTGATAATATGGGCCTATACACCCTGATTTTAACAATACATATGGCGATCCATTCTTGTATGAAATGTATATCACATTATAGTGATATCGTAACCATATTTTTCGTAGTGTACAATGCTATGTGATGACACTTACTGTTTTGTCAATGGGTGAAAGGTCGCGATATCACTTCGGGGTGCGGTCAAAGGACATCACTTCCTGTGATGTCATCAGGGGGGTCAAGGGTCATGTGGTGTCACTTCCGCTACCCCTGGCATTTTGGTGAAATGACGTCCCTGCACTCAGTCTGGTGAATGTACTGCTGGGTAAGTCCGGCATGGCGGAGTTAGTGCCTATTTTTGGAGTGCATAGGGTTCCACTGGGGATCTAGCAGATTTATACAGCAATGGGTAATTCTGAATGAGGTAATTTGCCATTTTTTGGCATTGAAATGAAGCATTAACCTAAGCATCTTGTTGGAACTAAGTCACCCACATCAAGGTCAAAATCAGAATTAGGCAGTGCAGTAAAACTTCAAGTAATTCTGCTACTGCCAAAAAAAAGTAGTAGTGACAGAATTATTGCCAAAAATGTACTGCGCGCCTAATTTGTAATGCAGACCGGTGTAATGACTTTTCCCCAGTTCGATAATGCAACTTTATCAGGCACTGAATAGTAAAGGGCAGGAGCAAATAAGGATGTGCCTAGTGTACATCCACTGTTTCTCTGGAGCGCACACTTTTCTGATGGACACATTCATTGCTTGCTGCTGTGAAGTGCTTCCGGGTGCTGTTGGTAATGCGGCATCTGAACAGTTTCATGTTTTGTAAATCCTATGGCTGTTTTCTCTAAATTCTCCTGAATTCAATGCTGTTAAAGGCACCACTCTCTGAACTCTCCCCAGTCGTTTTAGATTGGCGTGCCGCGCTAATTTTGCTAAAATATGAATGCCATCCTCTAATGTGTGTTAGTGTGTGTTTCCATAGATCCGAAGGTGCAGCCGGCGACAGGTGACTCAATCACAACTCACCCTATATCGGAAAATGTTTGATAACCCAAGTCTCCCCTCTCGTGCTAAGAGAGTGCATATGCCTGGATTTTGCATTGGATTTACAGGAGAGGAACCCCATCAATACTGACTCAGTACTGAACATTTTTTTTAAGCGAAAACGCTTTGCAAAATCAGAAGTGCAGAACAAGTTTGTAAATTACAGGTGGGTGGAGGGTTATTGTTAGGTTGATATTTGAAAAAAGAAAATCTCCATATCTGTCCTGAGCCTCCCAGCACTACTTCTGCACTCCCTGGGATTGCTTTCTGACTCCAGAGTGGAGTGAGACCTTTCATCTCACCACCTACTGCATGCTGTATAGCTTTGGGACCACTGGACTCCTTCTTACAAGGATCCAGTGAAGGGGAGACCGCTCCCCTTAGTTTGCAACTCATGCTTGCGTATGGCAGCACCCCTCTCGCCCCACCTACCCCAGCAAATGTGGTGTCCTGCCGGGGACCACTAGGGCCCGTAGTGCAATGTTGTTTGGGGTTCACTGGTGAATCCGAAGACTCCCCAGTACAGGACTAGTCACCCCCTTTTTGTGACTGTTGCATTTTGCTAATTGCAGCACAAGCCATCTTCTATGGAGTGCCGTGGGGGCACTCTGTATCCCCTTCACTTCGTTCTTAGTAATAGTGTTGCTACTTTTCAGGCCTCTTCTGAACGCACTACTAGCAGTAGATACTTTCTACTATAATTATTTTGAGTGCATCAACCCAGACTGCTTCTACAGCCGCGATAATGCACTAAAGGGAACCATGTACTCTGGCTGGCAAGAAATGGGGATGGGGCTGTCTGTCCCCAATCCACATTCCTCCAGGGACTTGGAAGTTGCAGGAAGATTCTTTGAGGCTGGCTGTCCCCAAATGGACAGCCACCGCCAGGTTTGAATGTTGCATAGTGTCCTTATTGGAGGGCTGGAGTCGCTCCCAGACTCTTTTCTGGTTATAAGAAGGCAAGCTGGGCCCAGGAACAAAGGCAACCACTAGAACTGAAGAGATCTAAAGAAGACATCTGAGGGACGCCGGAGGACTGCTGCAGTGACCAGTACTGACCCAGAAAAACCACCATGTCGCCCACCTTGGCATTTCTACTCGACAAGGAAGACCACTGTGAGGTGCCTTCCTCCCTATTGGTGGGACCAACCAGTCACCTGTCCTGTTCAAGGTTTTTCGTTGCTGGAACCTGAACCGCTGCATTTGCTGTGCAAAACCATACATCCGGTGTTGCTAGGACCTCCAGCTGGCCAAATGGCTGGGACTCAACGGGTGCATCTTCAAGGCTCTGCTGGGACTCTGGAAATGCACTGTGCTGCCCTCCACCAGGAGACGTACCTGCCAGACGACCAAAGTTCAACCCCCGGGTTGCAACTTCCTCCTAACCCTGTCCGTGATCAATGAAAGAAGTACATCCATGAAGATCTCTGCAAGGGTGCCATCTTCACTGTGGAACCAAGTCTGAGCATTTTCCCTACAATATTAGGTATGCAAAGGATTCTGAATACGACCGGGATTACCAATTTGAACCCGTATCCAGACAACCCTGCACAGTGACAGCAATGAGCTGCTTCCCCCAGTGATGTATTGTTGTTTGGGACCATTACTAACTTTTTGGGGGAATCAGGCCTGAGATCCCTTGACCTACCTCATCCCCAGAGGGTTTGCATTGGGTGCAAAGTCCTGCTCACCTTGGCACTATCCAGGGTGGTTGTGTCTGGATCAGTACTTCTGGGTGGCCTCCTGAAGACCCCCAGGGGTGGTAGTTGCTCCTATTCACACTGAAACTGGACTTATGTCACGTAAGTCCTCCTCCTTGCATTGCTACAATTGCTCTACAGTAACTGAACTTTGGTACTGTACGTGAGCTAATTGAGGATGCCCTCCTGGCTACTCACCTCCTTCCTCAGGAACCTTTTGGGACACCTATAAGACTTACAGAGCCTTCGGGTAGACTGGGGCTGGACTTCCAAAGCTAGTGTATGGTGATGGGCTTAACTGCGAGATAACATCACTTGCTCCCTACTTTAAAAGATTGCATTTAATGTATGTGTTTTATGCTAAATTAACTTAAGGTGGCATTGAACCCCTTGAGGGTGACCTAACTAAGTTGTATCTATGTTCTCAACTATCTAAAGTGTGCCTTAGTGTATTATTGTAATAGAAGAGTGTTATTTTTATAACTTGTCTGTGTGGGTATTTTACTTACCTGTTCTGCTAAGTGTTAAATTTACTACACAACAGTGCCGCATTTCTCCTTTGTTTCGCATTGCTGCTGGGTCGCATCTACTTAAGAAAGTGGCTTGGCTCAACTGGGATTGTAAGAAACCTTGCTAACCCTAGGTTGGCTTTTCCAAGTCCTATCCCAGATAGTGACTTTGAATAACCCTTCTAAGGGGTGTCCTAGAGCCGCCAAGCAGAGATGTGCCTGTAGAAAGCTCCCTGTGAGCCTTGGGACTCCATATAGAATACTGCTGTAAATACGGACCCCAATGGTGGATCCTGAAGCGAGGAACACCAGGGAGGCGGTCCTGCAGTGGGGCACCCCCACTGGAAGAGGAGGCTGAAGGCTGTGAGTCACTGACCGGGGGGACCTGGAACTCACGGCAGTAGGACCTGGGCTGTGTCTGAAAGAGGTGGAGACCCCAGTGTGCACTTGGCACTGCTAGGTGTCGAGGAGCAGTATAGAGTCCCAGGAAGTGGAGCAAGGAGACTGGAGAGGGCAGGCACCACAAACATATCCTGGCCGGCAGAGAAGAGGGGGGCTGCAGCAGGTGGATCCAGTGGCAGTGATCAGGGGTGGGGGTCCGTAAAAGAAGGTGCTGGTAGCAGCGCCAAGCCAGGGGTGTACTCTGCCTGAGAGGAGAGTGGGCTGGAGAGTGGACACTTGGCAACCTGCACAGGAGGGCTGAGGCTGCTCTGATGAGGCAAAATCGGGCTTGGAGACTAAGACGGTAGTATTGGCCTGGGACCAGGGACAGTGGACCCTGTTGATGCAATTGGGCTGACTTCCTAGCCCAGGGGGAGCCGGAGTGAAGGGCTCTTGATCTGGAGATTGTGTGTGGAGACACTGGAGCCAGGTCCACTGCCTGGAGGACAGTAATACGGCAGAGCAGTAGCTCCGGGGCCAAGGGGCACAATCTTCGTGACGTGGAAGTGTCTGCCAGCCAAATCGAGTTCTCGATGCTGCCGGGGAACGTAACAGGAAAAACCTTCAGACCAATACCCTGGACAATTACGCCCCCAAAGAGGTGGCTTTGGAGTCACAGAGACTTCGACAGACTCCTAGGGAGGAGACTGATTTGATCATGGATGAGGGCGGGTCACCGTAAGATGCGGCCGAACCCTCACTATACCTGGTGTTGGCCCCGGAGAACAAGACTGGGGTGGAGGACTGACCTCTGAAAAATCTCATACACAACTATGGAAGCAGAGGATTGCATCTTCACCTTGGAGGACGATGTTTCAACAATAAAGGAGTAGAATCCGCAGCTACAGGGCATGTCTGGCCAACTGGTGAAACAGGCTGATGAGGCATAGGGATGATCAAGGCCAAATAACATCCACATTGTGGGACTCCCAGAAGGCATAGCCGGGGAGTCGGTGGAACTCTTTCTGGAGTAGTGGTTGGTCGACTCTTTTGGAAGGAAGGGCTTGTCAGGTTTCTTCTCGGTGGAAAGGGCACACCGAATATCGGCAAGACCTCCGCCTCAGGGCATTCCCAAGAGTAACAATAGCCCGCCTGTTGAACTTTAGGGACAGGGACACCCATTACCAGAAGGCGAGGAGGGCTGGTCCAGTGACTGTAGGGAACAACCGGGTATTACACTTCCCAGGCTTCAGGGGGGGGGGGTGATCCAAGAGCAAAGATAGTCATTAGAAGGGGTGGAAAGGGAACTGAGAAAAAGGGACTTACAGGACATATCATGGTGTTAACTGGAGGGGATTTTAATGATTTTATGGATGTGGGATGGGATAGAGTGAGCAAAGCGAGACCTAAAGGGATGAGGGGCACAAGGCTGAAAGAGTGGGCCCAATTGTCAGACCTAGTAGACATTTGGAGGGAAATGCATCCGGAAGAGTACACTTTCGTGTTTCTTTTGGGGGGCACACAGGTCCTTATCCCACATTGACTATGGGCCTCATTACACGTAGTGCGGTAAAAAAACAACATTTACCGGCATGGCGCTATTAACGTGTCCACCTTGGCAAGACGGCGCTAATAGCGTACCATTACGAGTAGGCGGACACAAGCATAGCGCCATGCCGGTAATTACCCTACCGCCATGCCGCTAAAGACCCAAAAAAGTCCCTTACCGGCTTCGACGAAAGTGCAGATAGCACCTCCGCCCTCACCATGCATGCAAATAGCAGTCACCGCTATTAGCGGTAACCGTTAAATTGCGGAACCGGAAATGGCGTCATCGCACAGGAACGGGAAGGAGCACGGCGGCCATTTTTAAAAACACAATCCATTGCCATCCTCTGCATCCAGGACCTCTTTCAGCAAGACTCCAACACAAAATCATCCAAGACAGCGCGGAGATGCCCAAGGCCGTCAAGAAAGGCGCTGATCACCAGCGAAAAGAAAAATTCAGCGACGAGGAGCTGATCATGCTTACTCAGATACTTGCGGAAAATGCCAATGTCGTTTTCACAAATGACATGCGGCGGGAGACTCTCCGCAAGAAAAAGGCCATCTGGGCAGAGGTTGCCCACAAAGTCAGTGCGTTGGGCACCACCACCCGCACTGTCAAGGACTGCCGAAAGCGGTGGGACGACCTACGGGTCAGTGTACGGAACATCCTGTCCGTGAATCGCAAGCTGGCAATGGCCACAGGAGGTGGCGCAGATTCCCCTATAAAACTCCGGGATTCGGAGGAGACCTGCGCCGCCACAATTGGTGTGGAATCGATCGAGGGTGTTGGAGACATGGAGCATGGTGCGCCCACTTCATGAGATGGAGGTGAGTGTATACATCAAACAATGCACAGCTAAGGGTGATGGGCCCCCAAATATGAGTCCATAATCAGGCCATCGATCCAGCCACAAACCTACATGCACGCATCACCACATACACGTGCAACACAGACCCATTCATGCATGACCCACCCGACATCCCCATTACCGGATTCCAAAATAAAGAGGCCCCAATGCATAGAGCGGCATGACGTAAACATTCTGCATAAGGCACGTAGAACCATAAACGATGATATTCACTTTATTTTGTCCCCTACAGGGTCACAGACAGACACTGATGAACCGGGCACTGTGACACCTGCTCCACCAGCTAAGAAAAAGCCCAGGACACATGACAGAGGGGACACCGCCACCACCTCTAGGGGAACCGGGAGGAGTGATCAGCAGCAGAGAGGCAAAAGCAGCAAGAGCACCAGTTCTACACAGCCTGAAGCCACGGCTGCCGCAATTGTTCCACCCAGTGTACCCCATGACATTGGAAACCAGCACGGAGGGCCCGCACTCTGCTGCCACCAGTTCCACTGGTGAGGCAGCAGCCACCGCCCCGCTCTCGGACGTTGAGGAGACAATTGACGTTCTGATTCAAAGCCAGACCTCCAGCCCACCACGGTCCATTGAGCCAAGCCCAAGGCCATTATCACCATCAGGTAGCCATGTAGAATCAGGCAACGAGACTGTGGAAGGGCGATGGAGACCTCGGGTGTCCTCACCTGATGCCAGAGGTATGGACCAGGGCGCAGCAGCCACCACAACAGCTGGATCCAGTCAACACGACCTTGCTACTATCAGCCAGAGGGAGGTCGAAATCACTGCGCTTGTTGGCCAGCATGTGGCAGAGGCAGCCCGTCTGAGGGATGACCTTAGTTTGCATGCAAGCCAAACAAGGGATGCCATGGAGGCCTGCACAAACAGGATTTGTGAGGAAATGGCTCAACTTAGGCAGGCACTCACATGTATTGCGGACGCCATGGAGCGAAATACCCCCTCCCCCCAGGATCAACCGGACACCTCCTCTTCTGCAAGTTCCCGACAAACAAGCTCCCGCCGCCGCTCTCTGCGTACCATGAGGCGCACGGCATCGCAACCACCCAATGGCGGAGGAGCCCATGGGAATTAGGGCCATCAAGAACTTGCTGGCACATGTCGAGCAGGACACCTGCACACTATGAAACTCACATGGGGGTGTTGTGGGGGGAGGGGGAAAGGGTGTTCTTGGGAGTGTTGTGGGGGAGGGGGGAGAGGGTGTTTTTGGGAGTGTTGTGGGGGAGGGGGAGAGGGTGTTTTTGGGAGTGTTGTGGGGGGAGGGGGGGAGAGGGTGTTTTTGGGAGTATTGTGGGGGAGGGGGAGGGGGGAAAGGGTGTTTGCACAGTTGGCCATCATTGTGTATGTGTACTTCATTGGGGACAGCGTCCTTGGTGGGCCTCACCACATACATCAGGGCAACAATACCCATCTCCATCCATAATAGTTCTCCCTTGTATCTCATTGCATTTGATACATCAGATGCTGACGCTCATCGTGTCCCTCCTGGCCATGCAAGAGGCGATGGCCAGGATGTTGCCATGCTGTGTGGCATCACTTCAGTGGTGCTATAGGTGTGTGGTTCAATGGTATGGCTAGGGGTGTTACCTTTGAATGCATTCAAGGGCACATTGCTGACTTGATGTTGTGCTGTGCTGATTCTGTAGTACCATCTTGACGCTATGTAGCTGATTTGTGTGGTATGTGGTGTGGCATGATGTGCAATGTGGATGTTGATGGATGTGCAATATTCGGAAACCTGGATTGTACTCTATGTTGTGCAGCTCATAATTGCATGTGGGTTCTCCTCAATGACATTGCGGCCTTCCCTGATGGACATTGGCCCACATCTGTATGTCCATTTGTCCTACAGACGACAGTCAACACCCAGTAGGAGTATGTATCTCTCCCCACCACATCACACTACCATGTGCTTGCCCTGCTACTCACCAAGTAGCCAGGAACGTTGACCGGCTGGTCGCTCCATGTAGCGTGGCATGTTTGAGTTACGCAGGGCCATGGAATCATGGGTTGATCCGGGAAATCGGGCACAACAATGTGTGATTATCTTCTTAGGGTCAGTTGCCATTTGCACTTTGATGGAGTGGAATTCTTTTGTGTTTTGGTAGACTACTTCATTTTGATGTGGGACCACCAATTCCACATGGGTAGAGTCGCTGGTCCCGATGCAACTTGGGATGCCTGCCAGTGAATAGAAGCCAACTTTGGTGTTTGCGATCTCCTGGGCAGTCCGTGGCAGGAATATGTGTTCCCGTGCATGCTTCAGGAGGGCATCGAGTACCTGGTTCAGCATGCGTGAGGATACTGGTTCTGAGATGCCATGCATCTGCCCCACTGTATGCTGGTAGGAGCCTGTGGCCAGGAAATGGAGCACAGTCACCACCTTCTGTAGAGGGGGGAATGGCAGTTCTGATGTCTATGAGGCTGACAATGTCGTCATGTGTCATGTACATGATGCTGGTGATGGTATCCCGGTCCAGACGGTACAGGGTGTGTATCTGCTCAGGGGTTAGGTTTAATGGACTGCCTCGGATCCTGGGGATTGGTGGCTGCCTCTGTGGTATGCCTAGGTGCCCTGGTGGTGCTTGCTGCACATGTCTTGCCATCCTCCTCCTCCTCCTGCGTCTCCTTTGTGCTGCCTGTTGTTGTTGCTGCTGCACTGCAATCATGTCCTCCAGCCCATGGAATGCTGCTAGTATTGGAACCATCTTGGTGTGGGAATGGGTGTGTGCAGGGGTGTGGTGTGCTCCTTTTGTGCTGCCACAGTCTCCATTGCCTCCACCTGTGCTGATTTTGTCCACCTATGGCAGGTGGGAACACTGCTAGGTTGTGATAACGGGTGGTTCGCGAAACCGTTGTTTGCGCTATGCCGGTAAGGGGTTTTGGGGGCTTTTCCATGCTGCTATTAGCACTTCCGCTTGGCTTGTGATGATGTGCTATTAGCGGCATGGCGTTATTTACGGCATCAAGGGTCGTGAGGCCGCGGACTGGCCGCTATTAGTGGCACTGTACTTAGCGGTGCCACAAATAGCGGTGAGCCGGGTCGTAATTGGTATGGGGATTTAACGGTACCAGTATTCCCTTACCGTCGACGTTAAATCCCTAACGCACAACGTGTAATGAGGCCCTATATATTTATTTTATTTATGCATTTGTGTAGTACCCAAACCCAGAGGTATCACTGTGCTTGCACATAATAGGAAGGTGAGCATACAACAGATTTCATGAGTTTTCTGAAGGCAAGGTGTGAGGGTCCATTTCTGATGTGGGCAGGGAGTGAGTTCCACAGAGTTCGCCCTGTGACTCAAAATCTGGAACCTCCAGCTCGTAAGATTGAATCTGGGAGTCTGGAGAATGAGGCTGGAAGAGAAACAAAGAGGGTGCACTGGGGTTTTAGCAGAAATGAAGGGATTGAGGTAGGAGGGACCACCCTTATGAACACAGTGGTGCAAGATCACAAGAGTTTTGAATTCAGTCTGTGCTTTGAAAGGTAGCCAGAGGACATTGCGTCTCTGGGGCAGAAATGTGGTCGGAGTATTTTAGGCCCAATGCTACCCTTAAGTCCTTGTTTTGTAAAAGTTGTAACTTGAGAGCACATTGCAGTAATGTAGTTCACTGCATATTTGCTCAGGTCAGAGTCAGGCAGTTGGTTGGTGAAAGGACTTTTCTACTCAGGGCCTTGTAGGCTGTGGAGGAGGCTAAAGCGTTCACGTGTTTGGACATGTTGAGTTCTGAACCAATGTAAGATGATGGTGCCATCAGTGAAGGTAAGCGTCTGAGATCTTCTGATTAATAGCTTCGGCATCCTGGGTATAATTTGCTGAGATAGGGAGGAGGATATGGGTGTAGTCGGCAAAGTTGGTGTATGGAATGCCAAGGACATTAAGGTGATCAAAGAGGGGCTTGGTGTAGGTGTTGTAGAGGGCAGGGAAGATGCATGAGCTTTGAGGGACTCCAAACGGCACAGGGATGGGATCTGCAATGGCATCTCCAATGAAAACCCTGGAGGTACGATCACTCAAGAAGGATTTTATCCATGATGCTGCCTTTTGGCAGAAGCGGAAGCTGGATGAGAGATGTTGGCAAAGGACATTGTGATCGACAAGGTTAAATACCACAGAGGGGTCGAGAAGGAGCAAGATGGCGATGTTACTCGAGTCGCAGAAGCTGTCTAGTTAGATTTTGAGATCAATGAGGGCTGTTTCTGTGCTGTGCTTGAGACGAAATCCAGATTGTCTAGAGCCAAGTAGTTATTGTTCAAGTTAAGTTTGGATCTGGGAGCAAGCTGTATGGTCCAGGATTTTTAGGAGAAAGGGTATTGTGGTAATGGGATGGTAGTGGGTAGGGAGGGAGGGATCCAGAGGAATTTCTTGATCAGAGTGGAGATCCAGGCTGCTTTGAGACAGGTGGGGATGGTGTCAGAGGCAAAGGAAGCATTAACTAATTCAGAAATAGTGGGTGCGAGAGTGGCTGCACACAATTTGACTATGTGGGCTGGGCAGGCATCTCCTTTGCAATTAGAGGGTTTCAGATGTTGGATAGCTCTGAGGACTTCTTCCGGAGTGACTGTGGAGAAGTTAAACTGAGGAGGCAAGGGTGATTCAGTGTGAGGCGGTGGAGTTATCGAGGCGGCGGGGTTTGGCCGAGAGGTTTTTTACGGTAATTATATCTCTGAGTTTGTCAATTTTATTCGAGTGGGTGGTCTGGATGGGTGAGCACGAAGATCTGTCAATGTGCACCTCGGAGGTGGTAGGAAGGGGGTTCTCCAACTCTTTAAGGATGGTGAAGGGTTCTTTAGAGTAAGAGCTGGCCTCGGAGATCTGAGTGTTGAAAGAGTTGGCTTTGGTGGTTACTAGTGCATTTTCAAAGGTTTTAGCTGCAGAGTTGAAGGCATCAAGATTGGAAGGGGTGGGTTATTTTCTCCAGGTGTGTTCCCAAGTCTGTTTTAGTCGGCGGTGAAAGACCAACTCTTCTGAGAACCAAGTGTTTGCATGCCTACCTGGTTTGGGTTTTTTGGATCTGATGGGGACATGTTGGTCCATGGTGAGGGTAAGGGCTTGGTGGAATAAGGTGGCGCGAGCCGGAGGGTCGTTAGATGCGAGTTCACTGTGGGAAATATGCTTGAGAAGTGTAAGTGCAAGGGCTTCTTCAGTAAGCCTGCGGGTGCTGCGGGTAAGGATGGGGGAAGGAGGGGTAGAAGGGTTGGCCGGAGGGTGGGGGGGCAATCAGACCTCAATAAGTGAGTGGTCAGTCCAGGGCATAGGCTAGATAGTGGTAACAGTGGCTGTGGTGGTAAGTGTGAGGAGCCAGTCTAGGATGCGTCCTTTGGAGTGAGTTGGGGTGGACATTTGTTGGGAGTTCATCTCAGTGAGTGTGTTGGCGAGAACAGTTGCTCTAGAGTCTGAGGCATCATTAAATCCTAAGTTAAAGTTGCCTAATAGTATGAGCTTGGTGGCAGGATTGATGAGGAAAGAAATAGAAGGATGTCCAACTCGGGGCTGTTCTGAGAGTTGGGTTGGCGGTAGAAAAGTAGGAGAATAATGGTGATTTGAGGGTTAAGAGGTAGTTTGGATAGTAGCATTTCAGAGCTCAGCTGTGGAGGGGTAGGGATCTCTCTGATGGCTAGTGAGGAGCTGGCGATGAGGTCTACACCGCCTCCTGGCTTGTCAGGTCAATCAGCTCTGATGGAGTAGCCTGGTGAAATGACAAGTGAGAGGGACAGTACCATTGCGCTGTGGAGCCAAGACCCTGTAACAGTTAGGAGTTCGAGGTGGTATACGCCAATGAGGTCTTGTATGTGAGAGGCATTGGCGCAAAGGGATCAGGCATCGATCAGGGCGCCCTTAAGTTGTGTGCTATTGCCAGGTTTGGTGGTGTATGTCACTCTTCTAGGGGATGGGTGGCTGCGGGGAGGGGCAGACAGGCCTATCTGCCATTCTGCCAGCGGCAGAATGAAAATGGTCTTTGGATTGCTCTCATGGAGAATTCTCATAAATGGCTCATTTCCCTTACCTAATGAGTCCCTCGGCATCTTTTCTGGATTTCTAGGATTTATTTTTTTCGCCTGGTAAAAGTATGAGCCTTTTTCCCACTCTTACATGTGTTTTGCTGTGTGTGTTTTTGACATTGGTGTGATCTTGGGCTCTGGAGCATCACCTACTCCATGAGCATCATTTTTATGTGTGTTACACAGCACCTTCAGTGCACTGACACAGGGTTGTCTTTTAGACTTCCCACTGACTCAATGTTTCTGGGACTGGCTACTGTCTCCCAGAAACATGTAAAGTTGACATTAACTTTATGTAGTCTCTTTAAATCACAGACCCAGTACAACCCATCTTACATGGAGTATTGGAAAGGGTTCATTCTTATCCCTTTTTGTCTGTTTCTCTTGGAGCACTGTTTCGCTCCCTTTTCATCAAGACTTGGCTGGTGGCAGTGGTAACTACCCTATGTTTCATACCGCGGTTATCTTATATAACCATGGTATTGTTTTAGGCTATTTTATTAGCCTCGAACATAAACTTGCTTGACCAAATATATTTTATTTCGGTTCTGGCTGGGTTTATTCACCATTTCTTTTTGTTAAAGTCTTTGTCGTGTTTTACTCTGCGCGTCAAACCAGGTTTGGTCCCTTTGTTCGCCGTCTTTTTGCAGGCTTCTGCACAGAAGCCCTCCCAAGTCGCACTCCTGTTTGATTGGCTGGGTGACTGTCCTTGCCAGGACAGCCACCCTGCTGTGCGATTGACAGCCAGGCTGTGTGAATGGGGGAAAGCTGCATAAAAAGCAGGTCTCTGGGACTGGAAAGGCAGAGTCACCACTGGAACAAAAGAACCAACAAGGAGCTGATGGAAGAGGACCCCTACAATGATAGAACTGCCCGGTGAAGCACTGCTGCAGGTCCGAATCTTCAGAATCCGACAACAGAGAAGATCCTCCAGGAAACTTCTTCCCTTGAGCCGGTGGGACCAATCGGTTTGCCCAAACTGCAAGCCAGGACCCCTCTTCTGGTCGAATTCACTGTACAGAGCTACAGTGGGCCGGATAGCCAGGAAGGTCGGACCCTGCTTGGGTTTTAAGGAGTGCATCTTTTATTCGTTGTTTCGCTCTGCTGCTAGTTTCTTCCCTGGGTAGTGCAGGACCCTCCAGTTTTCCTACTTCTCGTCAGTCTGACAGTCGCTTCAGGAACCGTGAGCCTGCAGGAACTACCAGGAGCGTCCGCCTCAGCTACAGCTTCTTCTCTGTTTTAAGGTACTGTGCAAATCCGGTGTTCGTTTCGTTCAACCGCGGTGAAAGTGTTTGAAATCTTTCTCCAATCCGAGGGCTTGTCCTTCTCTTCTCTTTGAACTGATTTTTCTGCCCACCAACCTCGTCCGGAATCCGTTGCACGAACTTTACCCCTAACTACCCTCAACCATGTGATCTTGAGTAAAAGACTTTTGACCTATTGACTTTGGCCCTAAGCCTTTTCAAACTGATTCTATCACTGTAGTTCCTCTTGCTCAATTGCCCTGAGTACTTACCTGTTGGTGTGGTTCAATTTCTATTAACTTTGCCTTTCCGTCCCTTTTAAATTGCTGGAGTGCCATTTTGCTCCCACTTCGTTTTGTGAGCTTAACTTGTCTGGAACTTATTGGGAGTGGTGTGGTGTATTAAGAGTGTGATTTTTAAACTGCTTTATGATAGTGAAATGTTATATAACTAAAGAGTAAATACATGTATATTCTTTTACTTGGAAACCTTGAGTCAGTGTTTGTTTGAATCATAGTAATTGCTGTCCTTTGACTATTTGATACTGCTCACTTGCTCTTGAGGTAAGTCTGGCTGCTCAGCCATCGCTACCACTTTACTGTGTAGTACAGGCTTGTACCAAAGGTGAATTTTTACTGTCACTTGTAGTCTTAACTGCGTGTGGTGTTCCCAAAGGCTACTGCATATAATTCTTCCTAACACTGGTGTACAGTGGTGAGGATCAAAGTATAGTAATTACACTTAGTGCTGCTATGGTTGTATACTAATTGACCTTTTCACAATTGACCTCAGGATAATTGACCTTGGGAGAATTTACCTAATTTAGAAGGTTAATTAGGACATATATGCGGGGGGAAAGCCCCCGCAACCCCCCACCCAATCCAAACCCCCCTGGCACCCCCCGCCCAATCCCCTTATATTATTTATAATCCAAAACCAACCCAATACATATATAAAATAACTAAAATAATATAAAGATCAATTGTGCAGAAGGTCAATTAGGACCACTATAATTAGGTCAATTGTGCAAAAGGTCAATTGTAAAAGGTCAATGTGGGTAATACCGCTGCTATTACCTTGGATCAACTAACCACAAGGCTACCATCACTAAAAAACAAAATTAATCATGTCTGATATGGAAAGCCAGAGTCAGGAGACCCTCCTGAGTTACACTGCAGATTATCTAAGAAATCTAGGTAAACAAACGAAACTCTCTGCCAAAGGCAAAAAGACTGAATTGATTGAAAAGTGTTAAAGAACCAAAGTCTGGGGAGTGGGACTGAACTACCTGACTCTCTAGCAAATGTGGAAAGTATTGAGGATGATACTATGTCTGTTTATGATGAGTTGGAAGAGGGATATGTGTCTCCTAATGTAGGCCTCTCTTCCCACTTTCCCGCTCAGCAACCTCAACCCTTGTCCACTGGGAACCCCACAGGTCCTACATTCAGTCCTGAATTCATTGCTCTAGAGAAAATGAGACTTGAACTGGAATTCAAATGTTTAAATGCTCAAACTGAACAAAAACACCAAGAACTTAAACTCAGAGAAATGGAGTTGAATCATGAACTAGAAATGAAAAGATTATCTTTGAAAATGCTTCTCTCCCAGAGTCTTCTAGGTCTTCCAGTCCTAAGCGACCCTGCATGCCTAAAGAAATTGTGGGTATGTATGAGGTTAAGCTTGATATTTTGGATCGGTTGGCAATGTTTTTCAAGTATTCAAGGTCTTACAGGGAATCAATTGCTTCCCTGGCTCTTCTCTAGGCTAACCACTGTTGCATCTGATGAGATGGAGTTGGGGAAGGTGGATAGGATGGATTATGAGTGTGTGAAGCTAGCTTTAATTGCTAGATTTGGGGAGACTCCTTCCCAGTGCCTTAAGAGGTTTAGGACCCTCAAAAAGCATCATGGTACCCCTTGGGCTACCTGGGTCTGTGAATGTTTGAAAAACTTAGATGGTTGGATTAAAGGTTACAGAATAAACACCTATGAAGGAATGAGAAATCTTGTAATGCTGGAGTCTATTTTTGATGTCTTCTCTCTTGAGCTCAGACAGCATTTGGCTGATTCTAAGGAGATAGATCCAAAGAAGCTAGCTTAGGCTGCTGACTTGTGGTTTGCCAACAGGGCTACTCACGAGGATTCTGGGGCTACTCAGAAAAAGGATGCGGGGAAACAGCCAAAGAAAGATAACAAAGAGAATTCTAATTCCTTCAATCCAAAAGAGGGCCACAAACAAAAACATACGGGTAAATCACAAGGGAAACCAAATCAGGCTAGTGCACCATCTGGACCCAAACCAGATGGAGGTCAGAACAAACCCGTATTCATCAAGACATTTGGGAAATGTTATGTTTGTGGGTCAACTGACCATGTGAAAGGGGATCCCAGATGTAAGGGTAAACCTTCAGGAGTCCACACAGGAAGAAGTACCATTGGCAAGTGGAAACTTTCACCTACTGGCTGATGAACCCATGAGAGTATCAGCTAGTGTTTCGTTAGTGTCCCTGGGCTTGTGGGAACAACAGAATTTAGAGGTCTATAATTCCATCCCAGATAATACTAAAAAGTATTATAAAGATAGTGTTCTTGTGAATGGTCAGGAAACCCCTGCCATCAGAGACACTGGAGCCAGCAGAACTGTAGAGGATGAATCATTTTCCAAGGTGGAGGATGTTGCTAAGGCACCCAAACGCCTCACCAAGTTAGCTGGAGGCCCTGCGCAAATGCTTCCCCAGTTACCAGCTCTCATTTAGTGTAATGATTTGACTGTCAAAATACCTGTTAGTGTGCAGAGTGAAGTGCCTGGGAGAGTCCTGTTGGGTAATAACCTGAAAACACTTGGAGTTGTGTCAAGCACCCCCAGGCCTCCCAGTAAAAGGAAACAGGCACTCACTAGGTCTGCAAGGGAGCAGGGACGTCATTTGGGGGTCGCCAGGGGTCGCAACTGCGACCTCTGTGGTGTCCCTTGCGACCTCTACTAAAAAAAAAAAAATACATTTTTTTTTTTTTTTTTTTAAGTTATGCAAGCTCCTGGGCTGTGGCTCTTTACTTCTGGGGTGGCTGGCTTTCTTGTTCAGGCCCCTTAAAAAAAAAAGACTTGAGGCACTTGTTCTTATTTTTCTTCTAACACTTTCAGCACTGACCCTAAATAAGAAAGAATAGGAATACCAAATGATGTGTCTTTCTGGAATTCTATACAGTAATTGCTGGCCTCATTAAATGTTTATTTCAGGCACACTTCAGGGGGTGAGTCACTGATTTAGTCTGTTCTTAAACGCCTCACTAAGCCTAAGCCGTTCATCCTTCTGAGGTCGATAAATGAGTACCAACACAGGTTGGGTGATATTGGGTGTATATTTTTTCTATATAAAGCGCTTAATGATGTGTTATTATATACCACTTACGCTTATCATTTGGTCATGGACGTCTGCTTGCATACACAGTCATTTGGTAATACGGGCCAATAAACACTGAACTTAATGATACATATGGCGATCCATTCTTGTATGAATGTACATCATATAGTGATATCATAACTATATTTTTCATAGTGTACAATGCTATGTGATGCCACTTCCTGTTTTGTCAACGGGTGAAATGTCGTGTTCCATCGCTACCCGCTATATCACTTTGGGGCGGGGTCTAATGACATCACTTCCTGTGATGTCATCAGAGGGTCAAGGGTCGGGTGATGTCACTTCCGCTACCCCTGGCATTTTGGTGAAATGACGTCCCTGCAAGGGAGAGAACCTTGAGAGGCTCTCCAGGGGAGTTGATAGAGAAAACCATCACTCCCACTCCACAGGAGTTGCTCACTGCTATTTCTAGGAAAACAGAGGCAAAGGGGAAACCCAAGACCTCCAGGAAAAAGTCAGAGAGCACCCCTGTGCTACCAACAAGGACATCCCCAAGACTGTCCAAAGTCACACCTGTGACTCCTACACCTGCTGAGGCAGAGGGTGAAGTGCAACCTTGTGTGGTTGAGCCAGTTTCTGAAGAATCAGATCTGTAAGAAGGCACTGTCTTAGTTGGAGATCTTGACCCTGTTGACCATCCTGAGCTGCAGTCTTTACTGGCAGAAGGTGGACCCAACAGGGCAGACTTCAGCAGAGGACAGAGAGAGTGTCCTACTCTTGAAGGTCTTCGGCAACAGGCTGCAAACCAATTTGATGGGCAAGAAGTTGGGAAGCACAGGTTAAGCTGGGAAGATGGCCTCTTCTGCAGTGAACCAACTGAGTCTATCCCTGGGGACTGCAAAAGAATTGTATTGCCTCTTGCCAACAGACTCCAGTTCCTACAGTTAGCCCATGAGATACCTTTGGCTTGTCACTTCAGTTTCAAGAAGACCAAGGAAAGAATCTCTCTCTACTTTTACTGGCCTAAAATGGGTTCAGAAGTTGACAAATTCTGTAGGAGCTGTCACACCTGCCAAAGATCTGGCAAGAGTGGAGCCACGAATGTGGCACCCTTGGTGCCTCTCCCAGTGGTTGGAGTTCCTTTTGAGGGTGTGGCATTGACATTGTCGGTCCCCTTGACCCTCCCAAATCTTCAGGGAACAGGTTTATCCTGGTTGTAGTAGACCATGCTACAAGATACCCAGAAGCCATACCTATGAGAACTGTTACGGCTCCGGCTGTGGCTAAGGCTCTACTTGGTATTTTTTACCAGAGTAGGGTTTCCTAAGAAAGTTGTATCCAACAGGGGATCCAATTTTATGTCCCACTACATGCAGGCCATGTGGAAAAACTGTGGTGTCAATTACAAGTTCTCTACAGCCTACCATCCACAGACAAATGGACTGGTAGAGAGGTTTAATCGTACTATGAAGAGCATGATAGGTGCTTTAGAAGAACCCCTTAAGAAAAAGTGGGAACTTCTACTGCCATGCCTTCTCTTTGCATATAGAGAAGTCCCTCAGGAGGGAGTTGGTTACAGTCCCTTTGAACTTCTCTATGGCCATCCAGTCAGAGGTCCATTGGCCGTGATCAAGGAGGGGTTAGAGAGTGCTCCTTCCTCAAAGCCAGTCAGAGTAACTGACTATGTGATAGGTCTCACATGATGGCAGAAGCAAGTGATAACTTGAAAGCAGGTCAGGCTCTGGTCAAACATTGGCATGACCAGAAGGCCAGCATGGTTGAGTTTACTCAAGACCAGCTTGTACTAGTTATGGTGCCAACAAGGCAGAGGGCCTTGCAGGACAAATGTATAGGACCCTTCAAGGTTGTGGGCAAACTTGGAGCGGTGAACTACTTGGTGGACTTAGGCAGACGTAAGGAGGCACCCAGAGTCTTTCACACCAACCGTTTAAAGGCTTATGTCTCGAGACCAGAAGTAGGAGCTTTGTTCAAGAGGAAGAGGAGAGTGAACTTCTACCTGCCCTCCTCAGAGGCCAACCTTTAGATAAGAAAATAGAAGGAGTTAATTTCTCTTCTCAGCTGACTTCTGAACAACAGGAGAAGTGCAAAGTTCTGTTGAATCAGTTTGCCTCCCTGTTTTCGATATCGCCAGGCTTGGGGCCAGCATGATATTCTCACTAGTGACTGTTTACCTGTAAAAAGCAGAGCTTACGGAATGTCAGAACATGTGAGATCCCACATAAAAGGAGAGGTCAACAGGATGCTTGATCTCGGGGTTATAGAGCCATCTACAAGTCCATGGTCTAGTCCAGTTGTTCTAGTACCAAAGGTAGGATCCAAGGGGTTCAGCTTCTGTGTGGACTATAGAGCTCTAAATGCAGTCACTAAGACTGATGCCCATCCTTTGCCAAGGACAGATGAACTGGTGGATGGACTTGGTTCAGCCAAGTACCTCAATACATTTGACCTAACCTCAGGCTATTGGCAAATACCCCTGACAGACCATGCCAAGGAGAAAACTGCATTCTCCACCCTAGCAGGCCTCTACCAGTTTAAGGTTATGCCTTTTGGACTAAAGAATGCACCTGCTACATTTCAAAGGATGGTTAATCAAGTTCTGAATGGGATGGAGGACTTCTGCATGCCATACTTGGATGACATTGCAGTGTTCAGCCCTACATGGAAAGAACATATTGATCACCTGGGATATGTTTTGCAGGCTCTTGAGCAGGCCCATCTGACCATAAAGGCAAGCAAATGTCAAATTGGTCAGAGTAAAGTGGTCCACCTTGGTCATGAGGTAGGAGGGGGTGAAATAAGGCCATTGCCCAGCAAAGTACAAGCTGTGCAAATCTGGGCCACCCCTACTACTCAAACCCAAGTGAGAGCTTTCCAATGTCTCACTGGGAACTACAGGAATTTTATAGGGAACTATGGGTCCATAGCTTCTCCCTTGAATGTGATGATCTCTCCAACATTCCCTAAAAAGGTTAGATGGAATGAGGAGTGCACTCAAGCCTTTGAAAACCTGAAGAAAGCCCTTTGTCAAGCTCCAGACCTAAGAGCTCCTGATTATCACCAACCCTTCATTGTGCAGACAGATGCCTCTAATATAGGTATAGGTGCAGTCCTTAGTCAACTGGATGAGAAAGGTAGGGAGCACCCAATTTGCTTCATCAGTAGGAAACTGAAGGAACCGGAAACAAGGTGGGCAACCATAGAGCGTGAATGTTCTGCCACTGTGTGGGCTCTGAAGAGGTTTAGACCATACTTGTATGGATCTACCTTTGTGATTCAGACAGACCACCAACCCTTGAGATGGTTAATGCAAATGAAAGAAGAGAACCCAAAACTTTTAAGATGGTTAATCTTCCTGCAAGGGTTTGATTTCGCCATTGAGCACAGAGCAGGATGTCACCACCAAAATGCTGATGGCCACTCTAGGATTTTTTTAACCGACTAGAGGTACAGATTCATCCAGGAGTGGATTAAATCCTCCTGTCCCTTAGTCTGGGGGGGGTGTGGGGGCGAGTTTTAGGGAGAATTCTCATAAATGGCCGATTTCCCTTACCTAATGAGTCCCTCAGCAGCTTTGCTGGATTTCTAGAGTATATTTTTTTCACCTGCTAAGAGTGTGAGCCTTTTTCCCACTCTTACATGTGTTTTGCTGTGTGTGTTTTTACCATTTGTGTGATCTTGGGCTCTGGAGCCTCACCTACTCCATGAGCATCATTTTTATGTGTTACACAGCACATTCAGAGCAGTGACACAGGGTTGTCTTTTAGACTCCCCACTGACTCCATTTTTCTGGGACTGACTACTGTCTCCCAGAAACATGTAAAGTTGCCATTAACTTTATGTAGTCTCTAAATCACAGACTCAGTACACCCCCATCTTACATGGATTATTGGAAAGGGTTCATTCTTATCCCTTTTTGTCTGTTTCTCTTGGAGCACTTTTTCGCTCCCTTTTCATCAAGACTTGGCTGGTGGAAGTGGTAACTACCCTAATTTTCATACCACGGTTATCTTATATAGCCATGGTATTGTTTTAGGCTATTTTATTAGCCTCGAACATAAACCCGCTTGATCAAATAAATTTAATTTTCACACTCTGGCTGGGTTTATTTGCCATTTCTTGTTGTTAAAGTCTTTCTCGTGTTTTAATTTGCACGCCAAACCAGGTTAGGTCCCTTTGCTCGCTGTCTTTTAGCAGGCTTCAGCACAGAAGCCCTCCTTAAGGTGCCTCAAAGTCTGGGTAGGCAGGATGTGGGGTAGGGGTCTTAGGGCCCCTGCCATGGGTTCCCTTGGTAACCCAAGTCGCACTCCTGTTTGATTTACTGGGTAACTGTCCTTGCCAGGACAGCCACCCTGCTGTTTGATTGACAGCCAGGCTGTGTGAATGGGGGTAAACTGCATAAAAAGCAGGTCTCTGGGACTGCAAAGGCAGAGTCGCCACTGGAACGAAAGAACAAATGAGGAGCTGATGGAAGAGGACCCCTACAATGACTGAACCACCCGATGAAGTCCTGCTGCAGGTCCGAATCTTCAGAATCCGACAATAGAGAAGATCCTCCAGGAAACTTCTTCCCTCGAGCTGGTGGGACCAACCAGTTCGCCCAAACTGCAAGCCAGGACCCCTCCTCTGGTTGAATTCGCTGTACAGAGCTACAGTGGGCCGGATAGCCAGGAAGGTCGGACTCTGCTTGGGTTTTAAGGAGCGCACCTTTTATTAGTTGTTTCGCTCTGCTGATGGTTTCTTCCCTGGGTAGTGCAGGACCCTCCAGTCTTCCTACTTCTTGTCAGTCCGACAGTCGCTTCAGGAACCGTGAGCCTGGAGGAACTACCAGGAACGTCCGCCTCAGCTACAGCTTCTTCTCCGTTTTAAGGTACTGTGCATATCCGATTGTTTGTTTCGTTCAACCGTGGTGAAAGTGTTTGAAATCTTTCTCCAATCCGAGGGCTTGTCCTTCTCTTCTCTTTGAACTGACTTTTCTGCCCACCAACCTCGTCCGGAATCGGTGGCATGAACTTTACCGCAAACTACCCTGAACCGTGTGATCTTGAGCAAAAGACTTTTGAACCATTGACTTTGGCCCTAAGACTTTTCTACCTGATTCTATCACTGTAGTTCCTCTTGGTCAATTGCCCTGAATACTTACCTGTTGGCGTGGTTCAATTTCTATTAACTTTGTCTTTCCCTCCCTTTTAGATTGCTGGAGTGCCATTTTGCTCCCACTTCATTTTGTGAGCGTAACTTGTCTGGAACTTATTGGGAGTGGTGTGGTGTATTAAGAGTGTTTAGTTTAGTTTATTATTTGATAATGCGGTTCAAACCCAGGGGTAGCCGGGCGCAGTGGAAACAAGAATACTTAAGCTTGTTTTTTAAACTGCTTTATGATAGTGAAATGTTACACAACTAAAGAGTAAATAAATGTATATTCTTTTACTTGGAAACCTTGAGTCAGTGTTTGTTTGAATCATAGTAATTGCTGTCCTTTGTGTAACTATTTGATACTGCTCACTTGCTCTTGAGATGAGTCGGGCTGCTCAGCCATCGCTACCACTTTAGTGTGTAGTACAGGCTTGTACCAAAGGTGAATTTGTACTGTCACTTGTAGTCTTAATTGTGTGTGGTGTTCCCAAAGGGTACTGCACATAATTCTGCCTAACAATGGCCCTGGGGCCGATTTTATAAGCCACTCGGGGGTCAGTTTTATGAGCCACATTAATACCCATGGGGCTGGGCTGGATTTTTGTAACTGAAGTTGTACTTGTTAAGTTGCCTCACACAGCCTGCCGTCAGCTCGCCACACAGCGACAAACAGATGTATTTATGATTAGAATGCACACAGTGTCAGTCAGTGAACGTGGAGCTGCCAGTGCCCCATCCATCCACTAGCTTGGTGCCAGGCAGGCAGCTTCACGTTCGCCTCGAGAACACCAACAATTCCGGCCTTAGGGGCAGGGCTGGACTGCCCCACCGGGACACCGGGACATCCCCCGGTAGGCCTCTGGCCTATAGGGCCTCTTTTTGAGCGGAAGGATACATGTGTTACACATCGCGTGACTCCGCCTGGGTGGTTTTCCTTGAATTGGCTGCCACCACTGAACTAGGCTGAGGCACTGTCATTTTTTTTTTCCCCAGGCAGCATCTGGGCTGGGCCCGCACCTGCGCAGGGCCCCCTGGGCTGGGCACCAGATTGGAACCGCACGTGCCCTGCCGAGGCACCGTCATTTTTTTTTTTCTTCCCTGCAGCTGGGCTGGGCCGGGCCCGCCCCTGCGCAGGGCCTCCTGGGCTGGACACCAGATTGGAACCGCACGTGCCCTGCCTGCAGCCCAGCCTGCTGCACAGAGTGCACACATTAGCAGGCAATGCAGGCAGGCAACTGGTCCGGACTGCATGAGGCCCGGCAATGGCAAGCCACAAGATCGATCGATTGTCAGGTAAGAAGCGAGACACACACTGCACGTTGATGATATGTATCTCGACTCGAGATATATATCATCAACGTGCAGTGTGAGATTGTCAGTAAAGTTAACTTGCTGCGCTGCCTGGCCAGCCTTCAAATAATTCCCCAGAGCCCTGTTATTGGGCCGTAGACAAAACCGACTCTGCAGACTCACAAATCCTGGATAATTATGGGATGCATGTTTGCAATTGCAGCTCAGTAATAAGCTGCACTTGACTTCCAGTGTCTGACATGTAGCAAGCAGCAGGGACCTTCTCCCTGGGGGACCGTCACCCTCCTCACTAAACGCCCACACTCTGCCGCTGGAGCACATACTAGGCTGTCCTTGCACCAGACTGGAGAATGAATGACTGACTCAAGATCATAGCGCTGTGAGTCGCATTATTCTGGCCTGCCTTCTGAAATCCAGTACACTCACTTGCCATGTGTGTAGATGTGGCGGAGGTCAGGACCCGCCTGGCGGAGCGCTGGCGCAGTGTGGGTGTGGGGGTTGGGGGGGTCCTGAAAATGTACTTTCTTGTGGGAATGGCCACGGAAGCTGGCAGAGGGTGGAAGTAGGGTGATGTGTTGCAGACATATAAAAGGACCGTTGTCAGCCTCCAACAAGTTTGTATTTCATCTTAAAAATTATATAATGCTCAAATGATGTAATGCTCTCTAATGCATTGCCTTTCGTGGTGCAGTACACAGCACCCTTTCTTGACACACTGCAGCTGTGGGTGCATTCTGAAGGTCGGAGGGCGTGAAACAGGCATCTGCGTGCCAGATCTAGCATAAGGCCTTGGATTTCCACGTAGCCTGTGAGCCAGAATTCCCTGGGGTGAAATTGTATGACCTTTGGCAGAGCATGTGGGTTCCTTGTCCAGCAGCACGGGGAGCTGTAGAGGAAACTGTGGCATTAAATGCAACAGCTCGTTTAACCGGAGATAAATCCTTTTCTATTGATGCTCGTAAGACTTTTTTTGAGATATCGACATAAGCATGTCACTGGTGTTGTTCCCATTATCTCACTACGTTTCTCATAAGTTCTTATAAACTACTGGCTGGAGCTGATGCTGATCTTGCCAGAGCACGGTCTGCATAGAATTCACGTGTGCACCTGTGTCAATGGAGTGGAGGTCCTTGCCCAAAGATTCTCTGTACCAAGAAAGGTGATCAGAGGGAACATTTCGAGGGAGAGATGGGGTGGTTGTGGGCAGTGGTGTCTAGATGGAGTTTATGGCTCAGAAACCTGCCTGGGGTGCTTTGGCGAGCTGTGGGGAGGGGGGACAGAGAGGGACGTGTGCAACCGATCTACATGCAGTCCACAGGTTTGAAGCACGACTGGTTTTCACTCTCCTGAGGTGCTTAAAATGCTTACTATTGTACAGCCTAATAACAGCCCAACTCATCATGTAAGTTCCAACAGAACATACACCGGGCTGTGCATTACATAAAAGGTGCTTGTTGTGAGCTTTATTGATATTGCACATTGTATATGTTCAGCAGTGCTTTGCAAGTGGGGTATTATCAGGGGTTTTATGGAGCTTTTGATTATTATCAGGGCTGACTCTTCCTTTCATCGTTCAGAAGTTGATGACATGATTGCTATCGAAGAGGGCCAGCACTAGCTGGTATTTACAGTGCTAAGAAGTCATTACAAGGTGACAGGAAGCTCTGTATAAATGGAACTTCTATGTGTCTGTGCGTGAGGCCTCAGGGTGACTTAGATGGCACTGAATGGGACGTAATAGGTAGTTGGTTTTCTTTGTAATTGACTTGCTAATTGTGTTGTCTCCATACCGTGGTAGTGCAATCAGGAGTCTTTTTACAAAAGAACTGTGTGAGGATCAGATCAGAGATGCATTCAGGGTCACCTAGGTTTAGATGTGAGTGAGATGATAATGTGAGCAGAAGAGTGTGTAATGTCGATGCTGAGGTGTTTATTGAGAGCCGAGCACATCGTATAATGGGGAATCCATCTCATTGAGATTTTGAGGGTGACTGGCGTCTTTTGAGGTGCATGCAACCTGACCTACAACATAAAGTTCATGCGTCTCTGTCTGATTTACTGACTCCTACTTCATTACTGAGCTGCTTGTGTGAGAGGACTGATGCATCTCACGGGTTTCATTAGAATGAGCTCTGCTGTAGCACTGCATTACTTAACCCTCAGTCTTCTCTAACCTATTAAACTCCTGGTGGCAACATTACGCAGACGGAGTGAAGGCGATATGACATCTTGGAGTTGGTTGAAAGGAAATTGAAAAAAAAGACTGATAGACACAAGCTTTACATTTTCTTTTCTGGTACTGAGACTAGTAATGACGCCCAAGTGTGTTGGTACATTTGTTAGTGAATTGTTGTTAACATAGCCCTTTCGACAAAGCATTTTGCATAAAATATTTCCATGAACAATTATTACCCAGCCCAGGGCCGGCCCTAGGATTTTCTGGGCCCTGGACTACATAAGATGTGCGGGACCCCTTATTTGCATGAATGGTGACCCGTGATGTTACAGAAACTTATATCACGGAATAAGTCTTTAATACACACAGGTATCATAGGAAGTTACATTAAAAACATGTTGCCATGAGTAAGGCAGGAGACCAATACAATGAGACGTCCAGTATATGATTTGTCACTGTTAACATTTACCCATATGGCAATATCAGGAGAGAGGCTTTATTTTGGGGTGGCAAACAAAATGAGAAGGGACCCTTATCAATGTACCCCCTGAGCCTTCACTGGATGGGATGAGCAGGCCACAACTGTTTGGCAGGATGCAGGAATTGAAAGGCGAAGCAGGGGATCCCATAACAGAACATTGCGACGGCAACTGAGAAGGTTAGGTGACTGCTGCTGAGATGTTATCTTTATATCTTCTTGTAAATCATATGGCTTTTTTTCCCATTACTGCTGCAAAATGTGGAGTAAAATGAGGTGTTTTAACTAGGAGATGCGTACGGCTCCCTCACATCACTAGGTGTGGGGACTGCTGGCCCGATCGCAAATATCAAAAGCTGGCACCTATCAATATACGCACAGTAAGTGTACATATCTTAAAGGGAAATATACATGTTTGGATCACTTGACCTTTCCCCTTAGAAAAAAGTGCATCACACAAAAGAGCAATGGCATTAAAAAAACATTAATCAACACCAGAAAAATGACATGAGAGGGTAGATTTTCCCAAAAGTACGCTGGCAAAGTGTAAAAGGTGCCCACCTTTTAATCCCAACAATCTATAGTGAAATATACCTAGTAAAACAAAATCCCAGTTATGTGGTCTTGTGGGTAAGCGTCTGCACTTGGTACATGATAACCTAGGTGAAATCCTTGTAGTCAAACACTTGAGCAAGTTTTCCGGACTAAAAGACACCCAAGCAGGGTAGCAGCCCCCCTCGGAAAAAAGTGTGCCCACCCACATGTATCCTCTAGTTGTGCCCTGAAATACAATGAGAGAAAATAACCTCTCCAGGATTACTTTTATTCAGACCGATATTGCACTTGTGGTTTGTCCCTCTATCATTGAAGATGTACTTTTTGGTAACTTATTTAAAAGATGACCATTTAATCCATATATGTTTAAAAGCTGCTTTAAATGCACTCATTTTGACTCATTTTCATTTTCTTGGGGGATACTCTGAATCCGCTCATAGAAGAGTTGGGCTCACACGCTATGCTCGCTCGCTGGGTGAAATATGGGGCCACTTTGAAAAAATATTCCAGGGCCACTTTTGGTTCCCAGTCCAGCCCTGATTAGAGGGCTCCCAGGGAGGCTCCACGTCTAAAATCTATAAACTACTAGGGGCAGATATATGGGTGCTGTGACCCAGTTACATGACGCAGTAGGAGGCTGACCTCGACTGCCCCATAGAATAAGGGACGTGTGTGGACATATGGTCACGAAAGTACTCTTCCTCGCAATGCGTGACCAACAAGGAATACGCCATTAAGCGGATTTACCGCTGGTATTACCCCCCCCCCCACACCCCTGACCAGGTTGCCCAATATCAAATGTGCACTAGACCCATCCTGCTGGAGAAAATGCAGAGTAAGTGGGACTTTCTTCCATATGTGGTGGGGATGCGCACAGGCGCAGGCCTTTTGGCAACAGGTGGCATTAACAATAGAGTCCATAAATCAGGTCCCACTCCCATTGGAACCTGAGGTAATGCTGCTGGGGGTCCCTGTTGTGGATGTGAACCCACGGTCGGGGCGAGGGCCAAACTGATAATGCACCTCCTGTTGGCAGCAAGAATTGCAATTGTCAGAGCCTGGAAGACCCCAGGGGGGCACGTAGTTTCCAGTGGTGGGCAAACATCTTGGAGCATCCTAGTTGCAGAAAAGGTTAAGGCAGCAGAGGAAGAGGTTCCACACTGATTCAATGAGATTTGAACTCCGATTTTAGAATATTGCCTGGTTTTCACCACACATCAGTGGCACACTTTTCCAAGAGACAGATTGACTTGGGGGCTGACCTAAGTTGCGGGAGGCAGGCAGGGTGGGAAAACAAGGGGGGGGGGGGGGAATTTCCTATGAAACGTTATTTGCTGTTCTCAGAGTACCTAACGTTTAAGCACTGCTTCTGTTTTCTTTGTTTTCTTTTATGTGCAAACGAACTTAAATAAAGTTTAAAAAAATGTGTTGTCCATGTTCTATTTCCAAGACAGTACAGAATGGTGTTTGCTCTCTTTGGCTTCCTTACTTACTTCCATTCTTGCCATGGTCTGCATGTGAAGAGGGTGCTCCTTGATGAACTTTCCGAACACGAAGCGTTTGCTGGCATATTCTCTCCCCAGATTAATTACTCTATGGGATAGAACATGTGAAACAAACATGACAAACAAATAATTTATCAGCAGCGTTAATTACAGTTCATCATTACCTCGGTCCACTTCCAATCTCAGCGTTGGGATTTCCTAAGCATGTAAGGACACTGTAAACCGGTGAAATAGAATCAAATCTCCAAACCTGTCAAGCAGCATTTCATAAATCCTGTATACACCTTTAAATATCGCCCCCTCTTTGTTCAACTTAAATCTAAAGAGCAAGACTGACATCCTTTGATCATCAACCATATCTGACAATCTGGGCAAAGCAGCATTACAGAGAACCAACTAAACATACATATCTTATTTCCAACGATTTGTCCTCACATTGGGTCAAATTGCATAAAACCGTTTAGGCGATGACCAATAAAAAGTGGGCATTTAGTAACACAAATTCTAAACCACAATCTTGACCAAAGCTACTACCGCTTGTGTCCTAAAGTCTTTGTATGCTTTAAAAGGTGCATGTGCAGGAACAGTCTGCGACTGGAAACCATGTCATTTGCAGATGGCAGAATGACTGGATGGATGGATAAGTGTGTGGATGGATAGATGGATGGGAAGCTGGGTGGCAAGTGAATGTTTAAGTTGGTAGGTGCGGGAATGACTTGGTGGAAGAGTGACAAGATAAACATAGATATGTTTGTGTGGATTGCTAAAAGGGAGTGGATGGTGAATGAATAGTTTGCTTGCATGTTATTTTATGTTGTATTGCATGGATCGAAATAAGATTGGATTAGCAGGAGTTAGAAGTAGCTCCTGGGTATCCAGCATTAACCAGTGACCAGGAGCTACCACTGGGTAACAAGGAATAGTAGCGTTCCGCAAATCTATCTTCCTCATAAGATGGAAATTTAACATTGTGTCCTTAATTTATGACCCCTTATGCATTAAACGTTGTATAGATTGTCCCAAATGCACTGAGTTAAATTCACATTGTTGTGTTCATTTTGCATCAGTTGGTGTGGAGTGCCAAAAGCAGCTCCTGGTAGCTGATGGTGTCAGGGCTAAGCAGGCTCTTCTAGGCTTCAAGCAGGAGCTACATATCTCCCAGCTCCCCATAATTTGGAACACTGCATTACGTATGGTAATTCCATTACTCAAATCTTCCCGACTTGTCAAGGTACTAACTAAATAAGGCTTCCTTCCTCTGAGAGACAGAAATCCTTATGCAGCTAAAAGAAAAAAATTGATTTTACCTTGGTCCCTTATACCTGGGGTGTACACAGTCCAGCCTTTTGCCAAACCACTTCCTGTAAATACACCAGCTAGAGAGGCCGAGGTATAGAGATCCGGTAGGGAGGGACGTTGGTACTGTGACGAGTCGGGAGGACTACAGTAATGGAGTTAACATACGTAATGTAACATCAGGTTTCATCCTCCTTCCCTGTCCCCTTACTAAATGAAGACGTACCAAGCGGTACCAGACATACCGCTATACCCATGGCAGCTGCATCGATATCACATAATGATACCCGAAGTACAGAGTGCAAGTTAAGAATATACTACATCCCAAGTTCTTGGGTAGTCTGAATCGGAATTATAATTCTCTAGCGTCAAAGAGGGGTGAACAACGGTGTCGCTATTTGTTGGAATGGAACATCCATTATGTGAAATTTAAGATGACCCATCAACTGGGCACGAGATCAATCTTCCTCATTAATGGACTATTTTTTTGTCTCGATAGGGCTCTTGAAAATGGTGAACTTGATCACCATCTTGACCATCTCCCTCAGTGATCACGCTCCTATCCTTCTTGAGGTGTACCTTTGGTTTGTGATCACACACTGGGCCTAGTCCAATCTGATTGTATCTGCACATCAGTGAAATGGCATCCACGTCTGTGTAGGGAATCGACCTACATAGTAAACAAGGACGCCTGGAAGTGTATAAAGCTAACCTAATGTCTTTTAACGCCTCTATAAGGGAGGAATGGAATACCATGATGATCCGAAATCACATTTATGAAATAACCCATCGTCCCCCTGCTTTACCCTGTTCTCATCGGGTCCCCTTTTACTCTGCAATTGCGAGAATCAAACGAGGTAAAAACTGCAGTTTGAGGTCCCTTATCCAGCAGAACTTAGGTGAACGGGATTATCGTGATGCCAAACACATGATCTGTATCAAATATCGAAATCAAACAAAGGCACCAAAACCTCAACATCACCTCAAGTCAAACCAAAGGATGATGTGCCTTCTTGTAAAGCATAACACACATAACATCTGGGACACTAAATGGAAAAAAAGGCACTGCGCAAGGTGACCTAGCGGCTTCCGTGTCATCTGTGTGCTGGCAACAGTACATTGGTGCTAAGTTCAATTTACCATGCCATTTTTCGGCATACAACTCCGGCATTAGGTCCGAGTTGTCCTGAGAAAATGTCATTTTCGTTAGAGCAGATTATATCAGCCATACCGAGTTTAAAATTCTCTAAAGCAGTTGGGATACCTTCGTATATTCTCAAATCTGACCCCCACTTTTGAGTCGCTATTCTTCTAATGAAATTTGGCAACATACTTCGATCTAATATGATTCCACGCTCTTGGATGAATGCAATAATCATTCCCACTTTTAAAAAAGGGGATCCGCAGGATCCTGCGAATTTTCAGCCCATTGCTTTAATGGACACCTCGGCTAAGGTATTCGCCATTTTGTTGCTGAAACATCTCGAGTCTTTTATTCTCGAACATAACATCTATTCTAGGCATCAAGTAGGAATCTGCAAACATACGGGGACGTCTTTAAATGCCATCATGGTTGTCCACGTTTTGGCTAAACCTAAACAAGCTAATTCTGGCCTGATATATTTTGCGGCCTTGGATCTCTCTAGCACCTTCGATTCAGTAATACGTGAAAAATTTGGTCAAAACTACTGGCTATGGGCTTTTCACGTAGGCTAGTGCAATTGATCGCACTGCTCCACCATAATACGACTTTTCAAGTCAGGGTCACCCAAGATGGTGTGTTATCTCCTCCCATATTGAGAGCGACTGGAGTAAAACAAGGGCGTAACCTTGCTGCAACTATGTTTAATCTTTATATCAGCGACATGGATAAACTATGGAATGACCCAGCTATGTATACAGTGAGACTTAGAAGCACCAACCTCCATTGGCTCTGTTTCGCTGACAATATCATATTGCTGGACAGGACACCATATGCTGCATATGCCATGACCCACAATATTAAGGCAAATTCTGCCAAATCTAAGATTATGGTATTTACTAATCACACAAAAGAAAAACAAAAAAAACCCCAAATCTTATTATTGGCACATTGCGGGCGCAAGAATTGAACGCATAAAGAGCCTGCGATATCTTGGTTACACATTAACTGATGCCAACTCTAAAAATTCTTGGATCAACGAATTAAAAGCTAAAGCTCGTCCATTTGTGTCTATGATGAGAACAATACTCAAACACTGCAAGTTTTCAATGCTGCCAGTCATAGAATTCTATAGGCTGAAGCTAGAACCTATATTATTGTATGGGTTAGACTTTTGCCTATTGCAGATTGATGACAATCTAAACACTATCCAGGTGCAGATCTGGCAGCGCACATTAAGGCTGGCGTCCTCAGTACCTAACACTATAATTTTGCAGGAATTGGGTCTCTCCTCACTTGCATCTCGATGGGCTTGGCGCAAACTTGCGAAAATATTGGTACCACCTTCCAACTTGCTGTATCAGGACCTCAACGAGATCATGAGAGAGGGAAAGCTGCCATCAATGGCAGCATTCATTGATCGTATGAATCGAATCTTGGCTGAAGTCAACTCTTCCCCCTTCGATCTAGCTTTGGGTTTACCTAATGAAAAATCCAAATTATACGAGTATGATTGGATACGAACAACAGAAACCAACAATTCGTATTCAGAAACCTTAAAACACTTAGTTGTTTATTCGGTTTTAAGTTTGGTTGTTTGATATATGCCTTATTTCCCAGCTAAGAATGTCTATGAATGATATATTTTATATAGGACAGCTGGAATTTATGTACAAGTCTTTGAATTGAGATATTACTGTATAGAAATTAACATTTGCTAAATGCTTCTTTCTAATTGTAGAGTAAGATAACCTATGATTTGAAGCTATAATGTTGATATTTTTCTTGTGTATGTTGTAAATGTTTGTTTATAAACTAAAGACAATTTTAATTAAAAAAAAGAATAGACTACAAACAGGAATGTAGTTTGACAGACCCACTGTGAAGCAAAATACACAAGCCATGTGACCACAACGGCAAAACGTTGCATACCTCAGAAGAGGATGACCCACTGAAGAACAAGGTAATATCAAACACTGGAATCTAGTGGCAACACAGACCAGGATTCCAGCAGCAACCAGGAACAAATACCACACTGATCATAACACCAACATCAACAGCAGCACATCAAACGCAACCCTAGACTGAACAAGGAGCTAACTCCTTTTCATCAGGGAACCGCCTTAAATATTCCCTCCAGCACAGGTACTAAACAGTCCCATTGAACCCATGGGAACCAGTGCCACCAGGCAGCCAAAAGCATCCTAGATGTACGGTGGCGACTACTCTGAGGGGCAGTAAGGTAAGGGGCGCAAGAGCACCGAGAACCACTGCAACACCAGCCTGCATGTCCCAGAACAAGGTAAAACATGAGTCGTCTCTGTTGCACACTCGTAGAGAGGAGACTACACCCAAATCATAGAGGACCTGTGGCCTTATTCTGCACACCACAGAAATGCTAACTACAGTCCAGGCATGCTTGTCAATGAAAATGCAAAGGGCTGTTACTTAGAAGGTGAAAACAATTTTCAATGAGCTCCTGTCAATGAAGACGAGAGACCCGTCTATCCCCAAGGGAGGTATAACCAGCCAATAAAATGGGAGACCACTTTCTTTGACAATCCTACGCAACCTACACTCAGACCTGTGTTGGATGTTTATCACAGCTGAAGGCCTCAAACATGAGAATCCCTTGACTCAACAGTATCCCACTTTTCCAAAAGAGGGAGCTGAATCAAGAAACACACAGACATGACCACATAACTTACCGCCCAAATGGCACCTGATACTGCCTGGTCCTTGATAAGCACATCATAGGCTGCTAAATGCCTGCATGCACCTGGCATTAAACCAGTTCCTATGAAAGACATCGCCTCAGGGGAATAAAACAGTCAGTGTACATAGTACCTGTCGGAAAAATGAAGAATTTCTGCGATAGGCTTATCAACCGCAAGTTTCCTACCGTAATGTTAATAAGCACAACAACACTTTCCACCATGCCAGACCAGAGGGACTGATGACTGGGGCAAGAAGAGTAGAAGCGGACCGCATCAATATGCAGGGCACCAAATAAATAACTGTAGTGGCTGCCTCGACCTATGCTTTGTGTCTCATTCATACCCAAGCACAGTAGGGTGCTACCATGGTCCCAGTGGCATGATTTCATCCAGGTCCCCGAGAGCTGGCATGGCCCTGCCTTGTCCTCCCAACCACTGAGGTGCATCCATCAGTATGAGCCATCCCCTACTGGCGTACCCAAAGCTGAACTCACTATCCTGTGAAATTATGCCACCCCTACTTGGAGTTGGGTCAGCAATGTGTGGATTGGAAGCCATGTCCCAATTCACAGGGCCTCTGGTACCCAGGTGAGAGAATGTTGCAGAGGCAATGCAGACTAATACTGTCAGAACTCGGATTGTGACCTGCCAGGACACCTTCTAGGGGACTGTCAAAACAACCAAGATAGACATTATAAATAGTAACATTCAGGCTGGAGATTAAATCCAAAAGATGAGCAATGACCCCAGGGGAGTCTATCAGATTGCAAATAACTGGGCTAGAGAGGCCAAGTAGTCAGAAGAGGGAAACTGGACCACTGTTCAAGATCAACCTGTGAAACAATCATATCTAATGTAGGAAATGTGGAAGGACCACCGGGTGTGAGGGAACCTGGGTATATTCAATACTACCTGGCTGTGGATTCCACTTTCGTAGGAAGCCGAGCCCAGGTCTGTGACACTGAGGGGCATGCATGTCCCAATCAGACCTCATTATTCCAAAACACATCAGCTGCATGAATATCGGAAGAACCGGCCATGACAGAACATCATCCACAAGTTGGTTATGAAGAACGAATATCACTGGACGGTTGGGAATGAGATGAAGGAACACCGAAGACGTGCACCAGTAGGCCAAGGGTCATACATCATTTGTGCAGACTCCATATGCAATTCAAATCCATCTCTCAAACCTGCAAACCAAACAGGTACTTGTTCCTGGACAGAGCCAGGTCCAAATAGTGTAGCATCATAACCCAGCAAACACATATGAGAACAGCCATTTGCCTTGCACTGCCCCTTCAACACCATTGTGTACAGCACAAGACTCCCCATGCTGAAACGGCACAGACACTACATGATTAGTCCCTTGGTACTGATATCAGATGTACATATTGCGCACCTCCCTAGCTGAGCAGCCTTGAGATGTAGCTGGTATAGAACCCAAAACAGTATGGAAAAAAACATTCACAATAGGCATCAGGGTGCTAAGAGAAAAACAACGAAGCGGAGACAAGGGAAAAAAAAAAAACTCAGGCAACCAGATATGTTTTCATCAGTGCCTTAAAAAGACCAAAGTCCTCCAGAAGAAGTGACCGATAGCAAAGCGAAAATACCAGACTGAGCAAACAAGTGCTCAGTAGCAGACATCTACCATCACTCAGGGACAGTAGAGTCTTCCAGCTGTGACTTACATACTGAATCCCAGGCCATATGGAGCCTACACAATGTAAGACCATCAAATCACCCAGAAGGAAGTACCAACACCCAAAATCAAAAAGAGAAATGTCGTCACTAGGATAGAAGAAAAAATTACTTACCCAGTGTAATGTTCTTTCTACTGGATGTTCTTCCCACAGATTCCTCATCTTTGATATACCGATATCCTGTTTGCAGCTTTGGAAGCTTTTCGTCGGCAGAAGAGGGCGCTGTGCGTCCTCAAGCCGAAGTCCCTCAGTGGCATTCATCCCTACACTTGGACATGACGTTGACATAACTAGCACGCATCACGCCTGTTGCCTCAGTTCAAGTTTTTCCTCTCTTCTTGTACAGCTGACTTGAGGATTCAAAAACCACATTGGCGTTGAAACAGAGTAAGGGCTAATTTAGCAACAAATCATCACAGTCAAAGGTGTAGGCTGGAAGGGTGATGAGGAATCCGTGGGCGCAATATCCTGTAGAAAGAACATTACCAGGGGTAAGTAATTATTTTCTTCTAATGGATTGTGTCCTCCTACGGATTCCACATCATTGATATTCCCATAGCAGTTTGTAAACAGAGGTGTTACTGGTGGAATTTGTTACTGATTCATGCTGTGTAAAACAGCTTTCCCAAACCTGGGGTCCTGACCAGACAAGGAATCAAGGGGGTCATGTTTTGAGAAGGGGTGTAACGAAGACCAGGTTGCAGCATTACAGATATCCCCCACAGGTACTTTTTTCTTGTATGGCTGAAGTAGCTGCCACACCTCTGGTAGAATGTGCCCTTGAATTATCAGGGGCATCTTTCCCAACTAAAGAATGACATTCTGAAAAACACAGAATGATCCACTGTGATTACGTTTGTTTGGTCACAGCCTGGCACAATCTATGTCCGGTGTGAACAACAAAAAGTTAGGCAGCTAGTCTGCTTATGTAGAAGCTTAACTCTCTTCTAGGATCCAGGGGCTGTAACCTCTCCTTCCTTAAAAGGAGGAGGCGGATAAAATGCTGGTAATGTTTTCTTTCATTAGGTGAAAAAATGCTGGTAATTTTTTTTGCATTAGGTGAAATTCCGAGACTACTTTAGGAAGGAAGGGCGAAATCCTCAAAAAAACCTTCTCTTGGGGGCGTGGCCAGCATGAGAGCAGCAAGGACGTGAGTCCCGAGAGCTCCCTCTGGCCGCCAGCCATATCCTGGTTAAATATCCTTTCGGACGGAGTGAAAGCGCCTGAAAAGACACCTGAGGCAACTAAAGGCGGAGCGGCACGCCTGGGTGAAATCCCGGCCTCCGGACTGCACCTGCTCGGCAGCCACTTGTGAAAATGCCAGAGGCTCCCTGGGCGTGGGACAGAGCCCGCCAAAACGGCTGCCGCGGGCAACGCTTGAAGGAGACCCAGAAACAACGTACACAGGTGAGGAAGGACCCCGGGGCACCCTCCTCCATGCAGGGGCTGCCTAACCCGGGTTCGTGCTGGTCCGGCGGGGCCCTGTGTTACGCTCACCTGGCTCCCACAGAGGCGTCGATTTGAACTGGACAGCTGCGGACTCCACCAATGTGACGCGTAGGGCCGAGATGACGGACTGGACTGGCCCACCTAGCTTCGTTTTCTTGGCCCGTAGGTATATTCTTCTGCAAATGGAGAAAGGGAATTAACCACCCGTGGAGTTGAGCGTAAATCCCCCCCACCCCCGCTGTTCTCCCCACTGATCACCTTTGATGTCCCCTCTTATAGTCTCACCTGATGGTTTGGAAAGATGAGCTCTCCATCCTGCATTGAGCGCAGGGGCGCGTAGATAACCAGTTGCTTCACTGGCTCGAAGGAATTGGCGAGTTCCATAACAATATTGACTCCGAGATTCCCGGCAAGACGCCGTAAGTATGTAGTTCGTAAGAGTTCAAATGCCTGACTTCACTCTTGTCCGATTACTTGCAGGTTGCAGCTTGACCCTAGTGAAGAGTTCCTCGTGGCAACCGGTAATATTCTGGTAAGGATTTGTATTATTCAACACAGTTTGATAAAATAATGTCAATATGTAACCTGTTGCTTTCTCCCTTATTCAGGCGCAGAGAGAAAGTATGAAGTCTCGGAGAATAATGCCTCCGGCGGTAAAATAAGGTAAGTCTATTGTGGTGAGGAGGGTTCCCCTTGTTTGTCCCTTTGTTTCACCTTGCTGTCCTTTTGTTTCCCCTTAGGGGCCGGGGTTCCGCAATGATGCAGTGGAAGCTGCGCCGACCCGTGAAGAGGAATAGTACCGCCGGTGGTAAAATCAGGTAAGTCTATGGGGGGGGAGGGGGTAACTAATATTCCTCTGTGTATTCCCTTGGCTCACCTTGCTGTTCTCGTCTTCTCCTTAGGTGCCGGAGTGCGGCGGGAAAATGCAGGAGGATGCGGTGGAATGTGAAGATGCTGCGAAGGCCGGTGAGTTCAGCGCGGCGCTGCAACTTCTTTCTTCCAGCTCAAAGGCGCGATGGATCGGGAATTCAGGTAAGGATCAAAGGTATTGCTCTTGCTCTAACCTTCTCTCCTTCTTTCTCCCTTTTTCTAGGAGCTCCAAACTCGAGGCGGGCGTGGCAGAAGACTGGGTGCAGACTTGCAGGCACGGTGAGCGTTACGCTGCTGGATGCAGAATAACGCGAAGCGTGTGCTGCTCTTTGGGCGTGGTTTAAATAGCCTCCAAAGTACTCCCAGGTAAGTATTCCTTCCCAGCCCCACCCGAGTAAAAAAATAGTCCCTAGGTAAAGTAGTCCCTTCCAAGCCTCTTTTGGCTTGGAGCTCTTGCAGCATGGTCTACATCAGGTAATTTTGCAGCATGGTCTGCATCAGATAGGTTTTAATCTATGAGCCTGGCGCCATAGACGCCAGGAAGCACCCAAATAGCCCCTAGCAGGGGTTGTTGGGCTGGCTTGGGAAAACTTGATGCCTGCTTCCGGGGTTGCTGGACTTGGTCTGGGTCCCCGGGGGTAGGCATCATGACACCCTGGGCAACCAGCAGGTCCTGCGCTGTGACAGGAGTACACAGCCGCGGAACACACGGCTGGGTCGGGAGACGAAGGGCAAGACGGGTGCCGGAGCGCCAGACGTATCCTGCTGCATGGCGGCCCTGAAGGGTCCCCTTCCACCTCCTCTCCGTGCCTCGTACCTTGATGCAACTACCCCAGTGGAGCTGCAGCCTCCTGCGGGAGAGTGCCGCGTCCCGGAGGAAGCCCTAGCCTGCTCATCGCAACAACATAGAACCCAAAACCGGAGTGCGATTCTCCCGTTATCGTGAATACTGGGCAATGAAAAGTTTGCCACGATTTTAAAAATCTGAAAAGTTTACACGTGTAAAATAACTCTCAATTGCTTCCGACTTGGACCCTAAGATTTCAATTGTTTTCTGCTGACCAAATCATTGCTTGCGCTTGTGTGCAACTATTCAAAGCGGCTCCCATAGACATTTATAACAATTTCAGTATTTTTGACCATATTCAGTGTTTTTGCCCAGTCCATTCTAAAGACAATCTTGAAAGCCAGTCTGACAGCTGAAAGTCAATTCCATTTTTCTATTGTGTTTGCTGGGGGAAAGTGGGACTGATATTCTGTTTGAGTTGTGCTATTCCCAAGTACCTGCTCTCTCCTGCTATCTCTTTAAATTGCCTATTGGGGGGTTGAGGGGTGTTGCAGGGGGAACTGCTAACCACAGTGCCATCTGATCTGAACCAACACAAAAGTATTATTTTCTGTGCTGCATTTGTTTTGCTCATCACTTACTCCTTGTGTATTAAATATATTGTTTAGTGTTCTGTCACCCCATTGGTGATTGTTATCTATTAAAACATATTGTGATTACATTTTAAATACCTAAATAAATATTTACTTTTGCAAACCGCAAACCAGCCTGATTCCTGGTTCCGTGTGAAGGGGGGGGGGGGTTCCAGGAGAAGGGTGTGATATGAGTGGTATATCGTTCAGAATATTGAACTTTTAGACAGAAATAAATAAGGATTTCAATTGGGCACTACATGCTGGGCTTTGACTTGGGTATGTGCTGGATTGAAATCACTCACAGAGCCCAGGATTTCTTATTTCAAGGACCAGATGTCATATTTGTAACAAACCGTTAGCTGGAAGCCTAGATTAGAACTGTCTGAGAAGGAGAAGCTCAGCAAAGCCACTGCAGCAGCTGATGCAAACTCGATCACAGCCTAATTAGTTGGGCTGTCCATCTTGGGCAGCTCAATTAGCTTTAGGTCATCAGTAGAGATTCTTTTCAAAGCCTCGATTTTATGAAACGGCAAAAGTAATAAGCTTCTATTCAGAAAAGGACTATTAGTCGGGTACAGTTTTTCTATTTTGGGCCAGTGGCCTAGTATTCTTACTTGAATTAGAATTTGACAGTTCTTGCTTCCTTGCTATGAAAATATTGCGACGTAGTCGTGCCGTCTTGCAGATTACTTTGCGTAGTTGGCAAGGCGGTTAAGAGCGCTGCCTTTTGAGGGATCTCACTACTGTCATGTTGGAGTTCACTCCACACAACTTGTGGGGCAGGCTGTAACCACTTGTCCATCGGGCCCTCTCGGGGCATTTGCCTAGGTACCATCCAACAGGGTACTTACAAAAGGTGCGCTCTCAGTCGGCCTTTGAAGATTAACAGAAGAGCCAGTGTCAACTGCCGCTGGTTCGAAGCGGTCAGCATTATCTGACAGGGTAGCTGATTTGGCACTGGTTAATTTGCTGCATCCCGGTTGGGCAAACTGACTTGCAGAGAGTAGCAAGCAAGCCACTAGGGTCCGCCATCGGCGGTGGTGATGCAGACATTGCTGTACCCAGCCCCGAAGACCCAGCTTGGGCCTTGTTCTGTGGAATCCGTATAACTATAGCTCCTTCAAGTGATGAAACGGGCTGGGAAAACATGGTTACAACTGTCATATCAATGCTTGCTATTTACATTTTAGAAGCTGGTTAGGACCTGAATTTACAAGAATGGTGCCGACAACCCCGTATAAAAGTAGTTTCAACTCACGTTGCTCGTCTGCAATCCTCGAGCATAAGGAAAATAGGACATCAACAAATGCAGCCACTGTTTTCAGGGTGGCAGAGGCTCCCAAAGTCAGCATTAAAGATGGGGCCTAAATAGCGAGGCTGGACAGAATACAATGAATCGCTGTCACTTTAATTTGAAGAGAACCAGGAAGGGCTTAGAAGCAGGCATTCCAGGTCTGGCGTAGATGAAAGTTGGGAGCCAATCACGTTGCTGTAGTGGTGTTCAAGGTTGATTAGTTACCCAGACGACGCTGTCTGGAGGTCCATATGCAGATTTAATAAAGAGCTGTTGTCAATGGGGGTTTGGGGGACCCGCCTATATCGTGCGCGGGGCTACCTGGAAACTCAGGGAAAGGTGCTTTATTATTTTTGTTATCGAGCAATGAGATGCGGCAAATGCTCATTTTGTAAATTTTGCGTATTTACATACATCAGTATTCACTACCACCCTCTCAAGATCTCCCCCCAAAGTCTGCTGCAGTACTTGTAGTATTAACGTTCCCAGATGGTAGATTGGCATTTGTGGGTGTAAGCAGAAGCACCGAGGTGCAGGCTTGTTTTACCGCCTTGGAAGTGGCGCTGCGCAAGTCATACATGCGTACTTTTTGTCTTTTTGTGTTAAAAGAAAGAACAATTTAAGAAAACCAATAAGAGTCAGTTAAAAACGCTAGCGCCTGGTACAATTTAATACTATGCCCTCAATGGAAGTTTTGGGTTGCTGTATATAGAGTTTGCAGATTATATGGTGAGCGGATATTGGAATCCACCTGCCATTTGATGATTGTTCAAGTCTGGCAAGATAAGGGGGAGCTACCACAGGAAATAAATCAATAATGGCACAAATCTTGATGTGCAGTTAGTGTGGGTGGAATTTCTAAATGGTAATAATTTGAATTTCATGTTTTATATTGTGAATTTTGCAGATGTGATATTATTTATTGAATGAGTTTGTTAGGAGATGCTATCTTTTTCTTTGGGTTATTGTACATTTTGTGAGTTGCCATTGATAAAGGATTGAAGTGTGTATAAGGTCAATAACATTATATATACACACAATACAATTTTAAAAAAAGTAATATCCACGAGGGGCCTGATCTCTGGGCTGTACCAGTCACTACTCGATGCGTGTAAAAGGAGCGTGATAAATGCTACGAGTCCTCACAGGAACTCTGCCTAAAGTCTCCTCCCAGATGGCCAAGGAAAGGCAGGCGCTTCCTGATCCTGACCCTTGGGGTGGTATTAACAGGGAGGATCACCTATTAGGAGAAGGGCCCCAGGAGGACTTTGTTGGATGAGATGTGTTACTTGTCTTTCCCAAGGAAGGAAATACGATTGATACCAGAATATGTAATGGCTTGCAGTCAGAGGTAGCTTTTATTTTTTGTATTTGTATTTATTGAATTTATATAGCGTTTTTAATCAAGCATAAGTAACAATTGAATTAACCCAGAAAACATTACAAAAACAATTTACATTATGGAAGAGGATTGGTGAGTAAAAGGGACCAAGGTGTGAGAGGAAGTAGGAGGTATGAGCAGTGGTGAAAGCAGAAGCAGAGGGTGTAAGAGTGAAGAATAGAAGAAATGAGAATTAGAAAAGTGCAGGAAGTGGCGTAGGAGGGAGTAGGCTAAAAGGAGAGGTGGAACAGAAAGGGAGTAGGAGGAGAGGGTAGTAGTCGCAGAAGTGAGAGAAGATGCAAAGGGTATTAGGGAGGGGAATGGAAGAGAAGATTTTAGAGAGGTGCGGAAGTGAGGGAAGGAGGAAGTGGAGTGGATAGAGAAGGGAGGCATTCCAGTGGAAAGGAGCGAGCAGTGGGAAAGAGCAGAAGCAGGAAGGGCCGCGGGGGGGTGGAGGAGGAGAGAGTAGGAAGAGATCCGCAGAGCAGAGAGAACGAGAAGGAGTATAGAAAGTGAGGAGGGAGGAAAGGTAAGGGGGGCAAGATCATAGAGGGATTTGAAGACTAAACAGAGGAACTTTAATTTAAGCTGAGAGTGAAATGGGAGCCACCCTAGAGAGGTGAGAGAAGAGGAAATGGAGTCATAACGAGAGAGAAGGCAGGGGGAGCGGATGGCAGAGTGGTAGACAGATTTGAGTGGGGAGAGGTTAGAGGAAGGGAGCCCAAATAGAAGAGTACAGCAGTAGAAAAGCCTAGAGAAGAGAAGGGAGGAGAGTAAGAGTTTAGTCGCGTGAAAGGTTAGGAAGGATCACATTTTACGGATGTTGTAAAGTTGAAAACGGCAATGTTAGGCAAAAACCTGTGCAGTTCCCTTAGGGACCACTGCAAAAGGCTTAAGACTACAGGTGTTGGCAGTAAACCCAATTGGTAGCAGTCTGTACCACCCAGATTTACCTGGTAGCTGTGGCTGAGCAGCCAGACTTCTCTCAAGAAGAGTTAGACAGTATATAGAGTATACAAGATAGGTACCAAAATACAGTAGCACAAGCAAACACTGACCAGAGCTTTGGTATCAAAGTATATAATTATTTAAAGACACACTTAGAAATCCTCTAGCACTATTATGTAAGCAAGTTCAAAAACACAGTCACTATTAATATATATACATCCCTTATTCCTTATTAGACAAGTCTTAGTTAACACCACTTATTTCCAGACAGAGGTGAGCGCTTAACTAAAGATGGCACTCCAATAAGTTAAGAAAAAGGGAGGGAAAAGGCAGAAATTAGGAAAAGCACACAACACAATACTTTAGAAGCACCCAGCAAGGCAGGAAAATCAAGTCTACTTGTGAGCAAAAAGTTCAGAGGCCAGGCTCCCTATTAGGGAGAACAGAGCACCAATGCGCCCAAGATCACACAGTTTAAAAGTCTTGCAGGGAGTTCAGAAAATAATTAGTTCAGCTCAGAAAAGTTCAGTTAGCCAGCCTAGGGCCAACCCAAGTGGTAAGTGGAGGCTGTAAGAGTCACCCCACACAGACCATTGCGAGGGAGGCCAGGCGGACACAGTACCTTGAAAGTGGAGAGGATCCTCCAGCAGGGGCAGTTGTTCCTGGCAGCGGGTGCAAGTCATGGTGTCGTCCAGAGGAAGAGAAGATCTCGTCGTGGAGGAAAGCGGAAGGTCGTTGCACTGCCAGGGAAGAAACCAGCCGCAGAGTTCTCTGGTTAAAAGGTACTACCCTTTTATTTGAGGTAGTGGTAAAATGTGGTATCCCGGTTGCTGGGGTGCTTGGCACAGGCAAGGCGGCCACGAGAGGATCCGGGGAGGCGAAAAGGCGGGCAAACTGGTTATCCCCACCAGTCAAAGGAAGAAGACTCTCCGGGATGAAGATCTCCTCTGTCGTTGGAAGAAGTGGTGAGACGGTTCAGCAGGGCTCCACCGGTGGTGTCGTTGTTGCAGGTCGGCTCAGCTTCTCCCTCTTCGGATTCTTTGGTCCTGTGGCGACTTCTGAAGTTCCAGTCCCCAAAGCCCTGCTTTTATGCAGAAAACCCCCATTCATCAGTCCTAGCTGTCACTCAAACATGCTAAGTGGTGAGCCGGGCGGCTCACCACTTGGGCCAATCACACAAGAGTGCGACTTGAGTTACCGAGGCAACTCAGTCCAGGGTGCCTAAACCCCCTCCCACACCCCTTGTGGTACCAGACAGAGTGGCACCACTTTTGGAGGCTTCTGTGGAGAAGCCCGCCAAAAAGTGGAACAAAGGGCTCGACTTGGGTTGGAGTCACAGAAGGAACACAAACGCCATTTTGGAACAGAGTTCTGGCAAAAAATACCAACCGGTGAATTACTATTAAATAAATAAACCGGCGGTATGTTTGAGGCTATGTTAAAAAGTATTAGCCTCGAACAATGGGAAAATCCCATAGGAATATATTCGCGGTTGAATATAAAAAGTAGTATCCACTGCCACCAGCCAAAACTCGCTCAGGGGGGACTTGACAGTGCCCCCTCGAACAGACCCAGGGGCAATCGAATTGCCCCTACCAGTACGCCCACAATATGATGGTTTGTACTGGTTCTGTTCATAATTTAGGACTAGTAAAGCCAATGGTGACTTTACATGCCCTGGGAGACAGTAATCAGTCCCAGGGTATGGAGTCTATGTTTGGGGGTCACTATGACACCCCTGCGTTACGGCACGGAGGGTGCTGTGTAACACACATACCAAAAACACATGAAGCCCTATGGAGTAAAAGACCCCATAGCCCATTACACACATTAAAAAGTCAAAGGATATCTCAAATCATGTCCAAGAGTGGGAGAAAAAGAGTCTCTCTTAGCAGGAGAAAAAAATAAACCCCAAAAATCCAGCAAAGCTGCTGGGGGACTCACTAGGTTTAGGAAATTAGCCTTAACACAGAATTCTCCCTAACAGGCAAGATCTGGCAGTAAGAGAAACGTGGTGAGAAAAAGCGAGGTGGGGGTCAATGTGACCAACTAAATCTGTGAATGTGGGTGAAAAACATCATATCCAGTTGTGTATTGGGAGTAAAAAAAACTTTTACAGTCACTAACATTCATAGAGATGAAAGTTCTTATAAACCCCAGGGGAATAACGAATAGGAGTCTTTAAAAATTACCAATTTAGACCCTGAAGACCTTCAATCCTTTGTAAAGACAAATATTTTATTGAATCCTTATAATACTCCCTTAGGTAATATAAATAAGGAAATGCATGCATTTGGTGATTAGATTTCAATTAGAAAAGCATATTTTGACATTGTGGACTGCAAGTCCTTCAAATTCCCAAAGTACTGGGACGATGAAGAGGGCTGCAGATGCAAGAAACTGCAAGTTGCAGCCTTTTAGTGGCAATGACCGACACCTGAGGGAGACTGGGAGGCATAAAAGGCACTCTCTGGGGCAGACCACCGAGAAGAACAAGTTACTTAACCCTGGTAACGTTCTTTCAAGTGGATGTTCTCTCACGTATTCCTCATCTTTGACGGCAGAGGGCGCTGTGCGTTAATGGCATCGAGTCGATGTCCCTCGAAGGCCTTCGTCAAGGGTGATGTCATCGAAGGGGATATACAGCGCCCGTTGGACTCAGTTCTGTTTTTCCCTCCTGTTGCAGCAGCGATACCAGTAAAACACGGGAGTGCCCATACTCAACCTTGATGGAACGGAAGCTGTAATAACACAGGAAATTCTATTAACGGGTAGGGTGGGAGGGCGATGAGGAATAGGAGGGAAGAACATCCAGTCGAAGGAACATTACCAGGGGTAAGTAACTTGATCTTCGAATGGATTGTGTCTTCCCACGCATTCCTCATCTTTGACAGACTCCAAAAGCAGTGTTAGGATTTGGCAGAGGGAGTAGAATTGAATGTATACATTTTTGTGGATAGAATGAAGGACTGCCTTGCCAAAAGAATCATCCTGGCCAAGGAAATAATGCAGTTGATAATGTTTAGTGAACGTGTGTATGGAAGATCACGTTGCTGCATCACAAATTGTCTTAATTGGAATGCCCCTCTGAAGGGCCGTAGATGTAGCCATGCCCCTGGTGGAATGAGCTCTTAAACCTTCAGGCGGGTCTTTTCCCACTAGCCTGTAGCATTCTGATATTGCAAGAAGTATCCATCTAGAGGAACAAGTTACTTACCAACTGTAACGTTCTTTCGATTGGATGTTCCTCCCACGTATTCCTCATCTAGATATATCCTTACCTTCCGCTTGCTGCTTCGTAAACATTTTTCTCCTTACCACCAGAGGGCGCTTCCCTCGAGGCCGTGGCATCAATGTCCCTCGGCGGCACCCATCTAACACTGACATCATCGCCTGTATAAGAGCCTCGAGCGCACCCGCTGGCTTCAGTTCTGTTTTTTCGTACATTGTAGTCAATTGATCTTGATGAATGGCATGCCTCTTTTGACCCAAGCCTTAAAAGAACTTAGAGTGTAATACACGTAAACTGTACTGTGGGGTTGGTTGGGAGGGTCGATGAGGAATACGTGGAAGGAACATCCAATCGAAAGAACGTTACAGTTGGTAAGCAACTTGTTCTTCAAATGGATTGTGTCCTCCCACGTATTTCTCATCTTAGATAGACTCCCAAAGCAGTTTTGTCTTGGAGGTGGGAGTACAGAATTTTTCTAATTGTGTACAGAATGGAATACAGATTTAGCAAACAGACTTCCTTGAGATGAAGTCGAGTCCAGAGCATAATGTTTTATAAAGGTATTCATGGATGACCATGTGGCTTCTGCACAAATGCCTTGTACATGGACACCCCTTTTTAGTGCTGTCGAAGTTGCCATGCCCCTGGTTGAATGAGCTCTCAATCCATCAGGTGGTTCTTTCCCAGCCAATCTATAACATTCTGTTATAGCTAAAATTATACATCTAGTTAATGTTTGTTTGGTTACCGCCAGTCCCAATTTGCGTCCAGTGAACCCCACAAAAAGTTGATCACACTGATGTATTTTTGCCAATCTTGAAATGTAGAAACTAAGAGCTCTTCTGGGATCTAGTCTATGTAGCCGCTCCTCTTCTTTGCTTGCATGAGGACGAGGGTAAAAAGCAGGTTAAGTTATTTTTTGTGACAGATGAAAGTCCGAAACAATTTTTGGCAAAAAAGATGGTTTAACTCTAGAACTACTTCGTCCTTATAAAAGATAGTGTGAGGAGGACCGCTAGAGAGCGCCTGCAACTCACCCTGCAGGCTGATGTCAATGCTACAAGGAGTATTTTTTTCAATGTAAGGAGCCTTAGCAGACAAGAGTGTAAAGGCTCAAATGGAATACATGTGAGGAATTTTATCACCAAGTTCAAATCCCACACTGGAACCTGGAAAGGTAGGTATTGGTGGAAATACATTTTTTTAACCCTTTCAAGAATTAAATTATTAAAAGGTATCTTGAAGTAAGATTCTTCTTATGAAGAGCGCTTAAAAATGGATAGCGCTGCTAAGTATCCTTTTATCGTACCAACCTGGAGCCCCAGATTAGCTAAATGTAACAGAAAAGATAAAATTGTGGGGATATTACATTGAAATGGGTCCACATTCTTTTCTCTGCACAAGTTACTGAACTTATGCCAACGACACCGATACAGAGATTTGGTTGCTGGCCTTCTGGCCGAAAGCAAAATCTCCACCACGTCATCCGGAAGATCCCAATCCTTGTATCTCAACCTCTCAGAAGCCATGCATGAAGGTTGAGTGTGTTGACCTCCAGACGGAGAACATGACCTTCCTCTCGCGAGAGAAGATCCTCTCTTCTTGGAAGACGTATTGGAGGGCAGATGGACATGTCCAGAAGGTCCGGGTACCACGTTCTCCTGGCCCAATCCGGGGCAATTAGGATCATGGTTTTCCTAAACTTTCTCAACCTCCTTATTACCTGAGGGATCACAGGGACTGGAGGAAACGCATACAGAAGAGGAAACTCCCATTCCACTACGAATGCGTCTCCTAGAGCTCCTCTCGGGGGAAATTCCCTTGAGCAGTACAGTTCACACTTCCTGTTGACACTGGTCGCGAACAGATCCACCTGCGGGGTTCCCCAAAGGGCGAAGATCTCTTGAAGGACTTCCTGAGCTAGTGCCCACTCGTGGGAGACTGTACTCTGCCTGCCACAGCGTCCGCTGCTGTGTTTTGCTCTCCGGCTAGATGACTTGCCGAAAGAGAGATCTCTTCTTATATTGCCCAGAACCAGAGTTGCATCGCCTCTGCACAACGGCAGTGACCCCACTCCTCTCTTGTTGAGGTAGTACATGGCCACTGTGTTGTCCGTCATTATCAGGGCATTCTTTCCCCGTACAGAGGGCAGGAAGGCCTTCAGCGCTAGTCTGATTGCCCTCAACTCCAAAAGGTTGATGTGTAGTTTGGACTCCAATGGAGACCAAAGACCGCTGATTGTCAGATCGTTGGTATGGGCTCCCCACCCAATGAGTGAGGCGTCCGTCACTACTGTTATCTCCGGCCATGGTTGCCAAAAAGATTCTCCTCTGAGAATATGTCGTCTGCAAGCTCACCATTGCAGATCCTGTGCTACTTTGGCTGGAACCTGCAATAGATCTGACATTTTCCCTGAGAATTGAGACCATTGAGTTCTGAGAGCCCATTGAAGGGATCTCATTCTCAATCTGGCTTCTGGCACCAGAAAAATGCAGGATGCCATCAGACCGAGCAACCTGAGAAAATCGAAGGCCTGGAGATACTGGGCATTCTGGAATCTTGTTACCATGTGCAGAATGTGGTGAGCTCTCTCTTCGGGAGGCAAGGCTTTGCCCGAGCAAGTATCCAGGACTGCTCCAATGAACTGGAGTTTCTGTGATGGTATCATGTTTGACTTTTTTAAATTCAGAGAAATCCCTAGTTTGTGAAAGTGACAAATCTTGGACAGATGATCCTGGGCCTGCTCCGGGGAACGTGCTCTGATCATTCAATCGTTCAGATAGGGGTAGACAGGAATCCCCCCTCTCCTGACACTCGCCGCCCCCACCCCCATCAACTTGGTGAAGACTCTTGGGGCCGAGGTTAACCCGAATGGCAGAACTCGAAACTGATAGTGAGACTTGCCAATCGCAAACCTCAGGTACTTTCTTTGCTTGAGATGGATTGGCACATGAAAGTAAGCACCCTGAAGGTCCAATGATACCAACCAATCCTGGAGTTGGAGAGCCTGAAGGATCTGAGAAAGTGTGACCATCTTGAGCTTGTCTTTCCTTAGGAACTTGTTCAAGTTTCTCAAGTCCAAGATGGGTCCCAGTCCTCCGTCCTTCTTTGGGATGAGGAAATATGGGGAATACCAACCCTTGTTCCTCTCCGCTACAGGTACATGTTCTATTGCACCTTTCTGTAGCAGGGTTAAAACTTCCTGCAACAGGAGCGGATCTGGATGTTTGACAGAGATGTATCGCGGGGGGTGATTCTGAGGTTTCTTTAGAGAAGGAAGGCAGTAACCTTGGGATACTGTTTCCAGTGACCAAGCATATGAAGTAATGTCCTGCTATTTTTCTAGATGCTGTGAGATTCTGCCTCCCAGCGGGGTCTTGTGGGTCAAAACCTCAGAGTGGTTTTGCAGCAGTTGCAGCAGCGGCTGAAGGGACAGATGCCGCTGCTGGGGCAGATCTAGCACCTTTTCCTCGCCCCCGAGGAAATTTTCTTTGACCTCTTTGACTGGCCTGTCCTCTTCCTTTTCCAATTGAGGAATAATAACGAAAAGGACGACCCCTCCAGGAAGATGAGCCTGTGTAGGGGCATTGCTGAGGTTGTCTTATGGCGGCACTGAGAAATTTAGCCGCCGCTTTGGAGGTCTGCAGTTTCTCCAAACTTTCATCCGCCTTGCTGCCAAACAACCTCGAGCCATCAAAAGGCATATTAAGAAGTCTGGATTGCACATCCGGTGCAAAACCAGACTTTCTTAGCCACGCATATCTACGTAGCACTGTTCTAGTTGCCATGGACCTACCTATACTGTCGGCTATGTCCAAACCCGATTGAAGGCATTCTCCCGAAGCCTCCTTTCCATCCCTTATTATGGCTAGAAAGCCATCACGCTCTTCACCTTCTGGGATGTGTTCAGCTGCCGCTGACATGCAGTCCCACAGAGTATATGTGAACCTTGCTAAGGTACAGGTTACATTAGTAGATTTGAAAGCCATACTCCCAGATGTAAAAATCTTCCTAGACCATGCATCCACCTTTTGATCGTCCCCATCTGGAGGGATTGTAGGGTATGCAGCATTTCTTGTGGAAGTGGTTGCTTGTACTACCAGACTTTCTGGATTTGGAGGTTTACTCAGGCATTCTGGATCAAAATTGCAGGGTCTATATTTAGACACATTTTTTATTAACTGCCGGGATGGCTTCAGGGTGTTCCCATACAGAACTAACCCTTCTCTGCAAGGCAATGTGAAAAGGGAGAATGGGGTCTTTTTGAGGAGTTCCTGATAGTATATCAGTCATGTCATCATCTTGACAGACTGGTGAACTCCTACCCCACCCCATAAATTCTGTAACTCTATTCATGAGTTTTCTGTAACCCGCATCAGCCTATTCTGATGGGTATGGCTTGTCAAATTCGTACTCTGGAGAAGCGTCCAGACCACTTGCCGTCTGTAACCATTCTTGTAGATCTTCAATTTTTGATTGAGGATTAATTAATTCCTCTGGAACAGATCTTGTGCAAAATGTAACACCAGCAGAGGTGACTTCTTCCTCTTCTGATGATTCCCCCTCATATATAGATGACATGGTCCTGAAAAAGTCATGTCTATTCTCAGGTTGAAAAGCCTTTTCTGGTAATGTGGGTTTTTCCCTTATAAAAGGCTTGGGCGTCGACGTAAACGTCGATGGCGCCGATGTCATAAGCACATCCTTCGACGTTGTCGAGGGAACCTTCGATGACCTCGATGTAATCGTCGCGGGGGTTGCCGAAACTGTCGAAGGAGCTTTCGAAGTTATCGAGCGTGAACTTGACAGTTTCCTTCGAAGGAATTTGACTCGAGGGCCTTCAAAGCCTTCGATGGCACGATGTCGTCTCTGATGGCGTATGATGTTTCAACGCCATTTTGTTTCCCTCTACCTTCGATTCATGCACCGAAGGGTCTTTTTCATGAGTTGATCGAGAAGAGTTCCTCGATGACACCCTCGACAACTTTTTATCAGCTTTCCTTGTTTTGGACCTCGCTCTGTCAAGTTTTTCGTGAGTAGGGGCATGGTCTTCTTTAGCTTTTTTTGAGGGGGTCTGGGCCGCGTTCTCAAAATTTTTTAGCATTGAAACTCGAAAGGCTTCCCATTTACTCGGGGAGTCATGCTTTGATGGGCATGCTATCACCTCCTCCGAAGACGTCGAAGAGGATGAGGGAGATCGATGCAGTCTTTTCTTTGTCTTTTTTTAATCTACTCCTCTACCTATGCTTTTTACGATACTTTTTCGAAGACTCAGCCGAGTCTTTCCCTTTCTACGCCAGTTTACCTCTGCGTTCTTTCAAGGTTTTATGGGTCATCGGCTGGCACGAACCACAGTCTTCATTTCGGTGGTTGGAACTGAGGCACCAAAGACAATTTTTGTGTGGATCAGTCAGACATTTTCTTTCCACACTTCAGACATTTTTTTAAATCCAGTCTTCGGCGCGGAAGGGTTCGAAGAAGACGACATAGCTTTTTCTTCACAAAAGATTGAAGCGCCGTTTGAAACGATCCGAAGCAAAGCTAACGGAAAAACAGAACTGAAGCCAGCGGGCGCGCTCGAGGCTCTTATACAGGCGAGGACGTCGGTGTTCGAAGGGTGCCGCCGAGGGACATCGATGCCGCGGACTCAAGGGGCGCGCCCTCTGGTGGAAAGGAGAAAAATGATTCCAAAGCAGGAAGCCGAAGGTAAGACACAATCCATTTGAAAAGGTCTGTTTGGAAACAGCCTGACCTAATTTATGTCCTATGTATCCTATTATCAGGATGAGGTGGAGGATAGAAGGAATGAAGAACAGTTTTCGGACTAAAATGAAAGTCCGAAATGATTTTGAAAAAAAAATAAAAAAGAGGGCCTGACCCTTAAAACCACCTTGTCCTTGTGGAAATAGTAAAGGATGGCTTGGATGAAAGTGACAGCAACTCGCGCACTCTATGGACTGATGTCAGAGCCATCATTAGGATTGCCTTAAGGTTAACAACCTTAGCGGACATGTGTACAGAGGTTCAAATGGAGCACACAGAAATTTCAAGACCAGATTAAGGTCCCAAACCGGAACCAGGAAAGGAGATTAAGGGAACACATTAGTGAGCCCCTTTAGAAATTGAGTCACCAGTGGTATTTTGAAATAGGAGGATGTCTCTGAAGAGCGCTTAAAGATCGATGGCACTGCCAAGTAGCCTCTGATGGTACCTATCTGAAGGCCCATATCAGCTAACGATAGAAGAAAAGATAGGGCATCCAGAGTGTTACACAGAAAAGGATCAACATTCTTTTCTATGCACCAGTTGCAAAACTTATTCCAACAGCAAAAGTACAAAGATTTTGATGCTGGTCTCCTGGCCGAAAGCAACACCTCAATTACGTCATCCGGGAAGTCCCAATCCTTGCATCTCAGCCTTTCAGGAACCAAGCGTGGAGGTTGAGGTTTGACCTCTGAATGGAGAACCTGACCCTCTTCTTGCGTGAGAAGGTCCTCTCTTTGTGGAAGACTCATCAGAGGACAGATGGACATATCCAGAAGGACCAGTTACAACATCCTCTTGTCCCAATCCGGAGCAATTAGGATCAGGTGTTTCCCAAACCTTCTCAACCTCCTGATTCCATGAGGAATGACACGGACCGGAGGAAACGCATACAGGAGTGGAAACTCCCAGTCCACCATGAACGTGTCTCCTAGAGCTCCTCCTGGAGTAAATTCCCTGGAGCAGTACAGTTCACACTTCCGGTTGACAACAGTGGTGAACAGATTCACTTGAGGGGTTCTCCAAAGGGTGAATATCTCTTGAAGGACTTCCTGAGCTAGTTCCCACTCGTGAGAGACTGTGCTCTGCCTGCTCAGAGCATCCCCCGCTGTGTTCTCCTCTGCGGCTAGGTGAACTGCTGATAGGGAGATTCCTTCTTGAATTGCCCAGTACCAGAGCTGTGTTGCCTCTCTGCAAAGTGGTAGTGACCCTACGCCTCCTCTGTTGTTGAGGTAATGCATTGCCTCTGTGTTGTCCGTCATTATTAGGACATTCTTTCCCCAGACAGAGGGCAGGAAGGCCTTCAGGACTAGTCCGATTGCCCTCAGCTCCAAAAGATTGATGTGTAGTTTGGACCAATGACCGCTGACTGTCAGATCGCTGGCATGGGCTCCCCACCCTGTGAATGAGGCGTCTGTCACTACTGTTATCTCTGGCCATGGTTGCCAAAAGGATTCTCCCTTCAGAATATTGTCCTCTCCGGCCCACCACAGAAGATCCTGTGAGACCCTGGATGGAATCTGAAGTCGTCTGACATTTTCCTGAGAACTGGGACCGCTGTGTCCTTAGAGCCCATTGAAGGGATCTCATTCTCAAACAGGCCTCCGGCACCAGAACAATGCAGAATGCCATGAGGCCAACCAACCTCAAAAAATCAAACGCTGGCAGATTCTGGGCACACTGAAACTTGGTAACCATCTGAAGAATGTCTTGAGCCCTCACCTCGGGTGGCAAGCTCTTTCCCAAGGATGTGTATAGGGTATTACCCAAATTGACCTTTAACAATTGACCTTTTGCACAATTGACTGTAATTATAGTGGTCCCAATTGACCTTCTGCACAATTCACCTTTATATCATTTTAATTATTTTATATATGTATTGGGTTGGTTTTGGATTATAAAAAATATCAGGGGATTGGGTGGGGGGTTGCAGCGGTTTTGGTTTGGGTGGGGGGTTGCATGGGGTTTCCCCCCACATATATGTCGTAATTGACCTTCTAAATGTGGTCAATTCTCCTGAGGTCAATTGTGAAAAGGTCAATTAGTATACAACCATGTCTAGTACAGCTCCGATGTACAGGAGCTTTTGGGAAGGTGTCATATGGGACTTCTTGTAATAGAGGGAGAAGCCCAATCTGTGAAGAGAGTGGCAGGTGACTGAGATAATCCAGAGCTTTTTTGGGAGAATCGGCCCTGATCAGCCAATCGTCCAGGTATGGATAGACGTAAATCCCCCTCAGAGTGGTTTTGTGGCAGCTGCTGCAGAGGTCGAACTGGCTTTGCACCTCTACCTTATCCACCACGAGGAAATATTCTCTGGCCTATTTGACTGGCCATTCCTCTTGCCCTTCCAACTGAGGAGTAGTAGTGAAAAGATCTACCCCTCCAAGGTTGCCCTCTAGGACAAAAAGGCTGAAGTTGCCAAATAGCGGCGCCTAAAGATTTGGCTGCCGCCTTTGAGGTCTGCAACTTCTCAAGGCTCTCGTCAGCCTTGTTGCCAAAAAGATGAGACCCGTCAAAAGGCATTTTGGGAAGCCTAAATTGCATGTTCGGTGCAAAACCAGACTTCCACAACCACGCAAATATGCGCATGACAGTGCTGGTAGCCACTGGATCTGCTGATGCTATCTCCTAATCTAATCCGGATTGAAGGGACTCACACATGGCCTCTTTGCCGTCTTAACAATAGCTAAGAAGCCATCCCTTTCATCCCCTTCAAGAATGTGCTCTGCCGCCATGGAGATACAGTCCCATAGAGTATACGAACATTTTACGAGGGCACAAGTGGAGTTGACAGATTTCAGTGCCATGCTCCCAGCAGAAAATACCGACCTGAGGGAAGCCCTGGAACTCCTGCATTCTGGAACAACATTAACTATACGCTTGGACAGAGCAGGAACTCGGTCTAGCGAAATTGGAACATCAGCAGGGATAAAACAGGGCTGCAGACTGGCACGGGCCATATTTAATCTTTATATATCTGACATCGAGGAGGCTTTTGAAGATGTGAGGTGCTTCTGCCCAAGGATCGCAGGCACTCCAGTGGGAAGACTACTCTACGCTGACAACCTCCTAATCATGGACCAAACTGAAGTGGGATTGCAGAGACAGCTGAACGCTTTGTCCAAATATGTGTGTGGCAACTCACTAACCATCAACCCTAAGAAATCCAAAATTATAGTTATAGGAGAAGCAAACAGAACCCATTGAACGAAAAGAAGTTGGAGTCTCCAAGGGGTTAAAATACCCAAGGTTACATCTATGAAGTACTTGGGGTTAACAGTGAACACCAGCATGGTAGACACACACGGGGCAGTGGCCGTGAAGTCCAGAGCCAAGAACCTAGCAACTCAGGCTAGAATAATCAACCGCAAGTATGGAAAATTCACCCTACTTCCCATCATTAACTTTTACAAATTGAAGGTGATTCCGAATTTGACGTATGGCTCTGAAACGCAGTTACAACTTGCAGGCTCGCTTTGGAAGCAGGTTGAGGGTACATTTTGGCGACAAGCTCTGAACATGCCAAGCTCCCTACCAGTAGAAGTGATTAGGAGAGAAATGGGAATGGTGTCACTGAACACCATTATGGTTTGGAGATCGCTGTCGACGTTGAGGAAATGCTTACAACCACCAGGCGAAGGAGGGTACGAAGTCCTACAAAAAGCCATCTCCTCAAACAGCGCGAAGTCTCTAACTGAATGGAGATCTACATGTGTGGAGATATTAAATAGTCTAGCACTGAGCGAAGAGATTTTATTGAAAAATCCCGACCACGTCAAGAAGAAACTTTACGACCAGGACTGGATAGACACAGGTGAACGGATTTGGAGCATGAAAAGTGGTGTGGGGATAACGAAAGACGCTAGGAAACGTGGTCAAGTTCCAAGATACCTGACAAAGTTCTCCTCTCCCACTATCAGACAAGAGTTTGAGTTTCCGCTTTAACCTGTTCCCTACAAAAGAAGTTCTCGAGAGACGCAAAGTAGCCTCAACGAGAAATTATACGTGCCGGCTCTGCAAGGGTTCGTTCAAAACTCTAGAACATTTAACAACAGAATGTGAGTCATTGAAGGAACTAAGAACAACATGCTTGGGACATTTATTTCAGAAGTCAACAACATCACTTCCGAATCTACTTTGGGTCAGCTTGTGTCAAGGGAGAAGAAACACAGATTCTAGCCCTTATGGCCTATGTGAAAAAAATCTTTGAGAGACGAACGATGGAAGAAGACGAAAAGAAGAGTTTTATTAAGACGGGAGGAAAAAATTTGATGAAGATCGAGCGACACCAGACTTTTGGGACGGGAACTGGGGGTCCCTTTCACTATTAAGTTTTCTGGTACGTTTTATTTTTTCTCTCTCTTTTTTGCCAGTAATTTTATGAAAGTTTGTTTGTTTTAGTAAATAGCATAAAAAAGTTTAAATGCAAACTATAAACATGCTAATAAAGAAAAAAGAAGCTGTCCCTTTCATCCCCTTCAAGAATGTGCTCTGCCGCCATGGAGATACAGTCCCGTAGAGTATACGAACATTTTGCGAGGGCACAAGTGGAGTTGACAGATTTCAGTGCCATGCTCCCAGCAGAAAATACCTTCCTCGCCCATACATCTACACGCTTGTCGTGCCTTTTAGGAAGGATTGTAGGGTACGCTGCCTGTTTCTAAGTAGCCGTAGCTACCTGCACCACTAGACTCTCCGGAGTGGCGTGTTTTGACAGGTAGTCGGGGTTGCTACTGGAGGGCCAGTATTTTTTTGTCAGGTTCTTGTTGACTGCTGGTTTAGACTGCGGAGTCTCCCAGTTCCTAGCCACCCTTTTCTGTAGTGCCACATGAAAGGGCAAAATGGGATCAGTCTGAGGACTCTTGTCCAGAATGTCTGTGAGGTAGTCTTGGTCATAGGGTAATGAGGGCCTACTCCAACTCAAATACTCAACCACCTTTGACATAAGCTGACGATATGAAGAGTTAGCAAGTTCCCCTGGTTCAGGCTTTCCGAACTCAAGTGGGGCGGTATCAACCCCACTTGTTTGCAAGTTTTCACACAAATCCTGAATTCTGCTTTCCTCCAAGATAAAGCTCTCTGGTACATTGGGTGTACCGTATTGTAACCCCAATGGTGCTTCTTCATTATCAGAACTCTTCAAAAATAGAAGTAAGGGACTTGGGGATTTGAAAGTCCTTAGTCAGGAATGGAGCATAAACTTTGTCTGGTTTTGTAACCACAGGCTTCGACGTTGTCGAAGTTGTTGACATTTTCTTTCTCGACGTTGATTTTGGAGGAGCGCTAAGCGCCAATGGTGTGGCTGGTAAGGAACAAGTTACTTACCTGTAACGGTTGTTCTCCAGCATGGGTCTGGCATGGATTCACATGCTCATGAATATTCCCCGTCGTCAGGCTGGGAATCCGCGGTAAAGAAAAAATCAGTATCAGTTTCGTTTCTGATCTGTCTTTCGTAGTAGTAACCAATCACTGATCTCTGCGTCATACTGACCACAGCCAATGACTGCCCTCTACCTAAGCCCCGCCTCTGGCAGCCATCTTCAGATTTGGTAGCACGTGAAGTGGCAGTATGACCAAGTGAAGAGCCGCAGAGGGGTAGGCGGGAGGGTTCGCATGTGAATCCATGCCAGACCCATGCTGGAGAACAACAGTTACAGGTAAGTAACTTGTTCCTTCTCCAGCATGGGGTCTGGCATGGATTCACATGCTCATGAATATAGAACACATAGCAGTACACACATGCACAACCACGGGAGGTGGCAAAGGCTCAACATTAAGCATTACATCAAACTCAACATTAAGCAATTCTTACCTCCTCACCAGCAGGGGCGTTGCTAGGGGGGGGCTAAGGGGGCTATAGCCCCTCATCTTTTGGCTGTAGCCCCGGATAGAATCTCAGGAGCTACAGCCAAAAGATTAGCTAGCCCCCAGTCCCAACAGTTCCGACATCAGCTTAGCCCCGGGTCTTTTCCTGACCTAGCAACTCCCCTGCTCACCAGGCTCACCTTAGGCGAACAGATTGCGCAGCACTGCTTGGCCGACCCTGGACTCCTCCCTGGAATCCCGATCGACGCAGTAGAATTTCGTGAAGGTGTGCGTCGACCTCCACGTAGCAGCCCTGCAGATGTCCAGCAAGGGCACACCAGATAGGAACGCCGTGGTAGCTGCGATCGCTCTGGTGGAATGGGCTCTCGGACGGCCAGGCAGCGGTCGGTTTGCCAACCGATGACAGTACATGATACAGCCGGAGAGCCATCTGGAAATGGAGGCCTTTGAGAGAGCCTTCCCCTGATTGACAGGTCCAAAGTTCACAAAAAGTTGTGACGTCTTCCGAAAACACTTCGTGCGGTCCACGTAAAACTTCAGCGCTCTAGCCACATCCAGCGAGTGCAAAGTCCTTTCGGCCGGCGACGAAGGCGATGGTAGAAAACAGGCAACACCAAGGGTTCGTTGAGGTGGAAGTCCGACGGCACCTTGGGCATGAAGGAGGGGTGCGTCCTTAGCACTACCCTCGTGTCGTGAAAAGTCAAGTACGGGGGCTTGCAGGAAAGGGCCTGGATCTCTCCCACTCTTCGTGCGGAGGTGATGGCCACAAGAAACGCTGTTTTCCACGACAAGAACTTCAACGGAGCCGAGTGCAGAGGCTCGAACGGAGGTCCCATGAGCTTGGTCAGTACCACGTTGAGCTCCCACGCCGGGGCCGGAGCCTTCACCGGCGGGAACGATCTGAACAGTCCCTTCATGAATTCTTTCACCAGACGATGAGACCACAAAGACGTCCGCCCCGTGGTTCTGGTGTATCGGGAGATCGCAGCAATATGAATCTTGATGGACGCGTGCGCCAGTCCAGCCTTGGCCAGCGTCAGAAGGTACGACAGTACCTGGGGAGCCGTAATCCGTAGAGGGTTAATCTTCTGTGCGTGGCACCAGACAGAGAACCTCTTCCATTTGTGTCCATAGCATTTAAGAGTTGAGGACGCCCTGGCCTTTGCAAGAACCTCTCTGCAGTCGGCCGGTATGTCGTATCCTCCAAACTCTAACGCTGCAGGAGCCAGGCCTGCAAGTTCAGCGACTTCGGGTCGTGATGGAGGATGGCACCTCCTTCCCTGGAGAGAAGATCCACGTCCACTGGCAGCTTGATTGACGGGGACGCTGACAAGTCCAGAAGGTCCGGGAACCATATCTGCCTCGGCCACGCAGGTGCGACGAGGATCATCCTGCACCGTGACCTCTTGAGCTGGTTGATGAGCCGGATCAGCAATGGTAATGGAGGGAACGCGTATAGAAACAGGCCCTCCCAGGGGAACGAGAAAGCATCGCCCATGCTCCTCGGCTAGGGAAACCTGCTGGCGAACCTCCGGCACTTGGAGTTCGTCGCCGTCGCGAACAGATCGATCTGGGGTGTGACCCACCGTCGGAAGAGGCGGTCCACTAGATCCTGTCGTAGTTCCCACTCGTGGCACGAGCGCAGCTCTCTGCTGAGCGAGTCGGCGATGGTGTTTTTTATCCCTGCCAGATGAAACGGCACCAGAAACATCCCTTGGGCGACGGCCCAATGCCACAGATCCTGCGCCTCCTTGGACAGGGCTGGGGATCTGGTACCGCCCTGCTTCCTGATGTAGAACATGGTGGTGGTGTTGTCGGTGAAGATCCTCACCACCTTGCCCTTGAGGGACGGAAGAAAGGACCTGACGGCCCAAAACACTGCACGGAGCTCCAGGACGTTGATATGGAGGGACTTCTCCGTCGGAAGCCAAAGGCCTCTCGCGTGCAGATTTTCGGTGTGCGCTCCCCACCCTTCCAGGGAGGCATCTGTGGTCACTGTCTCCTGGTGGCCGGGGGTCTGGAAGTCCATGCCCGCCGTCAGAGGCGCGCTGGTGCCCCACCACCGGATCGCTCGTCGGAAACTCTCGTCGAGTGTGATCCTCTCCTCGAAGCTGCCTGTCGTCTGGATCCAGCGCGCGTCCAGGAACTCCTGCAACGGGCGCATCCGGAGCCTGCACAGGCGGATGAGATAAATGCAAGAAGACATCATTCCGAGGAGGGACTTGATGGACCTCACCCTGGCCGCGTCCGCAACCAGCATCCGCTGCACCTTGCCCAAGATGGCCCTCGTCCTTTCCTCCGACGGAGAGGCCAGAAGCGACACTGTGTCGAGCTTCGCTCCCAGAAACAGTGCGTTTTGAGCGGGCACCAGGTGGGACTTGGTGTAGTTTATGGAGAATCCCAGGTCCGCGAGTAGTTGGACGGTCCTTGCCGTGTGCTCCACGGCAAGCTCCTTCGGCTTTGCTCGGATGAGCCAGTCGTCCAGGTAGGGGTAGACGTGGATCCCCTCTCGGTGCGAGGCACTTGGTGAACACCCTGGGTGCCGACCTCAATCCGAAGGGAAGGGCTCTGAACTGGTAGTGACGCCCTTGGACCACGAACCTGAGAAACTTTCGGTGTCCCTTTAGGATGGGAATATGGAAGTAGGCATCCTTCAAATCCAACGACGACAGGAAATCGCCCTCCTCCAGTTGACCCAGGACGTGTTGGAGGGTGACCATTCAGAACTTCTGTGCCTTGATGAATTTGTTCAGTCGTCCTAGGTCCAGGATGGGACGCCATCCGCCTGTCTTCTTCTTCACGAGGAAGTATCTTGAGTAAACTCCGGAGCCCCGAAGCCTCTTTGGGACGAGCTCGATGGCGCCCTTCTTGAGCATCGCCTTTACCCCCAAGAGAAGTTGAGGGACTTGATGTTCTTTCCTGGCCACAGGGGGGACGCGCGGGCACCTCTTTAGAAACTCGAGCGCGTGACCCTGAGCTAGGGCGTCCAGCACCCAACGGTCGGTGGAGATGGACTCCCACACGCTGACGAAGCTCGCCAGCCGGCCACCCACTGGGGTGCTTCGGTGGGGGCCCGACCCCACGGCCGGTTCAGTCCTGCTTCGACAAGGCTTTGCCGCCTTGTCCTCCGTGGCGACGACGGCGGGGTCCGCCTGACTTGCCTCGTCCCCTGTAAGCTTCCTGTGACGACGAACGGGCCGCTTGACGGTAGGTGGAAAATCCGCTGCTGGAACCTTTGGAGGCACCCCGTTTGCCTCCGCCGCTCCGAAAGAGCGGCCGCCGTTGCTGGAGAACCCCAAGAGCCCGGGCCGTCTCCGTGTCCACCTTGATGGCTTGAAGGGAATCGTCCACTGTTTTCCCAAACAGGTTGTTTCCGTCGAACGGCATGTCGGGCGGGGAAGCCCGGGTGGGAGGTGACGACGGGAGATCCTCGTCGTAAACCTCGTCGTCTGTACCCGTCGCGGCCGTTTCAGTCCCCGTATCATCCCCACGTGTCGTGGACGGGGAGGAGGGCTGAACAGGGCGCGATGGCTGAAAAGGAGGTGGAGGATGAATCCTTCTTCTCTTAGGGGGAGGGCTCCCAGAAGGGCCTGGCTCCGGGTCCCCCGTCGGGAGCGGTTCCTCCGTTGGTGGTAACGGCAGTCTTGTCCTTATCTCCGAGCATAAGGACTGTATAGCCAACAAAATGGCCGCCGAGTTGTCTTGCGGCACTGGTTGAGGGAGATCAGACGGGCGATCAGGAGCCCCGTCGGCATCCTCGACGCCCTCGTCGTCTTCCACGTCGGGGTCCCTCCCGACAGGATGGCCTTCTTCCACGCCAGAGCCGTGGCCTAAGACTTCGATCAGCTCCTCCTCAGAGGTTGAGGCCGAGTCCACGACGACCTCCTGCCACCCCCTTTTTCTTCTCCATCGGAGGTTTCACGGGGGTCCTGTCGATGGGCATGAAAGAGGACTCCCTCCGCGGTGGTAGGGAGATTCTGGGCCCCGGGGTCGCCACCACTGGTGTAGCCTCCACAGGCTGAGCCAGGGCCGCCGCAACTGTCTCGATAGAGGCCTTGGCCGGATGGATCAAGGCTTTCACCACCTTAGGTGCGCTCACCGCCTTCTCCTTGGGGGGAGGGTCACCACCTCGCTCCCCCTCCGATGGGGCCTTCGCCGGGTGCTCGGCCTTCCTCTTACCCGAGCCAGAGCGTTGGCTCGTGGTTGATGGCGCCGGGCAGGATGCGCCCTGCCTGGCGCCCGTAGAGCCCGACCGTTCGGCGCTCCCGGTGCCAGTAGACTCGCGGTGCTTGGCCTTCTGTTGGACCTCCGTCGCCGGGGCGCCCTCAAAGGTCTTAGAAGACCGCTCGGACTTCTTCTTCTTCTCGCCTGACGGGCTCTTTCCTTCCAGCCAGTTGGCGAGACGTTGATGGCGGTCCTTCATGGTCCGCTCCGACATATTGCCGCAAAACGCACAGTCCTTCTCCACGTGCGTCTTGTCCTCATGTAGGCAGTAAAGGCAAAGGGAGTGTTCGTCCTCCTTAAAGACATTCTGAAGCTTCACCCTTGAGGGGCGTAGACGAATCCGACACGGGTCCCCGTTGATCGGATGAAGAAACGGTGGAGCTTGAGGCTCTTTTGACCGAAAAAAGAGAAATTATTCTGAGAAAAAACGTGAAAAAAAGCACCAACGCTCGAGAGCAATAGCACGAGGATCCCAACACTTGAACGTGCGGTAAAAATCTGAAGATGGCTGCCAGAGGCGGGGCTTAGGTAGAGGGCAGTCATTGGCTGTGGTCAGTATGACGCAGAGATCAGTGATTGGTTACTACTACGAAAGACAGATCAGAAACAAAACTGATACTGATTTTTTCTTTACCGAGGATTCCCAGCCTGACGACGGGGAATATTCATGAGCATGTGAATCCATGCCAGACCCCATGCTGGAGAAATGTGGCGCAGCCGGCGTCGAAGACTTTGGCGCTGATGTCTATGTTGAGGACTTAAGTGGAGTCGAGGGCCTGGCGGGCGTCAAAAGGCACCGCCAGCATCGACGACTTTGACTTCTCACCATGTTTCTTGTGATCCTTCACATCGGGGCCTCGAGGGCTCCCGATGCGAATCAGGTCTTTTACCCAGGCTCGAGGGCACGCAGGTTTTTGGCCGAGACCTCTCCTTTCTGGGTTCATCCGAAGGTACGGTCGGGAGCATGGCTTTGCTTGTAAAATATTTTCAACATTTGCACCCTGGAGGCTTCCCATTCAGCCGGTGTTGATTTTTTTTTAATGGCATGGAACCCTTTCAGGGGAATCGTCAGATGAAGAAGTCGACTAAGGCCACCGTCGGTGCCTCCTCTTCGACTTTTTCGACAATGAAGAGAAGTAGGAACCACTCCTCAACCTAGAATGCTTGGCCTTCTTCCTCCGAGGAGACTGGTCTCTCGACTCGTCGGTTGAAGGTCTAGCGGTTCAGACAGGTGACTTTTTGGGAATTTTCCCTACCTTAAGTTTCCCCTTCTGTTCCCTCACGGCTTTTCCTGTCATGGATTGGCACTTGGAACAATCAGTGGCATTGTGGCTCTCACGAGGCACCACAGGCAGATGAGATGCGGGTCAATAAGTGACATTTTTGAGGCAAAATCTCTGCATTTCTTAGGCCGGACTTCGGCATTGAGGGTTTCGAAGAAGACCTATCGATTTTTGTAACGTACACCACAAAATGAGGCATGCCGAATTTCTCTCTAAGCAAGCGCCAATGTGGAAAAATGGAACTGAGGCCAACGGGCGCTGCACGTGCTATATATGCCCTTCGAGGACATTACCCTCGACGGAGGCCTTCAAGGAACATCGACTCGACGCACAGTGCCCTGTGCAGAACTTTTTTTTCCCGAAGCAGCTGAAGCTGGACAAGTGTCAAAAATGAGGAATACGTGGGAGGCCACAATCCATTCGAAGAGTATCATTAGAAGGTGGAGCGTCTGCAGCAACTCAACATGGCAGGGGTTGCAGCTGAAGCAACGTAGAGAAGTCGGAACCGCAGTGGCATGGAGTTTTGATGCCGGTTCTGATAGGGTCTTTTTCTTCATAAACCTGAGGAGCAGGGATCATGCAGCGGAAAGCATTGTTTTTACACATTCTGCCCCCCTGAAGATTGTGGTTGCAGAGGTAGAGCAGCATGAAGCCTTCCCTCCGGCAAGGCAGACACCGGTGGCAGGCGAGCACCAGGGAGCCTTAGGAGCACATGACGCTCCTGTTTTTCTCCAGCGAGGCAGTTTTCCATGGTGTTCGCCCAGAGCAGAAGAAGCCAGGAACCTGGGAGTAATGATGTGAGCGGGCGCGCTCAGCAAACCCGGTGAGCTCACTTGTGTTTTGTGACCCCAGAATGCTCCGTAACCGCCCACCAGCTCAAAACCGGTCTTTTGAATACTGAATATAAAATAAGTGAAGTGGCAGAAACCTCAATATGAAGCATGGCGCACTGATGAAAAACAAAGATAATTTTTTTGCAGACCAAGAGAATGTGAAGTGGCAAAAGTGGCAGAAGAAGAGTGTGGCACGCAGACCAGCCAACTATTATTGTGAATTTAAAGGTCAGAACAGGTACTAACACCACCAAGGGTTAACATTGTGAGGAAAAGACAAAGCACCATTGTTCAAGCGAAGAGGGAACAATTAAAACACCACTTGTTTGTACACTGTATTGTCAGAGGAGGAATGAGGCAATAGAGGGAACGGACCTAAATAAGCATTACTTAAGCCAACAAAGAGAAGTGAGAAGAAGCCATTGTAATAACTTGGTTAATGCAAGAGGGGGAAAACAAGAGTGGCAAGAAGGCTGCCCTTGTGACAAAAGATGTACAGAGGGAGTGAAGCATAACCTGCATTGTATGTGGTAAACAAAAGTGTAGAACAAACAGCACCAATGTGTTTCCTATTTTCCCCAAAGAAGTAGTTCAAGTTGTTGTTCTTCGAATTATAGTCTCTTCTGAGTTCTATGAAGGCAAACCTAACCACAAGAGTACTTGCAGAAGTAGTAGTAGTTTTGCTAGTCCTGGCAAGGGAGTACACCAAGACAAGGAACCCTATAGTATACGCCTGACAGGTGAGTGGACCAGACGGAAGTCGTTGAAGTACTGTGGTGTGTTTGAAAGTATTGAAGTGGCAGAACCACTAAAATATTTTGTTGAACTGTTACAGAAGCATCCTGACAAACAAAAATCATTGAAGCAAGTGTTGTGTGAACGGCTGTAGATCATCTAACATTGTTGAACCAAGTGTTTTGCAAACTATTACAGAATTATCCTGACAAAGACATTTTGGTTGATCCTAAGGTACTATGCAAGTATTCTTAGTTTAGTAGAAGACGTTATTTTGAGTTCTTTGTCACACATGGAAGGAAGAAAACCTTGTTGGATAATTTTAAACTGTTGGGTGAATTCAAGTTGGAACTTTTGTTGTCAAGTTGGAACCAAAAGAAATGAAGTGGATTTTTGTTACAAGACAAGATTTCCTTATATTTTTGGAACTGTTGAAAAAAATTCTGCTGAAATCTGGGGAAGGGGAATTCACAAAGATTATAAGGAGAGACTTATCAGTCTGTGAACCAAACTGATACACGTGTATTATTTTAACTGGAATATATTACCTTTTTTTAAATTGTTTTACTGGTTTTCACAACAAATTGCAGACAATTGTCAGTCTTCCGCATAGTTCCCCTACCCCCCTCTACTCCCCACACCCCGATAACAGCCTATGCCAACTGCGTTGCTTCTTATATCCTTCGGTGTTTGGGTTGTACTAACTATACATTTGTTATTCTCCGACCAACAAGGTCGATAGGGTTCCTGCTACTGTTTGGATAGTGTTTGGTGTATGCCGAGGCAGCAGGTCTTGTAGTAATATTCAAGAGCCTAAGTCTGTGTTTTGCTCCCCTTGGCCACGTCGGGATGCCTCCTGCCAAACTGCCGTCTCAGCAAGTGTCCATTTCTGGAGGTCTTTCCACCACAAGTTAGCGTCTGGGCCTCTGTGCGCTTTCCAGATCATTGCTATCCTGCGTTTAGCCAGAATATATGCCAAGTCCTTTAGTTTCTTAATATGTTTCATCTTTTTCAGGGGTGCAAAAATGCCCAGCAGGCAGGCCGTGGGGGACCTTGTATCAATATTTATGTCTGTCTTTGCTAACCTGTGGAATATCTCTTTCCAGTACTGCTGTATTGCTATGCAGGCCCAGAACATCTGCTTCATGTCTGCATTGCTCAACCCACATGTTGGGCAGCTTTGTTCTGTTGACTTGCTGAAACAAGCCATTATCCTGGGCGTTAGATATAATCTGTGGGTTATATATAGCTGTATGAGTGCAGTTTCGCATTTATGGATGCATGTTTATGGCTTATTATTGCTCTTTCCCACTGTTTGTCTGCTATTGGTTCCTCTTCCCAGCTGTGTCAGGTCTTTGCCAGCCCGTTTCTATCCTGCAACATGATCAGTTCATATATCCTAGCTACCTCGTGGCCCCCTTCAAAGATGTCCCCCCCCCCTTCTGAGATGTCATAAAGCGCCTGTTGTCGCTGCCAGTTTTAGCTTCCTTGTCATCACATGCCTGCTTTAGTTTTACTAGGAGAGAGGCTTGTAGTATATGCTGTCTTTTGAGCAAATCCGTTTCTGGAGAGTTTGCTAAAGTCTATTGGCTCCTCCTCCCGTAACAGGACGCCTATTATCTCTATTCCCAGGGGCTCCCAGTGCTTCCTCACATGTAATCTGGTTTGCAGGTCATCTGCATTGAGTGCTACCAGTGGGATTTGGGGAGAATAAGGCATCTGACCAGTCTTATAGCTGACAAACTTTGTGCCATATTGCCTTGCCCAGCGTCAGTAGGAGCGGGGGCCTTGAGAAGTGTGTCGTCTGAATCCACACTATTTCTTTCAGAACAAATGGGGTACATGTAGGTTGGAGCAAATGAGTATCCTGCGACAGTTCATCTGCAAGCTACTTCGTGACAAACTGTAATTGGCTAGCCTCAAAGTGGGGTACATTTATGCCTCCTTAGTCATATGGTTTCTGGAACTTTGTGAGAGCCAATCTACTTCGACCTTTGCGCCACAAGAACCTTTGGCATACTGTTTCCAGTTTCTTGAAGAAACATGTAGGGATTTCATACGGGACATTTGCAAAGTAGTGTAGAAATCTAGAGAGCACCATCACCTTTAGTAATACAGCTCTGCCCATCAGTGATAGCGGTAGTTTAGTCCAGAAGTCCATAGACTTAGTCACTGTATCTGCTGCTTTCTGTGTGTTTTGTGTGTGTTCCGTCTTGGGGTCGTGGTAGATATTGACTCCCAAAAAGTTAAATGTTTCCACCTCCCACTTCACTGACAGCACAGGTAATGTGCTCAGCGTTTTCCCTGTATAACCCGCCAAAGGGAACAAGAATGATTTCTTTTCACTTACTGTGATGCCTGAGAGATCTGCATAGCGCCCAGGTACATCTAATATATATTGTAAGTTGGTCTCTAGTTTTTGTAAGTAAATTAGCATGTCATCAGCGTACAAGGAAATTAAATTCCACCTGCCTTTTACCTCTATGCCGGGCTCCTAATATTCCTTCCGCAGATACACTGCTAAGGGTTCTAGGGGCCATTATAAATAACATTGGGGATTAAGGGCATACCAGTCCCTTGCCTTTTTGTAACACCCAATGTTCCAAAATCTGGTTAGCAGTCCGGCTTGTTATACAACAGTCGCACCCATTTCGCATATGCAGGCCCTATGCTGAAACTATTCAATATAGCTAGCAGCCATGGCCACCTGACCGAGTCAAATGCATTGATCGCGTCCAATGAGGCTATTGCGTAAAAGTTTGTGCTATCTTTGGTGTGGTCTATAATGTGGTGCAACCTCTGCAAATTCCCTGTAATATTCCTGTCTGAGAACTATCCTGTTTGATCTTGGTGTATGAGCTTGGCTATTAACCTTTTGAGCCTATTGGTTAGTAAGGCTGTAAGTATTTTCACATCTAAGTTTAGCAGTGACAGGGGTCTGTATGAACCGCAGTCTGTGTCGGGTTTATTTGGTTTTAGCAGTAGTACAACAAGGGATTCTCTCTGCGATAGCGGGAGGGTTTCCATGTTGAATGCTTCATTGAGCATTGTTAACAGTGGAGGCAGGATATCTGCTATGTATTCTTTGTCAAAATTACTTGGCAGCCCGTCCGTCCCTGACGTCTTAGCTATTGGTAACCCTCTGATGGCAAGTTCCAGCTCATCTAATGTTATGGGGGCCCTCTAACAGTGCTGCTGCCTCCGACTGTGGAAGAACTATGTGCGCCAGGGCTGCGTCTATGTCAGAGGGTAGTATCACGGCTTTGTCTGCATATAACTTTATAGCAGTTGAGAAAACATTTATCCCTTCTTGTGACGCGAACGCTGTCCCGTCTTTGTCTATAACTGACCGTACAAACTCGTGTTTGGATTCACTTTGATATAGCCAGGCCAACAGACGTCCTGGTTTGTCTGCGCCTGCATGTTTTTTACGTAGTTAGTGTAATTCAAGGTGCCTAACCTATCCCAGTGTTTTAAGCATTCATGTTTCAGGCATTTAGCCTTGCAGGTTCTCTCCCTTGTCAGTCCTCCTGCGCAGTCTATTTCTTCAATTGCAGCTACCGCATCTGCTATGCCTTACTATTGTGGCTTGTATACCCCGAGCCTTAGCTATTGCTATTCCTCCAATTACCACTTTAAAGTGTCCCAGTGGATGATACACTACCAGCATTATGTTCAAAGTAGTCTTTAATTCCCTCTCTGAGGTGTTCACGAAACAGCTAGTCTCTCAAGTCCTCGCTTCTGAGCTTCCAGGTTGGGATACGTGCTCTGGGTGGGAAAACGCACCATGATATTATTAGCAGTCAGTTGTCTGACAGTACTTGCGCTTTATATTACGCTGTGGTGAATTTGCCTGTGAAAAAGTAATCTAGTCTGGTAAATTATAAGTTACTCACCGTAGTAACCAACGTACTCTTAGTCCATAGTCCTCTTTCATCCATACTGTATGAGCGTCCCTTCCAAGGGACAGGAGACAGAACCTTATTCACCAGAAAAAACCTCCTTCCCCTTCAAATTTAGAGGGGAGCCAGGGGTGCGGCCCAGGGAGCATGCGCTGCTCTGACTCCGCCCTCCGGCGCCACACCCAAGTCCCCATTGACGAGTCGACAATAGATTTAACATTGCCTTATGGCACCAGTATTATTAGGGAGGAGGTTGATGGGACGTATGGAGGAAAGGGGACTATGGACTAAGAGTTTGTTAGTCACTACAGTGAGTAAATTATAATTACTCTTAAGTCTTGTCCCCTTTCTTCCATACTGTATGGGTGATTACATCTTATTGTAGCCCCAGGGTGGAGAGGAGACCCTCCTTAAGCAAATGTGTTCCTGAGAACCACCTGTCCAAAAAGGCTCATCCGATCTAGAGCCGGCATCCAAACAGTAATGCTTGCAGAAAGCCGAGGGAGAGGCCCACGTGGCCGCCCTGCTTATGACTTGCCAAGGGACATGGCGCTGGAATGTGATGGCTTTGCCTTGACCCTTACTGCGTGGGCATGCATGTTGGCCAGGAGCGGCTTGTGCTGGCCCTCATACGCCTCCTTGATGGCACAGAGCATCAGCGGGAAATGGAGGACTTAGAAGCCTGATAGCCTGGTCTTGAGCATCCGAAAGTGACGAACAGGACGTCTGATTTGGGGAAGCCCTTGGTCCTGTCCAAGTAGAATTTCAGGGCACGCCTGAAATCCAGGCAGTGAAGCACTCTCTGTGCTTCGTCCTTGGGATTGGGAAAAAACGTAGGAAGAACTATTTCCTCGTTTGGAATGCAGACAGAACCGTGGGCAGAAAAGCCGGGTGCGTCCGCATGACTACCTTGTCTTTGTGAAAAGTGGTATATGTTTCCGAGGCGACTAGCGCCTGGATCTCGCTGACTCTACGAACTGAGGTAAGGCCCACTAGTAAGGCCATCTTGATGGTGCCCTGCTTGATGTCCACGGATGCCATTGGCTCGAATGGTTTGTGCACCAGGGCACCCAAGACTATGTTAAGGTCCGACACAGGGTGCGGTCTCTTGTCGGGCGGGTAGAGCCTTGCGAGTCCCGTCAGATGTTTGACGATAGGATTGGAGGAGAAGATGCCCTCCTGTGAGTTCCTGTAAGCTCCAAAGGCTGCAAGATATGTGCAGCAGATGTCCACCTTCATGCCTGAATGAGCGAGGTGTGCCGAAAATGAGAGCACGTCGTCCAAAGTGCACACCTGGGGATCGATTTCTTTGGAGTCTGCCCAGTGGCAGAATCTGGCCCATTTGCTTTTGTACTGGGCCCTGGTAGCCTTGCTCCTAAGCGCCTTGTATGATCTCCAGATTAGCCCGTGAGAGACTGAGGTGCAGCAGCGTTACCTGCTCAGGTACCACTCTGAGGGCTAGTTTCTGTGGCGCGGGGTTGATGACTCTGCCCCCCTGTTGTGCCAGAGGATGATCTGGGCCGGTCAGGAGGTGAATCGTGGCATCTCCGAGAGGCTGAGCAGCTACCAAAACCATGGCCTGGCCGGCCACCATGGAGCTATTAGAATGATGTGAAGTTGCCATTCCACTGGAGGTGAAATGCATCGCCCAGGGAGCCGGGGCTATGTCCCTGCCAGGAGGAAAACTGAGGGCACTTCCTGCTGTGCCAGGTGGCGAAGAGATCCACCTGGGGATGACACCACCTGTTGAAGATCTCCTGAGTAACGAGGTTGTTTACCTGCCACTCGTAATGGTCTGCTCCCAGCCTGCTGATCCTGTCTGCTTCCAGGTTGGACTCCCCCGGGAGGTGGACTGCCGTGAGGTAGATGTCGTTTTCCAGAGCGCACTCCCACATGCTGATTGCCAGTCTGCACAAGGAGGGGATCTGGTGCCTCTCTGCTTGTTGACTTAGTACATTCCGGTCGAGTTGTCCGTCTAGATGAGGACAACCTTGCCCCTGAGAAGTGGTAGGAATGTCTTGAGCGCTAGCCAGATGGCGTTCAGCTCTAGCCAATTGATGTGGTATTCCTGCTCCTGTCGAGTCCAGGTGCTGTGGACTGAGATATCGTCCAGGGAGGCTCCCCAGCCCTCAAGCGAGGAATCCGTGGTGATGGTGCCCTGCAGATTGGGTGGCAGGAAGGGCTTGCCTGTCCATAGGTTGCAGTCTCTGGACCACTAAGTTAGGTCCGGGTGGAGGGATGGAGGAACGTTGATCATCTCGGATTGAGAGCCCCGCTCCTGGTTCCATGAGGCCGCGAAGTGCAGCTGCATCCTCCTCATCCTTAGTCTCAGGACGTCTAATAGGACCGCTGCCAGTAGACCCAGGAGATGTTGGTACCACCATGCCGCGGTCACTTCTCTGCTGACAAAGTGGGCAGTGGCCCTCTTGATGACTGAGATTTTGTCCTCCGACGGAAATACCTTCTCAGAGCACGTGTCCCAGATGAGGCCCAAGTAGGTCAGTCTGCGTACGCTGCAGCTGCGACTTCTTGAGATTGAGCAAGAAGCCGGATTGTGCAGTGTGTGTTCATAAGGGCATGGGAAGAGTGGTGAACCACTTCCGGAAATGTAGCCCTGACGAGCCAGTCATCGAGGTATGGGTAGATGTGGAGGACCTGCGCTCTGAGGATGGCCGCCACTGCAATCATTAGCCTGGTAAAGACCCTGGGGGCTGAGTTGAGGCCAAAAGGAAGAACCTTGCATTGAAAATGGTAGCCCATGATCCTGAACCGTAGGAAGGATCCATGGGGCTGCCAAATTGGGACGTGTAGGTAAGCGTCCTTCAGATCCAGGGAGCACATCCAGTCTCCCTTATCCAATGTCTCTGCTATAAAAGCTGGCATAACCATCTTGAATTTTTGCAGGGGTAAGGTTGAGGGTGGAAAGGTCCTGTACAACTCTCAGGCCCGCCTTGTTCTTTTTCTGAATGGCGAAAATCCTGGAGTAAAAGCCAAAGCCTCGCTGGGAGGCTGGGACTTCCTCCACTGCCTCTCTACGAGCGACCAGATCTCCGCCAAAAGAGTTGCTGTCCCAACCTGTGGGAGTGGAGGGAAGGAGGGAGGAGAGGCTGGGATATGGATAGGGAGGCGGTACCCTGTGGATACTACGGAGAGGATCCAGGGGGCCGCGAAATTCTGGTGGCAGAAATGTGCATGGAGAGCAAGCCTGACCCCCACCGAAGACACTTGGACCCGAAGGGGCGTGTCATGCCTTCTTTCCCTCGGAGGCTGTCGCGGAGGAGGTGGACTGAAAATAGTCCTTTACACCCTCCACCCCCTTTTTGTTGCTTGCACCGGTTCTGAGACGGCAAGCGGTCCGGCTCTCTGGATCTACGTTCCTGGAAGCCGCGGAACCCTCCGTACATACAGCCCCCTATCTGAGCTCTGCTGAGATTGGGTGTACGATTTGGCCGTGGTCTTTGTAAGGATGGATAAAGACTTGGCCGTTTGTGAGCCGTTTTTCTTTTTGTCCAGCTCTTCGTCCGTGGAGGAGTCGAAGAGGTCCCTCCCCGCGAATGGTAGATCTAGTATGCGTTTCCCGCCATAATCTTTGGTTGGCGGCAGCCAGCATGGCATCAGCGTTGGCCGGACGCAGATGTAAGGAAGCGTTGGAATAGAGTTTCTTGCCTTACGCCTCCAAGATCTTCTCCTCCTTGCCTAGCAGCGCTGCAGAGGAGGCTGAGGACGACTGAGGTTTGGAGTATAGGGATGCCGCAGCGATCACCGAGGAGTGTGGTTGAGGATGGGCGGAAAGCAAGAGTGTATCCCCCTCCACCTGGCTGTACTTGACGTCCAGGCGTCGATTGACCAGCTGGGCTGAGTGGGGTTTGTGCCAGCCCTTCTTGGCTAGGGAGACATCGGTTGCATAGGAATCCCAGATTTGGCAGAGGGGCGTCGATCTCAGGTTGGGGTAGGCCCAGATACTCCGCCAGGCCAGCAAGATGTTCGTGGAAGGCCCTGGCTGAGGAAATCTTGTCCGGATCCGCCTCCTCATCCATATCCTGTGGATCTGGGGGATCCTGTGGAGGAGGAGTAGTTGGCGCTGGAGGATGGGGTACAGGGACCACGGCCGGAAGCTGAAGAGGCAGCGGAGGCTGAAGAGTCGGCTGGGGAGCCGGAGGAGGCGGCTGCGCCAGGGCATGGGCTGCCGGAGGCGTCTGTGGTGCCGCTAGCATTGTGGGAAGGACTTCCCTGATGGCGTCTTTGAGGATAACGCCCATCCAAAGTGACTTCATGAGGCAGAGGAACCTCTCGAAGAAACCCTCTTCACTGACTGAGGAGGTAGCAGGGGGTGCTGACGGGGTAGCGGGAGGCTGCTGGAGCCGCTGTGTACCGTGCCCATACGGAAGCAAAGGAAACCTGCCCTGCGCAAATGAGGTGTAGACTGTAAGCCACCTACCTGGTTGAGGCCAGCCCACCTTGACACTCGTTCTTTGCCGAATTCCTGGAATGGCGCCGGACGGGCGCCTCTTTCTGGCGCGGCGGCCATTTTGTCGAGCTGCCTGCCACATGCCAGCGACCTGTTGCTCGGCCCGAGGGCCCGGCCTTCTCCAAGACTCTTGTGTGTGGATCACAAGGCCTACCCTGCTTCTCGGGCCTAGGCCCGGTAGGTGTGACACCCTCGACCCAGGGGTCGGTAGAGCTGCGCTTAGGCGCCCCCCTTGGATGTATTGCAGGTATTAGGGCGTAGCCCCTCGGCCATGGAGCCGGTACAAGGGCGGAGCCGCTCAGATGAAGACTGGGTAAAAGAACCTTCCTGTCCATCAACAATGTCACCGTGAGGATACAAGGATCCCTCGGCCCGGAGACCGGTAGCTGCAGCAGCCTCGGTGCACATGCTGGTAGAAAGACCTGACCGGTCTATCCCGCGCGGGAGAGTCCCTGGGAAGGAGTCTCCCTTGCGGGGTGCAATGGAGCATATAGGCCCTACCTTGCACAAAGTTCTTGAGGTTCTCTGGAGGAGACTTGTGGAAGAGCTCCCTCCACCTGGCTAGTCTGTTCTTCAGCGCTTTCGAGGACAGCGATCCACACGCTGAACAAGTTTGCCAACCGTGGTCTGGGCCAAGGCAACCTAGGCAGAGGGGGTGGGGTTCTGAAGTTATGAAGAGCCCGTTGCAGGATGGACACCTGCTGAACCCTGTAGAAGTCGACATGCACCAGGGAGGAGCGTGACGCCTGAGGACCGAGTACCTGAATGATAAAAAGACAAAAAAGAAGACAAAGAGAAGAAGTATCCGCGCATGGAATTACATGGCCGAAGCCAAACACAGGAGCACTGGTGAATTTGGGCCATTCCCATCGACGCAGAAGAGGGGCCTGAGGTGTGGCGCCGGAGGGCGTAGTCAGGGCAGCGCATGCTCCCTGGGCTGTACCCCTGCGCCTCTAAATTTAAAGGGGAAGAAGGTTTTTTCTGGTGGAAAAGGTTTGGTCTCTGTCCCTTGCAAGGGATGCCCATGCAGTATGGAAGAAAGGGGACGGGACGTAAGAATATGGCTGTGGCCACAAGAGGAGTTGGAGGAGGGCGTGGGGGGGAAACCACACGGCTTGGTGGATGATGTCTTACCACTTTTGTTGACAGTTTAAGCAGCAGGTGGGTACCCATGTTGAATGGCACTTTGTGTTACCTGTGATTCTGGCGGAGATAGGCATACTTCTAGGTAAAGATTGGAATATAGTACCCCTGCCAGGAAACTGCAGCCCACCGGGGCTACATGTTAGGACCGCCCTATACAAAGGACGACACATTCAGATTGGTCTGTGAGCTGCACCCTTGTTGTTTCCGGTTCGAGACCCACCCCGGATTGCTCCAGCTGCCTCTTGGAGGAATGAAGGCACAGGCTGGGTGCAGGTTCCCTAATTGCTATTCTTGACTTGTGATTCCCAAAAGGGGTGTGTACAGAGACCACCTGCTTTTACTGGTTGACATTGCGTTGTGTACTGCAGGAGGTGCACCCCAGGTGCCTCTTGCTATGCCAGCCACCAAAGAGAAGGGAGGCAAAAAGGGCACGATTATGGAGTCCTTTGCGAGCCAGGGGAAACCTACCCCAGCCTTTGCGACCCTACCCCAGCTAAGGAAACAGAGCAGCCAGATGCGCTGGCAGTGCAGAAGGGATCCCAAGACAGCAAAATCCTGGCAACTGTCACAGCCTTGCAGTCCTCCAAGGAGAGCAAAATTGAGGTAAAGTGGATGTGCTCCTGAGACAGGATGTACGATCCCATGCGGAGAAGGTCACGGCTACGGAATCACTGTTGCAGGAGATGATGACTATCACTACAGACCTGGAATCGAGGTTGATAGCCTTGGAAGAAAAGAATGCTGCACTGGAACAGGGTGCGGAAGACGCGGAGGGAAGGTTAGAGGACTAACATTGAGGATGCAGAGAGCTCGGATCCTACCTCCTGCATTGAGAACTTTATACTACAAGAGGTTGGCCCAGGGGGGCTTTCCCAGGGCTTCATGATAGAGAGGGCCCACCGCTCGCTGCAGAAGAGACCACCGTCGGGATCCCATCCACGGCCCAAAATTGCTACGGTCCTCAATTTCAAGGACAGAGAGGTGATACTACAGTATTCCTGAAAGGGGGCCTTATACAACGGGGCAACTTTAAGATTGCCAAACATCGGGGGCAGTGGCCAAGAGCGCCATCTGCTCTTTTAACGGCCTCTGTGGGGAGCCTGCTGCGGTGGTGAATTCAAGCAGTTCTATTAATGTACAGAATGAGGAAGGCACAGCTATCGGCGCCCGAAGTCTCTAGGCATGCTGGGGGCCAAAAATGGATGATCAGCGTTCCCCCTGAGTTCGGAAATTGTTAGGGGAGAGACTTTGCTGGCCAGCTGCTGTAGCTCCAAGATGGCGGCGGGGTGGCCCGATGAGTGGGGGAGGTGCGGATGCAGCACGACGGACAAGCAAAGCCTGCGGTCTTCGCAGCCCAACTAACGGCCCCACGGAACGCTGCATCCCGCAAGACCAGAGAGGGCATACGGCCTCCAGGCAACATCCGCAGAAACCACAGGGGCGCTGCCCCCACCCACTGCACGGTGACCGGGCGCCCGCCGCTTAGCAGCTACTGCAGGCGCGCATTGGGAATGCGCTGCCCGGCTCGCCTCCTGCTCGCCCTCCCCGCCTGGTGCCCATCCGTGGTCTCTGTTCCAAAGCACCACTCACTGCGGGGCTAACCTCCCCCTCTCGGGGACCCGCTCCAGTCGGGGGCGGCGACGGGGGAGGAACCCCTCCATGGTGGAGGGCTGGCTGCTCCCCCGCCTCGTCAACTGCTGCTCCCGCTGCCGTCACTCTGCCGGCGAAACCCACCGCTGCCGTCGCCGCTACCAAGAAGAAGCCGAAGAGAGCAGCCGGTGCTGCCAAGGCCAAAAAGCCCACTGGGCCCAGCGTATCCGACCTCACCCCCAAGGCAGTGGCTGCCTGCACCGTGAGGAGGGGAGTCTCCCTGGCTGGCCTCAAGAAGGCTCTAAGCGCCCAGGGATACGACGTGGACAAGAACAACGGTGGACTCCAGCTCGCCATCGGGAGCCTGGTGAGCAGGGAGCCCTAGCCCAGCTCAAGGGCAGCAGGGCCTCTGGATCCTTTAAGCTCAACAAGAAGCAGTCGCAGGGCAAGGAGAAGGCGGCCAAGAAAGCTGTGGTGAAGAGCAAGACGCCCGCAGCAAAGAAGCCTGCCGGTGCTGCCAAGAACCCCCCAAATAAATAAATAAATAAATGAAAGAGGCTCCCGCCGGAGTCCAGAAGAGTCCCAAGAAGGTGGAGAAAGCCGGCGGCAGCCAAGAGCACTAAAAAGCCCAAGCCGCTCCAGCCAAGAAGGCCGCCAAGAGCCCCGCAAAAGCCAAAGCCGTGAAGGCGACAGCAGTAAAAGAAGAGCTCAGCCGGGGCACCCAGGTCCACCCATCTATGCGGCGGAGCTAGCCGCCTACCTCAGGAGCCCGCTCCAGTCGGGGGCAGCATCACACAGGCTGCGTGCCTGCTCTCAACGAGATCCACCGCTACGCTGCACGCCTCACGGGACCCAGCCCACTTGCAGCAATAAGAGGCATCCAGCCCCAAGCACAAGTCCCCCCCCCACATGGATCCACGGTCTGCTTGCACCTGGGGACAGCTCGAGGACAACACCAGAGGGGGCCCCACCGGCTGCCCCCCCCCCTACCATCTTCTGGGGCGACACGGCCCAACCAACAGCCTGCTGCCTTCGCTGAGGCCGGATTGCCTGCCTGCTCTCTCTCCACCCACCCTCACTGCCCATGGAAAGAAGGGCACAACCACTGAGGGGTCCAGAGTGACTGACCTGCAACCCCGCAACACAACAACCAGAACGATGCAAAAGCACTCTACCCCAGCTACAAGGTGCCACAATCTTGATCTTCCTTGGACGCTGCAGGCCGTTCAAACCCTGAAGGATACCCAACACCCATCGCCGCTCCTGGGTGCCCCGGCCCACTCGGTGACAGCTGCCCCCCCTTGCTGGGGACGCTCCTGGACATCCCGCGGCGTGGGGTGACCCTCTGGATTCCCAGCACCCAGATGCAGGGTGCCCCCCACTGTCGCCCGCAGCACGTAACACACCTTTCTCTATCCCCAAGCCCAGTGAGGCTCTCATCGACCTGTATCTCACTGCGACCTGTGGGCTCCTGGGTTCTAAGAACACTTAGCATTACTTCGGGGGCATCACAGCCCACCCAGCGATTTCCTGTCCCCCGCCACCACATCCGGGGAAGGGGGCACCATGTCTAAACAACCTAAACCGACAAAAATAACGGACATCGCTACAATGCTGCAGGTGGCGGATAGGGGGAAAAAACAAGAACCTCCTACCCCTATGTCACAGACGGACCAAGAGGGCAAGTAGCACCTCGCAACCAGAAGTGATCCATTGGCCTTCGTGGCCGACAAAGCTGAATTTAGGTCCTGCATGACTGAGCTCTCGACTAAGCTTGAACACACCGATCAGAGAGTTAGTGAGGCGGAACAAAGAAGTTGAGGACCAGGCTCAAGACCACGCCAGGGCTATAGACGGGATCCAGCACTCCATCACAGCACTACAAAACAGATGTGAAATCCTGGAATTCAAGCAGGAAGACCTGGAAAATCGAGCTTGGCGCAACAACCTACGAATTCAGGGTGTTCCTGCCGCGGTTCCGGATCAGAAATTGATTGAATATATCGGGGACTTCTTTCAAGGCCTTCTCCCACATCTGGATAAAACCCAACTTTTGCTGGACCGCACCCACAGGCTTCGCCCTCGCCGCGGAATGGAATCAGACTCACCCCCCCCGATGTTATCACCAGGGTGCACTTCTTCACCACCAAAGAGGCCATCTCGTCCATCTCCCGCACCCGAGATGAGTTATCCTTTCAAGGATCCCCACTCCAAATCTACCAGGACCTCTCCATCCTCACCCTGCAAAAAAGGAGAGCTCTCCGACCATTGGCTCTCTTTCTCTAGGACCAACAGATCCGCTACAGGTGGCTTTTTCGAACAGCACTACAATTCACCTATAAAGGCACTCTATGAAGAATCAGCCACCTGAAGGACGCCGCACAAATAATGCATCCACTTTCACCTGGGACGACTCCCCCAGGGACCTCCGAAAGTATCATCGAGGGGGACCCGTTACCCCGCCGAAAGAAAAACGAAACACATGGACTAGGGTCCCAAGGAACAGGAGGAAGAAATGACTGCGCTTCACAAACCCTGCAAAATCACCATCAGACATCCACCGCAGCAGGCCTCCCCCCCACGGCTCCTGCCCACTTCCGAGGAAGGTTACACCTATAGATCCTTGGAATGCTAGCTATAGTCTGGCCGAAAGTTTCAGCCATGTTGGCTGTCTTCTGTTATTTGGCCCTGTTGGCCTGGGGTGACACCGGCCTCACAATGCCGCCCCCCACCAGTTAACACCTGGCCTCCCTGTTGGAGGAAGGGACTAAAAACCCAAGAGCAGGATAACAACCACTCATTTCCTTGTGAACAATGGCTGACCTCAATCCAACCTATTCCTCTCACCTGAACCCGTCAGAGGCCCCCCTCCCTACTCGAGACCATAGCACCCTGAAAGTCATCTCCCTCAACGTCAGGGGGTTGAATTGCTCCCCCAACCGCAAATCCATGCTACAGAAGCTCCAGGACGAGGCGGCAGCAGTGGCCCTGCTCCAGGAGACCCATCTTTTACCAGCGGACTTCGGGCGTCTGCGCACCCAACAATTTCCTAAACAATTCATTGCTTCAGGGGGATGCAAGAAAGGAGGCACAGCAGTCCTCTTTAAGAAGGGACTAAACCCCCAGGTTTTGGAAACTAAACTTTGCCCGGAGGGAAGATTTGCGGCAGTGAAGTGTCTCCTCCTGAACCAGCTATACACCTTCATCTCGGTCTACGCCCCGAACACGGGACAAGTCGCATTCTACGAGGCCTTCTCCACCTCCCTGATCCCCTTTGCGGAGGGCCAGATCGTGATGGCCGGGGACTTCAACAGAGTCCCAGACACCTAGAAGGATAAGTCACACTCGGCCTCCTCTGGAGACACCGCCGTGGCCCTAGGTTTGCTACGACTATTCAGGACCCTGGAAGTGGTCGACTCATGGCGGGTGCTAAACCCCTCGGAAACGGACTTCACCTTTTACTCTTATGTTCATAGAACTTTTTCTAGGATTGTCCTCCTGCTGACATCGCACAGATACTCGCCTTCACAAAAGAGGTGTCCATTGGATCAAGAATTCTGTCGGATCACGCCCTGGTAACCCTGGAGATCTGCACTTATGACCCAACCCCCACTGCTCGCCGCAAATGGTCACTGTATGACCCAATGCTGAACGATATGTCAATCAGGGGTGCTATAACAACTTCAATCTCAAACTTATTCCAGGAAAAACCCCAATGAGAATGCTTCCCCAGCCAATACCTGGGACGCCATGAAGGCTGTCATCCGGGGGGAACTAATAGCCCGCGGGGTGGCATACCAAAGAAGCCGAAGGCAAACTCGTATGGCTCTTGAGGAAGACCTCCGAGAAGTGGAGGCGAGGCATAAAGAAAAAGGCTGGTCCCCTAAAATACAACAAGCGCTCCGAACGGCACGGTTGAAGATTGAGGCGCACTATGCCCAACACACGGCACATCTACTAGCAAAAACCAAGCAATTCTATTATGTCAGGAATAAACAAAGCAAACAAGCTAATGGTAGCAAAACTTGCCAAAACCAAGAAGAATAACACCATTGTCGGACTGCATGACCCCCAGGGCACGACCCAATATTCTGAGCCGGAGAAACTACGAATAGCGACTGAACATCTCGTGCAAGTAATGTCGGCACAGCCACGCAACCGGCAGAAGCAGACAGAATATCTGCGGAAGGCCACCCTTCCGCAGCTGAAGCCCTCAGCCCCTGACACTCTGGACGCACCAATCTCGGCAGAAGAGGTCGAATAGGCTATAAAAACCCTCAAATCCAGAGCCCCCGGACCAGACGGATACACCACTAGATTCTACAAACTCTTTCGGCATCAACTATTACTACCCTTGGTGCAGCTCTTTAACTCCTTTCGAGGCACGGGCACCATAACCCCTTCCATGCAGGAATCTATTACAGTCCTTTAGCCTAAACCTGGGGGGTACCCAGCAAACCCAGCCTCCCACAGACCCATTGCACTACTGAACATTGATGCCAACATCTATTTGAAGGTCCTAGCAATGTGCCTTTGCCGCATCCTGCCCAATATAATCCACCCAGACCAGACCGGATGTATTAGAAACAGAGCTACAAGCAACAACATTCGTAGAACCCTGGATCTGGCTACTCGAAACTCCCAAGGCCTGGCACTGCTAGCCCTCGCCGCCACTAAGGCGTTTGACAAAGCAGACTGGACCTTTATGAACCTCACCCTGGAGACCTTTGGCTTCGGATTGGAGTTCCGCAACATGGTCATGGCGAACTACAGATCCCTGAAGACCGTTCTGAGAATTAATGGCAACCTCTCCCCCTCTATCCCTCTAACCAGTGGAACCAGGCAGGGATGCCCACTCTCTCCACTCTTATTTGCCCTGGTCTTCGAGCCCTTCGCCCAAAGAATAAGACAAAATAACTATCAGGGGGCTCCAGGTTGGACCCTCCCAACACAAGGTGGCCCTATATGCAGACGATGTCGTATTCACCATCTCGCAGCCCACTCTTTCTCTCAAACACGCCCTGGCTGAGATAGAGGACTATGGGAGAGTTACCGGCTTCTCTATTAACTTTGGCAAATCTACAGCTCTTGGGATAGGCCTGTCTCCGTTGGAGAGGGTGACCCTGACCCCGCGTTGTCCCATCAAGTGGAAATCTACGGCAATCCCCTACCTGGGGGTCCAAATTCCGGCAAACACAAGGGAGGTCTACCGCATGAACTTCCCCGCTCTCTTTAAGGAACTGGCAGATGACCTGAAACGATGGATATTACAGGAAATCTCGTTAATGGGCCGTATCACTGCCTGTAAAATGAACCTTCTCCCCAGATTCCTATATGCTTGCGCCTCACTCCCGGTGCCTATCCCTCCTCCGGCTCTTCGAGACCTCCAAAGGAATATGCTGCGCTTTATCTGGCGGGGGAAAAAGCCCAGAATCCCCCTGAGAACAATGTTGGGGAATGCCAAGCTGGGCAGTCTAGGGGTGGCCGATCTACAGGGCTACCTGATGGCAGCATATTTGGCAATCACCCAAGCATGGCGAATATCCTCTGACCGCCCTAGGTGGGTGGAACTCGAACAGTCTCGCCTGGCCCTCCCCCTGCACTTCCTCCCGCACATCCCGCCACCTATGCTACAGACAGAGAAACTACTGCTGGCCACCAGACACACCGTGGACACATGGGATAAAGCGCTAAAAAAAATAATAAATACATTTTTTTCAAAAAAGGGGGTCCCCAGAAGCCGGAGCCCTTCATCGCCAATTTTTCTCAACGCAACTTTTTCGCCGGGGATGAACCCCTGGAACTTTAAGAACTGGATTGCAGGGCGCCTGGAATTGCTGGGGCAACTATATGTAGGAGGGGAACCGCGCACGTTCACGCAATGCAAAGAGACCTTTCACCTGCACAAGACTGACAGGTTTTCCTATATACAGCTTCGCCACTGGTGCGCCCACCCGCAGACTCGTCTTGCAGCAGTCTGCCCACCTACAGCACTGGAACTAACCCTGATGGACCTCCCGGCCCGAGGTAAGATTTCGGCCCTATATAAACGCTTCCAGGGGGACTTCCTCACATCTAAAACCCGCACCATGGCACAGTGGGAAGCGGACCTGGGTCACCCTATAGAGGACCAGGCCTGGACAGATATTTGATCCCGGGCACACTCTTCCTCAGCCTGCATCACCAACAGAGTGTTGGAGACAATGTGGACACTCGGGGGTCTTTTCTTCATATGTGGTGGACGTGCCCATAAGCCCAACAATTTTGGAAACAATGCCTGAACATCATTGAGGACATTACCCAAACGACGTTCCCCCTAAAGCCTGAACCCACTTTGCTGGGCAACCCAATCCCAGGAATATATCCAAGGTCAGGGCCCAAAGCCAAGCTTCTGTCTCAATGCCTTCTAGCAGGAAGAATAACAATTGCCCGCTCCTGGAAAGCCAGAGAGGGACCTCTCCTGCCCCTATGGTGGATCAAAATGTGGGACATCCTTATCGCAGAAAAGGTGACAGCGGCGAAGGCAGGGACTCCATCGTTTTTAGAATGTGTGGGGCCCATTTCTTGACCATGATCAAAAATTCCCGGCTCTCACATATAAGCCTCAACAGGCTAAGCGGTTTCTAGATAGCGGAGACACCTCCGAGAGGGGGTGCGAGACGTGTTGGGGGGAGGGGGGGAGCGCCGGCCCCCAGGATCGTGACTAGGATGGAAATGCGGGATGGGGAGGGGGGATAATGTGTTCATAATGTGATTAAAGGTGTCTGAAAGGTCACAGTAATGTACAACTGTATTTGTCTCCTGCCTTGTTCAAAATAAACATTTAAAAAAAGAAAAAAAAAAAGATTGCCAAACATAATTATATGCCACTGGTTCAAAGCAGAAGGAAAATGTTTGTTCCCAGAAAGAGGCTCCGTCAGCTGGGACTCAAATATATGCTCATTCCACGGGAAGGAAATATTGCTGCCGACTGCGTTTGATTAGTGTAAATAACTGCCTTAGGGGCTGTATACAACAGTCGAATCCACTGCAAAAAGATATTGCCTAAATCAGCACGGCGAAGCACCTCTAACAGGAAGGGCCACTCGACAGAGTCAAAGGCCTCCTCTGCATCGAGGGCTGCGACTGCCATGGGGATTTCACTGTTGACATTGTGCATCAGTGAGAATAGCCTCCTCAGATTATTTTGGGTGGACCGACCTGGGATGAACTCAGCTTGGTCCGGCAACACCAGGGCGGGCATATGGGGAAGAAGCCTATCGGCCAATATTTTAGCTAGAATCTTATCGGTGTTCATCTTGGATAAGGGTCTGTATGACAAACAGCTGCGTGGATCGTTACCAGGTTTAAGGAGAACCATGACCAGGGCCGTCCTAGTAGTCTCCGGGAGGTTACCAACCAGCCTAGCCCGTTCAAACATGTTCCGTAGCGGCGGGATAAGTCGTTTGGCATATGCTTTGTACATTTCTGCCGTCAAAACCCGGTGCCTTACCATTCAGAAGGGATTGGGTCGCATTAAGGATCTCTTGGTCAGAGGGAGAAGCATTCAGCAATGCGCCTTGCTCCGGGTCTAGCCAGCCCAGCGCCACTCTATCCAAATATTGGGTGATATTATCTTGGCCCACCTTCAGCTGAGAAGAATACAACTTATCATAGAAAACCTGAAATGTGTCATTAATAGCCGCGTTGTCCCTAACCATATCCCCATCTTCCGTCTCCACCTCCAGGATAGCCTCCTGCCGTTGTTCCTGTTTAATCGCCCAAGCTAGGGTCCTACTGGGGCGATTTCCCCCTCCGCGTATCTGGCCGCCGCAATAGGATCCCCAAAAAACGCTCTTCGCTGTCCATTAGTGACCGAACTTCCGCCTTCCTCACCCCCAGCCGATCTTGTAACTCCTGAGATCCGCCCTGCGTTTGTTCCCGTTCCATGTCTTTAAACTCCTTCTCCAGGGTCGCAATAGACCTACGTATGCACTTCAGGACCCCCCACCCCCCTCCCTGGACATACAGCACCCTCGGACATAGACCTTGAAGGCCTCCCAGAACGTCCTAGGGACAGCCACAGAGTCCGTATTGGTAAGAAAAAATTCGGCTATATCCCGACGAATGTCCTCCCTGAAGGCAGCATCCTCCAGCGCCCGCGTCCTAAATCGCCATCTAAGCTGGCTCCTGGGAACTTGGGGTCTAGTAAATTGGGCCACTACCGGGGAGTGATCCAACAGAGTACGGGGAGGATCTGCGCGAACCGGGTCGTCCTGGCTAACTCCGAAGACAGTTGGATATATGGATATAGTCTATTCTGGAGGAGCTGCCATGGACTCCCAAATAAAAGGTGAATTCCCGGTCCGAGGGGTGTAACAGTCTCCAGGAGTCCACCAATGAGTAAACCCTCGCTTTGGACCACCACTTCAGGGCCGCCCGCGGTGTCAAAGTTTGTGTAGATGAGGATCTGTCCATCTCCAATGTGAGAGCGACATTAAAATCACCCATCCAAACCACATCATATTGAGGGAACGCACGAAGATGATCCGCACATGTTTGAAAAAATTCAGGACAATCATAAGTGGGACCATACATATTAATAAACATTATTCGCCACCCCCAAATTTCTCCCGCTACCAGGACAAATCTACCTTCCGTGTCAGAAATCACTTTGTGCAACTTGAACTCCAGGGTTCTATGTATGTATATCGCAACCCCCCCGAGAGTGATCGGAGTAGGAGGACCCATACTTATGGATCCCCCACCCCGTAAAATTCGGGAGGTTATGCGATTTAGGCAGATGAGTTTCCTGGTTACACAGAACAGTAGCATGATGCTTCCTTACATAGTTTGTAATTAGGTGATTTTTTTTTTTTTTACTATTTGTGAACCCACGTATATTCCAAGATAATACTGTTATATCCCCTCCCAGCTGTATATCACTCACTATAGGGGGCTCTGTATCCAACCTTGTTTGCAGGAGAACACTGCTAAGTAAAACATTAGACCACTCTGATCTGCCCGTCGTGTCATGCTAGTACCATCACCCAATCTTATACTACCGCCTACACATTTGGCAGCTGCAACCCCCCCCCCCTTCCACCCCGGACCTGCAAAGCCAACAAACCAACAGAACTAACCCAAATCCCCACCCCCCACCCACGCCAGAAACCCAAACCTACTGGCCCCCCATTCCCTCCACCCACCCTATACCCCTCAAGCAACAAAACCAACATAACTAAGTAGCCACTGGGCACGAGGGGAAGTTGGCGGCTACTGCAACTCCTTAAAATTGGAGGCTCAATACCATTGATACATTATACTGTAGTAATCCACCTAAAGGGAGCACTATTTACCTTATTCAAACATAGCAAAATAACAAAAATCAGCTACAGCCATATACTGGCAAAGTGTCACACCGGGACCATAGGTACACTCAGGCCCCCGCACTGCTGAGAGGGCTCCGGAGCAAGACCGCTGGAATCCGGGATGCTCATAGCAAACCTCTCCGCTGAATCCGAGGTAGTATAAAAATGGACTTTCCCGTCTTGCACCACCCTGAGCTTCGCAGGATACATTGAGTATTGAATCCCCTTTTTCCTCAGAATGCTCTTAACATTTACAAAAGTTTTCCTCTGGTCCTGCAACTGCTGGCAAAAATCAGGGAACAACCGAATAGTCGCCGAGCCCCATTGCAGATTCTTCTTTTCTCTCGCCACTCGTAGCAGGGTGTCACGATCCCCGTAATTAAAAATTCTGGCAATGATGGTCCTTTCCGGGGCTCCAGGCGGTGGCTTGGTTGCCAACGAGCGGTGGGCCCGTTCAACCATAAACATACTGGTGACCGGGGGATTATCCAGGGCTTCTTTAAGGAGTTGTTCAACAAAAAGCTCCATATTATCAATGCAAGTACTCTCGGCCACCCCTGTAATCCAAATATTTTTCTCCGAGACCTCCCTTCAAGGTCATCGTTTTTAGAAGAGACTCTCTTAACAGTCTGTTGCAGGGACGCCACCTCTCCCTGTAGGGTGGAGATCTTGTCTTCACCGTTCCCTATCCTCTGCTCAGCCTCTGACATCCTCCCATACAATTTCTCAATTTGTACTGCCGACACATCTACTTTACAGGTTAAAGCGTCTATTTTTGCTCCAAGACTGTCCGTACTGCCCTTTAGGGCTAGCAATGTTTGATTTAAGGCAGAAATATCTATATGGGACTCACCGAGTTCTCCATCCTGACTGGTCGAGGCCTGGTTCGACCTGGCATATTGCTCCATCTTGGACTGCCGCTTCTAGTTGCCCATTACACGGGAGACAGGGTATATCACCCAGGCCTGCACAAACCAATTCACCCCCGCATGGACACAAGTAGGAGGGGGCTCAACTAAAGTTCGGAAGGACCAGGGCGCACCTCTGCCGCAAGACTATTGGACCTGGGGAGGGGGTACACAACCAGCCTCCGACCCCCTCAATAAGGCCCAAACCAACTTGTAAGTTTTACAGGTTCCGGTGTCCTCGCTCAGCAGAGAAAGAAGGGGGAGAAGAAAAAAAAAAGTTTACCCGACCTGCATCGATCAGTCCAGCCGCCAGGCCATCAGCCCCTCTTGACCACGAGCAAGGGCCACCAACACAAACCCCACCGTCAGATCATCCCTAGGCACCCAGTAACTAGTCACAATAATCCCCACTGCACCCACCAGAAGAGGAGCATTTGGGAGACGGCCTGCCCAGCACAGTCCACCACTCCATAGCAGAGTCCCACGGGCCTCCACGCTATCCAGCTGCAGATGGGGCACGCTTCAAAGCCAGGCTCGCAGCAACCTCTGCCATGGGTACCTCCAGGGGAGAGGGGGCGCCCAACTCGCCTCTCCACCGCGGCACCTCCAGGTCACCGTAGCCCCGGCCAGGCGCAAGCCAGCCAGCCCGGGCTGCCCTGAGAGCAAGCAAGGACTCAGAGGGCCCCGGGCCGCTCAGCCGCCAGTGAGTGAGCTTGCCTCTCCCAGCCCCTCCGCACCTCGCCACCCAGCGGGGCCAGGAGCACCCACTGTAGCTCTGGACCCGGCGGCAACACTCCAGGTCTGACGGGGACCACTCCGCTGGCCACGAGCAACCAGGATCCGGCAACACAGAAGCACCACAAGGCGGGGGGAGGGACAACTCCAGCTCACGGCCGCCACAGGCCCTCGGGGGATTTCTCTGCAGGATGCAGACCGAACAAGCTGTGCGAAGCCCAGGAGGATCACGAAGCAATCCCGTTGCGGGATCCAGGTAAAAGTCATAGCTGACGATCGTTGTAGCTTCCCTATAGGGCAACGTTCCTGAGCCTCCGACGGAGCACTTTCAGGCCTCAGCCATTTTTGTTTCAGTGCAACAGCGCCCCCGAGGAAGATACCAGTTATTAAGGCTTTCATAGAAGGAGTAAAGAGAATTCACCCTCCCATTTCTAACCCAGCTCCCGGATGGGACCTAAATGTGGTGTTGACTAGACTTATGGGGTCTCATTTCGAGCCTATGCCCTTTCGAGTCTCAAAGATCTCACCCACAAGACTGCCTTTTTAATAGCCATTACTTCCATTAGGAGAGTCAGTGAACTACAAGCGCTGTCATATCTAGACCCCTTTGTAACAGTTCAGAGATAAGGTGGTTCTGCACACTCACCTTAGGTTTGCGCCTAAATTAATTTCAAAGTTCCATGTGAACCAGTCCATAGAACTACCAACGTTCTTTCAGAACCCCTCAGACTTGGGAGAAAGAAGCCTGCCCACACTGGATGTACACAGAGCAGTCATGTTTTACATGGAAAGAACTCGACCACTAAGACAAACAAATCAGTTTTTCGTTTCAGTGTCAGTAGGTAGAGAGGGAGACCCTGGTCTCCAAATCTACGATCTCCAGGTGGATTGTCAAATGCATCACACTGTTACACTCTTGCTAAGGGAGAACTGCCCTTCAAGCCTAGAGCACATTCTACTCAAGGCACTGGGGCTTCCATAGCATTCATTGCAAATGTTCCTCTAGAGTCCATTTGAAAAGCGGCAACCTGGAGTTCTGTACACACCTTTACAAAACACTATTGCCTAGACACTCATTCTAGGTCTGATTCTCAGGTTTGACAAGCAGTACTAAGACATCTTTTCACTACTGTTCCTTCTCACATCCCACCTCCAACTCTGGGTACTGCTCGCTAGTCTCTGACCAGCATGTGATTCTAAGCAGATGATTAACAAGCATCACTTACCTTAAAAGCATTTCTGATGATTGTATCTGCTCCGATTCACATGCGCCCACCCTTCCTCCCCGCTCGGATGCAAGGAACATAGACATCTTACTACTTTCTCTTTTTTCTGTAATCACTCACGATAGTCATAGGCTCCCTCATGGCAGAAAAAAATACAATTGGAGGGACCTCACCGCGTGAGGGATTTTGGGTACACTCCACGTCACCTTAGGGATAGTGTTACAGGCACGCCCATGTCAACCTCCCCTTTCAATTCTCAAAAGATGAGATGCAATACTCTGCGGTGACCACTGGATGTCGGACTATATGCACAGCATGTGAATCTAAGCGGATATAATCATCAGAAATGCTTTTACAGTAAGTAATGCATGTCATACAGTGAAAAGAGAAATGTCTTTAACCGCAGGTGCTTCAAAAGGTTTGTAAAGAAAGAAAACACAGTTACAACCCAAAAGGACAAATGATCTTGTTTGCAGAGGGCGATTCCCTTCCTGTGATTCCTTTTCAATACACATTCTTTATTTTACAGTTCCTTGTGTCTTTCTTGGCCCACAAAAGTACTGTCACTTGCAAAGCTGTTTATCTTTATATCTCTGGCTATCAGCGTTCCTGGTATTCCCTTACTTCCAGGAAATTACTCCTTGTCTTCCAATCCACACAATCCTGATATTTCTCCTCAGGACATCTGATATAATACTCTTGCAATAGGCCGGTATGCTCTCCTACCAGGCTTTTCACATTCATATATTTGACATTGCCTGGTATTCTTTCCTGCCAGGGCTTCTTGTATTTGTAATTGCCTGGTATACTCTTCTTCTGTCAGGGCTTTTTGTATTTACACACACTTATAATAGCCTGGCATACTCTCCTGCCCGGGCTTCTATATTCTCACAAAGTTTATCTCTACTTCCACAGTTGTGTATCCCCTTTGTTGCGTAATATATCTTCTTGAAATATTATTCAATCACTTTCAACAGTTCTGGATGGTAATTCAGTTCTGTATGATGGATAATTAGAACTGAAAGGTGGTCTTGAAATGTCTACATTTTAGACCATACTTAGAAGTTTGGTCTGTATGATTTGGGGAAAGGTTTTCCCTACTCTCGCCAGGGGTAGGTGTGGACATATGGCAATAGGCCATGAGGGTATTTGGTATGAGGATTATCTTCAAGGACAAATGGGGGAAGCCATGCCTCATCCAATGAAGCCATGACATCTCCCCAGAGGCTGTCTCCTCCCATGAGATCCTACCTCACAGAGCTGCCCCCAGGGTCAGGATCGGGTAGCAGCTGCCATCCCCTGGCCACATGGGTGGAGGTGAATCAGTCATTTACTCCGTTTGATTTATCAAAAGTGTCTCGCAGACTGATCAGCAAGCGCATTGCCTGCGCTATGCACATAATTCTTTCTATGTACTTTTGTATGTATAACCCAGCTGAGCGGATTTACCTCTTTGATGTCCCAAACCTTTTGCCAAGGGTGTTTAGTCAATAATTGTTTACCTTTGGAATCTCTGAATGAGTTTGCTTGCCACCATTGAAAGTCAAAATTGTAACCTCACTACATGAATCAGCCACAATGAATGTGCGTTATGTGGGTCGACTTGTTGTGCAAGGAGGAGGCCATGCAACTCAGCAGTCTGAGCTGATGCATCACTTAAATGTTTTGTTTGTGTATCTTGGTGTTAAAAAGCATTATTACGGTTGAAATGGCCTTTCACAGTAGCACATGCAGCAGAAAATGTAGAGCGTGCTCTAACTGCTGGAACATGTTAGGCAGAATCCTGTGCAGTTCCCTTAGGGAGCACTACAGAAGATTAAGACTGCAGGTGAGAGCAATAAATCCCCTTTGGTATCAGTCTGTACCACAAAGATTTAGTTGGTAGCTGTGGCTGAGCAGTCAGACTTATCTCAAGAGGGAGATGAGCAGTATTCAGGGTTTACACAATAGGCCTACAATACTATGACACAAAGAAACACTGACCAAAGCTTTGTATTAAAAAGTATATATATATATATATATATATATATATATATATATATATATATATTTTATACACTTCTAGTAAAACACATTTATCACAGTTATCAAGCAAGTTAAATTAAGTCAAGGAAAAATATACAACTCCCTAGTTAAATTGTCGACCAAGTGAACCAGAGTGCAAACTGAGCAAAACGGCACAGTGGAAACCACACACAAGGGATACTCTAGCAATTTCTCACAAGGGAAGGAAAGCACAAGTTATATAGAAATAGTTTCTTACACACCCTAACACTTCCCATATGTTTGTGAATCAGATTTAAGCAAGACAGTGCATCAGTATAGGCAATACTTAAATGACAACTGAGCAAAATGGCATTTCACAAGGTTTAGAAAGGGGAAGAAAAGGGTAGTTATAAGACGTAGGTGCATCAAAACAAGTCTAGTTGTGAATCAATCTAAAGAAGGCAGGTCTAACAAATGTAGCCAGAGTCAGTAGGCCTGTGCCAGAGTCAGTGGTACAGGGCAAGGGCCCAGGAGCAAAACGTTGTTGTAGCTGCAGTCAAGTCTTTGGTTAACGATTTTGAAAAGGTGGATGCAGACGTTGAAAGACAATGTTAAGAGAGAGGGGCGGCCAATCCAACAGGTAGGTAAAGGATTTAAAACACCTTTAGTGCTACCGCGAAGAAAGGGTGGCCTGGCGGAACAATGTACCTTTAAAATGAAGAAGTGGCTCCTGCGGTGGCGGTTGTTCCTGGTAGTGCCTGCAGTTCGGGGGATCCAGCAGAGGAAGAGAGGCTCTCGTCGTGGGGGAAGGTTCGAGTTACTGCACTACCCAGGGGTGAAACCAGCCGCGGTGCTGCCCGACGAATAAAAGGTACGCTCCTTTAAATCGGGGTGGACTGGTGCCTGGCTATCCGGCCTCCGAGTGCAGGGTACGGGAGATTCGACCAAAGGCAGGTCGGGGAAGGCAATCTGCAAACTGGTTGGCCCCACCAGCTCAAGGGAAGAAGGCTCTTGCAGATGAAGATCTTCTCTCGTTGTGTGGAGACAAGTGGTGAGACGCTGCAGCAGGGCTTCACCGGTGGTTCAGTCGTTGCAGATTTCTTTGGCATCTCTCCTCTTCGGCTTCTTAGTTCCAGTAGCGATGTCTTGCTCTTCCAGTCCTCAGGATCCTGCTTTTATGCAAAAAGATCCTCATTCATACAGCCTAGCTGTCACTAACACAGTGGAGTGGTCATCTTGGCGGGAGACCCTCCAGCCTATCAGGATAGCGTGCGACATGGGTTGCTGAGGCAACCCTGTCAAGGGGTCCTACTCCCCCTCGCACACAATGGACCCACCCCAGACTCAGTGGCGCCGAAAGGAGGACTTCTAGGCAGAAGCCTGCCAAAAGGACGAACAAAGGATCCCCGACCTGGGTTAGGAGTTTAGAGAAAGACACGAGAAAGAAGTTATATTAAAGTTCTGGCAAATAAAACCTATCGGAGTCAAGTTAATATTAAAATGCACCAGCGGTATGTTAGAGGCTGTCAGAAAAAGTGGTAGCCTCGAACAAAGGGAAAATCCCATAGAAAATATTTGCAGTTGAATATTTATGGTAGTAACCACTGCCACCAGCCAGAAACATTTGAGAGGGGGACTGTACGGTACCCTCTTGAAAATGAACATAAGGGAAAAACTATTAACCCTTTCCAGTACCTCCATAGTAAGATGGGTTGTACTCTTTAGTTCAGAAAAATTGACTAGTAAAGTCAATTGGGACTTTACATGCCCTGGGAGACAGTATTCAGTCGCAGGGTATGGAGTCTATGTTTGGGGGTCGCTACGCCACCCCCATGTCACTGCACGGAGGGTGCTGTGTAACACATGTGAATAAAGATGGTTCCTAGGGGGTTGAGAAAATCCCATAGACACACAAAAAATAGCCTAGAACACACATAGCAAAAATGCCTAAGAGTGGGAAAACGCGTCTCACGCCTAGCAGGAAAAAAGAAACAAACCCTTCAAATCCAGCAAAGCTGCTGAGTGACTCTATAGGTAAAGGAAATTAGCCATAGAATGAGAATTCTCCCTAACAGAACAGCACTCCCATCTCAGTATATAACATTTGAAAACATCCAAAGTGTGATATCTGGAGCTGATGCTTCTGCTTTTAAGGACCCTTGAAGATCATGCATCTTTTGCAGCTCTAACTTGTAATAATATCTTAGGTCAGGTGCTGCTTGAGTGGACGCACATTGGAACCTCCTTGAGTGTAGTGCCTTTGCATGAAAGACATTAGTGTATAGCTGTTTCTAACTGCACCAAATGTGTGTTTCTGCATGGTTTTGTTTGTAGCTAGTGTGTGTTCCTTCTGCACTATAACCTTTACTGCAGCTGGAATATTCTCCTCTGGAGCAAACGTCTGCTCTGGATTTTTATAGACATGTGAATGGTATGCTATGGGTGTAGTCTCACCAAGAGTACATACTACACATGTAAAGGATTAAAAAAAAGATTTTTATTCAATTTCCAATAAAACAAAATAATTATGCTCAACTCTTTAATTACTCCAAATTTAACATCAAAAACATTCAACCCTAAAGTTCCATCTACCCCCCCCCCAGCCTCCCCACATAAAAAGCAAAACATTTTCTGTCATTCAGACAGCACTTAAAGTTCCAAAATCTAGATGGAGCTCTGGACACTTTGGGTGAGCATAATCAACAATTAATTGATTGAACAATTAATACCAGAAGCATAATGGACGGGTTGGTTCATACCTTTTCAGCTCATGAGGCTTGATCTGTTCTTCAATCCTTCAATTAAGGCTTCACATCCCTGCCCCACTTCACTACAAAAAGACCCCTCTCTAAATGTTCCCATATAATCATTAACTAGAGCTGTCAGTTTTTCCATTATATAGATATCCCAAAGTTTGTTCATCCAGTCTGCTTTATCTGGTACGTCGGGGCATTTCCATTTCTGGGCTATTGCTAATCTCTCTGCTCGAAATATTGCCTCCCACATTCTGGGATAACAATATTCCTTCCTGTCCCTCGATGGAATTCCCATCAATACATGTAGGGTGTCTAATGTGAGCTTCTCTCCTGTAAATTCCTTAATCCATTTTAGGAGTTCTGACCAATACATTTTAATTTAGGGCAGGACCACCTACTTACCAATATGATCTGGGGCTGAGCGGGAATGTTCCATATGACATCTTGGAATGCTTTAGGGTGATCTAGATGGCAACAATGAAACACTTAAAAATTGTTATCCACAGCCGCGGTAAAGACGTTGCAATGGAAGGTGACCTTATATATTTCCTCCCATGTATCCTCCAATATCTCCTGCCCCACCAGCCGTTTCTAGTATTTTTTTTAGTTTGCCCCATCTCAGGAATTATTACAGACTTTTACATTTGAGAGGATGAACTTTCTAGTATCTGCCCTATCAATTACTTTTTCAAAGGTCTTGAGGGGCCTTGCCAGTTCATTTGCTCATTTAGTGGCAGTAAGTGATTGTTTGAACTGTATATATTCAAATATACTAATTGAATCTCGCCTTAGCATTTCAGAAACAACCTTATATTCCTTAAACAACCCCTCCATCAACAACTGACCCACTCTTTAAAGCCCTCTGTCCGACCATTTTTGGGTATGCCAGAAATCTCGTTGGTGGTGCCCCATAACGAGCTCATCGGTGAGGGTCAAGATGATAATTTATCGTTCAGGCCCCCTTTTTTTCCACAGGCCCCACAGGACACCCAAGCTCTGTTGTTCACTGACCCTATCACGGATTGCGTTTAATGTGAACCACAACAAGTCTGTTGCTTTTCCAGGGTGCATGGGTATCCATGTCCTCCAAATAAGTCCAATACGTGCCCAGATCATCACCAGTGAGGCAGCAGTGGTCAGTTTGGCCCTGCAAGGGAGCATATCCCAGGTGGCCCAAGCACTGTTCAGTCAAATGGGCTTCATAGTGGTAAGGAAAACGTACAGAAATGAAATAAAAAAAGGCCACCATCTAGTATTCACAGGGGCTTGTCATCTGATGGGTGGAACATCGCAAGGAGGATTGCCTGCCATGCCTTAACGTTCTCTAAAGGCTCTCAGGCACCATCTCTTAGAGCCCTTTAACAAGCCGTTGCCTCTGCTGCTCTCCATAGCTGAAGTCTTTCTGCCATAAACAATATTGTGGCCCCTTCTTTAACTTCTAGGACATTACTATGCGCCTCTTTGTTTGGTCTGAGATAAGCATCCTGCAGACATTCAATCGGGTCCTACTGATATCACGTGACTCCGACACTGAAACATCTGGTGCCAAAAAGCATGCACCAGCGCACATTGCCAAAACATATGCATGGGGTCAGCTACATCAGCGCTGCACCATGGACAAATGGGCAATACCTTAGAATCAAACCTGGCCGCTCGACTTGGTGTCATATACGTTCGGTGGAGCACATTAAGTTGTATGTGAAGACACCTCGCATTGCATGACAACCTTTTTAGATTAATGCATTATCCCATTGCACATCAGTTCGCTCCCATCCAAAATCTGCCTCCCAATGCGCCTTCAGTCTCACATTCCGGACACTGACCACGCTCAGCAAGTTTCCATACAGCCAAGATACCGGGCGCCAGCCATCCTCCAGCTCAAACATGAAAGTTACCAGCGCTGCAGATTCCAGTTCTCCCGGCCAAGTTGCCCATTTACCCATGGCCACCATTACCAATTTTAAATATCGTAGAAACTGACCTCTGAGTAGACCCTCCGTCTGCTCCAGGTCCCCCAGAAAGCCCCATTTTTATTTTACATCTCTCCCTATATAGTCACTCCCAGCTCATCACACCGTCTGGCAACCGCCAGCTCGTTCAGATCTGAGAATGCATCTGCTCTTTATAGGGATATACGGCGAGTAAGGATTTCGTAACTACAGCACCCTCAGAGCTCTGCTTCACATCTGTTGGCCTAACCTAACCAGTAGCATCAGTTGACCTGAGCAACAGTCCGGGACCCATAAGGCCTCTTTAACCCATACCGGTCGCAATTTTGCCAGCGACAAGTTGGACTCCATAGTAGGCTCATCCGACAGCCAGCCGACCACATACTGGAGTTGCGCAGCCAAGTAGTACAGTTCTAAACGCAGGAGTTGCAACCCCCTTCCGCCATCCTGATATATCATACACAAGGTGTTCAATGCAATCTTTGTCCTTCCTTTACCCCAGAGAAACACCCTGGGCATAGTGTCTAGGCTGCGAAAGAAATCAGACGCAATGTAATAATGTGTGTTCACAAAAGCATAAAGCAAACATGGAAGTACTATAATTTTCACTAGGGCTAGCCGGCCTGTTAGAGATAGTGGCAGTTTGCGCCAAAATGTCATGGATCTTCTCGCCTTCTATACCGCCCTAACTGCATTTCTGACGTGCATGTCCACAGGTGTTTGCGTTATATGAATACCTAAATACCTGATAGTGTGTACCTCCCACTTCAACCCCAAATCTGGCAGGTCTCTGGCATCATATGCCCGCAGTCTAGCTAAGCAAAAGAGGCACGACTTCAGTTTGCTGAAGGAGATCCCGGACAGCCTAGCAAAATCATAAAAAAAGGTCCAGAATGATTGGTAAATTATGCTCCGGCTCGTACAGGTACAGAAGAATGTAGTCAGTGTAAAGGGATATGAGGTGCCTAGATCCCCCCACCCCCTAAACCCCCACCACAATGCCAGTCTCTGAGAACTCCTGTTGCAGATACACTGCCAGGGATTCCATTGCTAATATATAAAGCATGGAGGACAGCGGGCACCCCTGGTGAGTCCACCTCTGTATGTGCCATGAGTCAGACAAGTGACTCCCCGTTTTCACAATCCCCGTTTGTCTGCATTCAGCTCCCGACAGATATCCACCAGTGATAACTCCTTGCAAATAACATTAAGAGCCACTGAAGCTGGTGAGGACCCGCTCAGTACTGGGGTCGACCTATCCAGAGCTGGGTCCCGAACGCAATTAAAATGGCCCCAGAGGAACATAGCATTTCTCTTTAGGGCCTGCTGGCCACTCAATGGGCGATTGTGAGCTGGTATCGTATGGTTAGGGAAGTAGACCTTCACTATACATATTTCTTGGTGCTCCTCATAGCCGTGTACCACCATACATCTGCCCTCCTTGTCCACCTCCACATTCAAGTCAGAAGGGGACTACAGCGTCTACCCATACCAACACCGCTCTAGCGAACTTCGAGTACATGGATCCATTGCCGCCCCCTCCCACCGCCCCAACCAGGTAAAACTGTTTCCTGCTCCTCAGGAAGCAAGTGCGTTTCTTGTAATAAGACAACGAATATCTTTTTCCTGCATAAATAGGATCACACCCGATTCCTGCGCAAGTAGGAGCGCAGCCCCCTGACATTCCCTGTCAAAATTCTAATCAAAGCCATCTATATGTCTCAAATACCACCCCAGCAGCAACCCACAGCACACCAAACAAAGTTTCCACTGCACCCCACTCCCCAGCAACTGTTCCTGCGATAGTGAATCCTACATGTCTACACTCATGCCCCTTATACAGAGTCCCAACCTCCCCAGCCATCAACCCCACCTCCAGCCAACTCCCAGAATCCCAGATGTAACAGCATCAAGAAACCACAGTAGCTAAACATATTGTACCAAGAACAGTGTGCCCTCGATGATGAGAGCAACAACAGTGCTCAACCGCATCAAGCCGGGCGCGTCCGTACCCACAAGACCAACCCTTGCCATTGGAGTATCAGGTCCAAGGTACCAGCAACGGGCAGGTACTAGCTGTTTTAACTATTCTGGGGTTGTCGCAGATTCCACACCATGGGCAGCAGCGTTGTACTCCCCCTGCAAAGTGTCTCCCCAGGCTGCAGTGACAATGCAAGTTTCAAATGGTTTTAGTTGTTGGCTGCACGTTGGCCACTTCGACTAGCTCAGGGGTCCTTCCTTCTATCCGATCCATCGTCTGCATTCTTGTCCGCCCATCCTTTTTGCTTTGGAGATTGAGCCGGTAGCCTGTGCATTGCGTGAATTTCATTCACATAGGGGTATAAGTATATATTCGTGTACGTCTATTGTGTCGTTATACGCGGATGATATGTTGATCTACATGAAGCACCCAAGGGCCAATTTAATGCCAATTATGGGGGAGATTAGGGAGTTTGGGGCCCTTTCGGGATTATGGATTAACTGGTCCAAGTCAGAAATGCTCCCTCTCACGGCGGGGGTGTCTCAGGAGGATATTGGGGATAGGTTTGCCTGGCGCCCTCAGGGGAACCGTTACTTGGGGGGTTTGGGTGTCCACTTCTCCCATTAAGTTGTATGAGGACAAATATTTGTTGACACTGAAAGGCTTGGAACATAAGGTCGATTCATGGTTGGCCCTTCTGATCTCCCAGGCGGCCAGAATTGCGCTAAGATCGTGATTTTACCCAAATTATTATATATCTTTAATAATGTGCCGGTCTGGCCTCCTTCGAGATTCTGGGTCCGCGTTAGGAGCCTGTTGAACAGATTGATTTGGGCTGGTGGCCATCCTAGGATCTTGCTGGATACATTATGCCTCCCATACACGCAAGGTGGATTTGATATTTGTTAGGGAGAATTCTCTTATAAGGCTAATTTCCCAAACCTGGTGAGTCCCCCAGCAGCTTTGCTGGAGTTTTGGGGTTTGTTTTTTTCTCCTGCTAAGAGTGAGACTCTTTTACTCCCACTCTTAGGCATGATTTGAGGTATGTCTTTGACTTGTTATGTGCTTATGGGCTATGGGGTCTCTTTTTACTTCATAGGGTATCATCTGTTTTTTGGTATATGTTACACAGCACCCTCAGTGCAGTAATACAGGGGTGTCACAGTGACCCCCAAACATAGACTCCATACCCTGGGACTGACTACTGTCTCCCAGGGCATGTAAAGTCACCATTGACTTTACTAGTCCAAAATTGTGAACAGAACCAGTACAAACCATCATATTGTGGAAGTACTGGTAAGGGGTAATTCGATTGCCCCTGGGTCTGTTCTAAAGGGGGAACTGTCCAGTCCCACGCCTGGAGAAGGTTATAACATACCCGGATAGTTTAAAGGGGTTATTGGGGGGGTGCGAGCTCATGGTGTTAGGAAGGAGGTACAGCCCATAATAATTACGCTTAAGGCGCTTGACTGTTTGGCGGCCAGGTTGGGCCTGAACTGTTAGAACTCCCCAGACATGACCATTTACAATTTACGTTGCATTCCTCTTACTCAGGAGGAAGCTTTCTGTAAGCAATTCAGTGCTCTGGGTATTCACACATTGGGGGACCTGGTGCTGGAGGGAAGATTCGTTAATTGGGACAAGCTAAAGGAGAGGGGTGCCTGGACCCCAATAACGATGTTTCTCCATTATAGGCTCAGGGAAACACTGCGGTCTATGTGGCTGGCCTTCCCGGCATCCCAGCCGATTTCCCGGGTATTGGCCTATATTACCTCTTCACAAGACAGGAGGAAAGGGATCTCTTTGTTATATAGATGCGGGTCAACACCCCTTCTCCGGGAAACCAATTCAGAAGTAGATGGGAGGAGGGTTTGGGCTTCTTTTTGTGGGAGGCTCAGTGGGGTATAGCGTGTTCACAAACTAAGCACATCACTATGAATGCTAGACTGCGCCTGATACATTTCAAGTTTGTTCATCAGATGTATTATTCTCCGGCCCGCCTGGGCGAGCTCTACCCGGATAGGTCCACCAGCTGTAAGCGATGTGGTTTGTCACAGGCCGACTTTTTGCATGTGGTCTGGGTATGTTCCTCAATACAGGCTTTCTGGGCTGGGGTTCAGCACACCATGGCTACTATTCTTGATGTAACTCTACCCGACTCCCCAGCAATGTGGCTGTTGGCCCTGGTAGAATCCGGAACCAGGAGTGAGAAGGGCCACCTGGGCATGGCTTTGATTGTTGCAAGATGGTTGATTGCCAAATCGTGGGGGGTGTCGAAAGCTCCGACTGTCGGGGAGTGGATTGCCTCCATGTCTAGATTCGAGAGACTGGAATCGCTGTATATACAAACAATGCCGCTGAGTAGCAGACCCTTGGATTATTGGACCTTGTTTAGGTGTTTCCTAAGAGAGAGGGACAGGTTTCCGGACCCTCCGAACTGTGATTAAGTGCCCCACCAAACCTGCTGTGAACTCGCTGAACCTGTCAGTTTCTCGATGTGCACTTGGGTTAGCTCAGCATGATGGGTCGGTATGCCGACTGGAGTGTAATGTGTTCCACATCGTTATGATATGTTGTTTTCTATCTGCCTTGGTGTCTGTACCTTCTATTGTAGGGGTGTTTGGGCAACTGGGTAGGGGTACGGGGGTGTGGGGGGGAAGGGAGCTGAAGGGAGTAAGGGGTGTTGTTGATTGTGTTTGTATCACATGTTTACGTATAAATCAATAAAAAAAAGTTTTACAAAAACTGGTATCTTCCACCACACCACCTTTTTTGGGATGTAGTGTAGGGTGAAAGAGCAGCTAAGTGAACCTTTAGAAAGTGTGAAGGATTCTAACCGGACGTCACACACCGGACCAGGACTTTTGCCCTCAGCCTTAGATGTAGCGCGCAATTAGAATGCCTTTTCTTTAATTTCAACTAATTCGAATTGAGCCGATACCCTACCCGTCTCAACACCCCCCTTTTACAAATACCCGGGGTCACAATGGACCATGAACCAGGCCGGTGCAATGAATTGTGGTAACACAATATTTATTTATTTTAATTTCAAAGAAAATCACACAATTTTTATATTGGGCAGCAATCACCAATTGGGTGAGAATTACAATGAAAACCACTGACATACACTAGGGTAAACTTCTACATGAAAATATCCAAAGCACAAATGAATAGCAGCACTTTTTCAATTAGCCTAAAATGACACTTGGATTTTAACAAATAATTATATGTATAATTAAATAATGAGGTACATATGTTTTATCACGGTCTCAGGGATCTCATATCACTAGCAACTATAAATTAAGGTATCACCAAAGTCATACAGTTCACAAGCAGGTTGAAATTGAAAACACAGTGCGGTCAAATCACACATGGAAAAGTTGCACTTTTTCTAGTTTGCAGTTTTAAATGTCAAAAACGTTTTTTCAGAAAAACGGGGGAAATACTCTGAATTGGAAGGGGGCGTGGCTAGAGGGCCATGGAGTTGGAGCTGTCTTCCGAGCTGCTCCCAACGATCCGATATGATCGTGCGTGAAAATAAGCTAAAAAAGGCATGATCATGCTTAGAAATACACCATTGGATGTGTAAAGGCGCTGGGCAAGTTTAACTGAGAACTGAGTCCTTGATGACTACAGGAAGATTGGCAAGATCAACTGAAAGTTTGTAGCCACGGTGCGACACCCCAGACAAAATGGCCGGCGCGCTAGAACAAAGGAGGCTGAGGTAGGCCCAGCAGACCCACGGCGGACGAAGGCTGGCAGGGAGAGCGCAGCGTGTGGAAGGTGAAGCGAAAGGCAACTGCGGCTGAGAGAACTGCACTGGGAATATAGAACCAGTGGGACACACCGTTACACTGCACGCCTGAAATCGAAGAGGCCCGGCCACGAGACGAAGAAAGAAGGGGCCTGAATAGCCCACACGAACAGTACGAATAGCTCAGGGGTTCGCTTGACCACCCCGCATGGTGACTCCACGGAGTCGTTGAGCGTGAAAATAAGGACGAAGGCGAACTGGCAATATTATCGCTAGACGCAATAAAGGCCTTTGATTCGGTCAAATGGCCGTGGCTGGCTATGGGATAGGGCCTGGCTACTTACAGTGGGCTAAAATGTTATATAGCGCGTGGTTGGCTAGAGTTAAAACAGGAGCGGTGATATCAGAGGTGGCAACTTCGTAGAGGTATTAGGCAAGGATGCCCGTGGTCTCCTATGCTGTATATTCTTGCCCTGGAACCCTTGGCCATATACCTGAGGCAACAGTACGACCCGAGAGGCATTGCTGTAGGAGGGGGAAGCGCATCTAATCTTTTTGTATGCGGATGACATGGTGTATTTAAGGCACCCAGAAGAAAACCTCTAGTACATTCTGGAAGTGATGGAGAGATATGCAAGGCTGTCTGGCATAGCTGTGAACCCCGAAAAATCTAGTATATTTCCAATGGGCAGGTACAAAGGGATCCCGTTAGAACAGCTACCGGTGCTACAGATACCATGGGAGCTGCGCACGTTCCGATATCTTGGAATAGATATATACCACACGGTAGAAGAGGAACACCAGTATAACACAGAGGAGGCGATCAGGAAAATTGGAAATAGCATGAAGTTTTGGGTGAAGGTACCCCTAGCGATGATGGGGCGAGGGCAATGTTGAAAATGGTGGTCCTACCGAGACTCTTGCATTATTTTGGAAATATCCCACACCTTATAACAAGGCGGATCTTTGCCAAGATAGAAAGCATGTGCAGGGATTTCCTCTGGCACGGGACGAGGAATAGAGTAGCCCTTCGGAAGCTACAAAACTCATGAGAAAGGGGGCATAAAACTGCCAAACTAAGAAATTTACTATATAGCAAGCCAGCTGCAATATGTAGCTAAATGGCTCTCTAAAGAGTCAACCTCAGAGTCCAGGCTGTTCCGACAGGACTGTGCCCCATACTTCCTAAAGGAAATTATGTGGCTGCCTAAGGCAGCTATGGAAGGGCGCCCAAGGATGATGATACTAGGGTGGAAGATATGGCGCAGGATCTGCCAGCTGATGGTGAATTCATTCCCGTGCTCCCCGCAGGTACCACTAGTGGCGCTGGTGGGCAATGACAAGCAATTAAGGATGATGATTAGGAAACACTGGGAACCGGTAGGGATACCAACCATGAGTGATCTATGGCAGGAGGGGAACATAAGGGACTTTGCGGTGTTAGAGGAAGAAACTGGGTTACATATAGGCCAGTATATTACATACCACAGGGTGGTGCGGAAAATCAGGGAGGCATGGTCCGAACTAGTACTAGAAGAAGAACCGGACGGACACCACCATAGACACAATATATGACATTGCAGAGGGGGGACACGAGATATCCAGAATATATGAGTTGCTGATGTCCAAGGTGGGGAAGGAGGTGGCACAACTGAGACAGGACTGGGAAGAGGAAGTGGGAGGCCCAATGAGTGATGGTATGTGGGAATGAGCCCAAGGGTACCACAAAAAGTGTCGAGGAATGCAAGACTGCAACAGATACAACTGTATGTAACCCATAGGGCGTATATGACGCCCCAGAGAATAGCCAAATTTAAAAATGTAGGACGACAAGCATACCCCAAATGTGATGAGGAAAATGCCGGAATGGTGTACATGTTCTGGTCATGCCCAGTCATTGAGCGTTTTCGGGGTGAGGTGGGGCACAGGTTGGCCGAAAAGGGAATCAAGATTGTGGTAGATATGGTGCGGACCTGTTTGATGGGAGGGTTTCTGAGACCACGCAAACTCAAGCATGTGAGTAAATCAAAGGATCTAGCGTATGCACTTGCAAAGAGGAGAATTGCCATGGGGTGTAAGGCATGTCAGAGGCCATGAATAGAAGTATGGTGGAAAGATCTACAGAAATGGGCCAAAGCGGAAACTGGGTATGGCAAGAGGCAAGTAATATCGGAGGGGAGGAAGAGGCTGAGACCCTGATAGCCTGTAAACAATTAATAGAGTTATTTGGGTTAACACGAGACCCAACGGAAATCATGGAGGAGGAATCATCACAAGACGCAGAAACAGAACACAGAAGGGAATAGGCTCGTAAGGGGAGGGGGGAAGGGGAGAAACAGTGGACATGTTGAAGTGATGTATGTTTATAATGTTATTGTATGCACTGCAAGTTTGGTTTGTATTGTTTGTTGAAATAAAATTAATAAAATTATTTAAAAAAAAAATAATACTCTGAATTGGAATGTGGTTTTTGGGCTGGGGGAGAGAGGCCCATCACAGGGAAATATGGAAGTGAAAGGATGGCTATAACTGAACAATTGAATGAGATTTTCAAGGTGAAATGAGTTTCGATTTTAGGAAAATAAAGCAGTTAAAAAAGAAAATCAGTTTGGAAGGAAAGGAAACGTTTTACTTACACAACATTTAATGGCTAGAAAAGAGGAACGCCACCCGTGAATATAAAAGCTACGCTGCAGTTGTAACCCTTCACGCAGTGTACCACTTTTCTTTAGGGAACATTTATTAATTTAATCAAAATATTGCTAAGGAGTTACAAGATGGGGTGAATGAAAGAATGTGCTAACACTAGAAAAACAAGGACAGGGTGCACAGAGAATTAGAACAGTTTAGACAAGTTATCACGGTATGGATAGTATTACTTAGAAAACAGGGCAAAGACAAAGGGGTCAAGATGGGGTATGCTATGTGTTGTTATGGGATGGGAAAATACTCACAATCAGTGCTGGAGTTTGGAATTTGGGACAGCCAACCGAATTCTGTACTCAAAAGGTTCTGGTCACCGGATAGCGGGCTCTCCTGGCAAAAGACAGCTGGGCAAAGGTCTGGTCACGGCACAGCAACGCTTCAGTTGGATGGAGCGGGTAAGCAGGTCAAGCAGGCGGCACTGGAGAATTCCAAAGCAGGCTCAGCCACCTTTCCCCTTTCTCCCTGAAGTTAGTGGGATTTTGTTATGGGTTTTAGTGCTGAAGGGTGGTTCTGCCTGGATAGGAAGGCCTAGGTTAACTATCCCTTTTCTCGCAGTGGGGTCTGGAATCTTGCAGAGTGAAGGTGGAATATCTGGATACGCAGGTGCTGGAAAATTCAGAAGTGTCCCCTCCCTGTGAGCTCTCACCCTTTCTATAAAAGTCGGTGACATCACCGGTTTATTGTTGGGCAGAACTGAGCTAGGCCTACCCCCAAGACCTGGATAGGTCAGCCAATATTGGTTGCCTCCTTTACGAGGCAACTCAGTTTATGGGGTTGTCTTTATGATGTACAAAGCCTTCTGTTAGGAAAGATTTAATTGTAGGTAATTTTCCTTCCATGTGGCAACCCCCAAACTTTTTGCTGTTGTTTTACACCCTGATCTAGACTTTGCCAGAGAAGCGCAGCCTTCCGCCGCACTCCTCTGGGCTTTCGCTCCATTCTTACAGGGAAACTGACATGCCCTTCAGACAGTCAGTACCGGGAAACGTCGTTTTTTCCGTAGTCCTTTTCTCATGTTGCAGCTTTCGCGCAACATGGCACAAGAGGGCACTGTAAGCTAAGTTACTGCACTCTTGGGTCTCTAGTCATTCTACAGGCCCTAGAAACTCTTGATGGATTTATAACGAACTGTGCAAGTATGTCACGGACGGGACTGGTGGCAGCGATCGTTTCTTTGTGTTTTGAACTCCCTTTTGCCCTGTTAACCGCGCTTCTCGCATTTGGCCAAAATGGGTGGCCTGGCTTCCAAAATGGCCAGACCACGAGGTTCTTTGTCCTGTCCACTGACCATCTTGGCCCTTCACCTTCCCCAGGTCGAGCCGACCCGGGGCCATCCTTATTTGGGCATGTACTTTCCCGCGAAACACAGATGCTTTCACTGGCTTCTATAGGCCTGTTGTGAGCCTCCAGGATGTGGGCTGGGATGTCTGGTCCCAATACATATCCTGGGTGCCAGAGAGTCTAGTGTGTCTTGAATGCCTGGAACCACCGTGGTCCGTCATAGGTCCACGTATGGTGTGAGTGTTTTGTGAGCAGATCTCCCATTGGGTCCTCTCCGTTTTGGCGCGAAGGGAACTCTGGATAAGAGGAGGCTGGAAACACCACTACCATGTCGATCTCCTGAGGTCTCATGAACGAAGGATAAAGGAGCCAAGTATCCTGCAACTAAGAGGATGAACTGAGGAATCGCTGGTGACCCGCTGAAGGACTGCTCCTCTGCACTGCTGTCGCCCTGTGAGACCACTCTGCCTCTGATCGAACAAGAAGGCCTGTACTGGCACTTAGACCCTTTGGAATAGTGGGAACAACTATTCTCGGCATCTTCATCATCTCCTGCACGTAAGCCTTCGGAAGCGTCTCTGGGCCATCCAGTGGACTGCCCAGCCTACCCAGGAGTCTTGCTCTGTCACCGCCGTCAGGTTGCTGCTGTATTCCGAGTCCTTGACACTCTCACACGATTCGTACACTTGGCATTCCCAGGTCTGAAGTGAGAAGTCTACATTGGGCTGAAATACACACGGCCGCTGCGTTGCCCTGCTCAGGTAACAATCTGTGCGGGTTCGCTGCGTTTGGGACATCCTCAACTCTAACTTCTGCTGCCGCGGAATCTACACGACGCCGAGACGTCCCCTGCTCGTATCTGAACCTGCCAGCACTGAAACTGACGCGGAGAAGCCTGGGTCTGCCTGCATCAGGGACCGGTGAGTAGCAACGCTAGGAACCGGTTGCCCTCCTGCAGTAGCCTGTAGCTTTTCCTTGCTGTGTTAAACTGCACGCCTTTTTCGCACTGGCGCCCTGCTTCTGCCCACAAGTGGAGGCTGCGCTTGAGTAGCGGAGATCTGTTCGTCCTCGTTTGTTCACCGCTCTGAACTGCCTGATTTCCCTGAAGAGACTCTCCTTTGCCCGTTGGCACCCACGTGTGCAGGTACTTTTGAGCACAAGGCTCCACTCTTCGTAGGGCTCAGACTTCCTTCTAGTTAGGTGGCCTCTGAAGGCGAACTGGGTCTATCGATTACTTGCACTGCCTGTGTTCCTCCCCATCTAGGTGGTCTGCATATTTCGTGCTTCTATCTCTTTAGACCCTTTGGTCTTGTATATATATTGTATTGAGTGTGATGTGTTGGTTTACTTGAGTTTTACCGTGATTCTTTACTATGGGCGATGTTATAAAGGCCTTGTAATAAATGTGTCTATATTTTTAATATAACACCTGCCTGGAGTAATTTGTAAGTGTCTGTTATGATGTTGCTGTTCGTATAGCAGCCTAAGCTACCTGGCATGATAAAGCTGGGTGGAATGGAATGTTATATGCCTCTGGTTCTGATGAGGTCATAGAGTGTGCAATGGACTGCGGTACTCTGAGTGTTCTAAGTTTGTCAATTGATCTTGCTTAGTGTTTATGTAGGGAGCCCATGTTGATGTTGGGGGTCTTTTCCCTAGTTAACTTAAATAAACCTATTTATGAAGACTTACCTGTGCCTGTCGATGTCTTCGCAACAATGGCGACGAGGATGGGATATTGAAGACCCCCAGCAAGGATCCTGAAGACTCTGTCGCTCCGCCGTGCCCCGGCGTAGTAGCGGCAGTTTGAATTGAACATGCAGTCACACCGTGTGCTGGCCGATCCGCTTTGTCCCGGCGTCGAGCAGCCACTGAGTCCGGCAGCCGACTATCAAGTAAGTGTGCCGCTTGGACCCGTGTACCCGCAGTCCCTGATTCCTTCCGAAATCGAGCCCCGCTCTGCTCCGCTGTTGGAATGTCTACGAGGTTGTAGGCCCCTCGCGTCCCGCCCATCGTTTCCCCGGCATCGTTGCGTGGGGGAAGGCTAGTGCTGGCACCCGGGACGGTGTAGCAGAAAGACGTGGCATCTGCCAGGGTGTTCGCCATCCCATACCCAAGAATTGGAGGAAGGGGAGAGGAGCGGCTGTTCCGGGAAAGGGCGCCGTATGACAGGTATTACGGTCGCATGCAGATTCCTAAAGAGACAAATCTACCACGCAGCTGCTGGTTAATGCGCACGGTGAAGCAGGTGATTTGATGCCATACTGTGCTGAGCAGAGGCGCATTGGGATTTCCAGGGGAAGGCATCACACAGCTGCTAGTTGGAGCGCACTAGTGTCATCAGATTAATACATGGGCTCACCCTGATCTGAAGAGCGCTGGCACATTTGGCGTTATATCTAAGGCACATTATCTGCATCTAAAAAAAATAAAAAAAAACTACAAGTAAGAAAGGGAGGCGCGAAAAGGAAGTAATTTTGGTGCGGGAAGGGCGTGAGGAGCTGAAGGCTGGTCTGGAGTGTCTCCTGAAAAGTGAAAGTGGCTGAAGGCTGGTTTGGAGTGTCTCTGAGCAGCACGCTCTGTTTTAAGACCAGACATGGCAGGACTGCCGGGGATAGCTGGACCACCAATATTCATGCCGATACCAGGAGCTGCAAAAATACCATGGGCTCAGTGGCGTAAAGGATTTGCATACTATTTAAAGGCTGCCGGCGGAACGTCATATTCTAGTGAGAGGAAGTTAGCACTGTTATTGCATTTTTTGGGGTATGAAGGCCAAAGAATTTATGAGACGCTTCCTCAACCAACAGGAGATGGTGGCGAAGGTGATGCTACGAATGAATTTGACGTTGCTTTGTTGAAGCTAGACAAGCATTTCAATCACAAGACCAGCACAATACTGGAGCGATATAACTTTCGGATGAGGATGCAAGCCCAGGGTGAGTCAGTTGAGGAGTATGTGACAGCCCTGTGACATTTAGCTTTAACTTGCAAGTTCCAAGGAACATTCGATGAACATATTCGTGATCAGTTCATGACGCACTGTAGATCTAATAAGATACGCGAGGAGTTGTGGTTGAAAGATGACCCCAATCTGGATGAAGTCTTAAATCTGGCGAAACGCGTAGAACATTCGTTAGCATGTGTCGCGAAATTGTCAAAGGGTGAGACAAATGAGTACAAGGAAAGCAAGAGTGAAGTATTGAATGTGGGAGATACCAAGAGCAGAAGAAGAGGAAAGAGCAAGCAGTAGAATAAAATTGGGGAGGAGAAGAAGAACCAAGTGACAGTGCTGAGATCTGAGAAAAGAGAGGACAGACTATGTTTTCGATGTGCTAGTAGTACACATTTTGCTTCATCCATCGTATGTCCCGGCCTTAAAGCGACATGTGCAAAATGCAAAAGGAGAGGTCATTTTGCGAACTGTTGTAAGAACTACCAGTTTGGACAATCCAATCAGAGAAAAGTTCTTTATGTCAATGATGAAGAGGACGGCAGATCGTCAGATGAAGAAGTGATACTTCCTGTGCAGAATGTCATTGTCAATAAAGTCAATGTTGTGATGGAGGGCGATGAAGATGACTGTGAGCGACCGTATGCGACTGTGAATGTGAATGGGCGTGAAGTTTCTATGATGGCGGATTCAGGCTCTAAAATTACTTTAGTGTCCAGAGATGTGTTTGAGAAGGAGATGTGTGGAACTGTAGATCGTTTGACTCATCCGGATATCAATCCTGGGGGGTACAATCAGGACAGAATTGAGTTGCTGGGTTATGAGTGGAGTGAATTCGAGTTCAAGGGCAGGAGGTGTAAAGGCAAAGTATATGTCACTAGGAAGGGGCAATCTTTGCTGGGATGGAGAGAACAGAAAAGCCTGGGTATTCGTTTGGACCCCAATCATCCCGAACAAGTGCTCCAAGTGTTGTTGCCATGCGAGGAGTCAAGCAAGTATGTGGCAAAGCATAAGGGAGTGTTTGAGGAGCGTTTGGGGAAGGTGAAGGGGTTTCAGCACCAGATTGTATTAAAGAGGGGTAGCGTGCCAGTTATTGCTAAACTTAGGCCCATACCTCTCTCTTTAAGGGAAGGAGTAAGGAATGAGTTAAGGAAGTTGTCCCAAATGGGGGTAATTGAGAGAGCGGGAGGTGTTGAGTGGGTGTCACCGATTGTTGTGGTAAAGAAGAGTTCAGGTGATTTGAGGCTGTGTGTTGACACGCGTGAGCTCCACAAGTGTGTCATGGTTGACAGGCACCCTTTGCCTAATATAGGTGAAATGTTGACCATGGTAGGAAAGGGGAGAATATTTTCAAAGTTGGATATGGCGTGTGCATATCATCAAGTCGAGTTGACGGAAGAATGTAGGAAGGTCACAGCTTTCATAACTCATGAGGGGGTATTCCAATTCAGAAGAATGCCATTCGGTTTGGCGTCAGCTTCGTCGGTGTTCCAAAAGATTATGGATCGGTTACTCGGATTTATAAAAGGAGTGTTTTGTTTCAAAGACGATGTATTAGTATGTGGTGAGACATTGGAGGAGCATGACAGAAATCTTAATGCAGTGTTGAAGATTTTTGAAGAGAGAGCCATCACTTTGAGGGAAGAGAAGTGCAAATTTGCTGTATCCAAGGTAGATTATTTGGGTCACGAGGTATCATATGAAGGGGTGAAGCCCAAGGAAAGCATTATCAACTTCATAAAAGAAATCGAGAGGCCAACGACTAAAGGTGAACTTCGTTCATTTTTGGGCATGACAGAGTTTTATCAAAGGTTTGTAGAGAATTATGCGGCTATGGTCATGGAGATGAGAAAGATATTGAGGAAAGGTGCAGATTTTGCGTGGAGTCGTGAGTGTGATGTTGAGTTTGCCAGGATCAAGGAGGAAATAGATATGGCAAAGCCTTTGGGATGTTTCGATACCAGAAAGTTGACTATTATTACGGTGGATGCTAGTGAGGGCGGCCTAGGTGCGGTTTTAGCTCAGAAACAAGATGATGGATCGGAAGTGATTATAGCTCATGCATCGTGTGGGCTGAAAGATGCGGAAGTGCGTTATTCAGTTCTTGAAAAAGAAGCCCTTGCATGTTATTGGGCTGTAGAGAAGTTTAAGAATTTTGTCTGGGGTGTGGAATTTGTGATTCGTACAGATCACAAGCCTTTGAAAGTTATTTTTGAAATGAAAGGTCTAGACAAAATATCACGCAGAGTAGCTGGATGGGTCACCAGGATGTAAACCCACAAATTTGTGATGGAAGTGATTCCTGGGAAAGAAAATACATTAGCGGATAGTTTGTCGAGAGTAAAGGTAAATTCCCAGGACAGGATAGAGGATGATAACATGGAGATGGTGTTTGTGAGTACAGAAGGTATTGTCTCCAAGCAGGAGTGGCTGGATGAGTTAAGGAAGGACAGGGTATTGAGAAAGGTGATCTCGTATGTTGCCTCCGCAGTTTGGCCGAGTAAATCAGCGTTACTGGAGGAAGAAAAACCATATTGGGAGGTAAAAGATGAGTTATCAGTTGCTGATGAGATATTGTTTAGATGTGAAAGAGCAGTGGCTACAGCCGGGATTCGAGGAAGGATTATTGATCTGGCGCACAGTGGTCATATAGGTATTGCAAAAACAAAGGGGGTGTTGAGAACTGATTACTGGTGGCCAGGTTTTGACAAGGAAGTTGAAGTTCGTTTGGGCGAGTGTCAATTTTGTCTTAGAAGTGGTAAGGGAGTTGAAGCTAAGAAGCAAACCCTGGTTGATGTTGGAGTTCCTTCAGGAGTTTGGAGGGATATTGCCATGGACATACTAGGACCTGTTGATTTGGGATATGGTCGGGGAAAATATGTTGTTGTGGTTGCTCATCTGTTCTCCAGGTGGGTAGATTTTAGAATTGTAAGAGAGATAACGGGTGAAAGTATGGTCAAGGTACTGCAAGAAATCTCTGCAAGTGAGGGACTTCCAGGAAGTGTTCTCACAGACAATGGCACACAATTTACCGGTGGATGTTTTCCTAAGTATTTAGAAAAATGTGGTGTGAGTCATAAGAGGGCAGCCTTGTACCACCCCGAAACGAATGGAGTTGTTGAGAGACTCAATAGATGTGTGATGGAGAGTATTCGCATGGGGGAAGAGTGTGGTTTTGACAAGTTGGCAACCATTCAGAATAGAATGTGGGCTTTGCGTATGGCACCCCATGCTACCACCGGTTTGTGTCCATTTGAGTTTATGAGAGGTCGGAAACCTTATTCCATGGCATGTCCACCTTGGTTGGGCAGAAGCAGGGAGTCTGATGTGATGGTTGACGAAGTGAGAAGGTATCTCAAAAAGAAACAGAGTGAATGGGTCATGCGGGAAAACAAGAAGAGAGGAAGAAAGGAATTGCGTGTGGAGTGTGGTGACTGGGTGAGGATAAGGAAAGGAGTAGTAAAAAAGAAGGGAGACATGTTGTACTCCGACCCAGTTAGAGTTGTGGCTGTATTGAAGGGTGCAGTGCGAGTGGCTGGTGGCCAAGTTTAGAATAAAAATAGAGTGGCCACAGTGAAGAGGGGTGATGTGTGAAATGTATTGTTTGCGGAGAAGCTTTATAAAAGAAAAAGAAAGGGAGATGTGGTATGATGTTGCTGTTCGTATAGCAGCCTAAGCTACCTGGCATGATAAAGCTGGGTGGAATGGAATGTTATATGACTCTGGTTCTGATGAGGTCATAGAGTGTGCAATGGACTGCGGTACTCTGAGTGTTCTAAGTTTGTCAGTTGATCTTGCTTAGTGTTTATGTAGGGAGCCCATGTTGATGTTGGGGGTCTTTTCCCTAGTTAACTTAAATAAACCTATTTATGAAGAATTACCTGTGCCTGTCGATGTCTTCGCAACAGTGTCCTTGCTTTGTGTGCTCATTGCGGGCTTTCAGTCACCCTCACCCCTCTTGAGACCTAGTCTTGACCGCCGCCATCGCTTGGTCTGGCTTGTCCAGAGGTTACCCTGTTCCAAGAAACTAGGCTTGCCTTCTGAACCTCTGCCCCTCCCGGACAGAGTTCAGAAATCCATTTTAACACCTTCCCACAGTCCCTTTTGCCAAAAATCAATCTGGACATAATTTACACATTTGTACAGTTGTCATTTTAACAAATTACATAGGCATATTACATATTTTACAGAGAGCATGGCGTTTCAATTCTCACGGTTGCAGGACTTTGTTTCGCTCGTCTAATAGTTTTTGGCGATTTTCAGTGATAGATATTCAACCTAAAATTCTATACCTTTATACATGGGTATAGATTATCATAAGGTGTGTAAGTATTGAATTTCAGAGTGGCATCATGTACACTTTCCTCAGAATATCCAATTCTCTGCCATTTCTGTTCCCGATATGGCAGTGGCGGCTACCTCGTCTGGTTTAACAGCCACAAAAATTACATTTACACTTAACTTTTTACATTTTTGCGAAGTCCTGTTGCAGAGATAAAAGTCTTAAAAGTTTATTAATAAAATAGTCTTTTGAGGCAAACGGTCAGCATTGTTCACCATATACTGACATAGCTTACAAGGCTGCTCTTGAGTTGGCTTTGAAGCTCCTAGTAGAAGTTGCAGGGATGTGTGATTTCCTAGTTCACATGCCCATGTCCCAGAATCTCTATTGTAAGAGGCCTCAGCCCAGACAAAAGTCTGATGAGCCGGGCTGCTTAGTGCTTTTGGTCCATTCAAAGTTTTCAATGATGGCAATTAACGTGCATATGTCCTAGAATTTATTGTCCCTTGAGCCATGGCAGAAAAACCTGTTTGGGCAGATTTCCCCAGTGTAGCCAATGCCATTATTTCTTGATTTTATTTTATTTAGTTTTGCATCAGAAGCAAACCTGTTGAAATAAAACATCCCATATGTGTTTCCCAGCACAAACCCCTTTACAATGTTAGACAAGGGCACAGCCTTATCCAACATACACTTTTAACACCAGTATTTTTCTAATTTGCAAAAGTACATTTAAACATGGTGTGAGGCCTGCTGGCATGTTCCTTTCAAAAGGTTCCATCTGATTACCCCACGTTATTCTGCAGCCATAGTCAGTTTCTTTTATACAGCAATTTTTTTAAAACATAGATCCAAAGAAATTGACATACGCCCAGAGAGCCATGGCCTCTTTGAAGCATTGATTTTTAACATTTTTCAGCCCAAAAGTCAAGCGTTTTCCTGCACGGCTAAAAGTAAAGCTTCTTTAGATTTCCCAGTTCTGAACAACAGCCTGTCCTTAAGGGATACTGCGCTCTTCTGCTGGAGCACAATGTAAATATGGATGGGCATGGCAGGGTCTCACTGATAAAAGTAGTGTGATGAACAGATGAACATAGCGTCAGGGCAGCATCCTTTTTCATATAAAATATTCCCTTTTCAATGGGAACTTTGAATCAAGCAGCAGAGCAGCGCTGCTTTGATTTGCTTCTTTTGGTGCACACAAGAACACACACTGGCACCTTTCTAAGTGTGCTCCTCGTTCTAACTCATCCAATAGGTGTTTGGCCAGATGGTGCAGCTATCATTTTGCAGCTGCAAAACGCAGTTTTGATGCAGGGCAATGTGCTACGCTCACCTGGCTCCCACAGAGGTGTGGATCTGGACTGGACTGCTGCGGTCTCCACCAATGTGACGCGTAGGGCCGAGATGACGGACTGGACTGGCCCACCTAGCTTTGTTTTCTTGGCCCGTAGGAATATTCTTCTGCAAATGGAGAAAGGGAATTAACCACCCGTGGAGTTGAGCGTAAATCCCCCCACCCCGCTGTTCTCCCCACTGATCACCTTGGATGTTCCCTCTTATAGTCTCACCTGATGATTTGAAAAGATGAGCTCTCCATCCTACATTGAGCGCAGGGGCGCGTAGATAACCAGTTGCTTCACTGGCTCGAAGGAATTGGTGAGTTCCAGGACAATATTGACTCCGATGTTCCCGGCAAGACGCCGTAAGTATGTAGTTCGTAAGAGTTCAAATGCCTGACTTTCACTCTTGTACGTTTCCTTGCAGGTTGCAGCTTGACCCTACTGCAGAGTTCCTCGTGGCAACCGGTAATGTTCTGGTAAGGATTTGTATTATCCAACACAGTTCGATAAAATAATGTCCATATGTAACCTGTTGTTTTCTCCCTTATTCAGGCGCTGAGAAAAAGTATGAAGTCTCGGGGAATAATGCCTCCGGCGGTAAAATTAGGTAAGTCTTTTGTGGTGAGGAGGGTTCCCCTTGTTAGTCCCTTGTTTTACCTTGCTGTCCTTTTGTTTCCCCTTAGGGGCCAGGGTTCGGCTAGGATGCAGAGGAAGCAGCGCCGACCCGTGAAGAGGAATAGTACCCCCGGTGGTAAAATCAGGTAAGTCTATGGGGGGTAACTAATATTGCCTCTGTGTATTCCCTTGGCTCACCTTGCTGTTCTTGTCTTCCCCTTAGGTGCCGGAGTGCGGCGGGAACATGCAGAAGAATGCAGTGGAATGTGAAGATGCTGTGAAGGCCGGTGAGTTCAGCGCGGCGCTGCAGCAGGCGAGGCGACGCACATAAAATAACTTCTTTCTTCCAGCTCGAAGGCGCGATGGATCGGGAATTCAGGTAAGGATCAAAGGTATTGCTCTTGTTCTAACCTTTTCTCCTTCTTTCTCCCTTTTTCTGGGAGCTCCAAACTCGAGGCGGGCGTGGCAGAAAACTGGATGCAGACTTGCAGGCACGGTGAGCGTTACGCTGCTGGATGCAGAATAACGCGAAGCGTGTGCTGCTCTTCGGGCGTGGTTTAGTCCCAGGTAAGTATTCCTCCCCAGCCCCACCCGAGTAAAAAAATAGTCCCTAGGTAATATAGTCCCTTCCAAGCCTCATTTGGCTTGGAGCTCTTGCAGCATGGTCTGCATCAGGTAAGTTTGCAGCATGGTCTGCATCAGGTAAGTTTTAATCTATGAGCACGGCGCCTATGGCGCCAAGACTGACTCTCCATATGAGCCTGGCGCCATAGGCACCAGGACTGCACCCAAATAGCCCCTAGCGGGGGTTGTTGGGTTTGCTTGGTGTAACTTGATGCCTGCTTCCGGGGTTGCTGGACTTGGTCTGGGTCCCCGGGGGTAGGCATCATGACACAATGGTGCTCCAAAGAGCCAGCACAGCCATTTTGCTGTTAACTGCAGAAGCGCAGCTTGGTTATGGATGGGAATTCTGCTGAATGGATCAATGTAGCCCACAAGAGTTAAAGACTAGGCCTAAGTCAAGTAAATGAGTCGGGTACAAAACGATATTTATAGGAGAGCAGTCAATGGGGTTGATGCTCTTAGAGTTGCACCAGATGACAAAATGCTTCCACTTACTGGAATAGCAATATTGTGTGTTGGGTTTTCTCTCCTACCTGAGTATGTCCATACATCTCTGAGGGAGTTGCAGGTGCCCAAACTATGACCTCAGGAGCCAGGCTGCTAAATTCAATGTTTGCGGGCATGAGTGAAGTGTCTTCCCCTTGTCTTGTGACAACATGTTGTATGGGCAAGGCAGTTTCATTGGAGGAGATCGGGACATCTCCATCAGATGAGCGAACCAGGGTTGGCTGGGCCACATGGGGGCCACCAATATCATTGTGACTTGTTCCTGGTGCATCTTGTGCACTATCTTGTTTAGCAGAGGAGTCGGGATGGGGGGACGTAAACGAATTTCCCTGATCATGTTATCCAGAGTCGCTCCCCTTGGAACAGTTCTGGGGGGATCTGGAGGCGTAATCTTGGCATTGAGCGTTCTCCAGAGTTGCAAACAAGTCAATCTCTCGGAAACCCCATTCCGTGAAAACGTTGGAGGTGATGTCTTTGTGCAATCGCCATTCGTACTCTGTTGGCAGTGGGAAATCTCTGCTGAGTACGTCTGCCAGAAGATTGAGTGCCCCTGGAACATGTTGAGACAACAGAAACATGTGTTTGAGAGCCCACTTCCAAATGTTCTGGGATAGTTTGGACATCCCTGGAGAATGAGTGCCCTCTTGTTTGTTCCGGAAGTACATGGCCGTGGTTCTGTCTGAGAGGATCAGGTCCATCTTCCCCTGCAGTTATGTCTGAAAAACTTTCAGTGCTTTGAATACCGCTAATAGTTCCAACAGGTTTATGTGGTTGGATGCTATGTCTGACGACCAAACTCTGTGCGCTGTCTGTTGAAGCAGGTGAGCTCCCCACCCTGTGAGAGATGTGTCTGTAGTTAGAGTGGCCTCCACTGTGGGGGTGGTGAAGGATTTCCCTTTCAAGAGGTTCTCACTTGACCACCACCGTAGCGAGAGCGAGGGCTGATCCGACAACCACTAGATCGTCCCATTGTCCACTGTGGCCTGACACCACTGGCTGTTGAGCCACTCCTGCATCGGACGCATGCGAAAGCGCGCGTGAGAAACCAAATAAATACATGACGCCATCATTCCCAACAGTCACACAGCTTTGCGTACCGCCACCTCTCGACTGGCTACATATTGAGGGATTTGAAACAGCATGTTTTGGACCCTCTCGTTGGAGGGGAAGACGAGGCCGCCCTTTGTTAGAGTTAGAGCCCCTAGGAACTGTTTCACCTGGCTGGGGTCTAGGCTGGATTTCTTCTCGTTGATGGAGAATCGTAGACTGAATAAAAGATCTATAGTTCTTTGGGTATTTGACGGACAGGTTTCGTAGGAATCCCCTGTTATGAGCCAGTCGTCGAGGTAAGGATAAACTGGGATGGATGGCCTGTGCAGGTGTGCTGCTGCCACTGCCAGTACCTTTGTAAACACCCTTGGTGCAGAGGCTATGCCGAAGGGTAGTAGTTTGAACTGATAGTGCTTGTCTTGCATCATGAATCTGAGGTATTTTCTGTGCACCGGCAACATTGAAATATGAAAGTATGCATCTTTCATGTCCAATGTTGCCATGTAATCCCCCTCTGTGAGCAGGGGAATTACCTCTTGCAGAGTGACCATACAAAACTTTTGGGGCTTCACAAATTTGTTTGCTGGGCGCAGATCTAGTACAGGGCGCATGGTGAGATCCTTTTTGGGTACAAGGAAGTAAACTGAATAAATACCCTTGTTTACCTGTTGAAGAGGTACGACCTCTATAGTGCCCTTTTCCTGCAGGGTCTCGACTTCTTGTAGCAGGATACACAGATGTTCTGGCGTCAGGCGTCTTGCTCGTGGTGTTCTGAACTGTGGGGTCAGGCACAATTCTATACAGTACCCATGGGCGACTGTCTTTAACACCCACTGGTCTGTAGTTATTCCCTCCCATGCTTGAAGAAATGATGTTAGCCGGCCCCCGACCCGGTATGCATGGGAGGGGACCAGGAACTGCAGGTAATTTCTGGCCTGAGGCCAGGGAGCCTTGAGGGGTAGAATTTCGTCCCCTTCCTTTACCACGTCGTTGCCCCCTTGTGGGGCATGGGGTGGTGTAGCTGCTGGGTTCTTGGGGAGAGGACCAGTTATTCCCTGAGCTGTATTGATTTTGAGGGAACTGTTGCCCACGAAAGGAACGTCTATTTCCACTCCCCCTTGTTTGTGAAGGTCTCTGGGTGATCTGATCCAGAGTCTTAAGAGTGGCATGCTCCTTGTTTTGCAGTTTCGAGGGCTTCATCCACTGCTTTTCCAAATAAATTAGTCTCCTCCACTGGTTTATTTATAAGTGAAGCTTGTGTTTCTGGCTTGAACCCAGAGTTCCTTAGCCATGCGTGCCTTTTCAGGAGGGTACCTTGAGTCAAAGACCTTCCAGCCGTTTCTGCTGCATCCAAAGTATTTTTTAGCATACTTTGGTTAACTTGCCTGCCCTCTGCCACTGTTGAGAGCTGACAGGCTCACAGTGGCTCTGGGACTTCTTGAAGGCCATCCTCTAGCTTGGCCCATTGCGCATCAGCATAGCTGACCAACAACGTTGTATTGTTTGCGATGCGAGTGGAGTAAGCCAACGCCGCAGTGATACTTTTCCCGAGAGCATAAAGTCTTTTACATTCCTTGTCAGGGGGTGCCTCCCAGTAGATAGGGGAACCCCTGCTCTTTTCCTGGTAGTTTTAACAACCAGTTAATCTGGAGTAGAATGGCCCCTGATGTGGAGGCGGTCAGGGGGGGGGGGGGGGGCGAAAAAGTTTCTCTATCCTTGGATTCACTGCTCTAGTAAGTGCAGGCGTTAATAAAGGAGTCAATCTCTTCTTAATTGAATTTAGTAGAGGAATAGCTTGGCTGGCAGGTGGTTTTTCAAAATGTCTTCCACAAAATCAGCTTCTGGAACAGCTTCCTGAGTAGCAATGTTGAAGTGTTCCGCTGCTTTCTCAATATGGCGTTGAAAGCCATTTGATCGTCAACTGGGGAGTCATGTGGAGTGGGGGTGGTTGGAGGGGAGTCCAAGCTCAAGGCATCAGGTTCCGGTGTTGGAGTAGGTGACTCCCAAGGGTGAGGATCAATGGGATCTGGGTCTACTCCCCAACCCTCAATGGGGTCTAAATGTACCTCCTCAGAGTCGACAAAAAAATCTTCATCTTGAGCCTCCTCCTCAGTGAGGTCATAAACATATTCCTCTTCGTCATCTTGAGTAGGGTCAAAGACCCTCTGCAGCTTAGCCACCGGGAGAGGGGAATTTTCCTCACTAGACCTCTTGGGTGTGGACTTCTCAGAGAGTATTACAAATCTCTGTAGCCTGTCCATGCATCCTTCAAATTTTTCTCAGGTCCAAACAGATGAACCAGAACGGTCCAGGGGTGGAAAGGGCTCTTCTGTTTGCAAACATCAAGATTATTCCTTCAACGCCGAAGAAATCACCTCAGGAGCTTCCGAAAAGTCTTTTCGGGGTTCCGACGGTTGACACATGTCCTTTTGCTTGTCTCTGGGCCTTTCCGTAGCTTCCGGTAAATCCTTCGGCCTATCCTTGGGTTTTGACGAATCCTTCTGTTTGTCCTTGGGTTTCAATGAATCTAGACCAATGCTTGTGAGAATCAGACGAAATGATCCTGGCGATGCTCTCAGAAATCACTTCAGCATCGGGAAGTTCTACAGTACGGACCTCTGGTTGCATGACTAGTTTCGGCGGAACCGGGACCTTTTCGGCCATAGATGCTTTCTTCCGATGAGTCTCGAAGGAATGGTGGATATTGAGGTTAGCACCCTTCAATTGAACAGGCCCAGTCGCAAGATGCACCTGCGGTTGCGGGGAGGGCTAAAACCTTCTGAGTGCCCATTGGCACTATGGACCGCTTCGACTGTTTCGTCGAAGACGTCCCTTGGGTTGTGACTTTAGTGTGGGGAATATGTGCGTCTATGTTGCTGGGGTGTACATTCCCCATAGCAGGACCTGAGTCTTGCCTAGCGAGGCCGGGGACAGATGCAGAGCAAGAATGCTTCGCTGAGAGGTCAGTCGCCTCTTAATCGGAGGCATGTTCGTCACTCAGCACCTCGTCACAATCAGCGGTTGTGGCAGCAGGAGAACCAGACTCGGCCTGCGACATTCCACAGGCCGCCTACCGCTTAACACAGCGCTCCTTGAAGTTCTCGGGCGCAGGAGCTTGCCAAGCCGCACAAACTGTCTCTTCGTGATTAAGGGGTAAACACTGGTTACATTTACAGTGCTTATCCTTCCAAGGGAATTTGGCCCTGCACACAGGACAAAACCTAAATGGAGTGCTCTCCATAGCTGAGGAAATAAATGGTGACAAAGAGACCCAGGGAACAAAGAGGAAAGGGAAAGGCATTCTCAGAAAAGGTGCAGTGTTGAGCGCCTACAAGGTCTTTCGTGCCTGGAGGCCATCCATTATAACCCCACGGAAAGGTGACTTTTCAACGACTGAGCCGAGCCGGTCAAAGCAGAAAACAAGGTAGAGCGCTTTGCTGACCTTGGACCACGGATTACAAAGTGACTGAGCAGGTGAGAGCAGGGTTCGAAATTGAGGGGAGCTATTTAGCTCCTGCTTGAAGCCTAGAAGAGCCTGGTTAGCCCTGACAGCAAAAGCTACTAGGAGCTGCTTTTGGCTCTCCACGCCAAATGATACAGAGTAAACACACCTATGTGATTTTTTTTTACATTCATTTGTGTGAATCAAAATTCGAATTGATTTTTACAAAAAATGAATGTCGAACAGCTTTCAGTAGTTTGCATGTGAGTTTTGAAATAACAAAGCAAGGTTAACTTGCTTTTTCAGCCCGAACAGGCCTTTTCAAACTGATAGCTAAGAAAGAAAGAATTTAACTTTGTGCATTTGGGACAATCTATTAATAAATATTAGGACAAATCTAAACAACATTGCATGCAGAAGGGGTGATAAATATTGGACAAAATGTCACATTAGCATCTTATGCGGAAGACAGATTTGCGGAACGCTATGTACTAGCTCCTCATTCCCCAGTGCTAGCTCCAGGTCATTGGTAAATGCTGGATACCCAGGAGATACTTTTAACTCCTGCTAATCCATTCTTATTTCGATCCGTGTTAGAGGATGGGTCAGGGCCAGTTTTGAGAGGGCGGATCAAGAAGAGTGAAAAAGAAGACTGAAAGATTTCTTTTAGCAGAAGATCCAAATGGGGTTCCCTCTGTGCTGAGGGAAGGCTAATGCCCATTTTAATTTTCACAAGACCTTCCACCCGCCAACTAACATTAACATTTTTATTGCGCACTGTTCGCTTCCTACTGCCTAATGCCCAGCTGCCCTACCACCTCTCAAAATATACCTTTTACAATGGTGGCCACAACTCCTGCAATTTCAAAACGGAAAATGTGAGTTAAAATAAAAAACCACAGCACTTCACCAGCCTTGCATAGCCAAGAAGTGCCCTCAACGGGGACGCTAACCACCTGAGTGACGAAATACATCTGTTTTTTGATATTATGCAAGCTTCAACTGACTTTCGACTCCCGAAAAAGCAATAGCCAAAGTCATGGATTCCAAAGAAGCCATCAATGATTCACTCACCATGAGCAAGGTACCCAATCATAACACATACTGAGAGCATGTTCTGGCCCGTGAACAAGCTCATATGGACGCAGGAGGCGCCACAGACCCTATGACGCCCAAAGCCCCTCCAGACGCCCTAACTCTCATTAAGTGCCCGCCTACCACAGGTTACCAACCTGGCCACTTTTTCTACCTCAACCAACGGGTGAGAAGATGAAGCAGTGCCCCTGGCCCCAACGGGATTGGCTGTGAATCCCATGACCATGCCGATCCTTGCCCAAGGGAGTAGAACACTGGGGGGGATGCCATTGGATAAGCAAAGTGGAAACTGCTTATGGCTGTAGATAATGGCCAATGGCCCGCAGACCAGCAATAAGGGGAAAATTATCAATGGTCATAGATAGTAATCGGTGGACACCATTGGTTTAACATTGCAGGTGAGCCAGGCCGCAAGCTGTGCCCATTTCCACATCTAGTAGCTTGGTGAAGACCTGGGAATGCTGAAGGCAATTTTCAAGAGAAAGAGGGCACTGACCACGGATGCAGATCTTTCCAGTGGCTCTGTGACACACAGACACACAGTGGGGGCAAAGTGCCCACTGGGCCTCCAGTCATGCCCCTGACAAAGTAGCCATTGTCCTCTACTGATATGATATGATATGGCATTTGTAACGCGCCTATACACAAGTGTTTCAAGGTGGAACGAGGCAGGGAAGGGGGAACAAAGGGAGACAGACAACGATCCTACTAGGCCAGGTGTCATTCAGATTGCGCAAGTGCAAAGTTAAGGGGACGGGAAAAGTGCAAGGGGGAAAGGGAGAGGGGAAAGTGCAGTACATGGTTAGTAACAAACAAGATAAATAATAAGGGCCAGCTGATGGCAAGATAAGTGCAGACAAGTGCTGGGAAGAGGGGCTGTAGGGATATAGAGACAGTCCCGCAGTGCAGGGGTTGCCAGGAAGGCAGTGCAGGGGAGAGTGGCTGGGCCAAGGACCGAGATTGGTGAGTGGCCCAGTTGCTGATTTAGTACAATTTCAGTGATTAATTAAAGATTGATCTCTAGACCCAACAATGGTTTGGACTGGTCTGGGTTGTGGCTAGATTTCGGTAAGGAACGGCGTGTAGCTTTGGTTGAAGGGATGTTTAGCATTCGACCATAGTTAGCTAAAAAAAAAAAGACATTGATTTACCCCACTTACTGCAAGTCAAGCAATGGCTACCCTATACATCGCTCTATGTGTCCATGAATTAATGCACAGGGCATCTCTAGTGATGCCAAGAAAAAGTGACCATACAAGAACTAATAACCAGATGATTGATTAATTTGGTATATTATCGATCCTTTATGTAAAAACTGTATTTAGGTCGCCCATTTTGGTGATGCCAAGAAAAATTGAAAATACATGAACCTAACAACCAAACGATTGATTACTTTGGTCTGTTATCAATCCTTTCTGTACAAATTGTGTGACAGAGGTGGAAAAAAATAAGGGAATATGTACTTGGCATTTTAATAACCTTTGATCTCTATTAGCATCTACTTCTCCAACCTTTTTTATTCTTAACCATCCTGAATTCTCGGGTACCTATGCATGTATGCCGATAACAAGGCTAACACCTTTCGGGTCTTCGGTTTGCTTTAATTCTTCTCTGCATTTATGTTGCACTTCAAGGTTCTGTACCTTGGTTTGGTGTCAATTCTTTTGTATTTTTTATTTTGATTGATTCTGTATTATATATTGTCTCTGGATGGACTGTTGCCATTTCAATAAATATGGTTTTTAAATACATCTCTTTGGAATGTCATACCAGAATAGTGACAAGCGGTTTAGATACCTGCATACAGGTAAATTATATATATGATACATTACTCACCGTAATCGTATTTCTGATGCTTATATCTGCTTAGATTCAGATGCTATGCATAGGCCAACATCTAGTGGAAGCTGCAGAGTATTCCAGTTGTTGTTTTCGAAACTCAAAAAGGGACATCGACAGGGCGCGCCAGTAATACTATCCCTAGTATGACGTCCAGTGTACCCATGAGCCTGCACACGTCAAGGTCACTCAGATTGTTTTGTTTCTGACATGAGGTTGCATTAAGTGTAGCGCGAGAACAGGTGTGCTAAAGCAGATATAAATCAGATAAAGCCCAGGAAACATCTATGTGCCTTCTACTCCAAGGGGAGGAAGGGGTGGGTGCATGTGAATCTAAGCAGACAACAGGCATCAGAAATATGATTATGGTGAGTAATGCACCCCTTCTGAGGCTTGTGGAATCTGCATAGATCACATGCTATGCATAGATTAGCGAGCAGTGTTTGGAGAAGGTGGTGGATTGTGAGAAGGTACAGCGGCAAATAAATGTTTTAGAACCACTTGTCCCACCTGAGAATTTGCTTTAGAGTGTGTGTGTCAATGCAGTGGTGCTGAGTGAAAGTATGCACTGAGCTCCATGTAGCTGCTTTGCAAATGGCATCCAGCGGGACGTTTGCAATAAAAGCCAGAGTAGCTCCTGTCCACCTAGTAGAGTGAGGTCTTGGTGTGAAAGGCATTGTTTTGCTTGATAAAGAGTAACAGAGCTGTATGCATCTGACTGACCATCTGGAGATGGCATTTTTTTAAATGCGGTCTCCTTCTCTGCCTGGTGCTACATAGACAAATAGTTGGTCGTTTATTTGAGCCATCTGGTCTTGATTACATAGTAAAGGACCGCCCTCCTTGCATCTAGTGTATGGAGTTTCCTCTCACTGGAGCCTGTTGGGTTCTGAAAGAAGGCCGGTAGCTCGATGGATTGGTTTACGTGGAATTTTGAAATGAACTTAGATGAAAACCTAGGGTACGTTCTTAAAACCAATTTGTCTTTGTGGATAACAATGCTTGAAGTTCACAGACTCTCCTTATGGAGGTGATAGCCACCAAGAAAGCATTTTTTTTACATGAAGTGTTTAAGGCTGGACTTTTTTTATAGGCTCGAAGGGGGCTGCTATGAGTTTTGCAAGTACTACACTGAGGTCCCAGGCTGGCGGTGTGTTTGATATGGGAGGGTGGAGTCTCTTTACCGCCTCCATGAATGCCAGTTTGCGCAGAGGTGGATACCAAGGTTTTCTCGCCCACATGGTAGCAACTAGGATTAGCGTCATGTGATCCCTGTGAATCTTTTTCACCACTCTGCTCATTAGTGGAGTTGGGGAAAAGCGTAGGCAAATTTCCTTGACCATCTCATCCATAGGGCGTTCCCTTTGGAGTCTGGTTGGGGAAACCTGGACGCAAAGTCTGGGCATTGCTTGATTTCTCTTGTAGCGAACAAGTCTAGCGTGGAGTAACCCCACTGTGAGAAAAGGAACAAGTTACTTACCTGTAACTGTTGTTCTCCAGCATGGGTCTGGCATGGATTCACATGCTCATGAATATTCCCTGTCAGGCCGGGAATCCTCGGTATAGAAAAAATCAGTATCAGTTTCGTTTCTGATCTGTCTTTCTCAGTAGTAACCAATCACTGGTCTCTGGGTCATACTGCCCCCAGCCAATGACTACCCTCTCCCTAAGCCCCCACCCCTGGCAGCCATCCTCAGATTTGGTAGCACGTGAAGTGGCAGTATGACCAAGTGAAGAGCCGCAGAGGGGTAGGCGGGAGGGTGCGCATGTGAATCCATGCCAGACCCATGCTGGAGAACAACAGTTACAGGTAAGTAACTTGTTCCCTCTCCAGCATGGGGTCTGGCATGGATTCACATGCTCATGAATATAAGTATACATAGCAGTATACACATGCACAACCACGGGAGGTGGCACAAGGCTCAATATCAAGCAATACAACAACTCAACATTAAGCAACTCTTACCTCCTCACCAGGCTCACCTTAGGCGAACAGGTTGCGCAGCACTGCCTGGCCGACTCTGGACTCCTCCCTGGAATCCCGGTCGACGCAGTAGAAACTCGTGAAGGTGTGCGTCGACCTCAACGTAGCAGCCCTGCAGATGTCGAGCAGAAGCACACCAGACAGGAATGCCGTAGTAGCAGCGATCGCTCTGGTCGAATGGGCTCTCGGACGGCCGGGCAGCGGTCGGTTTGCCAACCGGTGACAGTGCATGATGCAGCCGGAGAGCCATCTGGAAATGGAAGTCTTCGAGAGAGCCTTCCCTTGATTCACAGGTCCAAAGTTCACAAACAGCTGTGATGTCTTCCGGAAACTCTTCGTGCGGTCCACGTAGAACTTCAGCGCTCTAGCTACATCTAGCGAGTGCAGAGTCCTCTCAGCCGGCGACGAAGGCGACGGGAAGAAAACTGGCAACACCAAGGGCTCGTTGAGGTGGAAGTCCGACGGCACCTTGGGCATGAAGGAGGGGTGCGTCCTCAGCACCACCCTCGTGTCGTGAAAAATCAAGTATGGAGGCTTGCAAGACAGGGCCTGGATCTCTCCCACTCGTCGTGCAGAGGTGATGGCCACGAGGAATGCTGTCTTCCACGACAAACTTCAACGGCACTGAATGCATAGGCTCGAATGGAGCCCCATGAGCCTAGTTAGTACCACGTTGAGCTCCCACGCCGGGGCAGGGGCCTTCACCGGCGGGAATGATCGGAACAGTCCTTTCATAAATTCCTTCACCAGACGATGAGACCACAAGGACGCCCGTCCTGTAGTTCTGGTGTAACGTGAGACGGCAGCCAGATGTACCTTGATGGAAGCGTGAGATAGGCCAGCCTTGGCCAAAGACAGTAGGTACGGCAATACTTGAGGGGCCGTAATCCGCAGAGGGTTAATCTTCTGTGCCCGGCACCAGACAGAGAACCTCTTCCATTTGTGTCCGTAGCACTTGAGAGTTGAGGATGCCCTGGCCTTTGCAAGAACCTCTCTGCAGTCGGCCGGGATGTCGTATCCTCCAAACTCTAGTGCTGCAGGAGCCAGGCCTGCAAGTTCAGCGACTCTGGTTCGTGATGAAGAATGGCGCCTCCTTCTCTGGAGAGAAGATCCGCGTCCGTCGGTAGCTTGACTGGTATGGAGGCTGACAAGTCCAGAAGGTCCGGGAACCAGATCTGCCTTGGCCACGCCGGTGCGACGAGGATCATCCTGCACCGGGACCTCTTGAGCTGGTTGATGAGCCGAAGTAGCAACGGCGGGAATGCATAAAGGAACAGGCCGTCCCAGGGGAACGAGAAAGCATCGCCCATGCTCCTCGGTTGGGGAAACCTGCTGGCGAACCTCCGGCACTTGGAGTTCGCCGCCGTCGCGAAGAGATCGATCTGGGGTTCACCCCATCGTCGGAAGAGTCGGTCCACTTGATCCTGGCGCAGTTCCCACTCGTGGCACGAGCGCAGCTCCCTGCTGAGTGAGTCGGCGATGGTGTTTTTTATCCCTGCCAGATGAAAGGGTACCAGAAACATCCCTTGTGCGATGGCCCAATGCCACAGATCATGGGCTTCCTTGGACAGGGCAGGGGATCTGGTTCCGCCCTGCTTCCGAATGTAAAACATTGTGGTGGTGTTGTCGGTGAAGATCCTCACCACCTTGCCCTTGAGGGACGGAAGGAAGGACCTGAGGGCCCAGAACACTGCGCGGAGCTCCAAGATGTTGATGTGGAGAGTCTTCTCCTCCGAGCACCAAAGGCCTCTCGCGTGGAGGCCCCCGGTGTGCGCTCCCCAACCTTCCAGGGAGGCATCCGTCGTCACCGTCACCTGGTGGGCCGGGGCTAGGAAGCCTGTTCCCGCTGTCAGATTAGCGTGGACACCCCACCATCGTATCGCCTGACGGAACGTTTCGTCGAGCGAGATCCTGTCCTCGAAGCTGGATCCAGTGGGCGTCGAGGAATTCTTGCAAGGGCTGCATCCGAAGTCTGCAATGGGGCACCAGATAAATGCAGGGGGACATCATTCCGAGGAGGGACTTGATAGACCTCACTCTGGCCACGTCCGTGGCCAGCAGACGTTGCACCTTTCCTAGGATGGTCCTTATCCTTTCCTCCGACGGTGAGGCCCGCCGCGCCACTGTGTCGAGCTGTGCTCCCAGAACAGGGCGACTTGCAACGGGACCAGGTGGGATTTTGGAAAGTTGATGGAGAACCCCAGGTCCGTGAGCAGCTGGACGGACTTCGCAGTGTGTTCCACGGTGAGCTCCCTTGTCCTTGCCCGTATGAGCCAGTCGTCCAGGTAGGGGTAGAAGTGGATCCCCTGCAGGCGCAGCCGCGCCGCCACCGGTGCTAGGCACTTGGTGAACACCCTGGGCGCCGATTTTAATCCGAACGGGAGGGCCTTGAACTGGTAGTGCCGCCCTTTGACCACGAACCTGAGGAACTTTAGGTGCCTCTTTAGAATAGGGATGTGGAAGTAAGCATCCTCCAAGTCCAACGACAACAGGAAATCGCCCTCCTCCAGCTGTCCCAGCACATGCTGGTGGGTGACCATCCGGAACTTCTGTGCCTTGATGTATTTGTTTAGTCGTCGCAGGTCCAGGATGGGACGCCATCCTCCTGTCTTCTTCCTCACGAGGAAGTATCTTGAGTAAACTCCGGAGCCCCGAAGCCTCTTCGGGACGAGCACAATGGCACCTTTTCTGAGCATCGCCCTTACTTCCAACAGCAGTTGAGGGACGTGATTTTCCTTCCTGGCCAGGGGAGGAATGCGGGGGCACTTCTTCTGGAACTCGAGGGCGTGCCCCAGGGCCAGGGCGTCCAGCACCCAACGGTCGGTGGAGATGGACTCCCACACGCCGACGAACTTCGTCAGCCGGCCTCCCACCGGGGTGCTTCGGCAGGGGCCCGACCCGACAGACGGTTCAATCTTGCTTGGAGGCCGCTTTGCCTCCTTGACCACCTTGGCGACGACGGCGGGATCCACCTGACTTGCCGCGTCCCCTGTAGGCCTCCTGCGACGAAGACCTTGCCGCTTGACGGTAAGTAGAGGAGCTGCTGCCGGCTCCCTTGGAGGCACCCTGTCTCCGGAGCTCCGAAAGGACGGCCGTCGCTGTTGGAGCACACCCAGTGCACGGGCCGTCTCTGTGTCCGTCTTGATCGCCTGAAGGGATTCATCAACCGCCTTGCCAAAAAGGTTGTTCCCATCGAAGGGCATGTCCAAAACCTTGGTCTGAACGTCCTGGCGGAAATCCGTCGCCCTGAGCCATCCTCGTCGTCTCAGGCAAACGCCGTTGCCCAACTGACGGAAACCGGTGTCAGCGATGTCCGTAGCCACCGTAATGGCGTGGTCCGAGGCAATCTCACCTTCCTGCAGGATTTCCAGGGCCTCAGCTCTCTTGGCATCCGGAAGGAAGTCCAACAGAGGGGCGATCTTGAACCACAACTCCCTGTCGTAGCGGGCTACGATGGCCAGGGCGTTGGCCGCCTTGATGGTCGTCGCTGCAGATGAGATGACCCGTCATCCCATCGCATCCAGTTTCCTACCCTCGCTGTCCGGAGGGAAGGTTAAGGTCGAGGCCGATGCCCCCCCGCTTTCTTCTTGGCCGCCGCTGAAACGACCGAGTCCGGGGTAGGTTGCACCCTAAGGCACACGGGGGCAGCGTCGGGGACCCGGTACTTCTTCTCGTACCGGTCCCTCTTCGCAGGAGCCGTGGCAGGGTTCTTGAGGAGGGGGAGCCCCTCATCCCAGATGTCATCAAGAAGCGGTACGGCGAGGACCGTCTTCCTTTTCGCCTCGCGCCGCTGGTAAAGGAACCCCTCCTTCTTTTCCTCGGGGCAGAGCTGGAAGAGCTCGGATGCCCTGGAGATCATTGCATGGAAGGATACAATCTCGTCGGGCGGGGACGCCCGTGCAGGGGGCGACGGGGGACACGTCCCGTCGTCGCCTCCGTCGTCATCCGTACCCGTCGTAGTCGTGTCCATGCCTGTATCATCCCCGTGGGTAGTGGACCGGGAGGAAGGCAGAGAAGGCCGCAGAGGCGGGAGAGGAGGCCTAGGATGCGTCCTCCTCCTCTTAAGCGGTGGGCTCCCCGAAGGTCCTGGCTCCGGATCCTCCGTCGGGTCTGGCTCAGGCTCCTCCGTCGGAGGAAGGGGCAACCTAGTCCTTATCTCCGAGCATAAGGAGTGGATGGCTGACAAAATGGCCGCCAAGGTGTCCTGCGGCGCCGGAAACGACGGGAGCGAGGGCTCTCGAGGAGCCTCGTCTGCGTCACCGTCGCCCTCGTCGGGATCCCTCCCAATGGGCTGGGTCTCCTCCACGATTTGGATGAGCTCCTCTTCAGAGGTCGTGTCCGTATCCACGACGGCCACCACCCCCTCCCCCCCTTTTCCAACGAGGACTTCGTGGGGGTCTTCTCGATGGGCCTGAAAGACGACTCCCTCCGCGGTGGCGGGGAGACTCTGGTACCTGAGGGCGCCTCCACCGGTGTAGCCTCCACATGCTGAGCCAGGGCCGCGGCGACATCCTCAATCGAGGTCCTAGCAGGGTGAATCACAGCCAACGTCACCTTCTGTGCGCCTGGGGCCTTCAACTTCGGGGGAGGGTCCGAGCCTCGCTCCCCTTCTGCCGGAGTCTCCGAGATCGACCGGGGCCTCTCCAGAAGCTTTGCCGGGTTCTCGGACTTCCTCTTACCCGAGCCAGAGCGTTGGCTCGTGGTCGATGGCGCCGGGGAGGGTGCGCCCTGCCTGGCAGCCAAGGAGCCCGACCGTTCGGCGCTCCCGGTGCCCATGGACTCGCTGTGCTTAGCCTTTTGTTGGGCCCCTGTCGCCGGAGCACCCTCACAGGACTTAGAAGACCGCTCGGACTTCTTCTTCTCGCCTGGCGGGCTCTTACCCTCCAGCCAGTTGGCGAGACGGAGGTGGCGATCCTTCATGGTCCGCTCCGACATGTTTCCACAAAAGCGCAGTCCTTCTCCTTGTGCGTCTTGTCCTCATGGAGACAGAGGCATAACGAATGCTCGTCCACCTTGAAAACGTTCTGAAGCTGGCATCCAGGGCAGGTCCTGAATAGCTTCCCGGGCGTCGAGCTCCCTTTCTCCTGGGCCATGTCCGGGGTAGGCCTCGGAACTTCTGGAATCCTCCAAAAGCGTAACTCGATGAAATCTTCACCCTTGAGGGGCGTAGAAAACTCCGAAACTGATCCCCGTTGATCGGAAGTAGAAACGGTGGAGCTTGAGGCTCTTTTAACCGAAAAAATGAGAAAAGCTCCTGAAAAAAGCGCGAAAACGCAGCAAAAGCTCGAGAGCTAAGCACGAGGACTCCCAACACTTGAACGTGCGGTAAAAATCTGAGGATGGCTGCCAGGGGTGGGGCTTAGGGAGAAGGCAGTCATTGGCTGGGGGCAGTATGACCCAGAGACCAGCGATTGGCTACTACTGAGAAAGACAGATCAGAAAGGAAACTGATACTGATTTTTTCTGTACCGAGGATTCCCGGCCTGACGACGGGGAATATTCATGAGCATGTGAATCCATGCCAGACCCCATGCTGGAGAATGTTATCTACGACATTTCTGTCAAGTCACCACTCGTGATCTTCTGGTAGAGAATCTCTGCTTAACGAGCCCCCTAGGGTGTTGAGTTCCCCTGGAACATGTTGGGAAGTCTTGAACATCCTCTGTTTGAGTGCTCATTTCCATATTTTCTGTGCTAGCCTGGACAAATTTGGAGAAAGTGTGCCCCCTGCTTGTTAATATAAAACATTGCAGTGGTGCTGTCTGTGAGAATTTGTACCGACTGATTTGTCAGGTGCGTTTCGAGGGCTTTGAGCGCTTTGAATAGTGCTAGAAGTTCCAGCAAGTTCATTTGGTTCTGTGCTGTGATACGAGTCAAAAGACCATGTGCTGTCAGATGAAGGTGATGGGGCCCCTACCTGGAGAGTGATGTGTCTGTTGTAACTTCCATTTGCACCGCTGGGTCATGGAAGGGTTTTCCCTTCAACATATTCTCATTAGGTAAATGCAAGATACCATCATACCGAGCAAAATGCATAGCCTTGTGTACGCTTATCTGGTGACCAGCGTGATACTGAGGAATTTGCAGCAGTATTATTTGGGATTATTTCCTTTGATGGAAAGACTAGATCTTCCTCTGTTTTTATGATAGCTCCTAGGAAGTGCTTCTGTTAGTCTTGTTTGGTACAAGGCTTGAATTTTTCTCATTTATCGAGAAGCCCAATTGGAAAAGAAGGTTGATTGTTTTTTGGGTATTTTGCTTGCAAATTCGGGGTGTTTCACCCGTGATCAGCCAGTCGTCTAGGTAGGGGTATACTGGGATTGCCTCTGTGCGCAGGTGCGCTGCCACCACCGCCAGTACCTTGGAGCGGATGCTATACCGAAGGCTAGCACCTTGAATTGGTAGAGCTGGTTTGCTATCTTGAAACGCAAGAATTTTCTGTGCGCTGGGAACATTTAAATATGGAAATAGGCATCTTTCATTTCCAAGGTTGCCATGTAGTCCCCTTGCTTTAGCAGTGGGATTACTTCTTGTAGTGTTGTCATGCAGAATTTTTGTGGCTTGACATAGGTGTTTGCCGGACGAAGATCTAATACAGGGTGCATGGTTAGATCTTTTTTGGGCCCAAGGATGTACGTTGAATAGATACCCTACCTGGTTTGCCAGGATGATTTCGACGGCATCCTTTAACAGCAGTGCTTCCACCTCTTCCCCAAGTATACGCTGTTCCTCCTTTGTGGTGGTCGCGGGGAAGGTAGGGGGGTCGTTGTAGCAGCTCTATGCAAAAACTGCCCCCACAGTAGAAAGCACCCACCTGTCTGAGGTGATTCCCTCCCATGCGTGTGTGAAGTGTCCTCCTACTGAAGTGACATGTGAGGAGACCTGAAGCGGGTGGTCCTTGCTTTGGGGTTGTGGTTTAACCTCTGAAAGAGGAGGATCTGCCCCTGCTGCAAGATCTTTGCTGGCCCCTCTGGAAGCCTTGAGGATTACCCTTGTGTAGAACCTCAGGATGAACCCTGGCTCTGGTGTATCCAGATCCCCTTTAGGAATTTTGTCCCCTGAAGCGACGAAGATTATATCCGTCCCTTTGACCTGAGTGTTTGTTGGTGAGCTGGCCCAGTGACGTTCGAGTGTTGTACTCTTCTTTTGCGCTTTTCAGTGCATCCTCTACTGCCTTGCCGAATAGAACATTAGGCCCGATCGGCATGTTTCGAAGAGTCGCTTGTGTATCCAGCTTAAAGCCCAGCTGACGCAGCCACGTGTGCCGCTTGATAAGAGTGCCTTCTGCAATAATTCTCCCTGTATGATCAGCTGCATCCAAGTTGTTCTTTAAAATGCAGTTGGAAACAGCTTTCCCCTCTGACACTGCGAGGGGGAATTGGGATTTTAATGGCTCTCGGGCTGAAGCCATTAATGTGGCTATTTTGTCCCATTTGTGGCAGTCGTAGCTTGCCAGCAAGGTCGTATTGTTTGCAATTCCCGCCTGATATGCTGCAGAGGTAGCAACTTTCCTACCAAAAGTTTATATTTGTTTGCTTTCCATATTGGCGGGTGCCTCTGATGATGCGATAGGTGTTCCCGCCCTGTTCCTATTGGTGGTAACATCTAATGAGTCCGGTTTTAATTGCCCTCTGATGTAGAGTGGGTGTGAGGGGACTGGATGGAAAAAACATTCTATGCAGGGGTTTACTGCCCGCGTTAAGTTAGATTTTACCAAAGATGGCTGAATTTGCCTTTGCACAATTGTAATAAGGGGATTAAAGTGGTTGCTGTCTCCCAATATATTTTCGATAAAATCTTTGTCTACTTGTTGGTCTTGTGTCTCTATCTGGAAGTGTTCGGCTACCTTTAGGAGCATGTCATTGAGCTGGATCTGGTTATCTACCAGTGAGTCCACCACTGGTGGATCTGTATGGTCTGGAGACGGTATGACAAATGTCTTCCTTGTCTTCGTCATAACAGTGGCCCACCTCCCTATGTCGCGATAACGCGATTGCCCAGAGGACAGGGAACTGGTGGGCCTTCCCCTTCACGCCGTGTGCGGCCTTGTAGTCGGTGTGGATGTCGATTTATGGCCTTGGGTTGTGTGCTTAGCGTATGAGAGCTTGTCTGTGCTGGTGCCGCCAGGTGTTGTCCCTGTAACAGAGCCGTTGGCCTGTCTGGTGGTGTCGGCGGCTTGCACGTGGGAATCCAAAAGATCCCTTTTGCCGTCGTCGTCACTGAAGATGGCGATGCTTCTGTCACTGGAAGCACCTTCCACGTCCATGGCGGATTTGGCCTGCATGGCGTGGTGGGCCCAGCGCTTGGTCTTTCGGTCCTTCAAAGTTCTGGGTTTAAAGAGCTTGCAGACTTTGCAGTGGCCCCTCGGAAGACAGATTGCACATCTGGTGACATTCCTTCCAGGGAAATTTTGTATTGCATGTAGGACATTTAAAAGGTGCATTTTCCATTTCAAATTGGAAAGGCATCTTGGCGAGTAAGGTGGGAAGAAGGGGAAATATGCATTCTCTTATTATGACCAAGATATGAACCACCTCCCACTCTCCCTACTGTGAGGGCCGAGGCCTGGTGTGGCCTTCCAAGATGTTGTGGAAGTTCAGCAAGGTAAGTTCTGCAGCCGACGAAGAAAGTCCTTGAAATCGTTGCCGAAGTTGTTGTAAGGAACAGCTAAGGCAGGACAAAAAGAGCAACTAGCTTTAATTTGGATAATAAATGGTGTCAGCCAGAAAGGAACTCTGCGTTCAGCATCCGACAATGATGGCGGAAAATAGCAATCTGAGGGTCCTCGACGCGTGAAGGACCATGGGTAGTACAGAGGACGTCACATTAGGGATAGTATTACTAGCACGCCCTGTCGACGTCCCTTTTTGAATTTAAAAAACAACAACTGTAATACTCAGCAGCTTCCACTAGATGTCGGCCTATGCATAGCATGTGATCTCATCATGTGTTGCAGTGGCCCATGAAACCACTATTGGAGCAAAGCGGCTAGTTGCCATCAGCTAATCCCAGAGGTCCCTTCAGATGAATTGGCGGGCCTGGAACACATGTGCAATCACCATCGCTGTAGGCCATAATTAATGGCCTGTGGACCCACAATTGGAGCAAAATGACAAGTGGCTCTGGCCCTGAGAAAGGCCCAGTGGCCTCTTCAGGTGGCTTGGTAGGGTCAGCAGCCTCCAGTGGCATTGGGCTGTCTGGACAAGTCTGGAAGAACTGCTGTGGGTATAGTAGCCAATTTACATGGTCAGGGATCATTCCTCACGGGCACATCAGGTTGCTCTGGGATAGCTGGGACAGGTGCTGCCCCGAAACAGTAGCTACAGGGCATTCCTAATGGGCAAAAATGGGTGGGTCAGAGATGTCCTAGCCTCACTATCAGACTTCCCACAAACCACTATAGCTGAGCTGGCGCCATTCCTTTGGGCTGCCAATCCCTCCCTTGCTTCTGCTCACTTTTAAACACCACAGTCAAGAAGGTGGCACCACTGGCCTATTCCAACTGTTATCCTTTTACTTTCACTTTCCTTTCCCTTTACTCTAGTTTATTGCCAGCCTGTTTCAATTTGGTATTATATCCATTTTGAAGAAACCCACCGTTCGCATAACCAATCCAGCCAACTATCTTTTTCCTTACTTCTGCAATATTCAGACGTTTTTGACGGTGCTTTGTTAAACCGCATCACTGTGTACCTGGAGGCCCACTGACTGAGTGATCCCCACCAATTTGGGATGTGAAACACACAGCAGATCAAGGCAGTACTTATGCATAGGTCTTTTACTCCACCCACTATGGTTCACTACTACCATCAGTCCCAGTTAACCATCTGTCTCTTGAGGACTCACTTTTTGGGTTTCAGGAAGCGTTCTGGATTGTGTGGCCTCCCAAATAGCAGATTCCATTTCCTGGAACACTGACAATCTCTGCCCATTAGGTGGCTCAGAGGGACCTGAGGAAATTTAACAATCAACCTAGCTGCAAGACATTCCCAGGGGGCACATAGGCGGGTGCCCGGGTGATGCCAAAACGTGCCCTGTATGCAGGACCGCAAGCCATGCCCAGCGACACCTTAGGTATGATAGAGTAAATCAACAAATGGAGAACATTAATGTCTAAAAAAATAGCTCATTGTCAGATGTGATGATGCCTGTTCTGATGGCAGTTTAATTCTCTGATGCATACCATGTAGAACTCAAAGAATAAACAATACAACATAATTAAACCTTTTTGTAAGTACAATAATGAATGAATGGGTAAAACATTGTCATCTTAACTCAGAGGAGGTTAGTAAAACATTGAAAAGCAAATGACCATGCTGATAGTCACCTCCTCATATTTGCAACAGCAGAAATGGTATTGTGGATGCGGGTTATAGTAAGCATGTTAGCGATTGAAGCTACTCCACGCCCCTTGTCCGAGATCTAAAGAGAACAGAGGAAAAAAATTCCTATTAAATATCAAGATCCCAGTAACGCTTTCTTTTGGTTGTCTGAAAAGAGTAATAGCAAACTCCCACAAAGAGCTGTCACTTCCAAACTGAGTGCATTCAAAGGTTTGATAGGCAAGTGAGAAAATGGTCAGTGACAGTCGTCACTGAAAAATGGATCAGACAAACGCTCAGCCTTTTGGTCATTGCATCTTTTAAACATTTTTTATTTTGTTAACATGGCATAAATAAATGTGGCCTCATTCGGAGGTCTTCAGAATTGGATAGAAAATACGGACAAGGGATTCCCACGCATATTACTGCATATTTGTTACAATAAGGATAGCATGGAATCTTTGCCCACATCTTTTTACTGCATACCACAAATCTAAAAATTAGTCCCTAAGCATCCTATAGCAAGTACACAGGATAGTTATTTAGGCAACTGTGATGAATTTTAGGACGTACATTTTGCATTTCTATTTATTATTCATTTAACATTGCATTTTTATACGTTACTGTACTCTAGAATCTTGAAGCTAGAGTGTTCAAGGCAGTTCCAGTCGTGTGAGTATCAGAAACAAAGTTCAAGAACATTGTTTATTTATTTGCAATGCGCACCAGACCCAGGGGCATCAGGGCGCAGTAAGAGAAACAAGGATGCTTTCAACTTAAAGTTACATAGGTTACATAAGTAATATACAACAATTTACATCTGAGAATACAATTCGGTAAACGTACATACACGTTGAATAAGCGAAGTGAGGTTACACAGTAAAAATGTAACATATAAAAGCTTTGTAAAACCTATATACAGTTAGAATTAGCCGGTGATGTAGTGAATAAATAAGAAGGAAGGTTAGTCCCTGGCATGTAGGTGGTCTCGAACTCAGCCATCTAGTAATGTAATGTCTTAATGGTCTTTATCTCTGAGCCATTTGATAGTATTGCGTCTGAAGTTCAAAAAAGTGTGATCTGCCCTCAGAGAAGAAGGGAAGGAGTTCCATATTTCGGCTGCTTTGACCGGGAAGCTGCTCACTCCAGCCTTTGTCAGTTTGAACCTGGGTACAACTAGACAGTTTGTACTGGAAGACCTAGATGTTTTTCTGTTGATCCTTTCCACAAGGTATCGGGGGGTGGAGGGGGAGCAGCATTATTTAGGCATTTATAGGTGAATGAAGAAGTTTTAAGCAGGATTTTGTCACTAGCGGACAACCAATTGTTCTGTCTCCTAGCCTCTGAAATATTTTCTTTCCTAGCAATGCCCTGTGCCGCTCTTAGGGCATCATTTGGCAGAATTTGGATTTTGTTAATAATGTGCTTACTGGTGCCTAGGTAAAGGGAGTTGCAATAGTCCAGCTTGGACAAAATTAGCGCTCGGGCTAGTGTAGTGCAACTGTCCTTGGATAGAAAAGGCTTGCCAGCTCTGATCAGTTTACATGTATATGCGGAGGCTGATGACATAACATTGACCCGTTTAGCAGAGGATAGGGTGGAGTCTTTACCAACTTTGATGAAGTTGCCATCAATATTAAAAGGAGGTGTATTTGAGGCCTAGTCTGTTAAGGTTGAATGCAGTCCCCAGAATAAGGAGCTCAGTTTTGTCATCCTTCAGGCATAGACTCTGGGCAGCCATCCATACCTGGATGATGATAGATTTTATTCACCAAGGCCAAATCCCTTGTCATAATCCCAGGTAAGCGGTAGGAGAATCTGGGTATCATCTGCATAATTTGTGTAGGTGACACCAAGATGGTCCAGATCCTCGAAAAGGGGCTTAGTAAATATATTATACATGGTTGGTGAGACACAGGAACCCTGTGGCACACCATATGTAATTGAAATGGGGTCTGCTGCCGCTGAGGGCGAGAAGACCCTCATTGTCATGTTGCTCAGAAAGGATTGGATCCATGCTATGGCATCCTGTGAAAAGTGAGCTGCTGAGCCAAGGTGATTGCATAAGACCTTGTGGTCCACCAGATCGAAGGCAGCCGAGAGATCTAAGAGAAATAGTAAGGCAGTATTCCCCCTATCCTTCAGTTTGTCAATCAGAGCGGTTTCAGTGCCGTGTTGGGGCCTGAAACCAGAATGACGGATTCCCAGGAGCCGATTGGATTCTAAGTAATCCTGTATCTGGAGATAGGCCATTCTGTCTAAGATTTTAAGTAGAAAAGGCACTGTCGTGATTGGCCTATAGTTGGTGGGGATTGATGGATCAAGTGTCTGCTTTTTAAGGAGGGGAAAGACCCAAGATTCCTTTAGGTTATTGGGGATGGAGTCAGATGAGAAGGAGGCATTAATTAGCTTGGTTATGAAGTGTGTAAGGTCTCTCGCGGCACCTTTGATAATTTGTGTTGGGCATTTGTCTGACAGTTTGAAGGTTTAAAATTATTTTTTCAACCTCAAGGGTTGAGACTCTTGTAAAGCTGAATCGTTGTACTGGTTTATGCGAGTGCATGGAAGTACTGGCAAGTGGGTCTGAGTTGGGTAGATTAGCTTTTTTGTTTGCAATATTGTTCTGGAGGAGGGTGATTTTGTTAATTAAAGTATCCTGAATGTTGGTGCACCATATTTTATCCTTCACGCAATTGTCTGTTACAGGTATAGGAGCTTCCAACTCTTAAGATGACAAAGAGTTCCTTTGTGCTAGAGCTAGCTTGACAAATCCTATTGTTGTAAGTTTCCTGTTTGGTAAGTATTATTTCTTTACTATAGAGGGCTGAGATGTTGGTGAGGTTGGTTTTATTTTCATGGTTGGGTAGATGTCTCCAAGCGAATTCACATTTTCTTTTTTGTGCTCTCAAGGATTTGAGGTACAGTGTGAACCAGGAGTTCAGATGGGCTCTAGGTTTGCTTTTCCTCATTTTTAGGGGGGCAATGGTATCTAGTGCTGTGGTTATGATATTATATTCTTCTACTAAAGTGGTAGGGTCACTGGAATCTGGCAGAGAGTTGAGGATAGTGTCATGATGCCTACCCCCGGTCATCCGGATCAAGCTCATCAGCCCTGGGAGCAGGCATCCAGGTGCTTACTAAAAGCCCAGCAGCCCCGGCTAGGGGCTGTCTGGGTACAGTCCTGGCACCACTGGCGCCAGGCTCATGTACATTACTTACCTCGTGCAGACCATGCTGCAATGAAGTCAAGCCAACGTGAGGCCTGAATGGGACTACTTTGCATCAGGGACTATTTTTTACTCGGGTGTGGTTCTGAGGGACTTCTTACCTGAGACTACTTTGAAGGCTATTTAAACCACGCCCGAACAGCAGCACATGCTTCGCGTTATTCTGAATCCAGCAGCGTAATGTAACGCTCACCTGATTCTCGCAGAGGCGCCGGTCTTGACTCGGCGACTACCGTATCTTCAAAGGTGATGTGTAGCACCCGGTTGGCTCTTTGGGCTGGACCTCTGTGCACTGTATGCCTGACGTGTAGAGTAAGATGTCTGCAGATAGAAAATATGGGGTTAATGAACTGGGGTTATTGGGGTGTCCCTATCTCTTTCCTCTTCTCCTCTCCTGTAGACCCCCAAAGGTTAACGCTCTCACCTTAGGTAAGTGAATGCCGAGCTCTCCATCTGCCTCGGGGCAGGGTGCTGTAACCAGTTTCTTCACTGGATAGGTAGCGCAGACCTCTTGACTTCAGAGGACTGCTGTCCGTCGTTTACTGCACGAACTGTAAGTTTCGAGTCATTCAAATGTCTTTAAAGTCTTTAGTAATGATGTCTCTTGTTTTGCAGGGTTCCGGCGATGGCGGATGACGGGCTGAAGTGAGTTGAAGATGGAGCCCGTGTGATGAATAGAAGCGCCTGGAAGCACGTAAGTAAGCGCTTGTTGCCTGCTTCACTATGCGCTCTGTCTTTTTATTTTGCAGGTACGAGTTCGGAGCGGCTGCAGGGTGCCGGAATACCCACTGGATTAGATGTGGAAAGGAGTAATGGCACGTGAGTATTAAAGTTCCCCAATGTCTTTAAACGCACCTTGTTTTGTCTTTCAGATGCGGGATGCAGCGCCGAAGGCCTCCGGAGCGTGCGAAGAGTTGGTAAACTTTTGTCTTTCAGATGCCGGAATGCAGTGTGAAGACCTCCGGAGCGCACGAAGAGTAGGTAAGCCTTTGCCTTTCAGATGCCGGAATGCTAACCTGTTCTTTCTTGTCTTTATAGGTGTTGCTGAAGACTGGATTCAGGATGGTAAGCCTTTGCCTTTCAGATGCCGGAATGCTAACCTGTTCTTTCTTGTCTTTATAGGTGTTGTTGAAGACTGGATTCAGGATGGTAAGCCTTTTTCCTTAGGCCCAGGACCGGATGCAGAAGACACGATGAGCGTTCTGCTGCAGAGGTTGCAGAATAACGCAAAGCAAGATTCATCCACCGGGTGTGGTTTAAATAGCCTCCTGTAGTGCTTAGGTGTCTCCTTCCACAGCCACGCCTAAGTAAGAAAAGAGTTCCTGGTAAGAAAAGAGTTCCTGCCTTCCAGAAGAGTTCCAGTGTTCTGAATCTAGGGAGTGGCTCCAGCCCCACCCAACAGGAAAAGTAGTTCCAAACAGAAGAGGATCAGAGGCTCAACTGGCAGGCAAGTAAGCAGCATGGTCTGCTGAAGGTAAATCCACCCAAGCATTATGAGCCCGGCGCTTCCAGCGCTGGGACTGGGCATATTTATGAGCCTGGTGCCACTGGCGCCAGGACTGGGTCCAAAAGGTCCCAATTGGGACTGGTTGGCACTCGGAACCTGGGTTATGGATCTGCTTCCAAGGGAGTTGGGAAAACCCTGACCTTTTGGAAGCAGAGATCATGACACGTAACGCTCGCCGTGTCTGCAGTCAGCATCCAGTCTTCAGCCACGCCCGCCTCGAATCCAGAGCTCCTAGAACACGAAGAAAGAAGAAGGAAAGGTTAGAACACGGACATTATTTTACTTCCTTACCTGATTCCGGATCCATCACGTTTTCGAACTTGGAAAGGACATTATTTTGCACGCGTCGCATCGCCAGCTGCAGCGCCGCGCCATACTCAACCGTCCTCACAGCATTTTTTAATTTCGGCGCTGCCTCCATCATTTTCTTCGCCGAACTCCAGCACCTAGGAGATAAGAGAAATATAAGGTGAGCCGAGAGAAAGCCAACAAATACAATCTCTTTTTACCACCATAGACTTACCTGATTTACCACAGGAGGAAATATTCTTTATCATCCCGCAACTTCTTACGCCGCACCTATAAGGAGAGAGAAAACAACAAGTTAAATACACGCATCTTTTACCGGACAGTGTTAGGTAATGCAGACTCTTACCTGAACGCCATTAGCTGCCACAAGAGAATCTTTTGGACCAGCTGCAATACACGAAGGGAATGGGACAAGAGTGAACATCGGACATATTGAACTATTTGGACTTTATACTTACGGGTTCCTGTCAGGAATCTCAGAATCAATATTCAACCAGAACTCTTCCAACGCCTTCGAACCAGTGAATTAACTGGTATCTACGCGCCCCTGCATTCCACGCAGGATGGAGAGCTCATCATTTAAAAACATAAGGTGAGATTACTGAGAGGGAATATCGGAGGTGATTAGTGGGGAGAACAGTGGGGTGCCATTACTAGAGTCCACGGGTGGCTAAATCCCTCTCTCCACTTGCAGGAGAATACTTCGAGCCAAGCAGACGAGATTAGGCAGGCCAGTCCAGTCCGTCATCTCTGCACTACGCTTCACGTTGGAGGAGACCGCAGCTGTCCGGGTCCCATCGACGCCCCTGTGGGAACCAGGTGAGCGTAACAGATAGGTGTTACGAGTGGTATGAGCTCATCTAGCGTGATATTCTTTTTGTTCCTAGAAAGAATTGGGAGAGCTACTAAGTTCTTTTTGGTGGGGAGAATTTTGACTGAGAGGGTAAATGAAAGGAGGTAGTGGTCAGTCCACAACTGAGGTGTTATGGAATTGAGGCCTTAAAGTTGAGTTCTGCCACCCAATCTAGTGTTCTGCCTTTATTGTGTGTAGAGAAAGTCACTCTTTGGGTGAAGCCAAGTTCAGTGAGCACATTACAGATTGCTGTGTCTTGCTGGTCATTAGGGTCATTAAAGCCCAGATTGAAATCCCCCAGCAGAAGTATTTGAGATGTGGTTTTCAGGTTGCCAGACAGAATTGTGGAAATGTCCTCTTCAAAAGCACCAATGGGGCTTGGAGGTCTATAAATAAGATGGATAGTGAGCGTTTGGGAGTAGGAGATGGGTGTTTTTGCAGTGAGAGATTCACAAGATTTGATATTAGGTGAAGGTACGGTTCTACGTTATTTCGCCGCTGGATTTTTCATCGCGGGACTTTTCATCGCCGTTTTTTCATCGAAAAAAAAACTCATCCTATTTTTTTTATTATTCCCTTACACCCACAACTATTTAATTTTTAACCCCCGCCCCCAAAAAAAAACGATGAGTTTTTTTTCAATGAAAAAACAGCGATGAAAAGTCCCGCGATGAAAAATCCTGCGGCGAAACAACTGTATACCGAAGGTACAAGTCTCATGTCAAGGTTGGATTTGGTTATGAAAGCTATGCCTCCCCCCACGAGTTGATCCGGTCGGCTCTGAATATGGTATAATTGCCAGGGACTGCAAGGAAGAGGGTAGTGGCCACTAGAGATCTGGCATTTATTAACGCTCCCTGGGACGTAGTGGCTAGGTTGATTATTGAGGGAAGACTCATAAGTCTTGGTTGTAGGTAAGGCAATAGGAGTGTTATTATATTTCTTAACAGTGTGTTTGTTAGGTAGGCATTCTATCCTCGGGCAAATGTTGGTTGTGGTTCTGGCAGGAGGTTCATGCAGTCTAGACAATCTAGCACGGAGACTTGAGTTTCTTATTGTAGTGTGGCAGGGTACGTTAGTTTTAGCTAAGCCCTGGGAGCAATCATAATTTAAAGGCGGTAGTTGGTTAAGGATGATGGAGGGATCATCTTAGGTTTGGGATTTGGTAGCCACTGACAAAGCACTGCTGAGAGTTAACGTTCAGCAGGTGTGGATGAGGAGTAGGTGGGGTTCCTGTAATGGGTGGAAGAAAGAGGTCATGGTGTAGTATGGAGAGATTGTAATGGTATGCCCTGTAATGTGGAAGCTTTTTCTGGCGCCAGTAGGGTGCACAGTAAATACAGATGTAGGACGGACGTTGCGTACATATTGCACTTGAGCTAGAGTTCTATGTGTTATTTCTAGTGCAAGGTATGTACTAGGCAGCGGTAACAGTAATTACATGTCTAGTAAGGATGCAGTTAGGGCTGGATAACAGTTGATTATGCTAGTGACAATAGGCCTAGGTAGCCCTAGATTTCCTATGAGCTACTCAATGTTGGTACAAGACATATAAAGCGACCTAAGCACAAAATTCCAAATGGATCACTCTGGTAGTATGCAATTGGGCCCTGATTTATGTGCCAGTTGCTCAGTGTCAACATTCAAGCAATCGTGCAATGCAATGTTGTACATGCAGTCTTAACACCACAAGAGAAGGAAGGGGTGTAAACCATATAGGTTTGTCAGTAGGTGTCTACTGTGCCGTATGTACATAGGAGACCACAGTGTTGCACATATCTAAGGGCCTACAATAGCAGAAGGGCACATATATAAGGGCATGCAATAGTGAAGCAGTGAATCAACAAAATTGGAAACGTACATGTCAAGCTACCGTAACAGATGAGACCGCCGAAATGCACATACACAGGTGGAACAGCAGTAACAAGTTAAGACATTGACAGTCATATTGCTAACTGAGTATAAATGAGTATCATTCAGTGTTCGGAGGCACTATACATATCGCAGCAACGTGCAATCTAGTACCTGGAGATGGTATTTAAGCCACGGCTATACCTAAGCGGTCAAGGCGGGGTAAGGCATACCGTTAAATATGAATAGGCACTTGATGTTCAATTGTACAAGATGAACTGAGTTGCATGTGGATATTCAAATGAGTGGAAACAAGTGTAAGCCTGAAGGAGGTGGGCTAACAACTTACGTGCTACAATCAAAAACAGGGAGTGAAGGGCATGGGAGGTGAAGCCTCCATAAATAATTGTTGGGGGTAAAACAAAGCAGCCGGAAACGGGGTCCGAAGGATACCCGTTTGGCATGACGAGAAGATGGCATACATGGAAAGCTCATAAAGCAGACATTGTATAGAGAGAACATGCAATGCAACGGTTGGCGCGGTGGATGCCACAGCAATGAAAAGGCAGATTGCAGATTACATCAAGTGTGGTGGAATATGCAGGGCACTGGTTTCGGGGGTATACCGAGAAGTGGCCTAGGCTCAGAGAGGTTAGTGGGAGTACATGGGTAAATCAAAACTTCAATGCAGTAATGAAGAGCCAAACTTTAGTAACCACGAATAACGAAAACAGAGTGTTACTGTGTAGAAATACGAGTCAGGAGATGCCGATGAGCGTCATGTGTGATTGAGACAGTGATGCGATTGTACTAACAAGCTCAATGGGTAGCGTTAGTGTACTTGCAGCTCTGAATATATAGCAGGTCGACTGCAAAGTCAGGCAGGGATTTGGGCCACGGCTTCCACGACCCGGACAGGTCTGGACAGGTGTGGGCCTTGGATTTATGGGGCCTTCGACGAAGGGGGCACGGCTAATGCCCTACGATTAGCTAGAGCGGCCTATAAGCGCACTTGTCAGGTGTTGCTTAGCAACCATATAAACGAACACAAGGCGAGGTTGCGCCGGCCATCTTAGGCCAGTGTGGTGCCTATGATAACACATTTCCCATGCGTTAACTGTGAGAAACCAAAGGGTGTCCCGCCTACTAGCCCCCGGGGATCTCTCTTTCAGGGGTCCAGGGCAGCGCAATCGCCTTTGGATCCAGACCCTGGGGGTGGTCCAGTGCGGGAGGATCACCTTGGTGATGGGTCCTCAGGGAGTGGGAGTGAGGGAGCCGATGGTGAGACGCGGTATTGCCCCTTTTTTGTACACCTAACCCATTCTATTTTTGTTGGATTCTCTGATGTCCCAACCCCCTCGTTCTCCACAAACAATGGGCCGAGGAAGAGGGCGACAGTTACATTGCACTGGACATGTCCCGTTAATCGGGTCAGGCAAAGTCAGGCACTTGACTTTAAGTGCATACATCCGATACCAATTAGCTCGCCTAACACAGATAAAAGGCGGATCCTAGAGACACACTCTGAGCAAGGTGAAACATGAGTAAGAGCAGAGCTTCTGGTGACGGTGAACCTACTAGAGAAGAGCGCCAGACAAAGGGACGAGGGCAGTGTGCCGAGAACCCCAGGTGTACCCTAGTGGAGGTTGTTCTATCCAAACGGACATGAAAGATAAGTGGAGCAGGCCAAATCCCAAAGCAGAAGGCTGCATTGTTTTTCAAGGACACCATAGGCTCTCCAGGGTGAACGGCAGACTTGGGGAGGCAAGTCCAAGCCTGTGGTACGAACCTTGACTTGTGCATTGGAAACTAATGACAAGGAAGAAACGCACACAGCCGGTGAGTTGGCGAGCAACCTGAGAGACCGGTGCGTGTTAAAAGAAAGATTGACATTTGCAACATTGTATCGCTAGTGGAGGCTGCACGCGTGTGGATGACACGCAAAGAAAGGCAAACCTGTGAATGAACTTTGAAGTAAGTACAGCTGTGAAATGAGCAATACAGAGTAACGGCGTGGTCCGGCGAAAGCAAGTAGCCCACTCGAAAGTCTCAGTGAAAGGTGCATTGCTTGTAGCTATAAAGTGAATGAACTGTTAAAGCAAAGTGATCAAAATTAACCCTGAGAGAAGGGCAGAGTAAAAAACTGAAAGCTGAACTTTGAGTAGAAGTGGTCCTGCAGAGGTCTGTAGAGAATGCCACGCACATTCGAAAGTCTTCAACATCCAAAAACCGTCTGAGCCCGGCTGAGGGAGACCCGAAGTGTAGTAAGTTTAGGGAAGGGAGCCCACTGCAAGTATTGTTGAGCTTTTCTTGTGAAAAGTCTGAGTCTGAGAGAGGGGGATCGATGTAAACGTTTTGTTGAACATTGTTTGTTAGACTGGAAAGAGAGACTTTAATGTGGACAGTCAGGCAGGCCTCGATCTACGTTTTGAACAGTTTTTGTGTTGAAAACCCGAGCCAGAGTGACACATCCTGCCTACGGGGATCGCCTTACTCCGTGCTGTGTAATGTTGGCAGGTGAGCCGATTCAGCCACATTTATTCTTTATATTTGAACACAGATTTTCCTTCAGATACACAGGTCCTTTATACACTTTTGTACAAGAGATAGGGCACGTATTAGGTTTTTGTTAGCATTTGCCATTTATATTTGACAGATTCGACTAGGACTTTTTTATTTATTGTTTGATGGTCGAGACTACTCCCATCCTAGTTATGGGGCAAAGTTAAGAGTTTTTCCAAACCCAGAAACTTTAATAAAGGTTTTACTGACTGTAGCTTTTGTATCAGGGTCATACTTGTGATACCATGCCTCCCTTACCTAACCCACACCATGTTGTTGTCAAAGGCAATTGGCCAGCCACCATTTGTAAAACATATATATTGGCCACACTTTCTTTAAAACATAGTGCGAGTACTGGAAACTCAGCCCCCATCCAAATAAGTAGAAAGCAACAGTTTCCCAAAATGCAAATTGTTTGGGGGTATGGCTGAGCACGAACTCTATGTGGACATTAACTTTGCTAGCTACTGGGGACCTGCAGCCTGCAAAGCAGTAAAGCCACTCTAAAATACAAGGAACCACCTGAAACTGAAAACGGAGGCCACTGAACTCCAGCGCTGGTGGCCGAGATATGCTGACCCCTGCCAGAAACCTAGAGGTTTCTTACTTGCTAGTCCCCGGGAATCTATCATCAAGGTGGCCAGGACACGGCCATCGCTATTGGATCCAGTTCCTGGGGGTGGACCAGTGCAGGAGGATCATCTGGATGGGGGGTCCTCGAGGAGTGGAAGTGGGACGAACACCAAGTGCCAGAGGTTCGCCAGCAGGTTTCCCGATCCGGGGAGCATGGGGAAGATGCATTCTCCTTCCCCCTGGGATGGCCTGTTCCTCTATGCGTTCCCACCCGTTGCCGTTGCTTCTGCGACTCAGTCAACTCAGACGGTCCCGGTGCAGGATGATCCTCGTTGCACCGGCGTGGCCAAGGCAGATATGGTTCCCGGACCTTTTGGACATGTCAGCGTCCCCTCCAGTTTAGCTTCTGGCAGACACAAATCTTCTCATCAGGGAAGGAGGCATGATTCTGCACCACGAACCGGGGTCGCTGAACCTGCAGGCCTGGCTCCTGCAGCGTTAGATTTCCGAGGACTGCAAGGAGGTACTTGCCAGGGCTTCTTCGACAAGTGCTACGTACATAAATGGAAGAGGTTCACTGTCTGGTGCCGTGCACAGAAGATAAATCCTCTACGGATTACGGCCCCTCAAGTGCTGCCGCTGGCCAAGGCGGGGCTGGCACACGCTTCTATCTGACTAGGTTTATGTATCAGCCATTCGAGCCTCTACATTCGGCACCTCTGAAATTCCTATCGTGGAAGACAGCGTTTCTTGTGGCCATCTCCTGTAAGCCTCCGTACTTGACATTCCACGAAATGAGGGTCGTGCTGAGGACACACCCCTCCTTCATGCTCAAGGTGCCGTTGGACTTCCATCTCAAAGAGCCCTTGGTGTTACCTGTTTTCTTCCCGTCACCTTTGTCGCCGGCTGAGATGACTTTGCACTCGCTGGATGTAGCTAGAGAGCTGAAGTTCTAAGTGGACCACACAAAGAGCCTTCAAAAGACATCACAGCTGTTTGTGAACTTTGGCCCTGTGACCCAAGGGAAGGCCCTCTCCAAGGCTTCCATTTCCAGGTGGCTCTCCAGCTGCATCACTCACTGTCACTGGTTGGCAAACTGACCGTTGCCTGGCCGTCCGAGAGCCCATTCGACAGGAGCAATCGCTGCAACTACAGCGTTCTGTCTGGTGTGCACCTGCTGGACATCTGCAGGGCTGCTACGTGGAGGTCGACGCACACCTTCATGAAATTCTACTGCGTCGACCGGGATTCCAGAGTCGGCCAAGCAGTGCTGCGCAACCGGTTCGCTTGAAGGTGAGCCTAGTGATGAGGTAAGAGATGCTTAATGTTGAGATGTTGAAATGCTTAATGTTGAGCCTTGCCACCCCCCCATGGTTGTGCATGTGTGTACTGCTATGTATTCCTTATTCATGAGCATGTGAATCCATGCCAGACCCCATGCTAGAGAAGGAACAAGTTACTTACCTGTAACTGTTGTTCTCCAGCATGGTTCTGGCATTGGATTCACATGCAAACCCTCGCGCCTACCCCTCTGCGGCTCTTCTCTTGTTCCTACTGCCACTTTACGTGCTGCCAAACCTGAAGATGGCTGCAAGAGGAGGGGCTTAGGTAGAGGGCAGTCATTTGCTGGGGCCAGTATGACCCAGAGACCAGTGCTTGGTTATTAGTAGAAAGACAGTTCAGAAACAAAACTGAAACTGATTTTTTTCTTTACCGAGGATTCCCAGCCTGATGCGGAATATTCATGAGCTTGTGAATTCATGAGCACGGCCGAAAGAAGCCTTCACACACTAGAGGTGCACAGGGCAGAGCATGTTCTACCTGGAAAGAACGACACCACTGAGAAAAACAAACCAATTTTCCATTTCAGTGGCAGCTTGTTACGCTCACCTGATATCCTCAGGGGCGTCTGGAAGGCTCTGAGATCTGGAACCCTGGACGCGTAGTTGCCCAGTGCTGAATAATGAATCTGCAATTACAGAAGGGAGGGTTTGTGATAACTCTCTCTAATGGGTGAATCTCCCACCTCCCTCTGACAGATTCCCTTTCCAGTGGGTTTTTTTCTCACCTTAGTTATTTGTAGAGTGAGCTATCCGTCCTGCGTTTCTTGTGCGTCGTCGTGACGTTTGTTGGCAAGCTGCCAGAGTTGCTTCACTGGTGCAGTACGCCTTCCTTGGGCCCAGGCCTGATGTGACCCCGAGACTGCTGGTAGGCAGATAGGTTTGTTAATTTTAAGTCTTTGTTCTGTTCATGGTGGGAATTTGTTAGTCTTTTTCTCCTTCTTTTCAGGTGCAAAGGTCTCTCAGTAAGAGAAAGCGCGAAGCGCAGCGCCTTTATTGTCTTTTAAAGCTAACCTGTGTTTTCTTCTTCTTCTCCTCACAAGCCGCTGTGGTGCTGTGAGTGGACGAGAGCGCTATAAAAAACAGGCCCACGAAATCCGTTAAGGTAAGTACAGCGATGTGCGGTTGTTTAATATTGAAAGCGAACCTGCATATGTCTCTTTTCCTTTGCAGATGTTGGTGTGGTGCTCCCGATGGAAGCATGGCGTAGGGCGATGGAATTCAGTTAAGACTGATGGAATTCGTTATTTTGGAAGCGCACGTTGTAATGTTTTTCCCTTTCTCGTTATTGCAGGTCGCAATGTTCGAACAGCAGCTATGGTAGCGGAGGAGGGAGGCGTCCGTCGTCACAGTCTCCTGATGTGCTGGGGTCTGAAAGTCTGTGCCCGCAGCCAGATGCGCGTGGGCGCCCCACCACCAGATCGCTCGACGGAATGTCCCGTTGAGGACGATCTTGTCCTCAAAGTTTCCAGACACTTGTATCCAACGGGCGTCTAGGAACTCCTGCAGTGGCCGCATCCGCAACCTGCACAGCTGAACGAGGTAGATGCATGACGACATCATTCTGAGTAGGGACTTGATGGACCTCACCCTGGCAACTTCCATAGTCAATAGCCGTTGTACCTTGCCCAGGATGGCTTTTATCCTGTCCTCCGACGGTGAAGCCAGGTGCGCCACCGTGTTGAGCCTGGCTCCCAGGGAACCGAGCGTCCTGCGATGGCACCAAGCAGGACTTCATGTAGTTTATCGAGAACCCCAGTCCCATGAGCAGGCGTGTTGGACGGCGAGTTCCCTCGACTTCGCTTGGATAAGCCAATAGTCCAGATAGGGGTAGACTTGGACCCCCGCTGCAGGCGCAGCCACTGGTGCCAGGCACTTGGTGAAGACCCTTGGAGCCGACTTCAAGCCGAAGGGAAGGGCCTTGAATTGATAGTGCTGTCCTTGTACCACGAAGCGCAGAAACCTTTGATGCCCCTTGTGTATGGGAACGCGGAAGTAAGCATCCTCCAAGTCCAGCGACGACAGGAAGTCGCCTTCCTCCAGCTGTCCCAGCACGTGCTGAAGGGTGACCATCCGGAACTTCGGGGACTTGATGTATCTGTTGAGGCGGCAGAGATCTACAATGGGTCGCCAACTGGCGGTCTTCTTTCGGACAAGGAAATACGGCAAGTATACTCCAGAGCCTCTTCAGGATGAGTTCTATCACGCCCTTTTTCAGCATCCCTCGTACGTCTAGAAGCAATTGTGGAACGTGGTTTTCTTTCCTGGCCACAGGTGGAAAACTGGGACACTTCCTTTGGAACTGCACAGTGTGTCCATGGGCCAGGGCATCTAGCACCCAAAGACTTCCACATGCAAATGAAATTCACCAACGACCCTCCAAATGGGGTGCTTGTGTGGGGGCCCGACGTCACAGCCGGCTCAGTCCTGCTTCGCCGAGGCTGTACTAGCTTGGGCCCCTTGGCGACAACAACGATTTCCTCGAACCTTGCTGCGGCCTCTGTAGGCCTCCTGGGACAAAGAACGGGCCGCTTGATGGTACTAGGAAAAGCTGCCACCGAACCCTTTGGAGGCACCCTGTGTCTTGCCTCCGGACGACCGAAAGGACGGCTGTCGTTGCTGGAGTTTGCCCAAGTCACGGGCCGCCTCGGTGTCTGCTTTGATGGCCTGCAGTGACTCGTCCACCATCTTGCCCAACAAGTTGTCCCTGTTGAAGGGCATGTTCAATACCGTTGTCTGGACGTCCTGACGGAAGTTGGTGACCATGAGCCAACCACACCGGCAAAGGCAAACGCTGCTGCCCACCTGGCAGAACCCGGTGTCGGCGATGTCCATGGTCACCGTGATGGCATGGTCCGAAGCCACCTCACCTTCTTGTAGGATTTCAAGGGCCTCTGCCCTCTTGTCTGGTAGTAAGTCCAGGAGAGGGGCAATTTTAAAAAACACAGCTCTGTCATAGCGGGCCACGATGGCAAGAGCGTTGGCCGCCTTAATGGTCATCGCCGCCAACGAGATGACCCATAGTCCCATGGCGTCTAGCCTCTTTCCCTCACCGTCCGGTGGGGAAATGGAAGTCTATGTCGCCGACCCTGCAGATTTCTTCCTGGCCGCCGCCAAGACCACAGAGTCCGGGGATTGCTGTGCTCTAAGGCACTTCGGTGCAAAGTCTGGAACCCTGTATTTCTTATCGTACTGGTTTCTCTTCTCCGGGGTCGAGGATGGGTTCTTCAGGAGGGACAGTCCTTCGTCCCAAATGTCGTCCAACAGCGGGATCGAGAGCATGGTCTTCCTCTTGGCCTCTCGTCACTGATAAAGGACACCCTCATTTTCCTCGTGGTTGAGCTGAAACAGCTCTGAGGCCCTAGAGATCATGGCATGGAAGAATCCAATCTCATCGGGGGGAGAAGCCCTGGGTACCGGCGACGGGAGATCTGTTCCGTCATCGTCACCGTCCGAACCGTCGTTGCCGTATCTGGCTCCGTCTCGTCCCTTGGAGGAGGGGATGGAGAGGAGGGATGGTATGGTGGAGGAGGATGGACTCGTCTCCTGTTAGTTGGTGGATCCTTCGACGGTCCAGGCGCCGGGTCGCCCGTCGGCATGGGCAGCCTTGTCCATATCTCCCTGCACAGGATGTGCAGAGCTTGTAGGATGTCCACCGATCAGTCAGTGGTGGAGGCGGTTGTGACAGGAGTGCATCTGAAGTGGCATGGGGTCAGGTTCCTCCCCGCCCTGCCGTTCGTCTGTTCCCTTGTCGCTCTCCCCATCCGCCTCGTCAGGGTCCTTCCCGTAAGGCCCGGCCTCAACGCCCTTCTTCTCAGGCACTGTCAGGCTTGAAAGCTCCTCCTCTGAAGAGATCTCAGAGTCTAGCTGGACCACTACGCACCCCCCTTCTTCTCGGCCGGGGGCTACGGTCTCTGGGAAATGATTAGCATCTTCACAGGAGTCTTGTCAATGGGCACAAATGATGATTCCCTCCGGGTGGGCAGGGAGACTCGCCTTGGTGGATGTCTCCTGGGAACCCGCATCAGCGGCCTTTGCCAGGGATGCTACCACTCCCTCTATACACGCTTTCGTCTGGTGAACCTGGGACTTCACGATCTTGGGCGCATCTGTTACGCTCACCTGGCTACCACAGGAGCGTCGGTCGGACCCGGATTGCTGTGGCCTCCACCCACGTGATGCGTAGTGCAGCGATGACTGACTGGATCTGCCCTCCTAATCTTGTCTGCTTCGTGGAGAGATGGATTTAGCCACTTGTGGATTCAAGTGATAGCACCCCCACTGTCCTCCCCACTAATCACCTCTGAAGTACCCTCTCAGCAATCTCACCTTATATTCTTGAAGGATGAGCCCTCCATCCTGCGAAGCACGCAGGGGCGCGTTGATGACCAGTTACTTCACTGGCCTGAAGATATTGGAAGAGTTGCAGACGAATACTGACTCCAAAAGATCCTGGCGAAGAGCCGTAAGTATATAGTTCGTAAGAGTTCAAAATGTCTGGAATTCACTCCTGTCCAATTCCTCTTTTATCTTGCAGCTTTGACCCAATAAGAAGATTGACAGCTGAAAGCGCTCCAGTAAAAGTCTGTTACCCAACACGGTCCGGTAAATAATGCCAAGGGTTAAACTTGCTGCTTTCTCCTTATCTTACAGGTGCGGCATAAGAAGATGTGGCGTGCTGATGAATTATACCTCCGGCGGTAAAATCAGGTAAGCATATGGCGGCTAAAGAGATTGTCTCGTCTGTTCTCTCTGCTCACCTTGTTGTTTCTTGTCCCCCTTAGGTGCCGGGATTCGGCGATGTAAAGATGGAGACAGCGCCGGATCGAAGAGATGCTGCGTGGAACGGTGAGTTTGGCGCGGCGCTGCTGCTGGCGATGTGACGCGTTTAAAACAAAGTCTTTCCTCTGGTTTGAAGATGGGATGAATCCGGAATCAGGTAAGAAATCAGGTAATACTCTTGTTCTAACCTTTGCTTCTTTCCTTCTTTCTAGGTGCTCCAGGTTTGAGGTGGGCGTGGCAGAAGGCTGGATGGTGCTGCTGGCATGGTGAGCGTTACGCTGCTGGATGCAGAATAACGCGAAGCGTGTGCTGCTCTTCGGGCGTGGTTTAAATAGCCTCCAAAGTAGTCCCAGGTAGGTATTCCTCCCCGACCACACCCGAGTAACAAAATAGTCCCTAAGGTAAAGTAGTCCCTTCCAGGCCTCACATGGGCTTGGATCTTCTTGCAGCATGGTCTGCATCAGGTAAGTGTGCACCTATGAGCCTGGTGCCTATGGCGCCAGGACTGATGTCCCATATGAGCCTGGTGCCATAGGCGCCAGGACTGAACCCAGACAGCCCCTACCAGGGGTTGCTGTGTTTTCTCAATGCGACATGATGCCTGCTCCTGGGGCTGATGGACGTGGTCTGGATGCCCGGGGGTATGCATCATGACAGCATCTGAGGCCTTCACATTGGGGGGAGGGTCAGCGCCTGCTCCCCCTCGGCTTTCTCCATCAGAGTCGATCGGGCCTTCTCCTGAAGCTTACCTGGGTGCTCCGATTTCCTTTTCTTCGTTGAGCCGGAGCACTGGCTCGTGGTTGATGGCATCGGCGATGCTGCACCCAGCCTGGCTGCCGCGGAGCCCATTCCAACTGTGCTCCCCGTGCCTGCGGGCTCGCGGTGCTTTGACTTCTGTTGGGCCCCTGTCGTCGGAACACCCTTAAAGGACTTAGAAGACAGCTCAGATTTCCTCTTGGGAGAAGTATGTTGCCAAGGCTCACCTGCCGCTGGGTTCCTTGTCTCCAGCCACTCAAAGAGCCGCTTGCGATGGTCCTTCATGGTGCTGGCGGACATGTCTTTGCAGAACGCACATGCCTCCTCCATGTACGATTTGTCTTGAGTGTGGGCAGTAAAGGCACCAGGAGTGTCCATCCTCCAGGAAAACATTCCTTACTCCACATCCTGGGCAGATCCAGAACAGAGGTGTCGAGTCTCCCTTATCTTCGGCCATGTCCACGCGGGGTAGGCCTCAAGAATCTTATGGAATCCTCCAAGAAGTGAAGTTCGAAAAACAAAAAATCACCCCTGAGGGGCGTAGAAGCTTCCGAAAATGGGTCCCGGGTAATCGGATGATGAATCGGTGGAGCTTGAGGCTCAACTGACTGAAAAAATAGAGAAAACTCTTTGAAAAAAACACAATATGCAGTAAAACCTCGAAAGCTATAGCATGAGGACTCCCAAAACTTGAACAAGCGGTAAAAAATCTGAAGATGGCTGCCAGAGGAGGGGCTTAGGTAGAGGGCAGTCATTGGCTGGGGGCAGCATGACCCAGAGACCAGTGATTGGATATTAGTAGAAAGACAGTTCAGAAACAAAACTGAAACTGATTTTTTCTTTACCGCGGATTCCCAGCCTGATGACAGGGAATATTCATGAGCATGTGAATCCATGCCAGACCCCATGTTGGAGAACAGGTCGATCTCTGGGAAGCCCCATTCTGCGAAGACATTGGAGACGATGTCTTTGTGCAGGTGCCATTCGTATTCTTCGGGCAGTGGGGAAATCTCTGCTGAGCACGTCTGCCAGAAGATTGAGTTCCCCTGGAACATGTTGGGACAACAGAAACATCTTGCGTTTGAGAGCCCATATGCAAATGTTTTGGGACAGCTTGGATAGCCCTGGAGAGTGTGTGCCCCCTTGTTTAGGTAATACATGGCTGTGGTGCTTTCTGTCAGGACCAGGACTGTTTTCCCCTGTAGCTGTGTTTGAAAGGCCTTCAGTGCCTTTAACACCACTAGCAGTTCTACCAGATTTATATGGTTGGATGCTACCTGTGGGGACCACACTCCATGCGCTGTCTGCTGATGCAGATGAGCCCCCCACCCCGTGAGAGATGAGTTTGTCATGAGAGTGGCTTCCACTGCGGGGGTGGTGAAGGACTTCCCCTTCAAGAGGTTTTCCCTCGACCACCACCGCAGAGAGAGAACGAGGGCTAGCAAGACAACTACCAGATCTTCCCATTGTCCGCTGGCCTGACACCACTGGCTGTTGAGCCACTCTTGCATGGGATGCATACGCAGACGCATGTGGGGAACCAAGTATATGCATGACACCATCATACCTAGCAGCCGCATGGCCTTGCGCACCGTCACCTCGCGACTGGCTACATATTGAGTGATCTGAAAAAGCATGTTCTGAACCCTCCCGTTGCAGGGGAAGACAAGGTCATCTTTCGTCCGGATTAGAGGCCCCAGAAATTGTTTTACTTGACTGGGGACTAGAATGGACTTCTTATCGTTGAGAGAATCCCAGACTGAACAGTAGGTCTCCGGACTCCTGGGTGTTCAAAAAGCATGTGTCGTAGGAGTCCCCTGTTATGAGCCAGTCGCTGAGGTAAGGGTAAACCGGAACGGATAGTCTGCGCAGGTGTGCTACCACTACTGCCAGGACCTTATTAAACACCCTTGGTGCTGAGGCGATGCCGAAGGGGAGTACCTTGAATTGGTAATGCCTGTCCTCTATCCTGAACCGTAGATATTTCCTGTGCGCTGGCAACATTGAAATATGAAAGTATGCATCTTTCATGTCCATTGTTGCCATGCGATCCTCCTGTTTCAACAGTGAGATCACTTCCTGTAGTGTTACCATATGAAACTTCTGAGGATTTATAAACTTGTTAGCTGGGCACAGGTCTAGAACAGGGCGCATGGTGATGTCCTTTTTGGGTACAAGGAAGTACACTGAATAAATACCCTTGTTTAACTGAAGCATAGGGACAGCTTCTATGGCGTCCTTTCCCAGTAGCGCTTCCACCTCTTGATTCAGGATCTGCAGATGGTCCTGCGAGAGGCGTTGTGAACATGGCGGTCTGAATTGTGGTGGTCGGGTGAATTCCACGCAGTACCCGTGGGCAACCGTCTTTATAACCCACTGGTCTGAAGTTATGCCGCAAGGAAAGATGTTAAACGCCCCCCGACCGGGGTGACATGGGAGGGGACCTTGATCCGTTGGTCATTTCTGAGCAGAGGCTGCGGCTCCTCTGGGGTTGGTGCCTCCGCCTCTTCCTTTGCCGCGTCATTGACCCCTAGGTGGGTAGTTGGAAGGGCTTCCGGATGTTTGTCCAGGGTTCCAGTTTCCAGTACTGTAGTTGTTTTGAGTTGCACGGGATTGCCCTCGAAAGAACCAACGAGAACCGCCTCCCCTTTGGGGGGGAAGGCTTCCGAGTTATTTGTTGCAAGGACTTAAGAGTCTCATGCTCTTTCTTGGACGTTTCCAGGGCATCGTCGACCGCTTTCCCGAAGAGATTGGTCTCTTCTATGGGTTTGTTGATAAGAGCAGCCTGTGTTTCAGGCTTCAACCCCGAGTAGCAAAGCCAAGCGTGCCGCTTGAGTAGAGTGCCCTGGGCCAGAGACCTGCCTGCTGTTTCAGCAGTGTCTAGAGTGTTTTTTATTATGTTCTGATTTACCTGCCTGCCCTCGGCCACAATGGTAAGAAGCCTGATCTAGCGGGTTCAGGAACCTCCTGGAGACCTTCTTGTACAAGGTTCCATTGTGTGTCTGCATAACTGGCAAGCAGCGTGGTGTTATTCGCTATGTGCGTGGTGTATGCAGCTGCCGAGGTAACACTTACCTAGGGCGTACAACCTCTGATTCCTTATCCGGAGATGCATCCCCGTAACAAGGGGTACCCCTGCCCGTTTCTGGGTGGTAGTGACTACCAAGGAGTCAGGGGTGGCATAACCTTTAATATATTGAGGGTCCGAAGGAGCTGGCCGAAATAGTTTTTCCACTCTTGGGTTCATTGCTCAGGTCTGAGCTGGAGTGACCAGGGAGGGGGCCAATCTTCTTTTAACAGAGTTTAGATGGGGAATGGCTTTGCTTGAGGGGGGTTTCTCCTTGAGAATGTCCTCCACAAAGTCTTGTTCGGGTACCGCCTCATGGGTAGTGATCTGAAAGTGCTCTGCTGCCTTCCTTAAGATGGCATTGAAGGCCATTTGATCATCTACAGGCAAGGCCTGGCGAGCAGGGTGGTTGGAGGAGAATCCAGGCATAGGACATCAGTGTCCTGATCTTGTGCGGGGAGCGTCCATGGCTCTGTTTCAACTTGCTAGGTTTGCTCCCAGTTGTCCATGGCATCCGCCTGGTCCTCAGGGTGGTCCTGCAGGAAGGGTCTTCTTCGCTGTAGATGTCCTGGTAAGTGTACATCTGGACCACATCTTCATGGTGGATAGAAGTCGAGGGCTGAGGGTCAAGATTGTCCTGGAAACATGAAGCTGACCTCAAAAGAGGGTCTTCACGAGATCTCTTAGGGGGAAGGATGCTCAGAATGCGAGACAATCCTTTCGAGACGGTCCATGCACCCTTCGAACTTCTCCCTGGTCCACTTAGATGAACCAGAAGGGCCCAAAGGTGGAAAAACGTCGTCCTCCGCTCTTTGGCGTCAAAATGTGTCTCCAAGGGTGTTGGACAGAGGCTCCTGACTGTCCTCATAGGTTTTGCGAGTATTGGGGCACCATGGCGTGTCTTTAGATTTGTCCGCAGCACGCTCCATGCGTTTCAACAGTGTCTTAGGCACCAGCCCAACCGCCGAAGTAATCCTTGAATACTTTCCTCAATCTCCACCGAATCGGCATGAGTTAATGGGTCAGAAGGCCTATCGGTAGATTTACTGCCTACCGCAGCATCAGAGGGCCTAGCAGTAGATTTTTCACCTGTGGAAAGGCTAGGAAGCCTAGTAGTAGGTTTTGGCCCTACTGGGCCCTTAGGGGGGGGCACTGGAGCGTCGAATGACAGCGCTTCGGCGTGTAAACCCGATTTAGAGGTAGTGCCATTATTTTTGAAGTACCTAGTCGCAAGTCGCTGTTGCGGGGAAGGCTGCTGATCTACCCAATCAGAGAACTCCGTCGAAATTTTCAACGGCCCTGTTGGCGCTTTCACCTTTTTCGACAGAACCGTCGAAATCAGTGGTGGGGTTGTGTGCTTAGTGTTTCATGGTTTCTGTACGCCCTTGTCGCCAGGTGTTGTCCCTGAAGCGAGACTTGCGTCAGGCCTTGAAGGGTCAGGGACGGGCATGGCAAACCTAGAAGTGTCCGCCTCAAGGTCGATGACATCCGACACGGATGTCTAGTCATCATCAGTGCCCCCATCACTTTCGGCGGGTGTGGCGGTGGGGGAAGAGGGTTCAGCCCGCGACATACCATACGCGGCCCACCGCTTTACATGGTGCTCCTTAAGGGTCTTAGGCCGAAGGAGCTTACAAACTGCACACCGCTTCTCGTCGTGATCTAGGGAGAGACAAGAATTACACGTTCTGAGCTAGTCTTTCCACGGGTACCTGACCCTACACTTAGGGCAGAACTTAAATGGTGTTCTTTCCATAGCGAATGGTATAAACAAAGATGACCAGACCTAGAGGGCAAAGAGGGGGAAAGAGGAAAGACAAAGAAAGATATGGTCACGCCGACCCCACTCTCCCTACTGTGTAGGCCGGCCAGAGGGGCCGGCCAGAGGGCCCGGCCACGTGGATGGCTCAGCCGACAGATCTTAGGCGCCGAAATCCACTGCCGTAGAAACTTCCCACAGTCTTCGCCGAAGTTGCTTGAATCGCCATTGATGTGACTTATGGGGAAATACCTGACAAGTCGGTATACAGATAAACAATGGGCCTCATTCCGAGTATGGAGGTAGCCATGCCGCTTTTAGCGGAATGGCTACCCCCATAGCGGGTACCGCGTCTGGGTTCATTGAATGGGGAAATACCGGGCCATTCCGACCTTGGAGGGCCTGGTATTTCCCCTTTCAAGGAACCCGGACCCGGTACATCCCCATTCCCATTTGAGCCCCCATAGGGCTCAATGGCAATGGGGAGGATGCTAACAACAGGCCTGTTAATGACAGGCCCGTTGTTAGCATCCTGGCCTGCTCGCAGGACCCGCTAAGAACGACTGGTTTTACCAGGTGTCCTTAGCGGGTCCCGCGAGCAGACCTCGTAATGAGGCAGTAGGGGGTTAACGGCGCCGGCAGCTCTACCGGCAACCTTAACCCCCTATGGCCTGGGTCGTAATGAGGCCCAATGTCTCTTATTAAGAGCTCTGCTATAGGGCGACCAGTTATCTGGGTGAAAAATAAAAACAATCTGAGGGACCTCGGCGCGCGAGGGATTTTGGGAACACTACACGTCACAATAGCAATAGTGTTACAGATGCGCCTATGCCGATGTCCCCTTTCGGTCCCCAAAAGACAAGACGCAATACTCTGCGGTTACCACTGGATGTCGGACCATATGCACAGCATGTGATTCTAAGCAGATTAACAAGCATCAGAAATTGGAGTTTTTTAGATAGTATCATGATTGACTTATTGTAATTGAGGGAGAAGCCCAATTTGTGGAGAAAGTGGCAAGTCAAAAATGAGATGATTCAGGGTCTGTTCAGAATAACGCACCCCGATCAGCCAATCGTCCAGGTAGGGGTAGATGTGAATCCCCCCTGTCCAGAGACTCACTGCCACCACCGCCATCAACTTGGTGAATACCCTCGGTGCGTAGGTTAGCCCGAATGGCAGAACTCACAATTGATAATGAGAACCGCCATCTGCAAACATAAGGTACTTTCTGTGCCTGTGCTGGATAGCCACATGAAAGTAAGCATCCTGAAGGTCCAATGACACCATCCAGTATCGGAGTTGGAGGGCCTGAAGGATCTGCGAAAGGGTAACCAGCTTGAATTTGTCCTTCTTGAGGAACTTTTTAAGTTTCTTTAATCCAAGATGGGTCTCAATCACCCGTCCTTATTGGGGATTAGAAAATAAGGGGAGTACCAACCTTTGTTCCTCTCCACCAAAGGTACTGGTTCTATTGCACCTTTCTCTAGCAGGATAAAACCTGCATAAGGGGCAGTTCTGGAAGTTTCAATGAGCTGTTCCCCGGTGGATGATCTGGAGGCCTTTTTAGAAAAGGAAGGCAGTAACCCTGGGGAACAGTTTCCAGTGCCCAAACATCTGAAGCAATGTTTTGCCATTTCTTTCAGACGCTGTGAGAGCCTGCTTCCCACTGGGGTCTTGTGGATTAAGGCCTCAGAGAGGTTTTGAGGCGGCTGAAGCAGCGGCTGAGAGCAAAGCTGCCGCTGATTGGGCTGAATTAGTACCCCTCCCTCGTACATCATGAGGTAATCTTTGTTCTCTCTGACTGGCTTGTCCTCTCACTCTTCCAATTGAGGAGTAGAAACAAAAGGATTTACCCGTCCAAGATGATGTACCAGAGCAGGAATGTTGAGGCTGTCTAATAACGGCACTAATAGATTTAGCCGCTGCTTTTAAGGTCTGTAGCCTTTCAAGACTTTCATCAGCCTTGCTACCAAACAGTGTCGAGCCGTCAAAAGGCATATTCAGTAAACTAGAGTGCATGTATGGTGCAAATACAGACTTCCTCAACCACGCAAATCTGCATAGCAAGGTACTAGTCGCCATGGGCCTGCTAATACTGTCTGCAGTATCCACACCTGACTGGAGGCACTCATGCATTGCCTCCTTAAAATCCTTGATGATACCCAGGACGCTGTCTCTCTCTTCCCGTTCCCCCGGGGATGTGGTCAGCCGTCATTGCTGCCCAACCCCACAGGATGAACAAATATGTAGACAATGCACAAGTGGCATTAGCCTATTTCAAAGCCATGCTACCGGCAGTAAATACTTTCCGCGTCCAAGAGTCCACCAGTTTATCATCCCTCTCTGTAGGAATGGTAGAGTAAGCAGATTGTTTTGTGGACGTGGCTGCTTGGATAACCAAACTTTCCAGAGTCGGGTGCTTGGTTAAAAAATCTGGGCCACTGCTTGATGGCATATATTTTTTGTTAAAGTTCTTATTTACCACAGAACTAGAATCTGGGATTTCCTAGTTTGATGTAAGCCTTTTTTGTAAAGGAACACGATAGGGCAAAATGGGATCCCTCTGTGTTCTTTGGTCTAAAATGTCAGTTAACTCATCTTATTGAAAAGGAAGAGCAGGTCTACTCCATCTCAAATATTCCACTACTTTGCTCATTAATTGTCTGTATGAGCTATCAGCATGATCTGTAGGATCTGGCGTCCACAATTCCAGCTCGGGAGATGCGTCTACCCCCACTGGCTGATTGTAGCTTTTCATATAGGTCTTTAAGCCTAGATTCCTCTGAAATAAATTCATCTGGCACATTTGGAGGGCCATATTGAAGGCCAAAAGGTGCTTGATCCTCGTCAGATGGTTCATGTTCTTCATAAATTGAGGAAAGATTTAAAGAAATCTTTTTGTGGCAGAGGTTTATAAGATTTCTCATGTGCAACCTTCAAGGGCTCGGAAAAAGTCTTCGGCGTAGGCATTGATGACAATCGTGTCGAAGTCTTCAACCTAGGCGTCGATGACTTTGATATGGACGTCGAAAGTTCCGACATCTAGGGTGTCGATTGAACCAATCTTGTTTTCATCAAAGAAGTCTTCGAAGGGCTGGACTCTCGACTTGTCGAAGTCTGACACTTTTTCATTCTTTCCAGTCCTCGAAGGCTCTCAGTGATTGTCAGGCTTGCGTCCCAGACTCGAGGGTGCACAGGATTTTGCATTAGACTTCCCTTTGTCTTTTTGCAGAGTGACTGGAATATGGTCCTTCTTCTGTTCTTTGGAAGGAGAAGGGGCTTCTCTTGATTTTCCTCATTTCCCTCTGAAACTCTACCCATTTTGCTAGGGAGTTGGATTTAGTTGGAAATGCAATTCTCTCGGGTGAGGAGTCACTTGAGGAAGGAGTCCTATGGCCTCCTTTCTTTGACTTTCTGGAGGAAGACTAAGAATGACGTGAACGACTTAACGATTGAGATTTCTTTGATGTTTATTGACGAGGAGAATCTCTCGACTCATCGGAAGTAGGTTCCATTGGAACAGAAGGGCACTTAGGAATTCTACCTTCCGCCAATTCACATTTACGCTGTCTCAGAGTCTTGTCAGTCATTGCCCGATATACATATACTGGGGATGACATTGACGATTGGACGGAGGCCCCAGAGGGACATGGACACCACCACACAGCGCCCTCTGTCGATAATCTTTTTTCGCAGCAGCTGAAGCGGGAAGGATAATTATCTTAAGACATGCATTACTTACCGTAATAGCATTTCTGCTTAGATTCACATGCTGTGCATATAGTCCATCTAGTGGTAATCGCAGAGTATTGCTTCTTTCTTTCGAGGATCGAAAGGGGACGTCGACATGGGCATGCCTGTAACACTATCCCTAATGTGACGTGTAGTGTACCCAAAATCCCTCACGCGTCGAGGTCCCTCCCATTGTGTTTTTTCTGCCTTGAGGGAGCCTTACGACTACTGTGAGTACAGAGAGAGAAAGGTGTAAGATGTCTGTGTTTCTTCTATTCCAAGAGCGGAGGAAGGGTGGGCGCATGTGAATGAAAGTAGATACAATCATCAGAAACGCTATTACGGTAAGTAATGCACATCTTCTGATGCTTGTGGAATCACATGCTGTGCATTGACTGGCGAGCAGTACCCAGAGATGGTGATGGGATGTGTGAAGGAACAGTAGCAAAGAGATGTTTTCGCACTATGCAGAAGTGTTGTGTAAAGGTGTGTATAGAACTTCAGAATGCTGCTTTAAAAATGGACTCAAGAGGAACATTTGCAATGAATGCTATGGAAGCCTCAGTGCCCCCAGTAGAGTGTGCTCTAGGCTTGAAGGGAAGATCTCTCTTGGCAAAGAGTATAGCACAGTGTGATGCAGTTTACGATCCACTTTGAAATGGATGATTTAGAGACAGAGTCCCCTTCTCTACCAGCTGCCACTGAAATAAAAACTGGTTTCTTTTACTTAGTGGTTTAGTTTTCTCCAGATAATATATCACTGCTCTCCTCACATTGAGTGTGTGGAGACTTCTTTCTGCCAAGTTAGTGGGGTTCTGGAAAAAGGTGGCCAGTTCTATTGATTGGTTCACACCGAATGTCGAAATAAATTTAGGAGCAGACCACGGGTGAGTGCGCAGAACCACCTTATCCTTGTGAATCGTGACAAAGGGGTCTTGAACTGAAAGGGCCTGCAGTTCACTAACTCTCCTTATTGATGTGACTGCCACCAGGAAGGGGGTCTTGCAAGTGAGTGCTTTAAGGCTAGCCTTATGCATAGATTCAAAAGGGAGGCCCCATTAGTCTAGTCAGTACAATATTCATGTCCCATCCGGGAGCTGGGTTGGAGATAGGGGGATGAAGTCTTTTAACCCCTTCCATAAAAGTCAAGTCACTGGTATTTTCCACCACAAAACCTTTTTCTGGGACGTGGTGTAAGCTGAAAGTGCAACTAAGTGGACCTTTAGGGAAATGAAAACCAGGCCTGAATCTAGTAACTGAGTCAGATGCAGGACAATATGTGTTGGTGAGCAGTCAATAGGATTGATGCTCTTGGTATTGCACCAGATGATGAAGCGTTTCCATTTGTTGGAGTAGCAATGTCTGGTGTTAGGTTTTCGTGCTTCTCCAAGTATGTCCATGCATCTTTGAGGAAGTTGTAGGAGTCCGAACTCTATGACCTCAGGAGCCAGGCTGCTAAATTGAGAGAGTGCGGGCATGGATGAAGTGTTTCCCTCCTGTCCTGTGACAGCATGTTGTACAGGCATGGCAGCTTCTTCATATGTGAGACTGACATTGCCATCAGATGAAAGAACCACGGTTGACAGGCCCACCAGAATCATTGTGACCGTTTCCTGATGCACCTTGCGCACTACCTTCTTCAAAAGGGGAGTAGGGAGGGGGGGGGGGGAATGAAGCGTAGAAAAATTTACCTGACCATGTTATCCAGAGACTGTTCCACTTGGAGCGGTTCTGCGGGTACCTGGAGGCGTAATCTGGGAATTGTGCGTTCTCCAGAGTTGCGAACAGGTCGATCACTGGGAAGCCCCAGTCTGCAAAGACGTGAAGAACAATGTCTTCGTGCAATCGCCACTTGTACTCTACGGATAGTGGGAAGTGTCTGCTAAGCACATCCGCCAGAAAATTAAGTTCCCCTGGAACGTTTTGTGACAGGTGGAACAGCTTATATTTGAGAGCCCGTTCCGATATGTTTTGTGACAGTTTGGATAGCCGTGGAGAGTGCGTGTCTTGCTTGTTCAGGTAATACATGGCTGTGGTACTGTCCATGAGGACTGGGACGGTCTTTCCCTAGAGATGTCTCTGAAAGACCTTCACGGCCTTGAACACTGCTAGCAGTTCCAACAGGTTTATGTGGTTGGACGCTACTGCTGGGGACCAAACAATGTGCGCCGTCTGATGAAGGAGGTGAGCACCACCCAGTCAGCGATGCATCCGTGGTGAGAGTGGCTTCTACTGCGAGGGTGATGAAGGTCTGCCGCTGCAAGAAGTTTTCCCTCGATCACCACTGCAGGGAAAGAACGAGGGCTGCTGAAACAACCACTAGATCGTCCCATTGTCCCCTGGACTGACACCATTGGCTCGAGAGCCACTTTTGCATGGGGCGCATGCGCAAACGTGCGCATTGGACTAGATAAATGCAGGAGGCCATCATCCCTAACAGTCGCATGGCTTTGCGTACGGCCACCTCGCGATCGACTACATAGTGAAGGTTTTGGAACAGCATGTTTTGGACCCTCTCACAGGCGGAAGAAACGAGCCCGTCTTTGGTCTGAATTAGAGCCCCCAGAAATTGCGCGACTTGGGCTGGGTTCTAGGATGGACTTTTTCTTGTTGATCGAGAATCCCAGACTTAAGAGGCGATCTACCGTCTTGTGGGTGTTTGATAGACATGTTCCGTACAAATCCCCTGTTACTAGCCAGTCGTCGAGGTAAGGATAGACTGGAATGGACTGCCTGAGCAGAAGAGCCGATACTACCGCAATTACCTTCATAAAAACCCTTGGGGCTGAGGCAATACCAAAGGGAAGAACCTTGAACTGATCATGTTTGTTCTCAATCATGAACCTTAGGTACTTTCTGTGCTCTGGCAACATTGAAATATGAAAGTATGCATCTTTCATATCCAGTTGTTAGGGAGAATTCTCTGTTTAGGCTGAATTTCCTAACCTAGTGAGTCCCCCAGCAGCTTTGCTGGATTTTTGGGGTTTATTTTTTTCTCCTGCCAAGAGTGAGACTCTTTTTACCCTCACTCTTGGACATGATTTGAGTGTGTTCCTTTGAATCTAGATGTGTTTAATGGGCTATGGGGTCTTTTACTCCATAGGGCTTCATGTGTTTTTGTGATGTGTGTTACACAACACCCTCAGTGCAGTAACACAGGGGTGTCATAGTGTAGACTCCATACCCTGGGACTGACTACTGTCTCCCAGGGCATGTAAAGTCACCATTGACTTTACTAGTCTTGAATTCTGAACAGAACCAGTACAAACCATCATATTGTGGACGTACTGGCTGGGGCAATTCGATTGCTCCGGGGTCTGTTAGTCGAGGGGGCACGTCTCCGTCCCCCTGATCGAGTTTTGGCTGGTGGCAGTGGATACTACTTTTTATATTCAACCGCAAATATTTCTCTATGGGATTTTCCCATTGTTCGAGGCTACTATCTTTATTTATTTAATTACGATAGCCTCGAACATACCGCCGGTTTATTTATTTATTATTACTTCTCCGGTTGGTATTTTTTGCCAAAACTCGGTTCTAAAATGGCGTTTGTGTTCTCTTCTGTGAGTCCAACCCAAGTCGAGCCCTTTGTTCCACTTTTTTGGAGGGCTTCTCCACAGAAGCCCTCCAAAGTGGTGCCACTCTGTCTGGGGTACTTAGGAGGGGTGGAGGGGGATTTAGGCACCCTGGACTGAGTTGCCTAGGCAACTCAAGTCGCACTCCGTCCTGATTGGCCCAAGTGGTGAGCCGGCCGGCTCACTACTTAGCATGTTTGAGTGACAGCTAGGCTGAGTGAATGGGGGTTTTCTGCATAAAAGCAGGGCTTTGGGGACTGGAACTTCAGAAGTCGCCACAGGACCTAAGAATCCGACGAGGGAGAAGCTCAGCCGACCTGCTACGACGACACCACCGGTGGAGCCCTGCTGAACCGTCTCACCACTTTTCCCAACGACAGAGGAGATCTCCCACCGGAGAGTCTTCTTCCTTTGACTGGTGGGGATAACCAGTTTCACCGTCTTTTCGCCTTCCCGGCGCATCTCGTGGCCGCCTTGTCGGTGCCAAGCACCCCGGCAACCGGAATACCACGTTTTACCACGACCGTGAAATAAAGGGTAATACCTTTAACCGGAAAACTCTGCGGCTGGTTTCTTCCCTGGCAGTGCAACGACCTTCATCTTTCCTCCGAGTCGAGATCTTCTCTTCCCCTGGACGACGACGAGACTTGCACCCGCTGCCAGGAACAACTGCCACCACTGGAGGATCCTTCCCACTTAAGGTACCGTGTTCCACCTGGCTTCCCTTGCCACCGACTGTACGGGGTAGATTTAGCCCCCGGCTTTCGAAACTGGGTTAGCCTGGGGCACACTGGCTAAACTTTTCTGAGCCTCTCTAAACTCTTTTCGAACTCTCTGCAAGACTTTCAAAGCCTAGTGTAACTGTGTGATCTTGGGCGCATTTGTGCTCTGCTCTCTCTAAGAGTGGGCCCAGCCTATGGACTTTGGCTCACAAGTGACTTTTGCTCTTCTGCCTTGCTAAAAGTGCTCCTAAATCTTAGAGTGGTGTATCTTCACATATTCTGCCTTTTTCCCTCCCTTTTTCATAAACTTATTGGAGTGCCATCTATAGTTAAGCGCTCACCTCTGTCTGGAAATAAGTGGTGTTAACTAAGACCTGTCTGATAAGGAATAAGGGTTGTATATATTATAATAGTAACTATGTTTAGAGTGTTTTACAAATAAGAGTGCTGCAGTGTTTCAAACAGTGTGTGTTTAAATAAATAATTATATACTTTGATACCAAAGCTCTGATCAGTGTTTGCTTGTGCTATTGTGTCTGAGTGCCTATTGTGTATACTTTGCATACTGCCTAACTCTTCTTGAGGGAAGTCTGACTGCTCAGCCACAGCTACCAGGTAAATCTGGGTGGTACAGACTGCTACCAAGTGGGTTTACTGCTAACACCTGTAGTCCTAAATCTTTTGCAGTGTTCCCAAAGGGAACTGCACAGGTTTCTGCCTAACACTGGTGTACAGCGGTGGGATTTGTATTGAGTATACATTTTAGTGTGCTTTAGGATACCTTAGTGCAACTAACCACAAAGCTTAGCACTGAAAAAGTAATCTTTCTAACATGTTAACTATGGAAAGTTATAGTCAAGAGTCCCTTGCTACAAAAACTGCTGATTGTTTAAGAGTTCTCTGTAAGCATAAGAATCTCCTGACTAGAGGCAAGAAAATGGAGCTAATAGAAAGGTTGTTAGCTAACCAAAGCCTGGATGATGGTCCAGGGGAACCTACCACTCCAGCAACTGTAGATAACAGTATTGAGATTGAAACTGAACCAAATGTTGATTATCTTGAGGAAGAGTCAGAAGAGGAGGGTGAGGCTGCTGTGACTGTCCCCCCTAGGCCTCTGTCTGCTCTACCTGCTGTACCTACTGGACCTTTACCAGGTCCCACATTTAGTCCTCAATACTTTGAACTGGTCAGAATGAAACTAGAATTGGAGTATAAGAAACTTAATGCTCAAACTGAAAAAGAACGAAGGCTAAGGGAAATGGAGCTCAAGCATGAGCTAGAAATGAAGAAATTGTCTGTTGAAAATGCTTCTCTCTCTGGCTCCTCTAGAAGTTCCAGTCCTAAAAGACCCAGATGCCTAAAGAATTGGCTGGTATGTATGAGCCTAAGTTGGATGTGTTGGATTGGTTGTCTCTGTTTGAATATAATCATGGGCTCCAGAACATCACAGGAAATGACTTACTCATCTGGTTGTTCTCTAGGCTTCCCCCTGTTGCAACTGATGTGGTAATGGAGTTGGGGAGGAGGATAGGAAAGAGTGAAACTAGCTTTGATAGCTAGATTTGGGAAGACCTCTTCCCAGTATCTTAAGAGGTTTAGGACCCTCAAAGAGAATGATGGTACCCCTTGGGCTACCTGGGTGAGTGAGTGTTTGAAAAACTTAGAGGGATGGATTAAGGGTTACAAGGTGAACACTTATGAGGGAATGAGAAATCTTGTAATGTTGGAGTGAATTTATGATGCCTGCTCTCCTGAGCTCAGACAGCACTTGGCTGATTCAAAGGAATTAGATTCCAGAAAACTAGCTAAGGCTGCCGACTTGTGGGTTGCCAACAGGGCCACTCACAAGGATTCAGGGGTCACTCAGAAAAAGGATGAGGGAAAGCAGCCACCTAAAGTGAATCCAGAGAATTCTAATACCTCCCATACCAAAGAGGGCCACAAACAACAAAATAACCAGGGTAAGCCCCAGAGTAAACTGAATCAGGCTAGTGTACCTTTCTGGTCAACAACCAGAAGGAGGTCAGAACAAGCCACCCGTTCAGAGAGCATTTGGACAATGCTATATCTGTAAGGCTACTGACCATATCAAAGGGGATCCCAGATGCAAGGGTAAACCTGCAGGGATCAGCACAGTCTCCTTAGCCTTCACTCCTGAGGATGAAGTACAGATGGCTAGTGCTCACTTTGAAGCTTTTGCTGAAGACCCCTTGGGTCTTCAAGCAACTGTGTCTACAGAGTCCATGGATCTGGTTAAGTCCCAGAATAGGGTTGTGTATAACTCCCTACCTGCAAACTCTAAAGTTTATTACATGGACAGTGTTCTTGTCAATGGCCAGGATACTCCTGCCAGGAGAGACACTGGGGCCAGCAGAACAGTAGTGGATGAAAGCTTCTTTCAACCTGAGGATGTAGCAAAAGCACCCAAAGGTCCCACTAAGATGTCTGGAGGCCCTGTCCAAATGGTTCCTATTCTACCAGCCCTCATTCAGTGTAACAACATGACAGTGAGGATCCCTGTCAGTGTGCAGACTGAGGTACCTGGGAAGGTCCTGTTGGGGAATGACCTGAGAACTCTAGGAGTAGTGTCACATACCCCCAGGCCTCCCAGTATGGAGAACCAGAACCTAACCAAATTGGCTAGAGAGGCCACCTTAAGGGACCACTCTAAGCCTGTGGGAACCTCTACTGAGACCCCCACTACAAGCCCTGGTGTTAGTAAATTGACCTCTAACCCAGGCACATTTCAGGCTAGTACATTAGGGAAATGGGAGCCCCAACCAAGCTCCATCATTGTTCCCCCAGTTTCAGAGTCTGTGACTCCCCCTGCTTCTGAGGAAGAGGAGGATAGACCTACTGGACCCTTACCTAGGCCCGAGAGAACTTGTAATTCTCAATGCTGGTGGAAAACCAGGAAAGAAAAGTCTAAGGCCAAAACCCTTCAGACTGTTGGACCTCCTACTAAAGACCCCAACTTTGATCCTAATAATTGGGGGGAAACTCCTAAAGTAGGTAAGGTTAGATCTAAGAGAAAGGGGAAGCAGGTACATTGCCTAACCCTAACCCCTCCAACCAAGAGGCCTAAGACCCAACCTGCTCCTCCAACAGAGGTGGTGAGGAACCTTGGAGGCCCCTCTAGATCCAAGGGAATCCTTTATAAGGACCCCTTGAAAAAGCCCAACAGGTTCAGAAGTTGTAACAACTTCTGAGGGACTGGTCAACCAGATCTCCCTATAACTTTAAAAAGACTAGGGGGGTGTGGCTTGATGGCTACGTGAGAGGACGTTCCTTGGAGGAGCTCCCGATGATCCGATTTTGATCCTGGGAAGAAGTGATGGTTTTCGGCGGACTTTCGAGTCCACGGTGCATCCAAGGGTGCATGAAAGTGGGGGGCACATGGTGAGTGCCCTCGCCACCAGCGAGACTGCATATCCACAGAACTGGACTCCGAAGAAGGAATAAGTTACTTACCTGTAACTGTTGTTCTCCAGCATGGGTCTGGCATGGATTCACATGCTCGTTAATATTCCCCGTCGTCAGGCTGGGAATCCTCGGTAAAGAAAAAATCAGTATCAGTTTCGTTTCTGATCTGTCTTTCGTAGTAGTAACCAATCACTGATCTCTGCATCATACTGACCACAGCAAATGACTGCCCTCTACCTAAGCCCCGCCTCTGGCAGCCATCTTCAGATTTGGTAGCACGTGAAGTGGCAGTATGACCAAGTGAAGAGCCGCAGAGGGGTAGGCGGGAGGGTTCGCATGTGAATCCATGCCAGACCCATGCTGGAGAACAACAGTTACAGGTAAGTAACTTGTTCCTTCTCCAGCATGGGGTCTGGCATGGATTCACATGCTCATGAATAAAGAATACATAGCAGTACACACATGCACAACCACGGGAGGTGGCAAAGGCTCAACATTAAGCATTACATCAAACTCAACATTAAGCAATTCTTACCTCCTCACCAGGCTCACCTTAGGCGAACAGATTGCGCAGCACTGCTTGGCCGACCCTGGACTCCTCCCTGGAATCCCGATCGACGCAGTAGAATTTCGTGAAGGTGTGCGTCGACCTCCACGTAGCAGCCCTGCAGATGTCCAGCAAGGGCACACCAGATAGGAACGCCGTGGTAGCTGCGATCGCTCTGGTGGAATGGGCTCTCGGACGGCCAGGCAGCGGTCGGTTTGCCAACCGATGACAGTACATGAACAGCCGGAGAGCCATCTGGAAATGGAGGCCTTTGAGAGAGCCTTCCCCTGATTGACAGGTCCAAAGTTCACAAAAAGTTGTGACGTCTTCCGAAAGCACTTTGTGCGGTCCACGTAAAACTTCAGCGCTCTAGCCACATCCAGCGAGTGCAAAGTCCTTTCGGCCGGCGACGGGAAGAAAACAGGCAACACCAAGGGTTCGTTGAGGTGGAAGTCCGACGGCACCTTGGGCATGAAGGAGGGGTGCGTCCTGAGCACTACCCTCGTGTCGTGAAAAGTCAAGTATGTGGGCTTGCAGGAAAGGGCCTGGATCTCTCCCACTCTTCGTGCTGAGGTGATGGCCACAAGAAACGCTGTTTTCCACGACAAGAACTTCAACGGAGCAGAGTGCAGAGGCTCGAACGGAGGTCCCATGAGCTTGGTCAGCACCACGTTGAGCTCCCACGCCGGGGACGGAGCCTTCACCGGCGGGAACGATCTGAACAGTCCCTTCATGAATTCTTTCACCAGACGATGAGACCACAAAGATGTCCGCCCCGTGGTTCTGGTGTATCGGGAGATCGCAGCAAGATGAATCTTGAAGGACGCGTGCGCCAGCCCAGCCTTGGCCAGCGTCAGAAGGTACGGCAGTACCTGGGGAGCCGTAATCCGTAGAGGGTTAATCTTCTGTGCGTGGCACCAGACAGAGAACCTCTTCCATTTGTGTCCATAGCATTTAAGAGTTGAGGACGCCCTGGCCTTTGCAAGAACCTCTCTGCAGTCGGCCGGTATGTCGTATCCTCCAAACTCTAACGCTGCAGGAGCCAGGCCTGCAAGTTCAGCGACTTCGGGTCGTGATGGAGGATGGCGCCTCCTTCCCTGGAGAGAAGATCCGCGTCCGCTGGCAGCTTGATTGACGGGGACGCTGACAAGTCCAGAAGGTCCGGGAACCATATCTGCCTCGGCCACGCAGGTGCGACGAGGATCATCCTGCACCGTGACCTCTTGAGCTGGTTGATGAGCCGGATCAGCAATGGCAATGGAGGGAACGCGTATAGAAACAGGCCCTCCCAGGGGAACGAGAAAGCATCGCCCATGCTCCTCGGCTGGGGAAACCTGCTGGCGAACCTCTGGCACTTGGAGTTCGTCGCCGTCGCGAACAGATCGATCTGGGGAGTGCCCCACCGTCGGAAGAGGCGGTCCACTAGATCCTGTCGTAGTTCCAACTCGTGGCACGAGCGCAGCTCTCTGCTGAGCGAGTCGGCGATGGTGTTTTTTATCCCTGCCAGATGAAACGGCACCAGAAACATCCCTTTGGCGACGGCCCAATGCCACAGAACCTGCGCCTCCTTGGACAGGGCTGGGGACGTGGTTCCCCCCTGCTTCCTGATGTAGAACATGGTGGTGGTGTTGTCGGTGAAGATCCTCACCACCTTGCCCTTGAGGGACGGAAGAAAGGACATGAGGGCCCAAAACACTGCACGGAGCTCCAGGACGTTGATATGGAGGGACTTCTCCGTCGGAAGCCAAAGGCCTCTCGCGTGCAGATTTTCGGTGTGCGCTCCCCACCCTTCCACGGAGGCATCCGTGGTCACTGTCTCTTGGTGGCCGGGGGTCTGGAAGTCCATGCCCGCGGGTGCCCCACCACCGGATCGCTCGTCGGAAACTCTCGTCGAGTGTGATCCTCTCCTCGAAGCTGCCCGTCGTCTGAATCCAGCGTGCGTCCAGGAACTCCTGCAACGGGCGCATCCGGAGCCTTCACAGGCGGATGAGGTAAATGCAAGAAGACATCATTCCGAGGAGGGACTTGATGGACCTCACTCTGGCCGTGTCCGCAACCAGCATCCGCTGCACCTTGCCCAAGTTGGCCCTCGTCCTTTCCTCCGACGGAGAGGCCAGAAGCGACACTGTGTCGAGCTTCGCTCCCAGAAACAGTGCGTCTTGCGCGGGCACCAGGTGGAACTTGGCGTAGTTTATGGAGAATGCCAGGTCCGTGAGTAGTTGGACGGTCCTTGCCGTGTGCTCCACGGCGAGCTCCTCCGTCTTCGCTCGGATGAGCCAGTCGTCCAGGTAGGGGTAGACGTGGATCCCCTCTCGGCGCAGCTGCGCCGCCACCGGTGCGAGGCACTTGGTAAACACCCTGGGTGCCGACCTCAATCCGAAGGGAAGGGCTCTGAACTGGTAGTGACGCCCTTGGACCACGAACCTGAGAAAATTTCGGTGTCCCTTTAGGATGGGAATATGGAAGTAGGCATCCTCCAAATCCAACGATGACAGGAAATCGCCCTCCTCCAGCTGACCCAGGATGTGTTGGAGGGTGACCATCCGGAACTTCTGTGCCTTGATGAATTTGTTCAGTCGTCGTAGGTACAGGATGGGACGCCATCGGCCGGTTCAGTCCTGCTTCGACGAGGCTTTGCCGCCTTGTCCTCCTTGGCGACGACGGCGGGGTCCGCCTGACTTGCCTCGTCCCCTGTAAGCTTCCTGTGATGACGAATGGGCCGCTTGACGGTAGGTGGAAAATCCGCCGCTGGAACCTTTGGAGGCACCCTGTTTGCCTCCGCCGCTCCGAAAGGGTGGCCGTCGTTGCTGGAGAACACCAAGAGCACGGGCCGTCTCCGTGTCCGTCTTGATGGCTTGGAGGGTATCGTCCACTGTTTTCCCAAACAGGTTGTTTCCGTCGAACGGCATGTCCAAGACTCTGGTCTGCACGTCCTGACGGAAGTCAGTAGCCTTGAGCCATCCACGCCGCCTTAGGCACACGCCGTTGCCCAACTGGGGAAATCCAGTGTCAGCGATGTCCGTCGCAATGGTAATGGCGTGGTCCGACGCCACCTCTCCTTCCTGCAAGATCTCTAGGGCTTCCGCCCTCTTGTCGTCTGGTAGGAAGTCCAGCAGGCGGGCCAGTTTGTACCACAACTCCCTGTCGTAGCGGGCTACGATAGCCAAGGCGTTGGCCGCCTTAATCGTCGTCGCTGCAGACGAGATGACTCTGCATCCCATCGTGTCTAATTTCTTTCCCTCGCCGTCCGGCGGGGAGGTCGACGTAGAGGCCTCGCCCCCCCCCCGCTTTCTTCCTGGCCGCCGCAGAGACGACCGAGTCCGGGGTCGGCTGTGCCCGAAGGCACAAGGGGGCCGCATCCGGGACCCGGTACTTCTTCTCGTACCGATCCCTTCTAGCCGGCGTCGTGGATGGGTTCTTGAGGAGGGCGAGGCCCTCATCCCAAATATCGTCCAGTAGAGGTACAGAGAGGACCGTCTTCCTCTTGGCCTCGCGCCGTTGATAAAGGAAACCTTCCTTCTTCTCTTCCGGGCAGAGCTGGAAAAGCTCGGATGCCCTGGCGATCATGGAGTGAAACGATCCAATCTCGTCGGGCGGGGAAGCCCGTGTGGGAGGTGACGAAGGGAGATCCTCGTCGTAAACCTCGTCGTCTGTACCCGTCGCGGCCGTGTCAGTCCCCGTACCATCCCCACGTGTCGTGGACGGGGAGGAGGGCTGAACAGGGCGCGATGGCTGAAAAGGAGGTGGAGGATGAATCCTTCTCTTGGGGGAGGGCTCCCAGAAGGGCCTGGCTCGGGGTCCCCCGTCGGGAGCGGTTCCTCCGCTGGTGGTAACGGCAGTCTCGTCCTTATCTCCGAGCATAAGGACTGTATAGCCAACAAATGGCCACCGAGTTGTCTTGCGGCACTGGTTGAGGGGAGTCCGACGGGCGGTCAGGAGCCCCGTCGGCACCCTCGACGTTCTCGTCGTCTCCTACGTCGGGGTCAATCCCGACGGGCTGGTCTTCCACGCCAATGCCGTGGCTTAAGACTTCGATCAGCTCTTCCTCAGAGGTTGAGGCCGAATCCACGACGACCTCCTGCCCACCCTTTTCTTCTCCGTCGGAGGTTTCACGGGGGTCCTGTCGATGGGCATGAAAGAGGACTCCCTCTGCGGTGGCAGGGAGACTCTGAGCCCCCATGTCGCCACCACTTGTGTAGCCTCCACAGGCTGAGCCAGGGCCGCCGCAACTGTCTCGATAGAGGCCTTGGCCGGATGGATTAAGGCTTTCACCACCTTAGGTGCACTCACCGCCTTCTCCTTGGGGGGAGGGTCACCGCCTTGCTCCCCCTCCGATGGGGCCTTCGAGCTCGACCGGGGTCTCTCCAGGAGCTTCGCCAGGTGCTCAGCCTTCCTCTTACCCGAGCCAGAGCGTTGGCCCGTGGTTGATGGCGCCGGGGAGGATGCGCCCTGCCTGGCGCCCGTAGAGCCCGACCGTTCGGCGCTCCCGGTGCCAGCGGACTCGCGGTGCTTGGCCTTCTGTTGGACCCCGTCGCCGGGGCGTCCTCAAAGGTCTTAGAAGACCGCTCGGACTTCTTCTTCTCGCCTGACGGGCTCTTCCCTTCCAGCCAGTTGGCGAGACGTTGATGGCGGTCCTTCATGGTCCGCTCCGACATATTGCCGCAAAACTCACAGTCCTTCTCCACGTGCGTCTTGTCCTCATGTAGGCAGTAAAGACAAAGGGAGTGTTCGTCCTCCTTAAAGACATTCTGAAGCTGGCATCCAGGGCAGACCCTGAACAGCTTTCCGGGCGTCGAGCTTCCCTTCTCCTGGGCCATGGCCGAGATGGGCCTGAGAAACTTCTGGAGTCCTCCAAAAGCGTGGCTCGACGAAATCTTCACCCTTGAGGGGTGTAGACGAATCCGACACGGGTCCCCGTTGATCGGATGAAGAAACGGTGGAGCTTGAGGCTCTTTTGACCGAAAAAAGAGAATTTTTTTTGAGAAAAAACGTGAAAAATAGCACTAACGCTCGAGAGCAATAGCACGAGGATCCCAACACTTGAACGTGCGGTAAAAATCTGAAGATGGCTGACAGAGGCGGGGCTTAGGTAGAGGGCAGTCATTGGCTGTGGTCAGTATGACGCACAGATCAGTGATTGGTTACTACTACGAAAGACAGATCAGAAACGAAACTGATACTGATTTTTTCTTTACCGAGGATTCCCAGCCTGACGACGGGGAATATTCATGAGCATGTGAATCCATGCCAGACCCCATGCTGGAGAAGGTGGCGGTCGCGCAGTGGAAGGGCAGCACCCAAGATGGCCGCTCGTGGACAAAGGGCCATAAATGGTCTGTGGAGCTGAGGAAGAAAGAGCCGGCCGGAGCGGGGCGAGCCCAACTAGAGGGACGCGTCGCATGCGTCGCTGGCTGGTGGCAAGAACATAAGTGCCGGCCCCCACTGAGGAGGACCTGGATTGTGGCGTGCCAGCAGAGCGAACCCGAGCTCAGCGGAGCCTTGCTGAGAAGGGGCCGGCGAGCGGACCCCGGAAGGTGCTCCGCAGCGCCGGAGACACAGCTGGGCGCGTGTGCCCAACCGACGCAGCAGGATGTCTTCCAAGGTGGTGCGACCCCGGATCAAGCAGCCCACGATGGAGGCCTATGGCAGGTCGCCCCCGGGCGCGGAAGGGGGCAAGAGCAAAGAGGCCCCTGTGGCGGCGACTGACCCACTGGGTACTATCCAGGATCTGCTGGCAGCAATTGCCGACTTGAAGGTGGCTTGGGAAACGAAGTTGGGCCTGGCCATGAAAGAGCTGCAGGAGGGCATAGACCTTAAGATCGGAGCGGTCCAAGAAGAGGTGAACCTGTTGCGACAGGACGTGCTAACAATTGCGGAGCGCACTGGCGAACTGGAGAAAGAGTTGGCCCCGACCACGGAGGCGTGCAATGCACATGCTAAGGAGCTTCATGCCCTCGTGCAACGAGTGGGCAATCTGGAGGACAGAGCAGAGCAGGCAGAGAGGCGCGCCAGGCGCAACAACATTCGCATAGTGGGTGTTCCGGAAGGAATGGAAGGACCGAACCCCACGGAATACGTTGAAACCATGCTCTTGCAGGAGATTACAGGCGGGGAGCTGACCCAGGGGTTCAAGGTTGAAAGGGCGCATAGGGCCCTAACCAGGAGACCGGCCCCAGGAGCCCCCCCGCGGCCGTTGATCGCGAAGATCTTGAATTATCGTGACCGCGAAAAGATTCTCGAATTTTTCCAGAAAGGAGGTACGATAGAAAGGGGGTCAGCGAAAATAACGGCATATCCAGACTATACGCTGCTTGTACAGCGGAGTCGAATGAACTTTGGATCGGCGAAAAGGAGGCTTAGAGAAGCAGGCCATCGCTACATGTTGCTCTACCCCGCTAGGTTAAAGGTGTTTTATAAGAATAGATCCCTCTTCTTTGAGACGCCGACTGAAGCGATGGAGTGGCTGGATATGCAGGGTCGACCTCAGGAACCGGATGCCCAGACAGAAGCGGCTGGAGATAAGTAGCACGTTGCTGAGGCACCCGTGAGGCCATAGTTATGACATTGGGACTAGAATATAGTACGATATTGTGCTTGTGGGGAGGAAGTCATGGTATCTGCCGGTGGGTCCCGTTGAATGCACTTCTCCTAAATAGATGACTGGGAGCTCCTGGGAAGCACCCTCTGAACCCAATAGTAGTACACTTAGTTAGGTCACTGTTAGATAGGTGACGCCCCGCGGGGTCCTTGTCCTCGGATACGAGACAGGTCCAGACGTGGGTAGGTCTGAGATCCAGGGATGGAGCTGGGCTATTGTTGGGGGTTGGCAGGGAGGGGGGAGGGGGGTAGTTGTGTGTAGTGGTGTGAAGTTGGGGGGAAGGGGGGTACTGTTTGTGAATAGAAGGGAGAGAGCCAGAAAACGAACTAGCACGGGGAGCATTATGGGAAAGGATGGGATGGGGATAGTCCAACCAGATGGCATCGGGTAATCTCAGAATTGTGACCTGGAATGTACAGGACCTTAACAGCTACCTGAAACGTAATAAAGTGATGCTGTACTTAAAGAGGATGCGTGTAGACATAGCCCTGCTGCAGGAGACTCACCTTACTAGGGAAAGGCTGGAGGTGGTCAGGAGAAAATGGAAGGGCAATGATGTGGGTGCGGCGTACGCTAGAGGGGTTATTACTTGGGTGGCGCCGCATGTGCTGTTTCGGGTGCTTGACTCTACGGTGGACCCGGAGGGTAGAATGGTGGTGGTAACGGGTCTCCTGGAAAACAGGGAAGTGCATATCATAAATTTGTACGCCCCCAATAACGACACAGTGGCTTACTTTAGGACCCTGTACAGTAAACTTGGCCCCCTGGCAGGGGGTACGGTAGTGTGGGGGGGGGACTTTAACTGTACCATGAATCCCAGAATAGATAGGTCCAAGGACAGGGTAGGGAAAACGGCACCGGCGGCCAAAGCGCTGGGTACCTTACTGAAAGACCTAGGCCTAGAGGATGCGTGGAGAAGGCTGCATCCCACGGATAGGCAGTATTCACACTTCGCAGTGCCACATGATTTGCACACAAGGCTAGATTACATGTTTGTAACAGCCGAGATAGTGAGAGACATAGAGGGAGCGGAATACAAGGCCTGAGTACTATCTGACCACTCGCCCTTGGTGGTAGACTGGAGACACCAGCCCCCAAGACCGCGGATCACTACATGGAGACTCAGGACCGAGGCTCTGCAAGACGAGGGGTTCCGGGAGGGTCTGAGGGATGCCATCAAAGAATACTTTGATATAAATACGGGAAGCGTACGCTCTGTGGGCACACTGTGGGAAGCTGTAACGCTCACCTGACTCCCACAGAGGCGCTGACCAGGACTGGAATGAAGTTGCTTATTCCGGTGAGGCGCTGGACTCAGAGTATGGCAGGGCCGGTTCTTCTGTATGTGAAAAGGGAGGGGCGTTAATGATCTGCGGGGCAATGTGCAGCTTCCCACTCCCTTCACCTCCTGAACGAACCCCCTTTCTGTAATTCCCCTAGAATCTCACCTTTGGTTTTGTGATGGCGAGCTCTCCTTCCTTCTTCTGGTGCAGGGGCGCGTTTGAAACCCAGTTAATTCACTGGATTCACTCTCATACATCCATGTTGGTTCTGCTAATGTCCGAGAATAAAAAGTCTCTATTGTCTTTCTTTCAGGTGCAGAACGTGGATCCGAGAAGAGCGATGAAAACGATGAAGAATGCTCAGGTTAGTGTTCAAAGAATGTTTTTCCTCTGAGTGCAATATTAAACGCTAATGCAGATGTCTTTTTCCCCATAGGGGCTGGGGTCAGAATGCTGAACGAGCATAGACCCGAAACGAGAGGTAAGTTCCGGTAAGTCTTTAATGAGAGTCTTTATTATGTCTTTTCATTCTCTCATTAATTCAGCTGTCTTTCTTTTCCCCTTAGGGGCCGGGGTCTGCAGGTGCCTGTATGCGGCAGAGACCCGAATCGAAGTATGACCCAAACAGGTAAGTCTAAATGGAAGCTCTGGCTTTCCTTATGCTCTTCTCACTCTCACCTTTGTTTTTCTGTCTTTTTCCCCAGGTGCCGGGTTGATGCAGCGAATCCGGACGAGCGCCGCTGGCAATGGAGGCTGGCAGCAAGGTGAGTGAAATGCGGCGCGGCAGCGACGGGTGAGTTGACCTTTTAAAATGAAAGTCTTTCCTTTTCAGGATCGCCGATGGGATGACTCTTGGACGAGGTTGAAACAGGTAAGGGCTCTTTTGTCCAATTCTTTCTCCTTTTCCACATGCAGGTGTTTCTGGATGCAGGCGGGCGTGGCAGAAGTCAAGAAGCAGGAGCAGGCACGGTGAGCGTCCAGCTGCTAGATGCAGAACAACACGAAGCGTGAGTTACTGATCGGGCGTGGTTTAAATAGCCTTTCAAGAAGTCCCAGGTATGTATCCTTCCTCAGGCCACACCCGTGTGGTTAAGTAGTTCTAGAGACAAAATATTCCCATCCAGGCCTCAAGGGGGCCTGGATTTTGCAGCAAGGTCTGCATCAGGTAAGTGTACACCCAAGCACTTAAACACAAGTCCTCGATTATGAGCCTGGCGCCTTAGGTCCAATATGAGCCTGGCGCCTAAGGCGCCAGGATTCAGTCCAAAGGGCCCCGACTTGGGCCCGCTGAGACCTTCCTGGGGGAAATGATGCCTGCCTCTGGGGTTGCTGGGCCCGGCCTGGTTCCTTAGAGGTAGGCATCATGACAGTACCCCCCTTCAAGGCCCCTCCCAAGGTTGTTTCCTCCGGGGGTTTTGGTTTATTCGGGAATCTTCGGTGGAACCTTTGTATTAATCGTGGTGTGTGAACATAGTTACTGGGTTCCCAAGATCTTTCCTGAGGTCCATATCCTTTCCAATCAACAAGATAGAAGAGTTTCGACTTAACTATCTTGGAATCTAAAATGTCTTTCACTTCGAATTCTAATTCCCCATCAATTTGGACAGGCTCTGGAGGCTCAGACAGTCTGGTTCCAGGTTGTACTGGTTTTAGAAGTGATGTGTGAAAAACGGGATGAATCCGCATGTTGGATGGTAAATCGAGTTTAAAGGCCACTGGGTTGATTATAGCTTTGATGGTGTAAGGTCCAATGAATCTGGGGTTGAAAGTTCGAGGTCCTTTGAGAGGTAAATGTCTAGTTGCTAGCCACACCTGGTCTCCTATTTGGTAAGGAGGTGTTTTACTACGATGTAAGTCTGCATTTTCTTTGTATTTCTTCTTGGCTTGCTGTAAATGAGAAGTAGCCTCTTTGAAGGCTCGGGTAATTGTGGTATGCAGATGATTTACTGCTGGCATTTCCAGGGTACGAGGAGGGTCCAGGTCTGAGGTTCGAGGGTGATGTCCATACAATGTGTAAAAAGGGGTTTGTCCGGTTCCAGAATGCACAGAGTTATTGTAGGCATATTCTGCGATCCAAAGAATGTCTTTCCAGTTGAACTCAGATTGGTGTAACATACACCGAAGATACTGTTCCGAGAGTCTGATTTGTTCTCTTGGTTTGTCCGTCGGTCTGGGGGTGGTGGCTGGTAGATAACCGCACATCGATTTGTGCCAGTTGGCAACATTTCCTCCAAAAATGGGAAATAAATTGGCTTCCTCGATCTGAGACTAGTATGGAAGGGAAACCATGTATGCAAACTATATTCTCCAGAAATTCCTTGGCCAAGATAGAAGCTGAAGGCAATCCTTTTAAGGGGATGAAGTGGGCCATTTTGGAGAACAGATCCACGATTACTAGGATAGTGTTGTAACCACAACAAGGAGGCAGATCCGTAATGAAGTCCATTGACAAGGTGTGCCATGGTGCTGGTGGAATATCCAGGGGTTGAAGTAGGCCGGCTGGTCTTTGCTTTTGACCCTTGTTTTGGGCGCAAATTCCGCAAGACATCACAAAAGACTTTATGTCTTTTCTCCAAGAAGGCCACCAGAAATGGCGTTTGATTTTTTCTTCCGTTTTAGCGATACCAGGATGTCCTTCCATTAATGATTCATGATAATGGGCAATAACCTGTTCTTGCAATTCTTTACTTGGCAGAAATAACCGTTCCTGGAAGTAGGGTAAATTATCCTTAACGGTGTAATGAGGACCTTTTTGACTCCATTCCTTTAAGGCTGAGGAGTCTACAAGTTGTTTTACTTGAGTTTGGATGTCCTTGATAGTTTGCAATGAAGTCAAGCCTAAGATTCTTTGTTCAGGTATAATTGGCACAGGTTCTAAACTCGAATTGGGTTCTTCCATGCCAATCCGGGATAAGGCGTCCGCTTTACCATTCTTGCAGCCAGGGCGATAGGTAATTACAAAATCAAATTCCGCAAAGAATAGAGCCCATCGAAGTTGTCGTGAAGATTGAGCTTTGGCCGCCTTTAAATACTGCAAATTTCTGTGGTCCGTAATCACGGTGATGGTGTGTCTTGCACCGAGAAGGTAATGACGCCAAGCCTTGAAAGCAGATTTAATAGTCCGTAACTCTTTGTCGGTAATTGCGTAATTAATTTCAGGAGCAGAGAATTTCCTGGAACAAAAGGCTACGGGGTGTAGTTGGTTAGTTTCCAGATCTCTTTATGACAGGACCGCCCCCATGGCTAAACTGGATGCATCAGTATCAACTATATACGGGAGATCAGGATGCGGGTGTTTCAATACAGGTGCGGAGGTGAATTTGGTCTTCAGGTCTTGAAAGGCTTGTTCGGCCTCATGGGTCCATTCGAAACGTTTGTTCTTACGTAAGAGTGCTGTAATGGGCTGAACTATTCGGGAAAACTCTGGGATGAATCTTCGATAGAAATTGGCAAAGCCAAGCATACTCTGAACCCCCTTCACTGCACTAGGAGATGGCCATTTAAGGATGGCGTCCACCTTTCGTGAATCCATTCGGATTCCCTTGGGAGTCAGGATGAATCTGAGGAATTCGACTTCTGTGGTGTGAAAGACACATTTTTCTAGCTTGGCAAATAGTTTGTGCTGGCGCAATTTCTCAAGAACTGCTCGAACATGTTTTCGGTGATCAGACTCAGAAGAAGAGTACACCAGGATGTCGTCGATGTATACGATGACACAGACATCAATAAGAACATCATTCATGAAGTATTGAAAAGCGGCAGGCGCGTTGCACAAACCAAAGGGCATTACCTGATATTCAAAAAGCCCATATTTGGTGCGGAAAGCCGTCTTCCACTCGTCACCTTCTTTTGTTCGCACAAGGTGATAAGCTCCTCGGAGATCAAGCTTAGTGTATACACAAGCATCTTTTACTTGATCAAGAAGTTCTGGGATCAGAGGCAAAGGATAACGGTTCTTAATCGTTATCTGATTAAGGGCGCGGTAGTCAATACAAGTCCTAAGGTCACCTTCTTTTTTAGGGATGAAGAACAAAGCGGAAGAGACAGGGGACTTTGACGGGCGAATAAAACCATTGGCAAGTTACTGATCCAAATACTGACGCAAATGCTGGTTTTCAGGTTCAGTGAGAGCATAGATCCTGCTACACGGCGGTTGAGCACCGGGAACTAAATCGATCTGGCAATCGTAAGAACGATGGGGAGGTAACGTGTTAGCCTGTTCTTTCTGAAATACATCCTGGAATTCAAGGTATTCTGCCGGTAGTTGAACAGTGGTGGAAGTTACTGTGGCTAAACTTAAAGCTGGATTTCTTGGATAACAAGTTGGTCCGCAGTCTGGAAAGGTGATTCTCTTTGCTTGCCAGTCTATTTGAGGATTGTGTGTTTCTAACCAAGGAATTCCGAGGATAATTTGGAATTGTGGAGCCTTGATTATGTCAAAAACTATCGCTTCCCGATGTCCATCTTGAGTCACTAGTGTCACTTCAGTGGTGGAATGCGTTACCGGCCCAGAGGCTATTTCGGTACCATCAACCGTAGTAATGACTTCCTGGTTAACTTTTGGATGGAGAGGGAGGTTCATCCTAGAGGCCAATTCGCGATCCACGTAGTTCCCAATAGCCCCGCTGTCGATGTATACCTTGATGGCATGTAACCGTTGGGGCTTTTTACGGTCCACGAGCACCATTGGCAAGACAAAATGCGAGGTCAAAGAGTTCATTTTCAAGCTCGGCAAGCGGACCTCTACGCTTGTCGGGCTAGGTCGTTTCCCGAATCAGGTTCCATTACACCAACCACCTTTTTAGGTGGTTTTACTGGACAATCACGAAGAAAGTGACCGGAAGCCCCGCAATAGAGGCATAGTTGCTTTTGCCGCCTTTTCTCACGTTCCTTCTGAGTTAACGGCCCCTTCACTCCACCGATTTGCATAGGTTCAGAAACTTCGGTATTCCTAGGGTTAACGTGGGTCCTGATCGGTACTCGGGTTTCATACTGAAATAAAGTGATTCTTTTATTTTCAGGCCATCCGGTTTCCACCACCAGTCTGTTAAAGGAGGCTATATAAAACAAGAGGTCTTGGTTACCTTGTCGTAAAGATAGCAGTTCGTTGTCAAGGGCCTGTTTCTGAGAGTGTCGAGCGAACAATCTTTCCATGTTGGCCTGAAACCCCTGAAAGTCCTAGAGAATGGGATCATTCTGATTCACCAAAGGAACAGACCAATCGGCAGCACAGCCACTTAGATACGATAACACAAAGGCCACTTTGGTCTGATCACCAGGGAAGGCCCCAGGTCTGCATAAAAAGTGTAAGCGGCATTGGTTCATAAAAATGGCATATTTCTTAGGGTCCCCCGCAAAGCTTTCAGGCGGTGCCAAAGGCATGGAACCAGGTAGATTGATCTGTACTGGATTACTCAAACCCAACGAAGTGGAAGGCCCCCCGGAACCAGGTAAAGGCATTTGTCCGGCCTGGGTCTGTAACAATCGTTTGGCCAGGTCATCAGTTCGTTCCTTGGAGAGAATCAGTTCCCTTTTGAGAGCGTTAGTCTCCTGGCGGGCTGAGTGTACTTCTGCCCTTAATTCCCCCAAAAGCTGGGCCAGCTGGTCAATCTCAGAAGTTTCCATAGCGCCCGGGTGGGAAATTATTGGTAGGCTTTGCGTTCTGAAACGCTCACCTGACTACCACAGAGGCGCTGACCAGGACTGGAATGAAGTTGCTTCTTCCGGTGAGGCGCTGGACTCAGAGTATGGCAGGGCCGGTTCTTCTGTATGTGAAAAGGGAGGGGCGTTAATGATCTGCGGGGCAATGTGTAGCTTCCCACTCCCTTCACCTCCTGAACGAACCCCCTTTCTGTAATTCCCCTAGAATCTCACCTTTGGTTTTGTGATGGCGAGCTCTCCTTCCTGCTTCTGGTGCAGGGGCGCGTTTGAAACCCAGTTAATTCACTGGATTCACTCTCATACATCCATGTTGGTTCTGCTAATGTCCGAGAATAAAAAGTCTCTATTGTCTTTCTTTCAGGTGCAGAACGTGGATCCGAGAAGAGCGATGAAAACGATGAAGAATGCTCAGGTTAGTGTTCAAAGAATGTTTTTCCTCTGAGTGCAATATTAAACGCTAATGCAGATGTCTTTTTCCCCATAGGGGCCGGGGTCAGAATGCTGAACGAGCATAGACCCGAAACGAGAGGAAAGTTCCGGTAAGTCTTTAATGAGAGTCTTTATTATGTCTTTTCATTCTCTCATTAATTCCGCTGTCTTTCTTTTCCCCTTAGGGGCTGGGGTCTGCAGGTGCCTGTATGCGGCAGAGACCCGAAATGAAGTATGACCCAAACAGGTAAGTCTAAATGGAAGCTCTGGCTTTCCTTATGCTCTTCTCACTCTCACCTTTGTTTTTCTGTCTTTTTCCCCAGGTGCCGGGTTGATGCAGCGAATCCGGACGAGCGCCGCTGGCAATGGAGGCTGGCAGCAAGGTGAGTGAAATGCGGTGCGGCAGCGACGGGTGAGTTGACCTTTTAAAATGAGTCTTTCCTTTTCAGGATCGCCGACGGGACGACTCTTGGACGAGGTTGAAACAGGTAAGTGCTCTTGTTTTGTCCAATTCTTTCTCCTTTTCCACATGCAGGTGTTTCTGGATACAGGCGGGCGTGGCAGAAGTCAAGAAGCAGGAGCAGGCACGGTGAGCGTCCAGCTGCTAGATGCAGAACAACGCGAAGCGTGAGTTACTGATCGGGCGTGGTTTAAATAGCCTTTCAAGAAGTCCCAGGTATGTATCCTTCCTCAGGCCACACCCGTGTGGTTAAGTAGTTCTAGAGACAAAATAGTCCCATCCAGGCCTCAAGGGGGCCTGGATGTTGCAGCAAGGTCTGCATCAGGTAAGTGTACATCCAAGCACTTAAACACAAGTCCTCGATTATGAGCCTGGCGCCTAAGGTGCCAGGACTGGGGTCCAATATGAGCCTGGCGCTTAAGGCGCCAGGATTCAGTCCAAAGGGCCCCGACTTGGGCCCGCTGAGACCTTCCTGGGGGAAATGATGCCTGCCTCTGGGGTTGCTGGGCCCGGCCTGGTTCCTTAGAGGTAGGCATCATGACAGAAGCGTTTAAGGTGGTGGTGCGAGGGGTAGCCATTTCCAAAGCCAAGGGGCTAAAGGGGGGTATCGAAAGGGAACTCCAAGAAGCGGAAAGGGAGCTAGAGGATCTCACACGTTGTGAGAACACCGCTCATGATAACAGAACCAAAGTAAAGGAGCTAAAGTTGTCCTGCAGTGCACTCTGGGATAGGCTATGCAGACTCAATTACAGGAAATATACAGAGAGGATACACGCAGGGGGCGACAAGCCGGGCAGACTGCTGGCCTGGCTGTATAAGAGTGAGACCCCCCCGCTTGGTGATCAGTGAGATTAAGGATGAGAGAGGTTGCATCTGCAACACCCAGGTAGGGGTAAATGAGGAGTTCCTTAAGTTTTACAGACACTTGTATGAGGACACGGGGGAGGATATGTGTCAAGACATACTCGACACATTGGAGGAGATAGAGCTGCCCACCCTGGATGACCTAGAACGCGCGGAGTTAGACGCACCTGTCACCTCGGATGAGCTGGAGGTGGTGATTCAGAATCTGCACTTGCAAGGCCCCAGGTTCGGATGGGCTGCCTAGTGAGTTCTACAAAACATACAAGCAAGAGCTGCTTCAGCCACTGCTTGCCACTTTCAACGAGGCCTATGAGCAGGGGGAACTCCCATTGTGCCTCCGCGAGGCTGTGATCATCCCACTCTTGAAACCAGGCAAGCCGGCCGTGGAGTGCGGGTCTTACAGACCGTTGTCCATGCTTAACCAGGACAGCAAAATACTTACGGCAGTGCTGGCCAATAGACTGAAGAAGGTGATTGGGAAACTGATACACCCAGATCAGACGGGATTTGTTCCAGGCAGGAACATCACCGATCACCACAGGAGGCTACACCATATCATTGACCAAACTGAGGAGGACACGGGCGAGCTGGCCATAGTGTCGTTAGACGCGGTCAAGGCCTTCGACTCGGTACGATGGCCCTGGCTGAAAGCGGTCCTTAAGGGGTACGGAATGGGACCTGGATACCTCAGATGGGTCCAGTTGTTTTACAGCACCCCGATGGCGAGAGTCAAAACGGGGTCCACAGTCTCAGATACCTGGCAACTTTGCAGGGGGGACCAGACAGGGCTGCCCCTGGTCACCCATGCTATATATACTGGCATTAGAGCCGCTGGCAATATGCCTGCGACAACAATATGGGGAGGTGGGCATAAGCACTGTCAGTGGAGGGCACCCGATATCACTATATGCGGATGATATGCTCCTTTATTTGCGTTATCCAGAAGAAAATCTGCAGTATGTGCTGGAGGTAATAGAACGGTACGCCACCCTTTCGGGCATATCGGTGAACCCTAGAAAGTCTAGTCTGTTTCCTTTGGGCAGATACAGGAATGTCCCGGTACAGAGGCTGCCTGTCCTGCCAATACCATGGTAGCCTGTGACATTTAGGTATTTGGGAAGGAACAAGTTACTTACCTGTAACTGTTGTTCTCCAGCATGGGTCTGGCATGGATTCACATGCTCGTGAATAAAGAATACATAGCAGTACACACATGCACAACCACGGGAGGTGGCAAAGGCTCAACATTAAGCAGTACATCAAACTCAACATTAAGCATCTTACCTCCTCAACAGGCTCACCTCAGGCGAACAGGTTGCGCAGCACTGCTTGGCCGACCCTGGACTCCTCCCTGGAATCCCGATCGACGCAGTAGAATTTCGTGAAGGTGTGCGTCGACCTCCACGTAGCAGCCCTGCATATGTCCAGCAGGGGCACACCAGAAAGGAACGCTGTGGTAGCTGCGATCGCTCTGGTGGAATGGGCTCTCGGACGGCCAGGCAGCGGTCGGTTTGCCAAACGATGACAGTACATGATACAGCCGGAGAGCCATCTGGAAATGGAAGCCTTCGAGAGAGCCTTCCCCTGATTGACAGGTCCAAAGTTCACAAAGAGTTGTGACGTCTTCCGAAAACACTTCGTGCGGTCCACGTAGAACTTCAGCGCTCTAGCCACATCCAGCGAGTGCAAAGTCCTCTCAGCCGGCGACGAAGGCGACGGGAAGAACACAGGCAACACCAAGGGTTTGTTGAGATGGAAGTCCGACGGTACCTTGGGCATGAAGGAGGGGTGCGTCCTGAGCACTACCCTCGTGTCGTGAAAAGTCAAGTACGGGGCCTCACAGGAAAGGGCCTGGATCTCTCCCACCCGTCGTGCGGAGGTGATGGCCACAAGAAACGCTGTTTTCCATGACAGAAACTTCAACGGGGCCGAGTGCAGAGGCTCGAACGGAGGTCCCATGAGCTTGGTCAGCACCACGTTGAGCTCCCACGCCGGGGCCGGAGCCTTCACCGGCGGGAACGATCTGAACAGTCCCTTCATGAACTCTTTCACCAGACGATGAGACCACAAGGACGTCCGGCCCGTGGTTCTGGTGTATCGGGAGATCGCAGCAAGATGAATCTTGATGGACGCGTGTGCCAGTCCAGCTTTGGCCAGCGTCAGCAGGTACGGCAGTACCTGGGGAGCCGTAATCCGTAGAGGGTTAATCTTCTGTGCGTGGCACCAGACAGAGAACCTCTTCCATTTGTGTCCGTAGCATTTAAGAGTCGAGGACGCCCTGGCCTTTGCAAGAACCTCTCTGCAGTCGGCCGGTATGTCGTATCCTCCAAACTCTAGCGCTGCAGGAGCCAGGCCTGCAAGTTCAGCGATTTCGGGTCGTGGTGGAGGATGGCGCCTCCTTCCCTGGAGAGTAGATCCGCGTCCACCGGCAGCTCGATTGGCGGGGACGCTGACAAGTCCAGAAGGTCCGGGAACCATATCTGCCTCGGCCATGCAGGTGCGACGAGGATCATCCTGCACCGTGACCTCTTGAGCTGGTTGACGAGCCGGATTAGCAGTGGCAAAGGAGGGAACGCGTAGAGGAACAGGCCCTCCCAGGGGAACGAGAAAGCATCGCCCATGCTCCTCGCCTGGGGAAACCTGCTGGCGAACCTCCGGCACTTGGAGTTCGTCGCCATCGCGAACAAGTCGATCTGGGGTGTGCCCCACCGTCGGAAGAGGCGATCCACTAGATCCTGCCGTAGTTCCCACTCGTGGCACGAGCGCAGCTCCCTGCTGAGTGAGTCGGCGATGGTGTTTTTTATCCCTGCCAGATGAAACAGCACCAGAAACATCCTTTGGGCGACGGCCCAATGCCACAGGTCCTGCGCCTCCTTGGACAGCGCTGGGGACCTGGTTCCGCCCTGTTTCCTGATGTAAAACATGGTGGTGGTGTTGTCGGTGAAGATCCTCACCACCTTTCCCTTGAGGGACGGAAGGAAGGACCTGAGGGCCCAGAACACTGCACGGAGCTCCAGGACGTTGATATGGAGGGACTTCTCCGTCGGGAGCCAAAGGCCTCTCGCGTGCAGGTTTTCGGTGTGCGCTCCGCACCCTTCCAGGGAGGCATCCGTGGTCACTGTCTCCTGGTGGTCTGGGGTCTGGAAGTCCATGCCCGCCGTCAGATGCGCGCGGTTGCCCCACCACCGGACCGCTCGGCGGAAACTCTCGTCGAGTGTGATCCTCTCCTCGAAGCCGCCCGTCGTTTGGATCCAGCGCACGTCCAGGAACTCCTGCAACGGGCGCATCCGGAGCCTGCACATGGGAATGAGGTAGATGCAAGAAGACATCATTCCGAGGAGGGACTTGATGGACCTCACCTTGGCCGCGTCGGAAACCAACATCCGCTGTACCTTGCCCAGGATGGACCTGGTCCTTTCCTCCGACGGGGAGGCCAGAAGGGACACTGTGTCGAGCTTCGCTCCCAGAAACAGTGCGTTTTGCGCGGGTACCAGGTGGGACTTGGCGTAGTTCACGGAGAATCCCAGGTCCGTGAGAAGTTGGACGGTCCTTGCCGTGTGCTCCACGGCGAGCTCCCTCGTCTTGGCTCGGATGAGCCAGTCGTCCAGGTAGGGGTAGACGTGGATCCCCTCGCGGCGCAGCTGCGCTGCCACCAGTGCAAGGCACTTGGTGAATACCCTGGGTGCCGACCGTAGTCCGAAGGGGAGGGCTTTGAACTGGTAGTGACGCCCTTGGACCACAAACCTGAGGAATTTTCGGTGGCCCTTTAGGATGGGAATATGGAAGTAGGCATCCTCCAAATCCAACGACGACAGGAAGTCTCCTTCCTCCAGCTGCCCCAGGACGTGCTGGAGGGTGACCATCCGGAACTTCTGCGCCTTGATGAACTTGTTCAGACGTCGCAGGTCTAGGATGGGGCGCCATCCTCCCGTCTTCTTCTTCACGAGGAAGTATCTCGAGTAAACTCCGGAGCCCCGAAGCCTCTTTGGGACGAGTTCGATGGCGCCCTTCCTGAGCATCGCCTTTACCTCCAGGAGAAGCTGAGGGACGTGAAGCTCTTTCCTGGCCACAGGGGGGACGCGCGGGCACCTTCTTTGAAACTCGAGCGCGTGGCCCCGGGCTAAGGCGTCCAGCACCCAACGGTCGGTGGAGATGGACTCCCACGCGCTGACGAAGCTCGCCAGCCGGCCTCCCACCGGGGTGCTTCGGTGGGGGCCCGACCCCACGGCCGGTTCAATCCTGTTTCGACGAGGCTTTGCCGCCTTGACCTCCTTGGCGACGACGGCGGGGTCCGCCAGACTTGCCTCGTCCTCTGTAGGCCTCCTGAGACGACGAGCGGGCCGCTTGACGGTAGGTGGAGAAACCGCCGCCGGAACCTTTGGAGGCGCCCTTGCCTCCGCTGCTCCGAAAGGGCGTCCGTCGTTGCTGCAGAACCCCAAGGGCCCGGGCCGTCTCAGTGTCCGCTTTAATGGCCTGAAGGGAATCGTCCACTGTTTTCCCAAACAGGTTGTTCCCATCGAACGGCATGTCCAGGACTCTGGTCTGTACGTCTTGACGGAAGTCCGTAGCCTTGAGCCATCCACGCCGCCTAAGGCACACGCCGTTGCCCAACTGGCGAAACCCAGTGTCGGCGATGTCCGTCGCAATAGTGATGGCGTGGTCCGACGCCACCTCACCTTCCTGTAGGATCTCCAGGGCATCCGCCCTCTTGTCGTCCGGTAGGAAGTCCAGCAGGGGAGCCAGTTTGTACCATAGCTCCCTGTCGTAGCGGGCCACGATAGCCAAGGCGTTGGCCGCCTTAATCGTCGTCGCTGCAGACGAGATGACCCTGCGTCCCATAGCGTCCAATTTCTTTCCCTCGCCGTCCGGTGGGGAAGTCGATGTGGAGGCCGCACCCCCCCCCGCTTTCTTCCTGGCCGCCGCGGAGACGACGGAGTCCGGGGTAGGCTGCGCCCGGAGGCACAGGGGGGCCACGTCCGGGACCCGGTACTTCTTCTCGTACCGGTCTCTTCTAGCTGGCGTCGTGGAAGGGTTCTTGAGGAGGGCGAGGCCCTCATCCCAAATGTCGTCCAGTAGAGGCACCGCGAGGACCGTCTCCCTCTTGGCCTCGCGCCGTTGATAAAGGAATCCTTCCTTTTTCTTCTCCTCAGGGCAGAGTTGGAAAAGCTCGGATGCCCTGGCGATCATGGAGTGGAACGATCCAATCTAGTCGGGCGGAGAAGCCCTGGTGGGAGGTGACGACGGTAGATCCTCGTCGTATACCTCGTCGTCCGTACCCGTCGCTGCCGTGTCAGTCCCCGTATCATCCCCTCGGGTGGACGGGGAGGAGGGCTGGACGGGGCGCGACGGCTGAAAAGGAGGTGGAGGGTGAATCCTTCTTTTCTTGGGCGGGGGAACACCAGAAGGTCCCGGTTCAGGATCCCCCGACGGGAGAGGTTCCTCCGTCGGCAACGGTAGTCTCGTCCTTATCTCTGAACATAAGGACTGTATAGCCAACAAAATGGCCGCCGAGTTGTCTTGCGGCGCTGGCAGAGGGGAATCCGACGGGCGATCAGGGGCCCCGTCGGCACCTGCGTCGGGATCCATCCCGACGGGCCGGTCTTCTTCCACGCCAAGGCCATGGCTTAAGACCTCAATCAGCTCTTCCTTCGAGGTTGAGGCCGAATCTACGACGACGCCATGCCCCCCCTTTTTCTTCCCCGCCGGGGATTTCACGGGGGTCCTATCGATGGGCACAAAAGAGGACTCCCTCCGAGGTGGCAGGGAGACTGAGCCCCGAGGTCGCCACCACTGGTGTAGCCTCCACAGGCTGAGCCAGGGCCGCCGCGACAGTATCGATAGAGGGCTTGGCCGGATGGATTAAGGCCTTCACCACCTTAGGTGCGCTCACCGCCTTATCCTTGAGGGGGGGACACTGCCTCGCTCCCCCTCCGATGGGGCCTTCGAGCTCGACCGGGGCCTCTCCAGGAGCTTCGCCGGGTGCTCGCCCTTCCTCTTACCCGACCCAGAGCGTTGGCTCGTGGCTGAAGGTGCCGGTGAGGGTGCGCCCTGCCTGGCGCCCGTAGAGCTCGACCGTTCGGCGCTCCCGGTGCCAGCGGACTCGCGGTGCTTGGCCTTGTGTTGGACCCCCGTCGCCGGGGCGTCCTCAAAGGTCTTAGAAGACCACTCGGATTTCTTCCTCTTCTTCTCACCTGACGGGCTCTTCCCGTCCAGCCAGTTGGCGAGACGTTGATGGCGGTCCTTCATGGTCCGCTCCGACATATTGCCGCAAAACGCACAGTCCTTCTCCACGTGCGTCTTGTCCTCATGTAAGCAGTAGAGACAAAAGGAGTGTTCGTCCTCCTTAAAGACGTTCTGCAGCTGGCATCCAGGGCAGATCCTGAACAGCTTTCTGGGCGTCGAGCTTCCCTTCTCCTGGGCCATGTCCGGCCCTGAGAAGCTTCTGGAGTCCTCCAAAAGCGTAGCTCGACGAAATCTTCACCCTTGAGGGGCGCAGACGAATCCGACACGGGTCCCCGTTGATCGGATGGAGAGTCGGTGGAGCTTGAGGCTCTTTTGACCGAAAAAACGAAGTTTTTGAGAAAAAACGTGAAAAAATAGCACTAACGCTCGAGAGCAATAGTACGAGGATCCCAACACATGAACGTGCGGTAAAAATCTGAAGATGGCTGCCAGAGGCGGTGCTTAGGTAGAGGGCAGTCATTGGCTGTGGTCAGTATGACGCAGAGACCAGTGATTGGTTATTACTACGAAAGACAGATCAGAAACGAAACTGATACTGGTTTTTTCTTTACCGAGGATTCCCAGCCTGACGACGGGGAATATTCATGAGCATGTGAATCCATGCCAGACCCCATGCTGGAGAATACATATTTACCACAGGGTCGAGGCAGAACACAAGCATAACACGGAAAAAGCGATAGAGGGGATCAAGAACAGCATGGTATTTTGGTCTAGATTGCTCAAGATGGTGGTCCTGCCTAGACTCTTGCGCTTTTTCGTGAATGTCCCGTTTTTGATACCTAGGGGCCTATTTGCAAAACTTCACAGCGTGTGTAGGGGTTTCGTGTGGGGCAGCTCTAGGAATAGGGTTGCTCTGTGGAAGCTCCAGAACCCATGTGACAAGGGGGGGATAGGCCTGCCTAATTTTGAACTATATTACTTGGAGGGGCAGCTGCTGTATGTGGCCAGGTGGCTTTCGGCTGAAGACTCGGCGGAAGCTAGGCTTCTGCGTGGAGACTCAGTCCCATACTTTCTGATGGAAGTGGTGTGGTTGCGCAGAGACAAACTGGTGGGCAGGGGGCTGCTACTGAGGCTGGGCTGGGAGATCTGGCACAGGACATGGAAGATTGGGGGAGATTCAGAGCCGTACTCCCAGCAGGCCCCTTTGGCGGCGCTGTGCGGGAGCGACTCTCAACTACTTGAATCGGTCCGTAGATACTGGGAACAGGTAGGCCTGGCCACCCTCGGGGACATATGGCAAGAAGAGGAGGCATTGGACTTTCAGAGGTTGCAGGAAGAGGCGGGGGTGCATGGTGGCCAATATATAACCTACACTAGGCTTGTGAAAAAGACTAGAGAAAGATGGCCCGAGACAGTCCTAGCGGAAGACCCTGATGCCTCCCTGGAAACTATGTATGATGTATCGGACGGCGGGCACGAAATATCGAGGATATACGAGCTCCTGCGAGTAAGGGCAGGGAAGGAGTTGCTTCAATTGAGACAAGATTGGGAAGAGGAGGTGGGAGGACCCATGACAGACGGGCAATGGGAATGGGCCCAGAGGTACCATAAAAAAGGTGTCCCGGAACGCGAGATTCCAACAACTTCAATTGTACGTTACCCACAGGGCTTATCTGACTCCCGGTAAGATTGCAGAGTTTAGGGGACCAGCTACACAGCAATGCCCCAGGTGTGGGGAGGTGAATGCGGGACTGCTACACATGTTTTGGGCTTGCCCGGAAGTGCACAGATTTTGGGACGAGGTTAAGACGAAACTGGCTGGTGGCGGGGTGGTGCTGGATGTGGAATCGGCCTGGTCATGCATGCTTGGGTTTTTTCCTAGACCCCGACATTCAAAACACATAAGGAATATGAAGGACTTCGCTTGTGTTTTGGCCAAGCGCAGGATTGCCATGGGCTGGAAGGCGGCCCACAGACCTAGGGTGGAGCTATGGTGGCCGGACCTCTTGAGGTGGGCGGAAGCTGAATCTGTAGTCTGGTTTGAAGCAATCACTAGGGGGGCGAGGAGGAAGTAGGGCCCTTGCTGGCCTGGCGGCAATTGGTGGCCTCTATGGCAAACCCTCACCACGGTAACAACGGAACAGAGGACCCGGATGATGACTGCTTAAGTATTGTGCTACCCGATGATGCTCGTGTAAATGACATGTGAGAACCGGCTCTAGTTCAAGGGGGGGGGGGGGGGGGTTTGGGGAGTTCTAATGAAAATGTGTTGGTCTAATGATACTTTCTTTGTATTGAAACAGTTGTAGTGTGTTTGTTTGACTTCAAAATAAAATAAAAATATTAATAAAAAAAAAAAAACTTTAAAAAGACTGATGTTCCTGAAAGGGTTTGTAGGTCATATAGCTTACAAAGGAAAACCTTTGATTTGACCATTGAGCACAGGTCAGGGTGTCACCATCAAAATGCTGATGGACTCTCTAGGATGTATGTCATCGACTAGAGGTATGAGGTTCATCCAGGAGTGGATTAAATCCTCCTGTCCCTTAGTCTGGGGGGGGGGGCGAGTGTTAGGGAGAACTCTCTGTTTAGGCTGAATTTCCTAACCTAGTGAGTCCCCCAGCAGCTTTGCTGGATTTTTGGGGTTTATTTTTTTCTCCTGCCAAGAGTGAGACTCTTTTTACCCTCACTCTTGGACATGATTTGAGTGTGTTCCTTTGAATGTAGATGTGTTTAATGGGCTATGGGGTCTTTTACTCCATAGGGCTTCATGTGTTTTTGTGATGTGTGTTACACAGCACCCTCAGTGCAGTAACACAGGGGTGTCATAGTGACCCCCCAGTATAGACTCCATACCCTGGGACTGACTACTGTCTCCCACGGCATGTAAAGTCACCATTGACTTTACTAGTCTTGAATTCTGAACAGAACCAGTACAAACCATCATATTGTGGACGTGCTGGCTGGGGCAATTCGATTAGCCCGGGGTCTCTTAGTCGAGGGGGCATGTCTCCGTCCCCCTTGATTGAGTTTTGGCTGGTGGCAGTGGATACTACTTTTTATATTCAACCGCAAATATTTCTCTATGGGATTTTCCCATTGTTCGAGGCTACTATCTTTATTTAATTACGATAGCCTCGAACATACCGCCGGTTTATTTATTTATTAATTCTCCGGTTGGTATTTTTTGCCAAAACTCGGTTCTAAAATGGTGTTTGTGTTCTCTTCTGTGACTCCAACCCAAGTCGAGCCCTTTGTTCCACTTTTTTGGCGGGCTTCTCCACAGAAGCCCTCCAAAGTGGTGCCACTCTGTCTGCGGTACTTAGGAGGGGGGGAGGGGGATTTAGGCACCCCGGACTGAGTTGCCTAGGCAACTCAAGTCGCACTCCGTCCTGATTGGCCCAAGTGGTGAGCCGGCCGGCTCAACACTTAGCATGTTTGAGTGACAGCTAGGCTGAGTGAATGGGGGTTTTCTGCATAAAAGCAGGGCTTTGGGGACTGGAACTTCAGAAGTCGCCACAGGATCTAAGAATCCGACGAGGGAGAAGCTGAGCCGACCTGCTACGACGACACCACCGATGGAGCCCTGCTGAACCGTCTCATCACTTTTCCCAACGACAGAGGAGATCTCACGACCGCTAAATAAAGGGTAATACCTTTAACCGGAAAACTCAGCGGTTTCTTCCCTGGCAGTGCAACGACCTTCATCTTTCCTCCAAGTCGAGATCTTCTCTTCCCCTGGACGACGCCGAGACTTGCACCCGCTGCCAGGAACAACTGCCACCGCTGGAGGATCCTTCCCACTTAAGGTACCGTGTTCCGCCTGGCTTCCCTTGCCACCGACTGTACGGGGTAGATTTAGCCCCCGGCTTTCGAAACTGGGTTAGCCTGGGACACCCTGGCTAAACTTTTCTGAGCCTCTCTAAACTCTTTTCGAACTCTCTGCAAGACTTTCAAAGCCTAGTGTAACTGTGTGATCTTGGGCGCATGTGTGCTCTGCTCTCTCTAAGAGTGGGCCCAGCCTATGGACTTTGGCTCACAAGTGACTTTTGCTCTTCTGCCTTGCTAAAAGTGTACCTAAATCTTAGAGTGGTGTATCTTCACATATTCTGCCATTTTCCCTCCCTTTTTCATGAACTTATTGGAGTGCCATCTATAGTTAAGCGCTCACCTCTGTCTGGAAATAAGTGGTGTTAACTAAGACTTGTCTGATAAGGAATAAGGGTTGTATATATTATAATAGTAACTATGTTTAGAGTGTTTTACAAATAAGAGTGCTGGAGTGTTTCAAACAGTGTGTGTTTAAATAAATAATTATATACTTTGATACCAAAGCTCTGGTCAGTGTTTGCTTGTGCTATTGTGTCGGAGTGCCTATTGTGTATACTTTGCATACTGCCTAACTCTTCTTGAGGGAAGTCTGACTGCTCAGCCACAGCTACCAGGTAAATCTGGGTGGTACAGACTGCTACCAAGTGGGTTTACTGCTAACACCTGTAGTCCTAAATCTTTTGCAGTGTTCCCAAAGGGAACTGCACAGGTTTCTGCCTAACACCAGTGTTGCCATGTAATCCTCCTACGTCAACAGTGGGAATACTTCCTGCAAAGTTGTCATACTGAACTTTTGCAGCTTGACAAATTTGTTCGCTGGTCGCAAGTCTAACACAGGGCGCATAGTGAGATCCTTTTTGGGTACAAACAAGTACACTGAATAAATTCCCTTGTTTACCTGATGAATGGGGACTACTTCTATGGTGCACTTTTTCTGAAGGATCTCAACCTCCTGCAGCAGAATCTGCAGTTGTGCTGGCAATAAGCTCCTGCTTCTTGGTGGTCGGTATCGAGGTGGCCGGTGGGACTCGATACAATAACCGTGGGTGGCGGTCTTGAGCACCCACTGGTCTGAGGTGATCCAATCCCATGCGTGAAGAAGATATTAAATGTCCCCTGACCGGCGAGGCAAGGGAGGGGTCCCAGACTGGTGAGTCATTTCGGAGCGGAGGCCGGGAAGCATCTTGGGGTGAAGTTCCTGTCCCTACTTTTGCCTCTTCGCTGTCCCCTTTGCTGGTATTGGTTGTTGCCAGCTGCGCCTTGTCCAGAGGAACATGGGGTACCTCCTGTGCTATACTGGTTGTGTGGAGAACGGGAAAAACGCTGGCCCGAAAGGAACGGGGAAAGTTACCTCCCTATTGTTAAGGTCTAGCAGTGATCTGGCAAAGAGACATAAGAGTCTTGTGCACTTTTTTCACCGTCTCCAAGGCATCATCTACAGCCTTGCCAAACAGATTTGTCTCTTCCACAGGTTTATTAGGGAGGCCTGCGACTCCGGCTTAAACCCTTAGTTCTTAAGACAGGCGTGCCTTTTGAGAAGAGTACCCTGATCCAGACTTCGCCCTGCCGTCTCTGCTGCATCCAATGTATTTTTTAGGATGTTGTGGGTCACCGGTTCGCCTTCCGAGACAATTGTCAGTAGGCATGATTGCACCGGTTCAGGGACTTCTTGGAGGCCCTCCTGAAGCAGGTTCCACTGTACATCACAAAACTCGCAAGAAGGGTTGTATTAGCACTTCTTGTCGAATATGCTGCCGAAGTGGTGATGCATTTGCCAAGGGCGTACAATTTTTTGCAGTCTTTCTCAGGGGACGCTTCTGCAGTTGATAGAGGCACCCCAGCCTCCTTCCTGGTGGTAGTTATAACTAGGGAGTCTGGAGTGACATGTCCTTGGATGTACAACGGGTCAGAAGGAGAGGGATGAAACAGTTTTTCAACCCAAGGGTTGGCAGCCCGTGTAAGGGAAGGGGACAGCAAAGAAGGTGTGGGGTGCTTTCTGATGGAATTATGCAGGGGGTATTGCCTAACTTTTTTTTTTTTTATGATGTCCTCAACCAAGTCAGTGTCTTGAACAGCTTCCTGTGTGGCAATTTGGAAATGGTCTGCCACCCTTTTCAGGATCGCATTAAAAGCAATCGGATCAACAATAGGCGATGCCTGCCTCTGGAGGCAAGGAGACCGGATCCAGACAAATAGCATCTGGTCAGGAGTTGGAGAGGGGGAAAGCCAAGGTGCTTCCTCTACAGGCTGATCTCTGCCCCAATCCAGGTACTGGTCAGGTGTGTCCTGTCCAAAATGATGGTTTTCCTGGTCATAGGGATCCTCAGACCTCTTCAGGTTCAGAGAATTCAAAAACTTCTTCCTCTTCCTGTGGAGCTTGGCTGGAAAGTTTTTTCACCTATGGTAAACTAGGGCAGGAATCCTCCTCCCTAGGTCTCGTAGGGGTAATACATTTTTCAGAGAAGTCTACAAACTGTGACAGTTTGTCCATATAGCTCTCAAACCTCAGGGATGAATCAGAGGGGTCGGGTGGAGGGAAAGGCTCTCCAGGAGAAAAGGGGTCCTTAGAAGGAAGGGCCTTATCAGACAAAGTCTTATAGAAGGGCTGGGAGAAGAAGTCTATGGTGGAGGGGTCTACGCAACAGCCATCGATGATGAAGTCGAAGACTAGATGACCATCGGTCGTGGGACAAAGAAATTAGGAATTTGCAATATTTCTCTTTCGAGCTCCGCATAAGGCGACCGAGTTCAGTGGAAAAAACAATCTGTCAGACCGCGACACATGAGGGATTTTGGGTACACTACACATCACGTTAGGGATAGTGTTACAGGCACGCCCATGTCGACGTCCCCTTTTCGATCCTTGAAAAAAAGATGCAATACTCCGCAATTACCACTAGATGTCAGACTATATGCACAGCATGTGATTCTAAGCAGATTAAAGAGCATCAGAAGATGAGGAATATGTGTTAGGACACAATCCATTCGAAGAGGGATTTTTTAGGAGCATCATATGAGGGTAGGACACTATCAGACCCCTTCCCCCTAATCATAGAATGGGTAATGAGTAATAAGTCAGCCCCAGTATGTGTACTCCTCCTTGAATGTTTATTTACAGTACATTCCGATACAATCATTGTCCCCTATATGAAGGCCTTTTTAAATTTCTCGAAGATAATATTTCAATCGGAACCATTGGTGTTTTAAAGTGTATTCATAACAAATGGTTATATGAAGGAAACATGTATTTCTATCCAGCAATGTAAAACACTGGTTGAAGACCAAATTACGAGAGGCTGCTTTTGTGCAAAATATGCTGCACGTTGGGAGTACGACATTCACTAGTGATTTCTTTAATGAAAGAATGGTACGCATCTCCTTTCAGAGGTACATCACTGCCTATCCAAGTCCGTATATATTTCGTACCTACCTTCGAATCAAATTTAATGCGTCAGTGGTCATTTCATCTAAAGGAAGTAACTATTCTCACTATTCACGATTATGTGGAAATTTGGTATGTGAAAGTGTCTCACTTGATAACAGAATGTGAAAGCTTAGACTCACTATGCATGAAGTTTTTCAAAGCATATGACAATGCGACCACTATTAATGAAATACCCTCTTTATGGTTGGCTTTTATACAGGGAAATGTATTGTTCCATTTTACATACATTTAGTCGAAATTTTTAAATGTCTTAAGTCTTGATCATTCCGTGGCGTTTTGTGAATCATGACATTTTTTGTATATGATCTCTATGTTATGCGTTATACAAAGCCTTGCTGCTACATGTATATCAAATAAAATTAAATAGAATAGGTCAGCCCCAGTACCCATGTGGCGACTGCAGGCAGAGACACTGCGCGATGGCCCCTTTCGAGAAGGACTAGCACAACAAATAAAAGAATATTTCAGTACTAACGGGGGCAGTGTGGACAGCAGGGGACGTTGTGGGAGGTCTTCAAAGTGTTAATTCGAGGAACTGCCATAACTACAACTGGTGGGATCCAGAGGGAGTTGGAAAGGAATTTAGCAGCCGCTGAGGAGGCCATGAAGGTTAAGGAAAGGACACACCCACGGGGTGAAAACATGGAGGATGTGCTTATTACACTTCGGCAGAAATGCTTAGAACACTGGGAGAGACTAGGAAGATACAACTACACATGATACTCCAAAAAGCTGCACAGGCAAGAGGACAAGACTGGCAGACTACTAGCATGATTGTGGAGGAATGAGAACAGTAGAGAGGTGATCACTGAAATAGAGGATGAATGTGAGGAAATATGGAGGTCACAGAAAGAAAGAAATTAAGCCTTTAGGGGTTTTTATCAAACGCTCTATAGCAATGAGGAAGATAATAGGGAGAGGGAGACCCTGTCGGACAACAGCATGTCCCCCTTGAGTGTAGAACAAGCAGAGGGACTGGATGCGCCACTCACAATATATGAGGTGCAGGCAGTGAAGGGAGTAGTTTCTTACCTGTAGCTCAATTTCTCCAGAGTTGGTATCTTTCATGGATTCAAATGCTGTGAATAATCCCTGTCGTCAGGCTGGGAAGACCCTGGTAACTTTGGTATAGCAGTTTTCCTACGGAAATACTTCGACACCTAGAGTGCCCCATCAACGTCGTTATGGGTGCTTTAGGCAGCACCAATGGGTTGTCGAGAGTATAGTTCCGTCCCCACGGCTTCCCCTCAGATTTTAACCTCTAACAAAAAGAGAAAGTCTGAAGAGGCTGTTTGCATGAGGCGGAAAGGCTGGACAGTCCCATGTGAATCCATGAAAGATACCAACGCTGGAGGAATTGAGTTACAGGTAAGAAACTACTACCTTCTCCAGCATTGGATCTTTCATGGATTCACATGCTGTGAATAGACTTTGTAGCAGTAAGAGAGCCTGGAGGTGCTAACAGGCAAACAGGACGCAGACATAAGGCAATATGATCAACAAGAGAAAAAACATCCCTACCAGTCAATATAAAAAAACAGGAGTAGAGCCAAAACATCGGAAGCTGCAGGGCTTACCTTACTAGAACAGGCGCTGGAGCACAGCTCATCCCACGTCCTCAGCATGCTGTTGATTTAGACAGTAGTGCCTGGTGAACGTGTGGGGCACTGCTCATGTCGCTGCCTGGCAAATGTCTGATCGGTATGGCCGCCCAAAGAGCCTCCGAGGTCGCTGTGGACCTTGTAGAGTGAGCTCTGTGAGTGCACTGTAATGGGTTGTTGGCTTTAGCGTGGTAGAAAGATATAGTTGACGCCACCCAGCGCAAGATGCCTCGTTTAGAAATCGGCCTCCCCTTACTGGGGGGTGTGAACGCCAGAAAGAGTTGCTTGGATGCTCTGTACGACTTAATGCGATCCAGGTAGTACTTTAAAGCCCTTTTGGCATAATGGGAATGCAAGGCTTTTTCTGCCGGAATACAAGCATTTGGGAAAAAAGTTGGTAAAGCTATTATAGTGTTCTTATGGAAGTCTGACGGAATCTTTGGAATGAAGTGGGGATTTGTAGAGAGAAGAACCTTGTCTTTCATGAAGCACAAATATGGAGGATCAATTACCAGAGCTTGCAGTTCCAAAACTAGTCTGTAGGACGGAATGGCCACTAGAAAAATTGCCTTCCAAGTGAGAAATGTTATGCCCGCTGTTGACATAGGCTCAAACCGTGGTTTCATGAGGGCTGAGAGCAGCAGGTTAAGACTCCAAACCGGAGAAAACTTAATCTTCGGGGGAAAAGTCCTGAAAAGGCCCTTGAGGAAATGTTTAATCAATCTATCCCTGAAAAGAGGTGTAGAATTCCTTTTTCATGTGAATTTTGAGATGGCCGCAAGGTGAACCTTGATAGACGAAATTGCCAGACCATCCTTTGCTAACCACAGAAGTTAAGGAAGGAGTTGCTGAGGTGACACACGTAATGGCTGTAGGTCAGGTTGCTGAGAACACCAGACACAACCTTTTCCACACGGGCGTATGATGCGTTGGTAGATGGAGCCCTTGCCTCAGCCAAAATGCATCGACAATCCTGAGGTATATTTAGGTTTCTGAACTCTGACTGGTTAGGAGCCATGCGGCTAGGTTGAGGGAGCCTGGGTTGTGATGCCACACCATCCCCTTGTTCTGAGAGAGAATATCCAGCTGGGAAACCAGATGAAGAGGGTCGCTCCTCGCCAGGTGAAGAGGGTCTGAGAACCAGGTCTTTCTGGGACAGAATGTGGCTAGCAGGATGATTTTGAAGGGACCTAGTGAATCATCTGAATCGTTTTCCATATTGTTATTAACGGCGAACCTCAGGTACTGTCTGTGCTTGTGATGGATCGGCACATGAAAGTAAGCATCCTGGAGGTCCAATGATACCATCCAATCCTGAAGCTGAAGGGTCTGAAGGGTCTGTAGGATCTGAGACAGAGCTACCATCTTGAACTTGTCCCTCCTGAGGAATCGAGTCCAGGATGGGTCTCATTCTTCAGTCCTTTTTGGAATTAGAAAATATGGGTAGTACAAACCCTTGTTCCTCTCCGCTACAGGTACTCGTTCTATAGCACCTTTCTCTAGTAGGGTTAAAATCTCCTGCATAAGGAGCGGATCTGGAACTTTCAAAGAGTTGTTCCCCGGTGGATAACTCAGGTTTTTGCATAAAGGGTAGGCAGTAACCTTGGGCAACAGTCTCCAATGACCAAGCATCTGAATTAATAGCCTGCCACTCTGTCAGATGCGTTAATAATCTGCCTCCTACTGCGGTCTTGTGTACGAAGACCTCAGAGAGGTTTTGGGGCGGCTGATGCAGTGGCTGAAGGCAAAGCAGTTGCAGCTGATGCTGTCGTAGTACCTCTCCCCCGTCCACCACGGGGGAATCTTTTATGCCTTCTTTGAGCTGGCTGTCCTCTGCCTTTTCCGAATGCGGAATAGTGAAAGGACCTACCCCTCCAGGGCACACCTCTGGGGCGGTTTTGGAGTTTGACTTATTGCAGCTACAAGGTATTTGGCCGCTACCTTGGAAGTTTGCAGCTTCACCAAACTCCCATCAGCTTTATTTCCAAATAGATGTGTGCCGTCAAAGGGCATGTTGAGAAGTCTGGATTGTACGTCTGGAGCAAATCCAGACTTCTGCAACCACGCAAATCTGCGGATCACTGTACTTGCCGCCATTGCTCTGCTGATGCCGTCAAAGGGGTCAAGGAGGAATTTGCACACAGCGTCTTTCCCATCCTTGAGGATATTAAAGAAACCGTCTCGTTCCTCCCCTTTGGGGATAAGATCAGCCGCCATAGAAAGGCACTCCCAAAGGGTGTGGGGTAAATCTTGCTAGCGTGCACCTAGCATTGGCAGATTTTAAAGCCATACTGCCGACCGAGAAAACCTTCTTGGCCATGGCGTCCTAGCGTTTATCATCTCTATCCTGGGGTATCGTGGGATAGGCATTTTGTCTACCTGAGGATGTTGCTGCCTGCACTGCGAGGCTTTCTGGTGTAGGATGCTTTGAGAGGTACAAAGGGTCAGAACTAGAAGCTCTGTATTTGGCTGATAGTTTTTTTATTTATGGCCGGGACAACATTGGATGTTTCCCAATTGGAGGAGACTCTCCTCTGCAAGGCCTGGTAGAAAGGGACAATTGGGTCCTCCTGTGGTCTTTTGTCTAATATATCTGTTAAAATAGCCTGTTCAAAAACAGGTGTGGGTCTGGCCCATCCCATACACTCCATGACTCTAGTCATGAGTTGTCTGTATGTTACGTTACTTCAGCATGTTCCCCAGGATCTGCCTTTCCAAAATCAATTTCAGAAGTATCATCGAAACCACTGCTTCATGAAGACAATCTTGCAGATTCTTCATGCAAGATTCTTCGGATATAAGTTCATTGCGCACAGATGGTGTCCCATATTCCTCAGAGGACTCTTCTACGTCTTCATAAATTGGAGAGTCATTTAAAGTACTCTGTACGTGGTTGTGGTGTATACGTTTTTTAAAATGAAGTTGGTGCTATGGAAGTCATAACAGGAGCCGAAATCATCAATGTCGACGGCCTCGACACAAGTGTTGATGGCTTCGATGGATTCAACAATGGTGTTGTTTACTTAATCGTCATCGTCTTCGACGATTGTGTCGAAGGGATTGACAAATGTGGCACCAAGGAGGGCAACACTCGAGGCGTCAATGGCTTCTCCATCGGTACCGGCGCTGACGCATTTTCTGGACCTGTTGCATAGATTTTCTTCGGCGTGATGACGTTGATTTTTATGTTTTGAGGTGGTTTTCTCTAAGCTCGAGATCGCTCTCGAGGAGGTTCAACAGGCGGGTCCGAAGACGCACGGCTCGTGTTTCCGAGGTCTTCCGACCAGAGTATCACCTCCAGGTGTTGTCAAGGGGGGCAAGGCTGCGTTCTCGAACATCATACGGAGTCTAAACTCCTCCCACTGAGCCGAGGTACTAGATTTCGAACGGCAAGCGACTAGTTCGGGAGAACTAGATGACGAAGTGAATGACGACCTATGGCACCTCTTCTTGCCATAACTCGAAGATGAGGAATGATGCAAACCACTTCTCGAATGGGAGCGTTTAGACCTCTTACAACGAGAAGACGTTGGTCTCGACTCATCTGACGATTTACATTTAGAAGGGTCAGAAGGGGATTCTTTAGGGTTACCTCTCTCCAACTTACCTCTGCGCTCGCTCAAGTCCTTGGGCGTCATCGACAGGCAATCCTTACACTCCGAACACAGATTATTTGACCCTAAACACCACAGGCAGATCCTGTGCAGGTCCATCACGGAACTTTTTTCACTACAGTCCCGGCACTTCTTAAATCCGGACCGAGGAGTGGACGCCGCCAATGATAAAGCCATATTGTGTCTAAAACTCAATGAACTTTCGAATGAATTCAAAGAAAACTTCTGACTATGAACTAGGCGTTACATTACTGAAGCGGTGAAGTGTGGAAAAACGGAACGGAGGCCAACGGGCGCTGTGCATGCTACTTCTACCTGCAGTGACGTCGACATCAAGATGGAGGCCTCCGAGGGACATCAACTCGCACAGGCATCGCCGCATAGCGTCCTCTACTGAAAAAAAAATTTCCAAGGTAGCAAGCTGGATATTGGGAAATATCAAAGATAAGGAATATGTGGGAGCACACAATCCATACAAAAAACATTTTAAAAATGAAAGTGAAACTTTTTTCTTTTACTGAGGATTCCCAGCCTGACAACAGGGAACATTTATGAGCAGGTGAATCCATGCCAGACCCCAAGCTAGAGAAGATGACTTTTCCAGTGGAGAGCAGCTAGAAGGTGAAAGAAACATCTGATGAGGCCAGAAAGGAGCCACTAAGATTAATCTGCAATAGCAAGTCTCTACAATGGTGCTTAAAAAAAAGACGACGAATTGGAGGAAAAGCATAAAGAAACCTCTCCAACTAATCCAGGTTGAATAGGTCTCTTAGGGAGTGGAGGCCCAACCCCAGACGAGAGACATACTCCAAACACAGACGGTTGTTCTCCGTCGCAAACCAGTGTACCAAACGGTATCCCCATTTTCGAAGAAAATTAATGATGGCTGACCTGTTCAGCTCCCAATTCGTGAGTGGAATGAAACAACCCGCTCAAGGACTCTGCTTTTAAGTTGTTCTACCCCTAAAGATAGGATGCAACAGGGTGAAAGTGCTTTAGAAGGCACCACTACCAAATCTCACAAGCTAGGAAGCACAAAGAAGGGGATTTTGTTCTTCAATGTGCCGAAACACCTGAGCCACCTTCCCCTGGATGTGAGAGGAAAGACTTGAGGTTAAAAAAAAAATGTCTCTTAAACTCGAAGTAGTTTATGTGAAGACAACTCTCCTAGAGACTCCACAAACAGCGAATTTGGTGAGATTGACAGTGACCTCCACACACCTTGAGAGGGAAGAGTCTGTTGTGACGGATTAAGGAGAATTCGGGGGAGGGGACCCCGGGAGTAGATTCTCATGAAAGGTCCATCAATTGAGAGAACTTTGGAGGAAATGATCATGGACTGAGGGTTGGACAGTTAATTTCAGTTTGCCAATACATTTAATTGTAATGGTGGTTTAATTCCGAGTCTAGCCAGAGGCATGACTAGAATGCACAAGCTAGACTCAACCTTCTCAGAGACCGTATAGTCCTCAGAGTGATCTTTGCCTGTTCAGGGAGATGCTGAGGCAGAAATAATCTCTCTGGCAATTGTGGGTAGTGAAAACGTTGTACAAGCCTTGCAAATTGATGTTTTCTGAATGAGAGGTACTTGGAGGTGCGTGCGCCCAAAGTGAACTCCTGAATAGGAGGTGGAAGTTCCCTTGGATCCATCTGAGGTGGCGGCCTTAACACTGGTATCGAAAGGCGATGCAAAGTTGAAGAACATGTCTGGTCCTGATTCCCTCCTATTGCTAGTATCTGAAGTCTTCCGTCCCTCCACAAAATCCACATTAGCTTGTAGTACCTGACCCTTCTTCAGCATGGAGCCTAAGCAGGTTCTGAGTGACTTGGGGTGCAAGTTCTGAGACAATTGTCATACGTTCTGTGATTGTTCACTGCTGAGAAGTGCTTACTGCATCCAATGCATTGCTTTAACCCTCTCGGTAGCAGCATACGCAAAGAAAGAGGCAATTTTGACAATAAATATATCCATTCAAATAACAACACACACCCTTTAGGGAGGGAGAAAGCAAATGAAAAAGAATACCCCGCAAAAGGTAGAAGCACAGAACAGAGAAACTAAGGAACTGGAAGATGTCAATTGGTGACTCCCAGGTAGAAGCAGGGCCAGGCACTCAGCGATGCTCATATGTACCACGCTCCATTCTAAAAGTCTTAGAGACAGCACCTTGTTTTGGAGAAGCTTTTTTCCCATCCAACCTGCAGTGCAGGCTAACCCAACCAGTTGCAAACAAGGGAGACCAGGACGCTGGAGTACAGTTTGTTATGTGTTAGGGAAAATTCCCTTCTAGGGCTAATTTCCCTTACCTATAGCGTCCCCCAGCAACTTTGCTGAATTTGAAAGGTTTATTTCTTGAGACACTTTTTCCCACAATTAGATTGCTGATGTGTGTTTTAGGCTATTTTCTGTGCTTATGGTCTATGGGGTTTTTCTCACCCTCATAGGTATCATCTTTTTACATGTGTGTTACACAGCATCCTCAGTGCAGTAACACAGGGGTCACAGTGACCCCCAAACATAGACTCCATACCCTGGGACCTACTGTCTCCCAGGGCATGTAAAGTCTCCATTGACTTTACTAGTCAATACTTATGAACAAAACCAGTACAACTCATCTTACTATAGAAGTACTGGAAAGGGTTAATAGTTTTTCCCTAGTGTTAATTTTCGAGAGGGTACTGTCCAGTCCCTCTCTCCAAAGTTTCTGGCTGGTGGCAGTGGTTACTACCGTAAATATTCGACCGCAAATATTTCCCTATGGGATTTTCCAATTGTTCGAGGCTACCACTTTTACTGACAGCCTCTAACATACCGCCGGTTTATTTTAATATTAACTTTAATCCGGTGTTTTTTATTTGCAAGAACTTTAATAATATTTCTTTCTCGTCTCTTTCTCTGAAAGCCTAACCCAGGTCGGGGATCCTTTGTTAGTCCTTTTTGCAGGCTTCTGCACAGAAGCCCTCCTCTCGGCGCCACGGAGTCTGGGGTAGACAGGATGTGTGGGAGGGGGACTAGGCACCCTGGACAGGGTTGCCTATGCAACCCAAGTCGCACTCTGTCCCAGATAGGCTCGGGGTTTCTCCCGCCAGGAGAGCCACCCCATTGTGTGAGTGACAGCTAGGCTATATGAATGGGGGTCTTTCTGCATAAAAGCAGGGTCCTGAGGACTGGAGGACAAGACATTGCCACTGGAAATAGAAACCCGAAGAGAAGCTGAAGACATCTGCAACGACAACCACCGGTCAAGCCCTGCTGCAGATCCTCACCACTTTTCTCCAACGACTCGAGAAGATCTTCACCTGCAAGAGTCTTCTTCCCCTGAGCTGGTGGGGCCAACCAGTTCACCAATCGCCTTCCAGGACCTGCCTTGGTCGAATCGCCAGTGCCCTGCACTCGGAGACCCTATAGCCAGGCACCCGTCCACCACGACTGCGATTTAAAGGAGCGTACCTTTTATTCATTTTGGCAGCACCACGGCTGGCTTCATCCCTGGGCAGTGCAGTAACTCAAACCTTCCTCCACGATGAGAGCCTCACTTCCTCTGCTGGATCTCCCACACTGCCAGGAAATACCGCCACCGCAGGAGTCTCTTCCTCTTTAAAGCTACATTGTTCTGCCATGCCTCCCGTTTCGTTGGGTATCACTGAAGGTGTCTTAAATCCTTTACTTACCTACTGGGTTGGCCGCCCCTATCGTCTAACATTGTCTTTTTACCTTCTGCAACCGCCTTTTCAAAACGTTAAACAAAGACTTGACTGCAGCTACTAGAACAGTTTGATCCTGGGCACATTGCCTTGTACCATTGACTCTAGCACAGGTCTATTGACTCTGGCTAAATCTGTTACAACTGCCTTCTGTAGATTGCTTCTCACCTAGAAATGTGTTGGTGCACCTAAATTTTGATAACCACCTTTCCTTCCCATCTTCAATATTGTGCAGTGCCATTTTGCCCGGTTTTCACCTCAGTATTGCTTATGCTAAAGTGGTGCCTTGCCTAACTTGTTCACAAACTGCTTGGGAAGTGTTACTGGTGTGTTGCAGAGTCTAAACCTAAAACATAATGTGCGGTTTTGTTCAGTTTTCACTCTTGCTCAAACTTGTCTACACTTTAAATAGGGAGTTGTGTATACGTTTGACAGTTTTAACTTGCTTTGAGAATAGTGATTTGTGTGTTGAGCTTAAGAGTGTGTACAATAAATATATGTTTTTTTTAATACAAAGCTTGGTCAGTGTTTTCTTGTCCCATAGTACCGAGGCCCTATTGTGTAAACCCTGAATAAAGCTTGTCTCCCTCTTGAGATAAGTCTGACTGCTCAGCCACAACTACCAACTAAATCTGTGTGGTACAGACTGATACCAAAGGGGATTGATTGCATATACCTGTAGTCCTAACCTTCTGTAGTGCTCCCTAAGGGAACTGCATAGGATTCTGCCCAACACTGGTGTACAGCGGTGAGGATAAAAGTATTGGATTTACATTTTAGAGTGCTGCTTGTACCTTGGTTCAATTAACCACAAGGCTTAATCACTAAAAGTTCATTTTAAAAAGTCAAAGATGGAAAGCTATAGCCAGGAGACTCTCCTTACAAATATTGCTGATTATTTAAGGGATCTGTGTAGACCGAAAGGTCTTCCTGTCAAACACAAGAAATTAGAAATGTTTGAAAGATTTTTAGAAAAACAGAGTCTGGAGAATCGGGCTGTAGTGCCTACTCCTCCAGCAACTGTAGCAAATATTGAGGATCATAATATTGAATATGTTATTGGTGAAGCAGATGAGGAAGAGGAGGCTGACAATGTAACCCCCTCTGGCCCTCTGCCTGCTCAAAGGCCTCAATCAAGCCTTGTCTACTGGACCTATGTCAGGTCCTACATTAAGTCCTGAATTTATCTCACTAGAATAAATAAGGCTTGAACTTGAATTCAAAAGAATTAGTGCCAAATCTGAACAGAAACACCAGGAACTAAGGCTCAAAGAAATAGAGCTCAATCATGAGCTAGAGATGAAGAAATTGTCTTTGGAAAATGCTTCTCTCCTGGATCCTCTAGATCTACCAGCCCAAAGAGACCCCAGATGCCTAAAGAGATTGTGGGTACGTATGAACCTAAGTTGGATGTGTTAGATTGGTTAGCTATGTTTGAATACAATCATGGGCTCCAGGAAATCACACAGAATCAGTTGCTTCCATGGTTATTCTCTAGGCTCCCCCCTGTTGCATTTGATGTGATAATGGAGTTGGGGGAGGTGGATAGGATGGATTATGAATGTGTGAAGCTAGCTTTAATTGCTAGATTTGGGAAGACCCCTTCCCAGTACCTTAAGAGGTTTAGGACCCTCAAAAAGCATGATGGTACCCCTTGGGCTACCTGGGGGAGTGAGAGTTTGAAAAATTTAAAGGGATGGATTAAGGATTACAGAGTGAACACTTATGAAGGAATGAACAATCTTGTCATGTTGGAGTCTATCTATGATGCCTGCTCTCCTGAGCTCAGTCAGCACTTGGCTGATTCTAAGGAAATGGATTCCAAGAAACTAGCTAAGGCTGCTGACTTGTGGGTTGCCAATAGGGCTACTCACAAGGATTCTGGGGTCACTCAGAAAAAGGATGAAGGAAAGCAGCTTAAGACAGACAACAAAGAGAATTCAAATAATTCTGATTCCAAAGAGGGCCACAAACAAAACTAAGGATTAGCCACAAGGGAAACTGAATCAGGCTAGTGTACCTTCTGGTCCCAGACCAGAAGGGGGTCAAAACAAGCCACGATTCATAAAAACATTTGGGAAATATTATTTTTGTGGTTCAACTGATCATGTGAAAGGGGATCACAGATGTAAGGGGAAACCTTCAGGGATCCACACGGTCTCCCTTAGCCTTCACTCCAGATGAGGAAGTACCAATGACCAGTGGAAACTTTCAACTACTAGCTGAAGACCCCATCCGAGTCTCAGTTGGTGTATCTTTAGTATCCTTGGGGTTGTGGGAACAACAGACTTTAGATGTGTATAATTCAATCCCAAATAATACTAAAGAGTAGTATAAAGACAGTGTCCTAGTGAATGGTCAGGAAACCCCTGCCATTAGAGACACTGGGTCCAGCATAACTGGTGGATGAATCTTTTTTCAAGGTGGAGGATGTTGCTAAGGCACCCAAACACCTCACCAAGTTAGCTGGAGGGCCTGTGCAGATGCTTCCCCAGTTACCAGCTCTCATCCAGTGCAATGACATGACTGTCAGAATACCTGTTAGTATCCAATCTGAAGTACCTGAAAGGGTGTTGGTCAATGTCAAGTACTCCCAGAAGACCTAGTAAAAGATTACAGGAGCTCACCAGACCTGCAAGGGAGAGGACCTGGAGAGGCTCTCCAAAGGAGATGATAGACAAAGAAATCACTCATACGCCACTGGAGTTACTAACTGCGATTTCTAAGCAACCAGAAGCAAAGGGTAAACCCAAGACTTCCAAAAAGAAACCAACAGAAAGCACTCGAGTGCTTCCAACCAGGAGATCCCCTAGGTTGTCCAGAATCACACCTGTGATTCCTCCTCCAGCTGAGGCTGAGAGTGAGGTACAACCCTGTGTGGTTGAACTAAAGCATGAGGATTCAGAGCTAGTAGAAGGCCAGGATCTTATTGGAGATCTGGACAATTTGGACCATCCTGAGCTGCAGACTTTACTGGCATAAGGTGGCCCCAACAGGGCAGACTTCAGTAGAGAACAAAGAGAATGTCCGACTCGGGAAGGTCTTCGCCACCAGGCAGCTTCTCAGCTTGAAGGGCAAGAGCCTGGGAAGTATAGGTTACACTGGGAAGATTACCTCTTCTATAGTGAACCAACGGAGTCAACCCCTGGAGACTACAAAAGACGTGAAATGCCCCAAGAGAACAGACTGCAATTCTTGCAACTAGCCCATGAGATACCTTTGGCTGGTCACTGGAGTTTCAAGAAGACCAAGGAAAGGCTCTCTCTCTACTATTATTGGCCTAAAATGGGGGCTGAGGTAGATAAGTATTGCAAGAGTTGCCACACCTCTGGTAAGAGTGGCTCCAAAAGTGTGGCACCTTTAGTGCCTCTCCCTGTGGTGGGAGTACCATTTGAGAGGGTTGGAATCGACATTGTTGGTCCTCTTGACCCTCCAACCTCTTCAGGCAACAGGTTTATACTTGTTGTAGTAGACCATGCTAGTAGATGCCCTGAAGCAATTCCTATGAGAACTGTTACAGCTCAGGCTGTGGCTAAGACTCTCCTTGGTATTTTTACCAGGATTGGGTTTCCTAAGGAGGTAATATCGAACAGGGGGTCAAATTTTATGTCCCACTACATGCAGGACAAGTGGAAAAACTGGAGTTACCAACAAGTTCTCTACCGCATACCACCCTCAAACAAATGGGTTGGTCGAAAGGTTCAACCGCCTTTTCAAATCGTTAAACAAAGACTTGACGGCAGCTACTAGAACATTTTGATCCTGGGCACTTTGCCTTGTACCACTGACTCTGGCACAGGCCTATTGACTCTGGCTAAATCTGTTACAACTGCCTTCTCTAGATTGCTTCTCACCTAGAAATGTGTTGGTGCGCGGGGCATGGCTAGGCAGCACGCAACGAAGATGTGCCTGCTATGTGCTCCGCCAAAGGATGCCCTAAACCGCGTTATTATACCGTTTTGCATTCATGCCCCGAACACAGACTACTAGGGTTACTGGCTGAACCCGAGGCGTACCTCCGGTTAGCAGTCCCAGCGTAAATTGGGGCAAAATACTTGCAAAAATAGTCAAAATTTCCTCAGCCCCCGCCAGGACAGTTAGTGGCAACATGGCAGCACGCGCCATTTACCTCAGGGATCTCCTGGGACCCTGCCGAGCCTGAGCTGCGTCTGGGAGCCCTGAATGCAGCGCACCAGACCTGCGAACACAAGTGAAGCGAGCCTGCGGTGAGGGAGCTGTGTACTGCGGTAGCAGGACGGGCGTTGGTCCCGAGAGCGCGAGAGAGATCTGCCTGTGGGGGCTGGAGGAGGGGCGCGCCATTGCGGGTGCTGCTGCCCTGAGGCGCTCGGCCCGGCCTCCGGTCTGCAGAGATGGGAGACTCTGCTGGAGCCCGTGAGCGGAGGCGCACCCCGGGTGAGTGCAGAGCCCAAGAGATCCTCCCCTCCGTAGAGGGCTGGAGACGCCGCTGCCCCACCTCCCTCCTGACTGCACCCCTGTAGGAGCTGAAAGCTGCACGCAAGAGATCCAGAGGAAGAAGGTGAGCGGAGTGCGCCTTTGTTCCTGCCTTTCTGTCCAGCCCCTGACTGGCACGTGTCCCTGCTCCCGAGCGGTGAGCACTGTTAGGCAGAAACCTGTGCAGTTCCCTTAGGGACCACTGCAAAAGTTTTAAGACTACAGGAGTAAGCAGTAAACCCAATTGGTAGTCTGCACCACCCAGATTTACCTGGTAGCTGTGGATGAGCAGTCAGACTTCTCTCAAGAAGAGTTAGGCAGTATATAGAGTATACACAAAAGGGCTAAAAATACAGTAGAATAAGCAAACACTGACCATAGATTTGGTATAAAAGTATATCATTATTTATTTAAAAACACACTTATGAAAATACACTGGCACTAATATGTCAAGCAAGTTCAAACACATTCACAGTCAAAGGATATACTCAAATCATGTCTTAGAGTGGGAGAAAAAGAGTCTCTTAGCAGGAGAAAAAACTAAACCCCAAAAATCCAGCAAAGCTGCTGGGGGACTCACTAGGTTTGGGAAATTAGCCTTAACAGAGAATTCTCCCTAACACTCGCGCCCCCCCCCCCCAGACTAAGGGACAGGAGGATTTAATTCACTCCTGGATGAATCTCATACCTCTAGTCGAGGACATACATCCTAGAGAGACCATCAGCATTTTGGTGGCAACACCCTGACTTGTGTTCTATGGTCAAATCAAAGGTTTTCCTTTGTAAGCTATATGACCTACAAACCCTTTGAGGAACATCAGTCTTTTTAAAACTATAGGGGATCTGGTTGACCAGTCCCTCTGAAGTTGGTACAACGTCTGAACCTGTGTTAGGCTTTTTGAAGGGGGACTTATAAAGGATTCCCTTAGATCTAGAGGGGCCTCCAGAGGTCCTCACCACCTCTCTGTTGGGAGAAGGTTGGGTCTTAAGCCTCTTGGCTGGAAGGGGTGGAGATAAGCAAGGTACATGCTTCTCCTTCCTCTTAGATCTAACCTTACCTACTTTAGGAGCTTCACTCCCAAGACTAGGATTTGAGCTGGAGTCTTCAGTAGAAGGTCCAACAGTCTGGAGGTTTTTGGCCTTAGACTTTTCTTTTCTGGTTTTCCACCAGCACTGAGAATTACCAGTTCTCTTGGGCCTAGGTAGGGGTCCAGTTGGTCTATCCTCCTCTTCCTCAGACGCAGGGGGGAGTCACAGACTCTAAAACTGGGGGAACAATGATGGAGCTTGGTTTGGGCTCCCATTTCCCTAACATTCTAGCCTGAAATTTGCCTGGGTCAGTGGTCAACTTCCCAACACCAGGGCTTGTAGTGGGGTTCTCAGTAGAGGTTCCCACAGGCTTAGAGTGGTTTCTTAAGGTGGCCTCTCTAGCCAATTTGGTTTGGTTCTGGGTCTCCATACTGGGAGGCCTGGGGGTACTGGATACTACTCCTAGAGTTTTTAGATCATTCCCCAACAGGACTCTCCCAGGCACCTCAGTCTTAACACTGACAGAGATCCTCACTGTCATGTTATTACACTGAATGAGGGCTGGTAGAATAAGAACCATCTGGACAGGGCCTCCAGAATTTCTAGTTCGACCTTTGGGTGCCTTAGCCACATCCTCAGGTTTGAAAAAGCTTTCATCCAAAACCTTTCTGCTAGCCCCAGTGTCTCTCCTGGCAGGAGTATCCTGGCCATTGACAAGAACACTGTCCATATAATAGATTTTAGAGTTTGCTGGTAGGGAGTCATATATTTCCCTATTCTGGCTGCTAACCAGACCCATAGGCTCTAATGATACACTTGCTTGAAGACTCAAAGGTTCTTCAGCAAAGACTTCAAAGAGAGCACTAGCCATTTGGACTTCCTCCTCAGGAGTGAAGGCTAAGGAGACTGCTGATCCCTGCAGGTTTACCCTTGCACCTGGGATCTCCTTTGATGTGGTCAGTTGCCTTACAGACATAGCATATTCCAAATGCTCTCTGGAATGGTGGCTTGTTCTGACCTCCTGGTTGGTGACCAGAAGGTACACTAGCCTGATGGGGTTTACCTTGGGGCTTACCCTGGTTATTTTGTTGTTTGGGACCCTCTTTGGGTTGGGAGCTATTAGAAGTCTCTTGGTTCCCTTTTGTTGGCTGCTTTCCCTCATCCTTTTTCTGAGTGACCCCTGAATCCTTGTGAGTAGCCCTGTTGGCAACCCACAAGTCAGCAGCCTCAGCTAGCTTCCTGGAATCGAATTCCTTTGAGATCAGCCAAGTGCTGTCTGAGCTCAGGAGAGCAGGCATCATAAATTGACTCCAAAATCACAAGATTCTTCATCCCCTCATAAGTGTTCACCCTGTAACTCTTAATCCATCCCTCTAAGTTCTTCAAACTTTCACTCACCCAGGTAGCCCAAGGGGTACCATCATGATTTTTGAGGGTCCTAAACCTCTTAAGGTACTTGGAAGGGGTCTTCCAAAATCTATCTATTAAAGCTAGGTTCACACATTCATAATCCTCCTTATCCACCTCCCCCAACTCCATTACCACATCAGATGCAACAGGGGGAGCCTAGAGAACAACCAGGGAAGTAACTAATTCCCTGAGATGTCCTGGAGCCCATGATTATACTAGAAACATAGCCAACCAATCTAACACCTCCAACTTAGGCTCATACATACCCACAATCTCTTTAGGCATCAGGCATCCGGGGTCTTTTGGGACTGGTACTCCTAGAGGATCCGGAGAGAGAAGCATTTTCAACAGACAATTTCTTTACCTCTAGCTCCTGCTTGAGCTCCATTTCTCTGAGCCTTCGTTTTTGGTTTAGTTCTTGGTGCCTTTGTTCAGCTTGAGCATTAAGTCTCTTAAACTCCAATTCAAGTTTCATTTTCTCTAGTTCAATACATTGAGGACTAAGTGTGGGACCTGGCAAAGGTCCAGTAGGTACAGCTGGTAGAGCAGACAGAGGCCCAGGGGGGACAATTACAACAGCCTCACCCTCCTCTTCTGACTCTGCCTCAAGATTATCAACACTTTGTAGATAACAGTGATGATATTGATAATTTTCTGGGAGAGTAGGTTCCTCTTAACTATCACCCAGACTTTGGTTTGCTAACAATCTTTCTATTAGCTCCATTTTCATGCCTTTAGTCAGGAGATTCTTATGCTTACAGAGAACTCTTAAACAATCTGAAGTTTTTGTAGCAAGGGACTCTTGACTATAACTTTCCATAGTTGATAGGTTAGAAAATAAACTTTTTAGTGCTAAGCTTTGTGGTTAGTTGCACTAAGGTATTTAACAGCACACTAAAATGTATACTCAATACAAATCCCACCGCTGCCACCAGTGTTAGGCAGAAACCTGTGCAGTTCCCTTAGGGACCACTGCAAAAGGTTTAAGACTACAGGAGTAAGCAGTAAACCCAATTGGTAGTCTGCACCATCCAGATCTACCTGGTAGCTGTGGCTGAGCAGTCAGACTTCTCTCAAGTAGAGTAAGGCAGTATATAGAGCATACACAATAGGGCTAAAAATACAGTAGAACAAGCAAACACTTACCAGAGCTTTGGTATGAAAGTATATAATTATTTATTTAAAAAATACACTTATGAAACTACACTGGCACTAATATGTCAAGCAAGTTCAGACACAGTCACTATACGTATATACACCTCCCTAGTTAATTATTCGACAAGTGTAGGTTAAGACACCACTTATTCAGCAAAACAGAGGTGAGCATGTAACCGTAGATGGCACTCCAATAATTTGTTTAAAAAGGGAGACAAAAGGCAGAGTAGGAAAATAACAGTACCAACACTTAAGAAACCACAGCAAGTCAGGAAAGGCAGGGTCTACTGTAGAGCTAAAAGTTCATAGGCCAGGCCCACTCTTGAAGAGAGCAAGGCGGAATGTGCCCAAGATCACCGTGGAAATGCACTCCAAGTCTTTGCAGAAAAGTGTCAAAAGAGGTTGGATCAGTTCAGAAAGTTACAGTTAGCAGGTCTAGGGCCAACCCAGTTGGAAAGGCAAGGATTTACGGGACACGTTGAACAGTCCGTTGAAAGGGAGGCCAGGCGGGACACAGTACCTGAAATGCTGAAAAAGCTCCAGCAGAGGCAGTTGTTCCTGGCAGCGGGTGCAAGTCGTGGCTTCGTCCAGGGGAAGAGATGATCTCGACGTGAAGGAAAGATGGAGGTCGTTGAACTGCCAGGGAAGAAACCAGCCGCAGAGTTTCCCGGTTAAAAGGTACAACCCTTTTATTCGCGGTAGTGGTGAAGCGTGGCTATCCGGCCGCCGGGGTGCTTGGCACGGGCGATTCGACCACAAGACGGTCCAGGAAGGCGAAAAAGGCGAACTGGTTGGTCCCACCAGCTCAAAGGGAAGAAGACTCTCCTGGAAGAAGATCTCCTCCGTTGTCGGGGAAGTGGTGAGTTCGTACAGCAGGGCTCCACCGGTAGTGTCGTCGTTGTAGATGGCTCAGCTTCTCCCCTCTTCGGATTCGTTATGAGCCGGGCGGCTCACCACTGGGCCAATCATACAAGAGTGCGACTTGAGTTGCCAAGGCAACTCAGTCCAGGGTGCCCATTCCCCCTCCCACACATCCTGTAGACCCCAGACAGAGTGGCACCACTTTTGGAGGCGTCTGTGCAGAAGCCCGCCAAAAGTGGAACAAAGGGCTCGACTTTAGTTACAGTTTCAGAGGCGAACACATGCCATTTTAAAACCGAGTCCAGGCAAAAAGACTCAACCGGGGAATAAATATTAAATTAATAATCCGGCGGTATCTTTAACATTGCACCAAAAAGTGGTGCGTTTAAAATCAATGGGAAAATCCGGTAGGAAATATTCTGGTGGAATATTTTGCGTGGTATCCACTGCCACCAGCCAGAAACTCGACAAGGGGGGGGGACTGGACAGTGCCCCCTTGTAAAACAGACCCAGGGGCAATCGAATTACCCCTACCAGTACTTCCACAATATGATGGTTTGTACTGGTTCTGTTCACAATTTGAGACTAGTAAAGCCAATGGTGACTTTACATGCCCTGGGAGACAGTAGTCAGTCTCAGGGTATGGAGTCTATGTTTGGGGGTCACTAGGACAACCGGTGTTACTGCACTGAGGGTGCTGTGTAACACATACCAAAAACACATGCAGCCCTATGGAGTAAAAGACCCCATAGCCCACAAAACACATTCACAGTCAAAAGGACATACTCAAATCATGTCTAAGAGTAGGAGAAAAAGAGTCTCACTCTTAGCAGGAGAAAAAAATAAACCCCAAAAATCCAGCAAAGCTGCTGGGGGACTCACTAGGTTTGGGATATTAGCCTTAACAGAGAATTCTCCCTAACTAGCACCACTCCTGTCCTCTCCACAGGCCCTTGGGGACTGGTGAAACCCGCCGGCTGCCCCTGGGGAGAGCGGTGTTGGGCTGATGCCGGAGTTGAGGACCCTGCCTGGCCCTACCAACCTAGGTTTTTATAGACTTGTCTTGGAATTATAAAGCCCTGGAACACTCAGGATACTCCCCTGGAACCGTTGGCAGACTCCATTAACGTCCAGGCTTCCAGCTCTATATAACTCGTCTCTCCATTGGTGAGATATTACAGTCCAGTGCCCTCAGCCCCTGGTGATGCCCAAAGCAATAGCAAAGAAACACGCAGAGGACATAAAAGCCTTCCCAACACCCCAGGTGCCAGTCGCTCCTCAAGGCCATATAGTGACAGCGGACATTCACCCGCCCCCTGTCATAGAGCCTCCCCTGGACATGGCATTCTCCAGATCGGACTTTGAGGAGCTGCTAAAAGCCTTTAAACAAGTGATTACCCAGGAGATCAAGGCGGAAATAACCACCTCAAAAGACTCATTAGCTAGATCATTGTCTGAGCTAACTACTTACCTGGAAGGTCTTGAAGCGAGTGTTAACGACCTAGAAAACCTAACATGCGAGCAAACACACGATACTGAAGTGCTCATGGAGCAGGTGCGGACGATTGAACACCACCTGGAGGACATTTGGATTAAACAGGCGGACTATGAAAATAGGTCTAGATGCAATAACGTACGCCTTCGCGGGATCCCACGACAAGTTTCGGACCAAGAGCTGGCCAATTATGTAAGCGAACTGTTCCGGAGTCTACTGAGTCTGCCCCCCTCAGAAGCTCTGATCCTGGATAGGACGCACCGTGTTTACTCATCCGCTCAGCAGAGAGGAAATCTTCTGATGTCCTCACCAGGGTTCACTTCTTCCGCCAGAAAGAAGAAATCATGACAGCTGCCAGAAAATCAGAAGCAATACAATTCCGAGGAGCGTCCATACAGCCGTTTCAGGATCTCTCTCCATACACCCTAGCTTGCCGACGCCGGCTACAGAGGGTGACCGTGTGGTTGCAGGCCCGGAAGATCTGCTACCGCTGGGGGTTCCCTTGTAAGCTGATGTTTGATTGTAACAACCAGCACTACGCAATCTCTTCCAAGGCAGAGGCGAGAGATCTAATGGCTGAGGGAACTACTGAATCTGTGTTGGGTCAGGATTCCCAGATAGAGGTAGATCACGACTTCCACCCAACTCCAAAAGACAAGAGAAGAAAGCCCAGAGGTTGGCAGTGAGTGGGCGGATCCTCCTTTCGTGAGAGCGAGGTTGTAGATGGCAACCACGCACACCTCTCGCCGAACGACCCAAGAGACCATAAGGAGCAGAGCGGCACTCTGCTGACCGTTGAAACACCTAAATAAAAGGTAAACTCACTCTGAGAACCGTGCCAACTGTCCCTCCTGAGATACGACAATTGAGGGCCAATGGCCCGGATATGGGGAAATGCATCGGCGGAGACTCGTGAGAACTTCATTGAACATGCCGAGGGACTCTCACGAGAAGAAACACATTGATAGGCCTGTCATCGAGTGGACGGGTCACTCTCCTGAAATGTTTCTGTGGTACCGACCACATGGATTCCAGAATGGTTATTGGATAATCCCTTTGCATTATTTTGTCACGGGGCATATTTCCCGAAAGGGAATTGAATGGTTTGCAAAAGTTGAATTAGATTTTGAATTGGGGCGCCCAAGTTGGATTGCGCCCATTGTTGCCGATTGTTGAAGTTGAAATTGAAACTGGGGCTATCAGAAGCTCCTGATATTTTGATTTTTTGATTCATTATGGTTTTTGATTTTGTCTGTATTTGGATGGTCATTTTGTTAACATGTCTTCCCTATGATCATAATCCTCTTTGGCCGGTCTCGGTTCAATTTCATATCTCCACCCCCCCCAAGGAGGAAGATCCCACCCATCCACACGAGCCCCTCCCTGTTTGGTGGCTGGAGAACAGGTGGCCCAGGGCGGGGAAGGGAAGGGGTTGGATAGCGCATCAGGGGGGCCTGGATGTTTCCGGAATGGTGACACCAGAGTTTACATTTATCACCCTTAACATACAGGGGTTGAATTCCCCCCTAAAACGCAATGCACTGCTACATAGACTAGCGTCACTGGACTCAGCATTCAGATTCCTCCATGAAACCCACCTCCAACCTGCAGATGAGTTCCGCCTTAACAATAGACTTTACCCAACGAAATAGGTCGTCTCTAGTGGCACGAAGAAATGCGGGGTCGCCATCCTGGTACGTAATGGCATTTCCCTAAAAACAGTGAAGATAATACGTGACAGTGAGGGGAGATTCCTGCTGATAGTAGCTATGCTGTGGGGGCGGAAAATGACCCCGATTTCGTTGTATGCCTCAAACACCAAGCAAGACTTATTTCTTGGTTCTCTCTTGGACATTATAGAGCAACATGCTGAGGGCGAGATAGTTCTTGGTGGAGAATTTAACGCAGCGGTCAACCCCCTCCTTGGTAAGACACTTCCCCAACTGCAAACAATAAGAAAAATGTCTTGGCTCTTACCACCCTGTTGCGAGAACACATCCTTATAGAAGTGTGGAGATTCCTACATCCGGAAGAGCAAAACTATACATACTTCTCACCGGTCCATAAGGGGTTCTCCAGACTGGATATGTTCCTCCTCTCTGACACCCTTATTCCATTGACAACAGATGTTGAAATCCTCCCGGAAGCCATCTCAGATCATGCCCCGGTCCGCTTATCACTAATTCCTCCCCAAGCACCCCCCCCCCCCCAAACCATCTTGGAGATTAAACAACCTCTTATTGGAGGATGAGACAATCCGCGCCCATATAGCCGAAACTATTATACATTACTTTCGGGAGAAGGATACAGGGTTTCAAGGCTTGGGGTAATGTGGGACGCTGCAAAGGCGGTTATCAGAGGTCACCCGATAGAGCAAGCTACACACAGAGGGAGGGCAGGAAAATCTTGCAGGCCCAGTTAGAGGGAGAGGTTCGGAAGTGTGAAGCAAAACATAAGAGCAAGAGCTTGCGCCGGTCCCTGAGAGACGTGCGCATAGCACAAAAGGTTTTAGAGGCGCACCATACATCCAGAGCGGCGCATTACATGCTGCGGGTAAAACAATATTTTTACACGTAAGGGAACAAGGCTAATAGGCTATTGGCAGCAAAACTTAAAAAGCAGCCAAAATGCAACAGGATAGACTCCCTGCGGGATCACTTGGGCAGACCTATTTCCTCTGAGGAGGGTAAACTCTGCATAGTGGAGACCTTCTTTAGAGAACAATCGGCTTCCCATGTTGGGAACCAGCAATCCACCAGGCAATTTATAAAGGACGCTCGGGTCACCCAAATCGCACAAATTTTAAGTGCCACATTAGAAGATCCCACTATGTCCCAAGAAGTCGAAGATACAATTAAGGCCCTTGCCATTGGCAAGGCCCCGGGCCCTGACGGGTTTACCAATAAGTTTTACAAAACCTTCCGTGCTGAACTAACACCCACCTTACAAAACTGTTTAACTCCCTGTGGGAAGAAGGAACTGTCACACAGACAACGGCAGAATCCTCCACCACCCTATTTCTAAAACCGGGAAAGGGCACAGCAGAATGCGCATCTTATCGCCCTATAGCGCTCCCCAACTCCGATGCGAAGATATATAGCAAAATTATTGCCCGTCGGTTAGGGGGAGGTTCTGCAGCTTGTTACAGACTGAGATCAGACAGGATTTATTCAGGGCCGTTCTGCATTCGATAACATTCGTCATGCGGTAAACCTGATATCCTTAGCTCCATCAATTCCGGGGACCCTCTCTCTCCTCTCTTTAGAAGCCCACAGGGCATTTGATAGTATGTCCTGGGAATATTTGCAGCTAGTTCTGAAAGGTTTTGACTTTGGCCCTCAATTCTCGAGGCTAATACTGTCAAACTTCCAAACCCCATCGACTCGCATGCGTATTAATGCGCAATGGTCTGCCCAGATACCCTTACGCAGGGTCACCAGGCAGGGAGGCCCTCTGTCACCGTTAGTCTTCGCATTGGCAATGGAGCCCCTGGCTCAGCACATACGCCTTCACCCGGGGACCAAGGGATTTGAGCATAAAGGGAAATGCCACAAAGTTGCGTTATACAAAGACGCCATGCTCTGCTTCCTTAGAGACGCGTGTAACTCCCTACCCACCCTGGTAAATTCTTTGGCCCGGTTCGCTGTGGTCTCTGGGTTCACAATACATTTCGGGAAATCAATGGGAATGGGACTGACGGAATCTCAGGCCACTTTGGCAGCTCTCAAGACTACATACTCATTTCAATGGAACTCCACACATATTACTTACCTCGGGGTGCGTTTAACTCCATCTAACGAGGGCCTGCAGAAGGCCAACATTCCCAACCTATTCAAAGAAGCCAAGGGCTCTCTGCACAGATGGACAGCGCAAGAGATATCCTGGCTCGGACGTATTAACGCAGTCAAAATTACTATTCTCCGGAAGCTTCTATACACTTTCCATGCCCTCCCAATAACAATCCCGGAACATAAGCTCCTTGAACTCCAAAAAGACGTTGGCAGGTTCATATGGCAAGGGAAACAACCGAGGCTCCCGCGCAAACTTCTAACGAGGGGGAAAGCGTCGGGAGGCCTAGGCCTCCCTTCCATCTCGAGATACTTCAGGGCTGCTCAGGTGGCAGGGTTGCTGGGATGGTCGGGTCCCCCTGAGAATTGGCCTAAATGGTGTGAAATTGAACAAGCTGAATCCACCACCCCCTTGCACTTTTTCCCATTCCTCTCAAAAGAAGCACATACTCACCAAATCTCCCTGCTCCCAGCCATGAAAAACACACTTTGTTGCTGGAAAAAAGCTTGCACACAACGAGGCATCTCGGCCGGTCTGGGCCCCCTGTCGCCTATCACTCAGAATCCAACCTTCACCCCGGGCCTCCAACCTAATGCCCATCACCTCTGGTCAAAGGGGGAACCCCTAAGGTTACGGGATCTCTATGAAAGCTCTACTCCCTTGACCTTTGAGCAATGCCAGTCAAAATGTGGGCTTCCTGAAACAGAGGTTCAGATACTTGCAACTGTGCCACTGGGTCACACACCCGAGCGTAAAACGAGCAGCTAATAGACCCCTGACAGGGATAGAATTGACAGTGTCAGAGGGCCAGCAGACCCATAGAATAGCAACCTGTTACCGCCTCTTGGAAAACGCCCCGATGGAAGAGAAATTACCATACATGTTAGCATGGGAAAGGGAATTAGGGATTACAGTTCCCCAAGACTCGTGGCAGAAGATATGGAGTAGGGCCCACAAAACTTCACGGTGCACAGCAGTCAGAGAGGGCGCTCTTAAACTATGCTACCGTTGGTACCTATCTCCGCATAGACTCCATGCAATGAATCCCGAGATTCCAGACACGTGCTGGCATGGATGTGGGGAAAGGGGCGACTTAGGCCAAATGTGGTGGCATTGCCCAACTATACAATCATTTTGGCTGGAGATACGATCCAAAATCAAAGACATTTGCAATACATTACTTCCAATGGACCCGCAAATTCTGCTGTTGGGCGACGTTCCTGAGGATGGCTTGTATCCAATGTCGGGCCCTAGAGCCAACATAGTCTCCCATCTTCTTATGGCTGCTAGGCTCACACAAGCCCGATTTTGGAAAGATGTGGAGGGCCCACACACAGCATGCTGGTGGGTAAACATTTGGGAACTACTTGCCATGGAAAAACTGACAGCCACGATTGATAAGAAGCTCCCTAAATTCATGAATACGTGGCAGAAAAGAGCATATGTTCTTTCAACCAAGACTGGTATAACTCCTGCTGAATCCATGACGATGACCTGAGATTGTATGAAATGTATGTTTTGGAAAAAGCACAGAAGACAATGTTCCTTGCCTTCCTTTTTTTTCTCTTTTTCTTTCTCCTCTTTTCTTCCCTTTCCCCTCTATTGTGCTGGAACTGTGCGTAGATCTAGCGCTAATTTAATTTCTTTAAACTGTTTTATAAGAAGTTGCTAACAAGAGTAAGAGCAACAGTTGTATTGTTAACCAGACAAAAGGAAGTCCCGACACATGAATGTTAAGCAGCTATAATGCTACATGATTGCTTGTTATCGAATAATACTTTATGTGGTCCGAGATTTTAAAAAAAACAAAATAAACTTGAAAAAAGAAATGTGTTGGTGCACATAACTCTTATAACCACCTCTTTCTTCCCCCCCTTTTTTTTAAATACATTGTGAAGTGCCATTTTGCTCGGTTTTCACCTAATTATTGCTTATGCTGAAGTACTGCCTTGCCTAACTCGTTCACAATCTACTTGGGAAGGGTTGCTGGTGTGTTACAGTCTAAAGCTATATAACTTGTCCTTTCCCTTCCTTTTGAGAAAATGTTAGAGTGCCATTTCTGCTTGGTTTACACTTTGCCTTTTTGCTCAGTTTTCACTCTTGCTCACACTTGTCTACAATTTAAATAGGGAGCTGTGTATACTTTTCTTGGCTGTTTTAACTTGCTTTGATAATAGTGATGTGTGTGTTGAACATAAGAGTGTGTAATATATATATATATATATAGGATACATTACTCACCGTAATCGTATTTCTGATGCTTGTATCTGCTTAGATTCACATGCTGTGCATAGGCCGACATCTAGTGGAAGCTGCGGAGTATTACAGTTTGTTTTTCGAAACTCAAAAATGGGCGTCCACACAGGGCGTGCCAGTAATACTATCCCTAGTGTGACGTCCACTGTATCCAAGATCCCTCACGCGTCTAGGATCCTCAGATTGTATTTTTTCTGACATGAGGTAGCATGAGGAGTAGCGCGAGTACAGATAATCCAAGCAGATAGACAGAAAGGTAAGACTACAAGCAATCATGCGCCTTTTCTCGGAGGGGAGGAAGGGTGGGTCGCATGTGAATCTAAGCAGATACAAGCATCAGAAATACGATTACGGTGAGTAATGTATCCCTTCTGAGGCTTGTGGAATCTGCTTAGATCACATGCTGTGCATAGATTAGCGAGCAGCACCAGAAGAAGGAGGTGGGATGTGAGAAGGGTCATGAGCAAATAAGTGTCTTAGAACCGCTTGTCCCACTTGTGTGTATCTGCCTTGGAATGGGTGTCAATGGAGTAATGCTGAGTAAAAGTGTGAATAGAGCTCCAAGTAGCTGCTTTGCAAATGGTGTCAAGGGGTACATTTGCAATGAAAGCCAGAGTGGCCCCAATGCCTCTAGTAGAGTGGGCCCTTGGCGTAAAAGGCAGAGTCCTTTTAGAGAGTGAGTAACACAGCTGGATACAGTTAATAATCCACTTCGAGATGGCACCTTTAGAGACGCGATCCCCCTCTCTGCCTGTAGCTACGGAGACAAACAGTTGATCTGTTTTCCTTAGCGGTCTTGTTTTATTTACATAGTAGAGGACCGCCCTACGCACATCTAGGGTGTGTAGTTTCACCTCAGCCGAGCTTTGCGGGTTCTGGAAGAAAGCCGGAAGCTCGATGGACTGGTTTACATGGAATTTTGATATAAATTTAGGTGAGAACCTAGGGTGTGTGCGTAAAACCAGTTTGTCTTTATGGATAGTAAAGAAGGGATCCTGCACTGACAGAGCCTGAATTTCACTGACCCTTCTTATAGAAGTAATAGCTACTAAGAAGGCCATTTTATAAGTCAGGTGTTTGAGACTGCTTTTATGCATGGGTTGGAAAGGGGGGCCCATGAGCTTGGTTAGCACCACATTAAGGTCCCACCCTGGTGGTGGGTTTGAAATAGGAGGGTGGAGTCTCTTTACTCCTTCCATGAAGGCTTTAACTACTGGTACTTTCCACCACGACACCTTGCTATGGGAAGTGGTGTAAGCCGAGAGGGCTGCCAGGTGTACTTTCAGTGAGTTAAAAACCAATCCTGTATCTAGCAGGTGGAGCATGTATGTAACAATAGTGGAAGGAGTGCAATCAACTGGGTTGATTTGTCTACTCTGGCACCAGATAACGAACCTCTTCCACTTGTCAAAGTAACAGTGCCTTGTGTTTGGTTTCCTAGATTCCTTTAGGATGTCCATACACCTCTGTGGCAAATTGAGGTGTCCAAACTCTATGACCTCAGGAGCCATGCTGCCAGGTTCATTGAGTTGGGATGCTGGTGCACTGTTTGACCTTGGTGCTGGGACAGTAGGGACGAGCGTCATCGATTCCCTGTTCATCTTGTTCACCACTTTCCTGATGAGGAGTTGGTGGAAAAGAGTACGCAAACATCCCTGACCAGTTCATCCACAGGGCGTTCCCCTGGGAGTCTGGTCGGGGGAACCTGGATGCAAATCCTGGGCATTGTCCGTTTTCGCTTGTGGCGAATAAGTCTATAGTGGGGAAACCCCACTGAGAGAAGAGATCTTCTACGACCTCTCTGTGAAGAACCCATTCGTGTTCCTCTGGGAGGGAGTCTCTGCTCAGAGCATCCGCTAGGGAATTGAGCTCCCCTGGAACATGTTGTGATGACAGGAAGATGTTCCGTCTGAGTGCCCATATCCAGATTATCTGGGCAAGCTTGGACAGATTTGGCGAGCGAGTCCCTCCCTGCTTGTTCAGGTAGAACATGGCTGTAGTGCTGTCCGTCCGGATTTGCACTGACAGGTTTAGTAGGTGGGGCTCGAACGCCTGAAGCGCTCTGAATACTGCCAGAAGCTCTAGCAGGTTGATGTGGTTCTTGGCCGCTGAGTGAGACCAGAGGCCCTGAGCTGTGTGGTGGAGATGGTGAGCTCCCCACCCCGTCAGACATGCATCTGTAGTGACTACTGCCTGTACTTCGGGATCGTAAAAGGGTTTCCCCTGTGTGAGATTTTCTCTTGTCCACCAGTGAAGGCTTTGTACCAGTGTTGGCGAAACAACAACTAGATCGTCCCACTGACCACTTGCCTGAGACCACTGTTTCGCCAACCATTCCTGCATGGAACGCATGCGCTGGTGCGCGTGGGGGACCAGGTAAATGCATGACGCCATCATGCCCAGTAAACGCATCGCTTTGCGTACCGTTATTTGTTGACCGGACTGATAATGCGGAATTTGCAGTAGTATATTCCGAATTCTTTCTTCTGAAGGAAAGGTCAACCCCTCCTGGGTATCCAGGATTGCTCCTAGGAATTGTTTTGAGGTGCTTGGCACCAGGCTTGACTTCTTCTCGTTGATTGAGAAGCCTAACTCGTGGAGGAGGTCGATAGTCCTTTGAATGTTTGTCCTGCAAATTCCTGGGGTTTCCCCCGTTATGAGCCAGTCGTCCAGATAAGGGTACACTGGGATTGCCTCCCTGCGTAGGTGTGCAGCCGCCACCGCCAGTACCTTGGTGAATACCCTTGGTGCTGAAGCTATCCCGAAGGGCAGTACCTTGAATTGGTAGTGCCGACTGTCCACCTTGAAGCGCAAGTACTTTCTGTGCGGTGGGAACATGGAAATATGAAAATAAGCATCTTTCATATCCAAGGTTGCCATGTAATCCCCCTTTTTTAGGAGGGGGATTACCTCTTGTAGCGTGGTCATACAAAATTTTTGGGGCTTGACATACTTGTTGGCAGGCTGTAAGTCCAATACTGGGCGCATTGTCAAGTCTTTCTTTGGCACAAGGAAGTAAGTTGAATAAATACCCTTGTTTACCTGGTGTCCCGGGATGAGTTCTATCGCGTCCTTTTGTAGAAGAATGGCGATCTCCTCGAGGAGAATCTTCTGATATTCTAAGGAGTGTACTCTTTGTCGTGGAGGATGGTTCCGGGGACGCTGCAGTAGCTCTATACAATATCCCGTGGATACTGTTGACAGCACCCATCTGTCTGATGTGATCCCTTCCCAAGCCTGGGTGAAGTTTGAAATGCGTCCCCCTACTGGGGTTGCGTGAGAAGGGACCCTGAACTGAGCGTCACTGCTTTGGTGGAGGTGTGCCGCCTCCCTTGCTGGGGCTGCCTGTGCCTTTACCACGACCTCTCCTATTACCTCTGCCGTAACCATGGGTAGACTGTTGGTTGTTTTTCCACTGTGTACCCTGCCCCTGGGAATAGTTAGATCCTCTCTGGGAATTTTGGCCGCGTGGGCGACGAAAATTACTATTCCCTCTCTGGTTAGGGGGTTTATTGGTTAACTGGCCAAGGGATTTGAGAGTCTCGTATTCGTCCTTGGCATTTTTCAGTGCGTCTTCGACCGCCTTACCAAACAGATCGGCTTCCACCGGTTTGTCTAACAATGATGCCTGAGTTTCTGCCTTAAAACCAGACTGCCGTAACCACGCATGTCTCTTGATAACAGTACCTTCTGCTATCAATCTGCCTGCGTTGTCCGCGGCGTCGAAGGTTGCTTTCAAAATGCAACCAGACACGGCTCTACCCTCTGCGGAAATCCAAGCCAATTGGCCCTTTAACGGTTCAGGAGCAGAGGCTATGAGAGCCGCAACTTCTTCCCACTGATGGCAGTTGTAGCTGGCCAACAGGGTGGTGGATTTAGCAATCCTTGCTTGATAGGCGGACGTTGAGGCTACCTTCCTGCCGAAACCGTAGTTTTTTGCTCCCCTTGTCGGGAGGAGCTTCTGACGAAGACAAGGGTGTTCCAGCCCTCTTACGAGTGTTGGTGACAACTAGGGAGTCTGGTTTCAGATGTCCTCTTATATAGAGAGGGTCAGACTGAGCTGCCCTGAAAAGTTTTTCAACCCTGGGATTGACTGCTCTGGTGAGGTTTGGGTTCACCAGGGACGGATCTATTCTCCGCTGAATGGATTTAAGGATAGGGATGGTCTGGGCAACAGGCCTCCTTTCTCCCACTAACTCTTCTGCGAAGTCCCTTTCCTCCTGTACACCGTGGGTGTCAATGTGGAAATGTTCTGCTGCGCGAGCGAGAACCTCATTTAGGAGGGGTTGGTTATCGACCGGGGAGTCGGTAACCGGGGCTTTGTTTTCTACCGGGGAATCTACTCTGTATGTTTCCGGGTCATCCTCTTCTTCTTCCTGGTCCTCATCATCCCCATAGTAGCCCGTCCCGGTTTGCTCTTCTATCATACCAAATTCTTGGTCTCCACAAAAGGAAGCCTCTCCTTGATACCGTGAGTATGGTGTTGCGTAAGGTTTTACCTCGAAGGGTTCAGACTTCATCGGGGTTTCAAACCGGGCCTTCTTACTCGGGGGGATAGGATCAGTAGAGCCTGAGGGTGTGGCCCCTTGTGGATCATACGAGAGGAAATGTTCTGGATTTTTATCATAAAAATCAGCCAAAGAAGACATTCTTGACATGACCCTATCTATGTCTTCACTGGACCATTTTTTGGAACTGGGAATGACTCTCTCAGCAAGTCTATGGGATTTATCTTGAGTAGCTTTGCTGGTTGTGGACCTATCAGCAGACCTGGGCTTGTCTGTCTGTTTAGGGGGGGGTGGAGTGTTTCACAGGTGTGGAAGAATGTACAGGTAGTTTCTTCTGCTGTTTTCCCACCTCCCCGTGCGTAGAAAAATGTTTTCCCTGTCCCTTAGTGGATCCGGAGTTTTTCGACGCCTGGCGTCGAGGATCGGGAGAGGTGTGCCTGTCCTTCGAGCGTGGGGCCTCACTGGCTTTAATTGCGGGCTCCGCCTCCTGGAGCGCGGCCTGGGGGTGGAAGTCGTCTTCGTCTTCCGACGATCGAACTTCTGTTAGCCTAGGGGGCGAGGCACTCTTGGCAAGAGTGGATGATTGCCTGGAGTCATGCGGTAATACCAAGCTTTGGTTAGTGTTTCCTTGCTCCACAGTACTGAAGCTCTTTGGTGTAAACCCTGAATACTGCTCATCTCCCTCTTGAGATAAGTCTGACTGCTCAGCCACAGCTACCAACTAAATCTGTGTGGTACAGACTGATACCAAAGGGGATTTATTGCACATACCTGTAGTTCTAATCTTCTGTAGTGCTCCCTAAGGGAACTGCATAGGATTCTGCCTAACATTATACATATAGTATTTTAAAGTATTTCAATAGTTTGCACCATGCTCTAAGGAGCCCATTAAACACTGATATTCATGGGGTGTTCTCTTGTCAGGTTATGGTAAACTCTTCAGATTTTAAGTGGGTTGGGTTTTTGTTCTAGTAGTACATGCAGGGGCAAGAAAATATGGAGCAAAAAAACACTTTGAATTCTCGTTCTCCATCAACTTCATACACACTGATCACATCTCTTTGAGCCTGATCTCAACACATTTAATTAAAATACACATTTTCTAAACCATTAAACCTATTGGCAAATATTGAATGATAGAATAATGAGGCACAGAGAATCTCATTCGGAAGTGGCCTCTCTCTGGTTGCGGCTAACGTGAGCTGAGGCTTGAGTCAGTCGCGTGGAGCGTGTAAGGTTCTTTCTTCGAACGCTCAAACACCCGAACAGCTCGTAACAGCGCCCTGGGAGTAGCGAGCTGTGGTTTTGTACGCATCGTCTGCTGTTCCGAGGGGGGCTTTACCCAGGACTACCTCAGGTGTGTGTCCAAGAGCTCAGGAGCGGAGCCCCGGCGTCTGAAATACAGAACACAGAACTCGAGAATGCAGGAGAACGGCAACTGGGGAGGCCTAGGAGCGGAGCTGCTGTTGAAGGCACAGAAAGCAGAGTGGTTCAGGCGAGCTACCTGAACTACCTGAGCCGCCACCGTTTTTTGTCTCCCGAGCTTCTAATCTCCCAGGTGCTGGGCGGATTACAGCTAAACTGTGGTAAGAGGTTGTGAGAGGCGTGTTGCCTTGTTTTTCACCTTGTTGCCCTGCTTGTTTGCTTTGTTTGTCTGGGTCAGCACTGTGCTCGTATTGGGCTGGTGTGCTGCCAGGCTCGAGATAAGTAGGATATAACCATCCGGGGGAGTGGCCATTAAATATAACTGAGCATTCTGCTTAGTCTGGTTCCCTCTTCCCTGTGTGCTCTGCTTAGTCAAGGGTGCAGACGGTTGTAGGCGGCTGTGCGTTTTTAGCAGTGCAGCTTGATTTCTTGATTCCTCGAACCACAGCCGTGCGCTCCGGTGTGCTGTGCCCATGTCCATTGCTAGATACTCGACAGTCTGAAGCGGCTGCTAAGTGTCTTAGGTGGCAGTGTGGCTTGACTGCCTCGTTGTCTGAGCAGCGGAGCACATAGACAATTAGCACTGCGCCTGCGCTGTGAGCAGTGAAGCGTGAGGATATCCAGCATTGTGCCTGCGTCGTGCACAGCGGAGTGTGGGGACAATGAAATTGCAAAGTAATGCATTGCAGGATGACACCAGGTACCCAGAATGGGACGGCTCTTACTCTGAGGAGCCACAAAATCAGAATCAAAACCAAGAGCTGCCTTTGAATAATGTACCCTCCATAAATCAACATACTGCTAATATAACTATCGCACAGGTGCATCTTGGTTCTTCGTGTCTTCTGCCAGCCAATAGTACCCCCTCTGACACGGTACAGTCTTGGAGAAAGGGCTTGGCATATACTATCACCACAAACAAGATCCAAAGGAAAATCGATGAACACTTTGGCAAGAAAAAACGCAGTGATAACGGAGATGTCTTCTGTAGAAGTGGCATAGGTCTCTTAGGAAATTATATAAATGACTGCTCATCCATAGAAGATCCTCCTCCACAAATGCCCGTACAAAAAATTGCTGTGCCTGAAAGGGAGATAATAAATGTAGAGGAGGCTCCAGGAGAGGAAGTTTTTATACAAACACAAAATTGCGAGGGGAAAAAAACAGGTTCCACTTCAGAGGTAGCCCAGGAACAAAAAAAACGAACAGGAGAAGAAGCTCCAAAAGAGCCAAGTGCAGCTGCACTGGGAGCTTTGAACTTCGTACTAAACTCACTGGTGTCTGTCTTTGAGCAATTGAAATTGGAAGTTCAACTACAAGCAGGCACTCTGATGAAAATAACCAAAGATCTAACTAGTTTGGACTCCAGAGTAGTGGGGCTGACCTCATCAATCAACACAACTATTACACCAGCACTAGGAGAGATAAGAGTGGAGCTCACAAGGCAAGGTTTAGACCTCTCAGCCCTAGAAAGGTCGCTGATAAAGAAAAAAGAGGAAGAAGAAAAATACAAGTGTCTACTCGAAGACATTTTATACTTAGTGAAGACCGAAAAGAAAACACCAACTGGGTCCCCGATAACAGCCAACTTGGCGTTCTTTAACAGTCTTTAATAGAAACACACTTATGCTGCATTTATACAGAAATATAATTATTTGTATTGCATAAGTAAAGATTCAACAAGACAGATGGGCAGATAGGATTTAGCAGAGGAAAAGGTGTCACTTTAAGGTAGCCAAGATACATCAATAGCCCATAAATTAGTGTAATGATAAAAGAGCATAAGTATATTTTTCATGAAAGAAGAAGAATCTCCCAACAACTAACAGTATTTACTCGATTCTGCTGAATTTATGGGGGAGGAGAGATGTTTCAATGAACCTACTAAAGATGTCCACAATGGAGAGCAAGGATTACAAGTAAGGAACTGTTATCTCTCCATCATGGGATCTTCAGAAACAATAAATACAATTTCAAGCCCAGCCCCCGCCCCTTTTCTCGCTTATCCAAATGGGATTCAGAAGAGGTGCCAATTGTTATTGGGCATCTTATCTTGCATCTATGCATAGGGTGTAACACCTAGTAAAGGTGTTAACTGAGCTAAAGTTTGCTCCTTTGAACCTTTTCAGATACTGGCCCATTTCTTAGAAAAGTCAAGTAAAATACACAACACTATACATCTCGATATAGAATGATTAGAGGCAGGAAACCCAGTCTTAATGATTATGTGCTTACAAAGTGTTTTATGTTAAGAGGGGTTTTCAGAACCACTATTGATATATTGTTCTGATAGACCAACCTTAGTGGACCTGCAAGGTTTCCACAGAGTTTAACAAAACTCTCACTGATAACGTAACAGAGCAGTAAGGCTTAGAATAAGGAGGGGAGGAGACTAGTGTAAAGTACAGATCAAATACACAATGGATTTCAAGCAAAAGACTGTCCCCACAGGTATGTGTTAAACATGTTTTTTATTATACCAAGACATCCGCATTAAGATCAGAAACTAGAAGACAATAAACAATCTGGCACTTCAATTTAACTTAACACAAACCATGTATTCATACAAGATACCGTTACATAGGATAAAGTGGGGGGGGGGGGCATAAGTTAAGTCATCTCACAAGCCTCATACATGTATAATGAACATCCAAAGAAAGAAAACCTATTTAAAAGTCCAACCCCATTCTAGGGACAATTGTCCATCAAGATTCACTGGCAAGTAAACAGTTTTGAATATGTAAAGGGTATTAAATAGTTACATCAAGGTTCACCTGTAGGGTGTAATGTACTAAATACAAGAGTCAAATGTGCTTATAGTGACTGTGATGCCGGAAATGCATCTGAGGGACAGGGCCTCTGAATCCTTGTCCTTTCTCTGTTTTTACCGTGTGTTCTGTCATGTTTTCTGCCCAGGAGTCCATGAGGGACTCCTGGCAGTGCAGCTCTCTTTTGATTTGGTGAACAGACCCATGGGATACCCTTATGGCACCCATGGGTAGGGGTACAACCCTGTGCCCCTAGTGTATGTTTTTGGGCACCTGTGGGTGGCCCACAGAGCAGGGTATGGGCTGGTGGCAGCTCCATGCTGAATTTGACAGGTGCTCTGGGTGTCCTCCATTTTGGGATACCCAGGCCCTGCCATTGGAATCAGTTGATTCCTGATAGGAAACAAGATGGCCCCTGTGGCCTCTTGCTTTCTATTGCCTGTTATCTTGTTTTTCCCAAAGTCCTGGGAAGCCCTGACTCTGTCCCTTCCCCCTGACTGGCTGTTGGGTGGAAGTTCCATATATGGTGTTGTTGTGAAGGCCCAGCTAGACTGACTGGAGCCTTCCCAGTGACTGTATGTTATGGGTACCTCCTGTGGGTGGGATCTGGGTGAATGGAGTGTGTGACCAATATACACTCCTTGTTGTGGTTGTCTGGTTTCTGGCATGAGAGACAAAGACTGAGACAGCCCTGCCCGAAACTGGCCTGAATGCAGTGTGTAGTGTTGAATGGCTGGGTACTTGTCCCAATCCACATTCCTTGTTGTGAGTGTCTGAAAGGGAGGAGTGTGGCCTGAATGCACTGTGTGCCTGATTGGCTGACTGACTGCATGAATGCCCTTCTGTGTGATTGGCTGCTGTGTGTGTGCCAGCAGTGTGGATGAGAGACAGAATAGTATATCTGGGGACCTCTCACCACTGGAAATTGTTCAGAAGCATTCAGAAGCTGAGTCTCCACTCAAGAGTAACTGGATTTGCTGATCCTCGACGTCCAGCTGGAAGAAGAAGACTTGCTGTGGCATTTGCTTCGACGGAACTGAAGGTTGTCGAAATCGTCGAGGACTGACCCGAGAGAGGACCTGGTAAGGCGCCCTCTTCCCGTGCTCCGAGGGACCATCGAGCACCGCTGAATTTTCGCCGAAGCGCCCTGGAAGTCAGACCCTCGAAAGGCTGCCGACCCGAGACGGGACCGCCGAGGAGATCGAAGTGAAGCACCCGGACATCGACGCTGTCGAAGTCCATTGCCGTCGACCAGGGTTCGCAGGTCTGTGTAACCGCTGGAGGCCCGTCGAAGTTGTGTTGCCCAGCCGTGGGAACCACTTGACGCCGTGCCGCCGACGACCGGAGCCGTCCGCTCCTTGCCTAAGAACGTTTCAATCGAAGGACTCCCTCGACCGCATCGTCGACCGCTTATCCTGCCGGAGAAAGTCGAGGACGACCAACGCGCCGAGGAGAAATCCGCCGGTGGGTTTCCCGCCACCTCACGATCCCAAAGACTCGAGCGACTCGACGCCCTTGCTGGGCTCCCGTCTCTACAATCTTTGCGGTCCAGAACTATTGTCATCGAGGTGCCCCGCACACCTCCGCCTTGCAGGACGCCGACGCCCCGACGCCGACGAGCACCGCTCGGACGAAGCTGCCGCCTCTTCGACATCGTTCTACCTCGTTTGTCGACGGACGTTCGACGCCCCGTGCCTCCCGCTTGAAAGGGAAGGCATTCAAGAAGGGCCGTCGATTCCCCGTCGCCGAACCCCGAGGTCTTCGACGTTTCTCTACGCCTCTCGACGATCCGTGACTCCTGCTTAAAAGGGGGTCATTCAAGAAGGATCTGTCGACGCCTCTTCGAAGAACTCGACTCCACCAGGTACATTGGGGGGGTAAAAACATTATAGGAGAGAAATAGACTATTGAACAATATCTGGACTGGGCTGGTGTTATATCTCTTTATTTTGCAGGTTGCCCAGGTGGGGGGATCTCCACACAGAACTGTGTCCAGTAGCAAGGGCCAGTATTCTGCCTATTGTTTCAACCCTCTGTTATCTCTCCTCTCTCTATTGCTGGTTTCCTTCTTATTGATCTGTGTGCCATTTCTACAGTATTGTGAATGCACTTTAATGAGGTCTAATATTAGTGGTACCACTTTAGAATTGTAGATATTTACCATTGCTGATTTTCCTGAGCACAAAGTGCGTTATTGTGATAAGTGTACATAACCCTTGAATATTAATTATATAAAGACTGTGTTTTCAGTAATACAGTGTGTGGACATTCCTTTGTGGGGGCTTGGGGATACACTGTACTTAAGAACCAGCCTGCATCACCTCCTGAGAAGCTAGGCCTTGATTGCTCGTCCATCGCTACCGTAATCGAGAATCTTGGCTGGGGTCTTCTGTGCCTCTCCTCTACCATATAGAGAGCGGAAGTACAGACCCCCCCACCGGTCTTCTTTACAAAGCTGGTGGCAGCGGTGGGATGCTTATGGTTTTAAGACTCAGTGTATAACCGTGCCACTTACAAAATATCCGCACTTTATTAGATTAAGGTTTGGGTGTGTACCAAATAACTGCATTACAGGCAATGGAGCCCATTGCAAATGGTAAATTGACTCGGATGAGCTTAGAGGCTCTCCAGAGTGCTTGTGAAGCCAGGGAGTTGGACTTTGTGGATAAGTCTAGGGCTGAGCTGATAGCTGCCCTGGTGGACTACCAGACTGATGGTGAAACCCTTGATGAAGGGGGGGATGCAACCAGTGAGGACTCTGCCCCTGGGGTTGTCGCTGAATCTGTTTCTGGGAATGCCACCATTCCTGCTGCCTCTGTTCCAAACCCCAGCAATTCCATGGAACTTGAGTTATTAAGGATGAAATTGGCCTTTGAATATCGCAAGTTGGAAATAGAAGCTGAGCTTAAGAAAGAGGAGCTGGCACAGCAAGTGGAACTCAAGAATAGGGATCTTGCGCTCAAAGACAAGGACACTGAATGTCAGAGAATCCAGCTAGAGAGAGCTAGAGTGGAGACTTCAGCTAGACCAATTGAGAGTGGCAGGTCCCCAGCCACCAAGTTTATGAAAGATTTGGTTGGTGTGTTTGTGGAGGGTTCAGATATCCTCCAATGGATTGAAGCGTTTGAAATGGCTTGTGCAGTTCATGATGTAGATAAAAGAGATTGGGCTAAGTGTTTGTTAAGCAGAGTGCCTCAAACTGGATATGACTGTATTCTGAAGCTGAGTGTGGAGGAAAGGGGTCAGTATGAGTGTATGAAGTCTGCTTTGATTGCCAAGTTTGGCAAGACACCTACCCAATACCTTAAAAGGTTCAGGGATTTTAAGAAAAGAGAGAATGTGTCTTGGGTTGACTGGGTGAGTACTGCGCACATGAACATGATGGGGTGGATTGACGGTTACAAGGTGAAAACTTTTGTTGAGTTGTCCCACCTCTTGTTTTTTGAGCATTTTTCTGAAGCCTGTTCACCAGAGCTGCGTCAGTATGTGGCTGACCAGAACATTTTGGACCCCTTTAAGCTGGCTAGGTTGGCTGACAAGTGGGTCTCCCACCGGGTGTCCCCTAAGGACTCCAGTGGGAAGGACAAGGACAAAGAAAAGGGGACCTCTCAGAAAGCTGAGGAGTCCCAAAAGCAATCACAGTCGGGTAAACCAAAACCTTCCTCTCCTAAGACCCAAAAATCTGGTGGGGATAAGTCCTCTGTGGGTGGGAATAAGAGTAGTGGTCCACCTGCTGCAAAGCAGGTTCCCAGTGGTTCCAGTACCGTACCCCGCACTCCTGGCACTTGTTGGGATTGTGGGGCTCTGGATCACAAAAGGGGTGACCCCAAGTGTAAAGGTAAGGCACTTGGAGTACAGGCTGTCAGCCTGACCTACCCTTACCCCGTGGCTGAGGTGGAGGCCACTGTCCTCCCCTCCTCTACAGGAATCACATTTGGTGCTCCGGTAGAGATTTCCTTAGTGTCCCTTGGGGCCTGGGACCAGTACGCAGAAGTACTGGCGACTATCCCACAGAACACCCGTAGATTTTTGAGAAGTGTCCTCTTGAATGGCCAGCCTTCTACTGGTTTGAGAGACACTGGGGCAAGCATGACAGTGGTGGACAGGACCCTGCTCAAGCCAGAGGACTATGTAGGTGCTCCTCTGAGAACCACCAGGTTAGCTGGTGGGCCTCCCAAATTATCGCCTGTAGCCCTAGTCACACTCATGATTGGAGACAAGACAGCAAAGCTTCCTGTCCTGGTTCAGGACAATGTCCCTGCTAACATTCTGTTAGGAAATGATCTAGTAGAGTTGGGGTTGATCTCGGATGGTCTTCCCATGACTGCTGCTGCAGTCACTAGGTCACAGGTGACACCGGGTCTGGCTGTGAGTCAGGTATCCGAGCCAAAGGCGAGGCCTAAGGCAAGAAGAAGGAAGACCAAGAAGGCCACCTCTGTGGAGGGAACACCTTCTCTTCCTGCTGTTCCGACAGCACCCAATGGGATCCATGCTCCGGACGGGCTGGGTCCAGCGGAAAACCCAAACTCAACTCCTGTGGGAGAAGAGACAGAAGACTCTCCTGTGGGAGAGGTTCTTAACCCGGAGGATCATCCCGACCTTCAATGCTTGTTAGCTGAAGGGGGACCCTCCCGGGCAGACTTCTGTAAGGGACAGAGAGAGTGCCACTCTCTCGAGGGCCTGAGGAAACAGGCCCTGTCCCAGGCACAAGGTGAAGTGCCTAGGACATTCAAGATTTATTGGGAGGGTGAGCTCCTTGTTAGTGAGCCCACTAAGCCTGAACCTGGTGCCCGTAAGAGGTTGGTGGTACCCCAGGTTTACAGGCCCTTCCTACTGCAGTTGGCGCATGAGGTGCCCTTGGCTGGTCATCTTGGGACCAAGAAGACTAAGCAGAGGCTCTCTGCCCATTTCTACTGGCCACGGATGGGAGTAGAGGTGGAGTCCCACTGCAGGACCTGCCCAACTTGTCAGTTGTCTGGCAAGACTGGAGGCAGGGTCATTGCCCCACTGCAGCCATTACCAGTGGTTGGCACACCATTTGAGAGGGTGGGCATCGACATCGTCGGTCCCCTTGACCCTCCCACTTCAGGTGGACATCGGTTCATCCTGGTCTTGGTAGATCATGCCACCAGGTACCCTGAGGCAATACCCCTTCGGACTGTTACTGCCAAGGTGGTTGCCAGGGCTCTCCTGGGCATTTTCACCCGTGTTGGATTCCCCAAGGAGGTTGTCTCTGACCGAGGATCCAACTTCATGTCTAGTTACATGAAAACCATGTGGAAAGAGTGCGGGGTAACCTACAAGTTCTCCACCTCTTACCACCCCCAGACCAATGGTCTGGTTGAGAGATTTAACAAAACTCTCAAGGGCATGCTAGGTGCTTTGGAAGAGCCCCTAAGGAGGAAATGGGATCTCCTCCTGCCATGCCCGCTGTTTGCTTACAGAGAGGTACCTCAAGAGGGTGTTGGTTTCAGCCCCTTTGAGTTACTCTTTGGACATCCCGTGAGGGGGCCCCTCGCCTTGATCCGAGAAGGCTTGGAAGCCACCCCTCCAGGTCCCGCCAAGCAAGTGGGGGACTATGTGTTAGGCCTCAGGCGGAGGATGACACAAATGATGGGTCAGGCAACAGCAAATCTCAAGGCCAGCCAGGAATTGAATAAGTACTGGCATGACCTGAAAGCTTCGCAAGTGGATTGGACTCCGGGACAGGAAATCCTTGTGATGGAGCCTACCAAGCCTAGAGCTTTGGCAGACAAGTGGACTGGACCCTTCAGGATCATCTCCAAGATGGGCGAAGTCAATTATCTGGTGGACATGGGAGCCTCTGGGGTAGCCCCCCAGGTATTCCATGTCAACAGGCTCAAGCCTTTCCACAGGCGAGCAGAGGTCTCATGTCTCTTGCTAGCTTCAGGGCAAGAAGAGGATGAGAGTGAGCCCCTTCCTGATTTGCTGCATAGCAACCCTCAGGATGGCTCAGTGGAGGGAGTACAACTCTCTCCCGATTTGACAACAGAGCAGCAGAGGGCCTGCCGGGCTTTGCTCCAGCAGTATGCCCCTCTGTTTTCACTGACACTCCGAGGGACCATCGAGCACCGCTGAATCTTCGCCGAAGCGCCCTGGAAGTCAGACCCTCGAAAGGCTGCCGACCCGAGACGGGACCGCCGAGGAGATCGAAGTGAAGCACCCGGACATCGACGCTGTCGAAGTCCATTGCCGTCGACCAGGGTTCGCAGGTCTGTGTAACCGCTGGAGGCCCGTCGAAGTTGTGTTGCCCAGCCGTGGGAACCACTTGACGCCGTGCCGCCGACGACCGGAGCCGTCCGCTCCTTGCCTAAGAACGTTTCAATCGAAGGACTCCCTCGACCGCATCGTCGACCGCTTATCCTGCCGGAGAAAGTCGAGGACGACCAACGCGCCGAGGAGAAATCCGCCGGTGGGTTTCCCGCCACCTCACGATCCCAAAGACTCGAGCGACTCGACGCCCTTGCTGGGCTCCCGTCTCTACAATCTTTGCGGTCCAGAACTATTGTCATCGAGGTGCCCCGCACACCTCCGCCTTGCAGGACGCCGACGCCCCGACGCCGACGAGCACCGCTCGGACGAAGCTGCCGCCTCTTCGACATCGTTCTACCTCGTTTGTCGACGGACGTTCGACGCCCCGTGCCTCCCGCTTGAAAGGGAAGGCATTCAAGAAGGGCCGTCGATTCCCCGTCGCCGAACCCCGAGGTCTTCGACGTTTCTCTACGCCTCTCGACGATCCGTGACTCCTGCTTAAAAGGGGGTCATTCAAGAAGGATCTGTCGACGCCTCTTCGAAGAACTCGACTCCACCAGGTACATTGGGGGGGTAAAAACATTATAGGAGAGAAATAGACTATTGAACAATATCTGGACTGGGCTGGTGTTATATCTCTTTATTTTGCAGGTTGCCCAGGTGGGGGGATCTCCACACAGAACTGTGTCCAGTAGCAAGGGCCAGTATTCTGCCTATTGTTTCAACCCTCTGTTATCTCTCCTCTCTCTATTGCTGGTTTCCTTCTTATTGATCTGTGTGCCATTTCTACAGTATTGTGAATGCACTTTAATGAGGTCTAATATTAGTGGTACCACTTTAGAATTGTAGATATTTACCATTGCTGATTTTCCTGAGCACAAAGTGCGTTATTGTGATAAGTGTACATAACCCTTGAATATTAATTATATAAAGACTGTGTTTTCAGTAATACAGTGTGTGGACATTCCTTTGTGGGGGCTTGGGGATACACTGTACTTAAGAACCAGCCTGCATCACCTCCTGAGAAGCTAGGCCTTGATTGCTCGTCCATCGCTACCGTAATCGAGAATCTTGGCTGGGGTCTTCTGTGCCTCTCCTCTACCATATAGAGAGCGGAAGTACAGACCCCCCCACCGGTCTTCTTTACAGTGACAACTTGTAATCTGATACTCGTAGGTTTCCCGTAAAGGAAGAAAGCAGCTACCAATCTCTGGTGTCTAGTGGGTCCCCAGGTGAGATTCCTTTACACAGGTTCCACCACTAAAGGGAAGGCAAAGGAGGCTGCAAGAAATGACTATGTTAAGGCTATTTGTATCCAATAAGTCCTTGAGGGTGGGTGGGAGTGGAGACAAAACGGGTATGGGTATGCATCCCTTGTCGTTGAATCCCCCCCCCAAATCATTGAGTTCATGTACCCTTTGGTTGTTGGTTATGACTGCTTTCACCATTGGTTGAGGTGTTGGGTATCCAGGAGTTGTGGTGGAAAGGCAACTTCCTTTGACAGCTGGGTCCAACGAATCAGAGGTTTCAGTCGCTGATCGTGGCCACACAGTTCTGGATAGCACCAGGCCGGACTTCAGGCTTTACACTTATAAAGGACCTCAGCTACAATAATTATAAGCAAGGACCAGAGGAATGCAGCAACCAAGAGAAGCAGACTTGGTGACCCCACAATGGTCTGCAGGCAATGATGAAGAACAAAGGACTTCAGTGACAACCGGTTCTGTGGTGGGTGTGCTGCATCAGCAGAATCACACTTCCTTGAAGCGATTGCACAGCGAACTGCACAGCACAGGAGGCTGCACAATGTCTAGGTAGAGAGGAGTCCCCATTCTGGATGATACAGTCCGGCTACATGATGGGTAATAAACAGTGAAAGCCAACAAAACAGAACTTAAACAAGATGAGTCATTGTTAACACCACAGTGGACAAAAAACAATCATGCAGTTTACGTTAGTAGCAAGGAGGAGGGGGAGTAACATCAAAAGGATGGCGTTGAAGCTTAGAATGTGTGAAAGTAGCATCCACCTTTTATGCACAGGTCTGCTGTGGAACAACACTGGTAGTCCAGGAAGGTAAAAATTAATGTTCCGAGGACTGCTTTTGGGTGCCCCCGAGGTAAGTTGCGTGAGGGAGGGATTGGGGTTTCCCCACCTTAGTTCCAGATGGTCTAGGGAGCTTGCTGGCTGGTGGGCGTGTTTGATGTCATTGTTCGGCAGCAATGCAAGGTCCTTCTGCTTGCGGCACATGGAAGCCGCAGCTTCTCTTTGGGGGTTTCTCTCCTGCTGCTGTGGATTACAGGGTCCTGTGGCGCCAATGTGCATGGGTACAGCAACTTCACTTTCTCTTTGAGGGTTTCTATTTCCCTGATGCTGATCACTAGATACTCTGGTGCAGATTGTTGGTGGCTGGAAATCAGCTTTCTTCCATGAGGGCAGCATGCTGGATTGTCATTCTGATGCTTTTTCTTTGTTGCATGCTCTGATATATGTCCCTAAAAGAAACAAACACTGGCCAGCATCTTGTACTGAAGGCATGGCTTGAGACAGAGGTGTACTGCTAAAATACATGCTGGCACTCAGGATGTGGACAGACATTGGGACCCTCTCAACTCATGGAAAGATAACTATCTCCCTCAGATCTACGCATGACATTTCCATATCTTGTCTATGCATATTTCTGTTTCTGCAAGATGCATTGGCCTGTCCCGTACCAATTTATATTAATGTCTAAAAGAACATTATTTGGGTCCTCTTTAAATACATCTCTCTCCACCAAATCTGTGTTTCTGTACCATGTACAAAAATATATATTTCAAAATAGAAAATACTCTTGATATAAATGGGTGTTTCTGTCCTGAGATGCAAAGTTCGTTGAATCTTTGGTTCCTGTTTCCCAGTTTCTTTGTAAGATAGCTCAGCGAATTAGGTGCCTGTTTTAGAGGGCACTGGAATTCAACCTGCACTCTTGGGGCCTCATTACGGGTATGGCGGTCCAGAAACAAGGGTACCGGTAGCAACGCACCGGCACCCTATCCGGACCGCCATACTCTGAGAATGCCAGTAGGGGCCACAGATCCCTAACAGGCCGCAGCTGCTGGAATATCAGGCCCCTACCGGCATGACTTGCACTGAAGCGTCGGCACAGTAAGCTACGGTGCCGTTGCTTCAGCGTCCCCATTCCCATGGAGAAGGGAACCTGGGATGGAGATTTACCGTTTAGCTGCAAATTGTGATATCCCGCTGGCCCCGGAATATCATTTGGCGGAATCAGTGTTCCGGAATAGACGGCAACCCACCGGTTGCACCGGCGATTACCACAAACCTCACAATAAGGGGCTTGGTCTTGAATACCAGCAGGGGGAACAAAGCCTTTCATCTAGCCGAGGTCGAAAAAATGTAAACTTGGTTACTACAGCGCTTAGAAGTAGGATAAGGAACAAGTTACTTACCTGTAACTGTTGTTCTCCAGCATGGGTCTGGCATGGATTCACATGCTCATGAATATTCCCCGTCGTCAGGCTGGGAATCCTCGGTAAAGAAAACATCAGTATCAGTTTCGTTTCTGATCTGTCTTTCTTAGTAGTAACCAATCACGGATCTCTGGGTCATACTGCCCCCAGCCAATGACTGCCCTCTCCCTAAGCCCCGCCTCTGGCAGCCATCTTCAGATTTGGTAGCACGCCAAGTGGCAGTATGACCAAGTGAAGAGCCGCAGAGGGGTAGGTGGAAGGGTTCACATGTGAATCCATGCCAGACCCATGCTGGAGTACAACAGTTACAGGTAAGTAACTTGTTCCTTCTCCAGCATGGGGTCTGGCATGGATTCACATGCTCATGAATAAAAGAATACATAGCAGTATACACATGCACAACCACTGGAGGTGGCAACAGGCTCAACATTAAGCAATACAACAACTCAACATTAAGCATCTCTTACCTCCTCACCAGGCTCACCTTAAGCGAACAAGTTGCGCAGCACTGCTTGGCCGACCCTGGACTCCTCCCTGGAGTCCCGATCGACGGAGTAGAATCTTGTGAAGGTGTGCGTCGACCTCCACGTAGCAGCCCTGCAGATGTCCAGCAGGGGCACACCAGACAGGAACGCTGTGGTAGCAGCGATCGCTCTGGTCGAATGGGCCCTCGGACGGCCGAGCAGCGGTCGGTTTGCCAACCGGTGACAATGCATGATGCAGCCGGAGAGCCATCTGGAAATGGAAGTCTTCGAGAGAGCCTTCCCTTGATTCACAGACCCAAAGTTCACAAATAGTTGTGACGTCTTTCGAAAACTCTTTGTGCGGTCCACGTAGAACTTCAGCGCTCTAGCTACATCCAGCGAGTGCAAAGTCCTCTCGGCCGGCGTTGAAGGTGACGGGAAGAAAACTGGTAACACCAAGGACTCGTTGAGATGAAGTCCGACGGCACCTTGGGCATGAAGGAGGGGTGCGTCCTCAGCACCACCCTCGTGTCATGAAAATTCAAGTATGGAGGCTTGCAAGATAGGGCCTGAATCTCCCCCACTCGTCGTGCAGAGGTGATGGCCACGAGGAACGCTGTCTTCCATGACAGGAACTTCAAAGGCGCCGAATGCATAGGCTCGAATGGGGCTCCCATGAGCCTGGTCAGCACCACATTAAGCTCCCACGCCGGGCCAGGGGCCTTCACCGGCAGGAATGATCGGAATAGTCCCTTCATAAATTCCTTTACCAGGCGATGAGACCACAAGGACGCCCGTCCCGTAGTCCTGGTGTATCGGGAGATGGCAGCCAGATGTATTTTTATGGAGGCGTGAGCCAGTCCAGCTTTGGCCAGCGACAGTAGGTATAGCAGCACTTGAGGGGCCGTAATCCGCAGCGGGTTAATCTTCTGTGCACGGCACCAGACAGAGAACCTCTTCCATTTATGACGTAACACTTGAGAGTTGAGGACGCCCTGGCCTTTGCAAGAACCTCTCTGCAATCAGCCGGGATATCGTACCCTCCAAACTCTAGTGCTGCAGGAGCCAGGCTTGCAAGTTCAGCGACTGTGGGTCGTGGTGTAGAATGGCGCCTCCTTCTCTGGAGAGAGGATCCGCGTCCGCCGGTAGCCTGACTGGCGGGGACGTTGACAAGTCCAGAAGGTCTGGGAACCAGACCTGCCTCGGCCACGCCGGTGCGACGAGGATCATCCTGCACCTGGACTTCTTGAGCTGGCTGATGAGGCGGAGCAGCAACGGCAATGGAGGGAACGCATATAGAAACAGGCCGTCCCAAGGGAACGAGAATGCATCGCCCATGCTCCTTGGCTGTGGGAACCTGCTGGCGAACCTCCGGCACTTGGAGATCGTCCCCGTCAGGTCAATCTGGGGTTTGCCCCATCGTTGGAAGAGTCGATCCACTTGATTCTGGCGCAGTTCCCACTCATGGCACGAGCGCAGCTCCCTGCTGAGTGAGTCGGCGATGGTGTTTTTTATTCCTGCCAGGTGGAAGGGAACCAGAAACATCCCCTGGGCGACAGCCCAGTGCCACAGATCCTGGGCCTAATTGGATAGGGCTGGGGATCTGGTGCCCCCCTGCTTCCGTATGTAGAACATCCTGGTGGTGTTGTCGGTGAAGACCCTCACCACTTTGTCCTTGAGGGACGGGAGGAATGACTTGAGCGCCCAGAACACTGCACGGAGCTCCAAGATGTTGATGTGAAGAGACCTCTCCTCCGGGAGCCAAAAGCCTCTTGCGTGGAGATCTCCGGTATGGGGCCCCCAACCCTCCAGAGAGGCGTCCGTAGTCACCGTCTCCTGAAACGCCGGGGTTTGAAAGTCCGTGCCCGTCGTGAGGTGAGCCCGGGTGCCCCACCATAGGATCGCCCGACGGAACTCCTCGTCGAGGGGGATCCTGTCCTCGAAGCAGCCCCTCGCTTGAAACCAGCAGGCGTCGAGGAACTCCTGCAGCGGACGCATCCGAAGTCTGCAAAGGGGTACAAGGTAGATGCATGAGGACATCATCCCGAGAAGGGACTTGATGGACCTCACCCTGGCCACGTCCGTGGCTAACAGGTGCCGTACCTTGCCCAGGATGGTCTTGGTCCTTTCCTCTGAAGGGGAGGCCAATTGCTCCACTGTATCGAGCTTCGCCCCCAAAAACAGTGCTACTTGTGATGGAACCAGGTGGGATTTGGGGTAGTTGATGGAGAACCCCAGCTCCGTGAGCAACCGGACGGTCCTCGCCGTATGATCGACGGCAAGTTCCCTTGACCTTGCCCGGATTAGCCAGTCGTCCAGGCAGGGGTAGACGTGGATCCCCTGCAGGCGCAGCCGCGCCGCCACTGGTGCCAGGCACTTGGTGAAAACCCTGGGTGCTGACTTTAATCCGAACGGTAAGGCTCTGAATTAGTAATGGCGTCCTTGAACCACGAACCTGAGGAACTTCCTGTGCCTTTTTAGAATGGGGATGTGGAAGTAAGCATCCTCCAGGTCAAACGACGATAGGATGTCGCCTTCCTCCAGCTGTCCCAGCACACGCTGGAGGGTGACCATCCTGAATTTCTGCGCCTTGATGTATCTGTTTAACGGACGCAGTTCTAGGATGGGGCGCCAACTGCCTGTCTTCTTTCTGACGAGGAAGTATACTCTGGAGCCTCGGAGCCTCCTGGGGACGAGCTCGATGGCACCTTTCTTGAGCATCGCCTTTACTTCCAACAGCAGTTGAGGGACGTGATTCTCCTTCCTGGCCACGGGAGGAATGCGAGGGCACTTCTTTAGGAATTCCAGCGAGTGCCCGTTGGCCAGGGTGTCCAACACCCAACGATCGGTGGAGATGGACTCCCACACCCTGATGAACTTCGTCAGCAGGCCTCCCACTGGGGTGCTTCTGTGGGGGCCCGACAACCTGGCCGGGTCAGTCTTGCTTGGAAGCGGCCTTGCCTCCTTGGCGACGACGGCGGGAACCCCCTTGTTTGCCGCGACCTCTGTAGGCCTCCTGGGAAGAGGAGCAGGCCGCCTGGCGGTAGGTGGAGGAGCCACCGCTGTATCCTTTGGAGGCACCCTGTCTGCCTCCAGGGCTCCGAAAGGGCCGTCGCTGCTGAAGCACCCCAAGGGCCCGGGCCGTCTCTGAGTCGGTCTTGATAGCCTGTAGAGACTCATCCACCGCCTTACCAAAGAGGTTGTTGCCGTCGAACGGCATGTCCAACACTCTGGTCTGGACGTCCTGGTGAAAGTCAGTCGCCTTGAGCCATCCTCGTCGTCGGAGGCAAACTCCGTTGCCCAGTTGGCGAAATCCGGTATCGGCAATGTGCGTTGCCACCGTAATGGCGTGATCCGACGCCACCTCGCCCTCCTGCAGAATTTCTAGGGCCTCCGCCCTTTTGTCATCAGGCAGGAAATCTAGCAGGGGAGCTATCTTGAACCAGAGCTCCCTGTCGTAGCGGCCCACGATCGCTAAGGCATTGGCCGCTTTAATAGTCGTCGCCGCCGACGAGATGACTCGTCGTCCCATAGAGTCCAACTTCTTACCCTCGCTATCCGGCGGGGAAGTGGAAGTTGAAGCCGCCGCGCCCGCTGCCTTCTTCTTAGCCGCTGCCGAGACGACAGAGTCCGGCATGGGCTGGGCCCTGAGGCACAAGGGGGCGGCATCGGGGACTCGGTACTTCTTCTCGTACCTGTCCCTCTTGGCGGGTGTCGTAGCAGGGTTCTTGAGGACAGCAAGCCCCTCGTCCCAGATGTCATCAAGTAAAGGCACCGCAAGGACCGTCTTCCTCTTAGCCTCTCGTCGTTGGTACAGAAACCCCTCCTTTTTCTGTTCTTCAGGGCAGAGCTGGAAGAGCTCAGATGCCCTGGTTATCATGGCGTGGAAAGAGCCAACCTCGTCGGCTGGGGACGCCCCGCGGGGGGGGGGGGGAGAGGGATGACATCGGGATGTCTGCTGTGTCATCGCCGCCGTCATCGTCCGTCCCTGTCGCCCTATCCGTCGCTGTATCCTCTCCCGGCGAGGGGGATGAGGGGTCCACCGGTCTCGCAGGCACGAAGGGCGGAGCGGGGTGGACTCTCCTCCGCTTGTTCGGAGGGCTTCCCGACGGGCCTGGTTCTGGCTCCTCCATCGGGGTGCGTGGTAATCACGTCCTTATCTCGGTACATAAGGATTGGATTGCCAACAAAATGGCTGCCGAGCTACCCTGGGGCTCGGGCAATGGCTGCGACAGACGGGATGGCCACTCCACTGGGCCCCGTTTGTCGTTGCTATCTTCGATCACGTCAGAAGGGACCGTCCCCTGGGATCGAACCTTCTCGAACCTCTCGTTGAGGTTTATGAACCTCTCGTTGAGGCCTATGGACCTTTCGTTGAGGCCCTTCTCGGTCTCCACCAGTTCCTCCTCAGAGGCTGATTCTGAGTCTGTAACGGCCACCGCTCCCACCCCCCTCTTTTTCAGCCGGGGGCTTCACGGGGGTCTTAGCGATGGGCTGGAAAGAGGATTCCCTGCGCGGCGGCAGGGATACTCTGGGCCCAGAGGCCATTTCCATTGGCGTAGTCTCAGCCGGCACCGCCAGGGTCGCAGCGACCACTTCGGTAAAGGCCTTAGCCGGGTGGATCAAGGCCCTCACCACCTTAGGTGCGTCCTGGGCCTTCGCCTTGGGGGGAGGGTCAACGCCTCGCTCCCCCTTCGAGATCGACCGAGTCCGCTCCAGCGGCCTACCCGGGTTCTCGGACTTCCTCTTCCCCGAACCAGAGCGCTGGCTCGTGGTCGAACGTGCCGGGGAAGTAGCGCCCTGCTTGGCAACCGAAGAGCCCGACCTTTTCGGCGCTCCCGGAGCCCGCGGACTCGCGGTGCTTGGCCTTCTGTTAGGTCCCCGTCGCCGGGGCGCACTCAACGGACTTAGAAGCTCGCTCAGACTTCTTCTTCACCTTCTCACTTGCTGTGCCCTTCTCCAGCCAGGTGGCGAGGCAGGAACGACGATCTTGTTTGGTTCGTTCCGAAAGGTTCTTGTAGAACGCACAGTCCTTCTCCACGTGCGTCTTGTCCCCATGGAGGCAGTAGAGACATCGCGAATGCTCGTCCTCCTTGAAAACGTTATATAAACCGCATCCAGGGCAATTCCTGAACAGCTTGGATCCGGGCGTCGAGCTCCCTTTGTCCTGGGCCATGTCCGTTGAGGTAGGCCGCAGACCTTCCGGAATCCTCCAAGAAGTGTAAACTCGACGAAAACTTCACCCTTGAGGGGCGTAGAAGAATTCCGAAACGGGTCTCTGTTATCGGAAGTAGAAACGGTGGAGCTTGAGGCTCGATTAAACCGAAAAAATGAGAAATTCTCCTGAAAAAACTCAAAAACGCAGTAAAACAACTCGAGAGCTAAACACGAGGACTCCCAACACTTGAGTGTGTGGTAAAAATCTGAGGATGGCTGCCAGAGGCGGGGCTTAGGGAGAGGGCAGTCATTGGCTGGGGGCAGTATGACCCAGAGATCAGTGATTGGTTACTACTAAGAAAGACAGATCAGAAACGAAACTGATACTGATTTTTTCTTTACCGAGGATTCCCAGCCTGACGACGGGAATATTCATGTGAATCCATGCCAGACCCCATGCTGGAGAAACGCAGCAAGTCGTGGGAAATAAAAATTCGCTTTTGGTTAGGTAAGATTCGGACTGCTTAATTTCTTTGTCCTTGAAATAATGATGATTTAAACAGTAACATTTCTTTTTAATAGCACAATGACTTATCCTGAAAATTACAAAAAAGATGGGATATTTCGTTGCTCTGGTAGTAAGTAATGAGGTTAGTTTGTACCTTTTTGGTGATGCATATTGGGTGGAGGATTTGTGCCATTCTGTTGATGCTCTTTGTTAGGAGGGTGTTGGGGGGATTATTTGGTAGATTAGTTGATATTAGTTGGTATTGAAATTTTGTTGGCAGAGATGTTATTCTATTATAATACTGATTTTACGGGCTGGGATCCTGGAGGGTGATGGCTTGGAATGTGCTATATGCAGGGGGGTGAGGGGGGGGGGCTGGATACGCGTGTGTGAAGTCTGGAGGAGAAATCCAGACACTTACGTGCGGTTTTATTTTTTATTTTTATTTTGCTGTTAGCTAGTAAGTATGACCTATTGACTGATATGGGTATTTTCGATACGAAACAGAAATTTTGGGAATGTGGAGATAGGAGTGGGAGGCTACTTGCTAGTAGATTGAAGGGTATAACCGAAAAACCTTTTGTTCAAAGTCTTATTGATGAGCATGGCGGTGTGGTACTGAAAAATGCTGATATATGTAAAAGTTTTAGGGGCTTTTATGAGAAATTGTATTCTGAGGAGGTGTTCCCGTCTCAGGTGGAGCTGAAGGATTTTTTTGTGAATTTGGACCTTCCTAAATTGTCAATGGAAGAAAGCAGGGATTTAGACATATTGAGGTTGATGAGATTTTATTGGCTATTAAGCAGCTAGGAATAGGTAAATCTCCAGGTATGGATGGTATTCCTGTGGAATGTTGGCTCTTACCTTGTATTGGTTGTTTAATATGTTTATACCATGATGGTGGTTTGTGTCAGTCGATGTTTGAAGCAATGATTACTTTGTTACCGAAGGAGGGAAAGGATCGGAAACATTGTAGCAATTATCGTCCCATTTCACTACAGAATGTGGATGTGAAGCTATTTGCTAAGGTCATGGCTAACAAATTGGAAACGTGTATTGGGAAATTGATTCATACATCCCAAGTGGGGTTTTTGCGAGACAGGTAGGATATGTCAATATTAGAACTTTGATGTAATGAGTTTGAGGCAGAATGATTTGTCGGATGCGGCCTTGATTTTTATGGATGCGGAGAAGGCGTTTGATAGGGTGAGTTGGAGATTTTTGCGGTTTGCGATGAAGCAGATGGGTTTTGGGGATGGTTTTTTAGGGATAATCAGTTGTCTTCAGAGTGATGCCAAGGCTAGGATCTGGGTAAATGGTGTTTTATCCGAAGCTTTTGGATTGACTAGAGGGACAAGGCAGGGTTGCCCGTTGTCTCCCTACTTGTTCAACCTTGCTTTGGAGCCATTGTTGGCCTATATACGTGGGGGACTTGGCATTAGGGGCCTGACATTTGGTGAGGTGGAAGTTAAGGTCCTTTCATATGCAGATGTCATGGTGGCGGTTCTTGCGGAGCCGGAACGAGGTAGTGTAGTTCTGAAAAATATTTTCGATAGGGTATGTTGTCGGGACATAAAATTAATTGGGATAAAACTGAGGTATTTCCGATTGCTAATACTTGCAGGCGTGATTATTTTTTGGATTGGCGTTGTAAATGGACTACATCTCATGTGAAATATTTTGTTGTTTATCTGACTAAGGATGTCAAAAAGATGGTGGAATTCAATGTGGGAAAGTTAGTGGCTACTAAGGATATTAGGAGATGGGGTCAGTTGCCGATGGGGATTTGGGCTGAAGTCAACGCTATTAAGATGTCTCTTTTGCCAAAGGAACTTTATGTTATGCAGTCTTTGCCTTTGAGATTTTCAAAAAGGATGCTGGCTAGTATAGATCGTATTTTTCATAACTTTCTGTGGGGTTATAATAAGAGACCTAACATTCCAAAGTTTATTTTGGTGCGTAGTACTAAAAATGGGGGTTTTGGATATCCAGATTTGGAACGCTACTATAAAGGGTTTCTTTTGAAAAAAGCGGCTTATTATTTTTCATTAGGGAATGGGTCAGAACCCTTATGGGTGCTAATTGAAAGGTATAAATTGAACGGCTTTCCGTTGCATGCCATTACTTCAATGGAACGTCTACCTGGGAGAGGTAGTAGGCTTCCGACTATTACGGTGACAAGAGAGGGTTTGGTGTGGTGGTTGAATCTCTTTCAGGGGAACTTGTACTTTCACCAGGGAGATTCTCTTTGACTTAATCCAAGCTTGCAATTTGATAATAAACCCTTTTGCTGGAGAAGTTGGGTCTCGAAAGGGATTTTATGTATCAGGGATGTAGTGCGTGATGGTCGTGTGTTGTCATTTGAGGAGTTGCAGCGGACTTTTTGTTTGGCAGGGAGGGAATTTAATAGGTTTATGCAGTTGAAAGCTCTATTGTGTGAGCGATTGGCAATGTTGGCAGGGCCGCTGGAGGTGGTATCGGCGGGTGGTCAGATTCTTGTGTCATCACCGCGAATGGTATGCACTTATACTAGGTTGATGCCGGTCTGTTCTAGGGATGTTGATGCTGACAGGAATACATTGGAGAGATGGAAACAGGAGTTGGGTTGTGATATTACGGATAAGGAGTGGGAATCTATGTGGGGTGTAGGTTTTAGAAGTAGGTTGGATCTCAGGTTGAGATCGATTCATTTGAAAGTGTTGGGATGTCTACATTGGACTCCGTTGCGTATGTATAAGTTAGGACTGTCTGATGATGACTTGTGTTGGGGGGTGTGGGAAAGAGAAGGGAATGTTGCTTCATATGTTGTGGTTTTGTTCTCGGGTGTTAGAATTTTGGGTGGGAGTGTTAGATAGGCTGGAGGCAATCCTGTCTATACATTTTCCCAGGAAGCCTATGCAGGTGTTGCTTTTGTCAGGTGAGGGGCGTTGTGCGGTTGCTCATCGATATGGACAATGGATAGATAAAGCACTTGTGGTTGCAGTGAAGCAAATTCTGATGGTGTGGAAGACGAGGAAGAAACCCAGAGTGGAAAATTGGATTGATGATTTGTTGGTATTGTCTAACTTTGAGCGGGCGATGTTTGCGAGTCAAGGAAGGGAAGTTAAGTATCGTGCGCTTTGGCAACCGTTTGTTGATTTATATGGTGACTGTGTATCTGAGGATTAGATGCTCATATTGGATCCGACTGTCTGATGATATATGTGTGCATTAGTTGCGGATTCCCCTGTTCTGTTCTTATTTTGTGTAGTCTGTGTGGTGTCTTTATGTTATTTTTTTTTCCGGTTTTGTTATATTTTTTTGATATGTTAATTTGTGCTTAGGTGTTTTCTTTTGAGACATATACATGATTTGCTTTGATTCATTTGAGATGTTTCATTGTTTATTCATGTTTTGGATTGCTTTTGTTTCCATACCTATGTAATGCTGGTTTTATGTTCTATGTTCTGTTAAACTTTTGGTGACGTATATTTAGATTGTTGAAAATCTTATAAATAAATTAATTTAAAAAAAAAAAACAGAAAGAAACTGCACCAATTTCGACACCCATCATACTGTAAAATATCTCCAGATGGAGACTCCAAAATCACAAGTAACAAGCAAAGAATGAATGGCACAAAGTCTCCTCTAAATTCCATGACTAGTCGTGAAATTTGTATTCTTTGAAACTTTATTTTCTGATTAGCAAACAGTCACTGATTTGTGTCCAGTCTAAAAGCTTTGGGCTAACATTGGTACCATTGCTTCGGATGAGGCTTATGGGAGGAATTCAGTAATCCTGCCAACTACGAATGTAATTTATACCAGGAATGTTCACAAATTTCCAAGCACAAAGGAGCATCTGCAATCACCAGGCACAGGCTGCAGATGTAAATCTGCAAAGAGTACCTTGCAAATAATGCATTGTACAAGGCAGGGCCGCAATGATCTATGTGATTTCCTCGCATTTATAAATGGGATACTCTGCAAACACTGCAAAGTATAAGGCTGCAGTGGATAATCTGGAAACCCTGCACTGTAATTAGCTGGAGTTCTTCTCCCTCTCACGTTGGCTGGCTCACTTCATGCATCTCCTCTTGCATTCTTTCCTTGCAAGCCAGTGTTTTGTCTCGTTCTTACTTTTGCATGTTCTTCAATCGTCCCACTATCAGTCAATCACGCTCACACCTCATGCTCAGCCTCTCTGGCAATCCTTCCTTGCTCGTATAGACTCCTTTATCCTCTCGTCCCTTCTTGCAGCTCCCATCATACCTTTTTGCTCTCTCCCAGACTACTGAGACCGCTGAATGTAAACTGTAATGAATGATAGTAAAACACCCAAACTATTGGCTTTGACAATGGGTTTATGTTAGTAGACAGAATTTATGGACACTCAGGAAGTGTTTGGATGCAATTCTGTGTTTTGTTTGCTGAATAATCTCTATACACAAATGGTGGCAAGTTTTTTTTTCTGCCAGCTGGAAATGTTGCACCACCCATACCGATACCATAACAGAATATTTCTTCCAAAACAGCGTTATGTGAGAAACCTGAAGGTGTCTCACCTCCTAGTCCCCAGGGCTCTATAATCCAGTTGGCAAGGACACTACCATCGCTTTTGAATCCAGTTCCTGGGGGTGGACCATTGCAGGAGGATCACCTGGATGGGGGGAGGGGTGTTCGGGGAGTGGAAGTGTGACACTGACGGATGGGACGCGGTACCTGCTTCCTTATAACACCTTTTCCACATCCTACCCCATAGGATATTCAAAAGCTCTACCCCCACCCCTTCCTACACAAACACTTTCGCACACTGGTATGAGATGTCGTACCCACTTCCCTTTAACACCTTTTCCATCCTTCTACATAGGATACTTAGGAACTCACCCCCTCCCCCCATTTCCCAACACAAACACTTTCTCACAGACAGCCCACAGTAAGCAAAAACGGACCAACACCAGAGCCGTATACCAGACATTTAATACAATAGTCAAGCAATTCCTGATCCTTACACACACCATACTTTCATCACACTTCCCCACACAGATAAAACCACAGAGCATGAAAGCACACTCGGAGCAAGGCAAAGCACACGCGGAAGCACCAATTTCAAGATGGCAGTTTAACACAAGGAGAAAGACGGCGAGACCAGAGCGGGTTGCAAGGAGGGAAGTGCCCTTGACCCTTTCAGACCATTACTTTTGTGAACCTTCGAAATAATAAACCTAAGACCTGTAATTAAAGCTGAAGAAACCTGTGTTGTGTGTCTGAGGTACCCAGGGCTCTCCCGCGTCGATAACCAAGGCAGGGAGGAGCATTTGCCGCCATGGTACTGTCCTTGCATCCTACAGCAAACCAGCACCAGTAAAGTCAGCACAGCCGGTGAGTCGGGGAAACGGATACCAGACCGGCCTGTGTTAGAACCAAGGTTGCAAGAGCCAACATTGGATGGAGAAATCGGAAGAGAACAGTGTGTGAATAATATGTGATGAGCGACGCAAAGATAATTAAATAACAGAGGAGTGACTGAACTTTTAAAGCCAATAAAGATACCGTAAACAGAGTGGTCCTGCACCAAGTGGGTGCTCATTTGAAGATCTCCGTTAGGTACCCAACTGGTTGGCAATTGTGTAGAGAAATTGGGAAATTGAAGTGGTCCTGCAACGGGTCAAGCTAAATCCTGTGCACATTCAAAAGTTTTATAGTTAATACAAATTGAAATTGGTCCGAACCCGGCTGAGGGAGACTAATATCAGAAGAAGGATCTGAGCCCTACTGATGGGGATCCGGGGGTGAACCACGAGTCATCCGAGAAAGAAAATTCTCTGAACATTGTAACGAGGTATCTGAGCCCAGAAGAGGTGGATCCAGGGTGAAAAGCGAATCTTCTGAATGGGGTACTTTTCGTTTGTTTTTGGTACATCAGGCCCTCTGCATCAAGAGACCTTAAGTAGTAAAGAGACTTACATAGAGAAAGTCCTGATGCTGGTAATTGAACTGTGTCCTCGTGCAGAAGAAGCCAAAGAGTGTGCTATGCTCGAGTAAACTGCCTTGTCCCGTGCTGAAAACGTGTGGAAGGGAGGCCAACATTCTGAACATCCTGACATATCATTTGAACTTCTCTTTTCATAACATTACTCCCTACACGATTTGTATTTAGAGGTAAGAATTGGCAATATGTTTTTTAGTATAGGCCCCTTTATTTTAACAAGACACCACTAGGACAGCATGATTATTTGATGGTCGTAGCTTGCTCCCATCCATAGATTTAGGATTAGATAGGAGTTTATCATACCCTTTTTGAAGTTCAATAAACACCCTTGAACTGTGGTCACTTGTGTCTGTCTTACTGTTGATACCATGCCTTCCTTGCAGTAGCTAGACAATCCCACCTTTGCATAGGAACCAATGTAAGATATTGTGATTCATTACCTCCCAAAAAAGCAGCAAATGTAATTAACATACTGGGAGAAACTAGCTACTTCTACCCACTACATTAAAGCTGCAGTCAGTAAAGCCATGGGGTTGATGCGCTAGAGTTGATTGTGCATTTCAGAGCTGCTGGCCGCATGCCAACTAGTGGCGGGCCATATGTCTTTTGTTGTTGCTTTTTCCACATAATTTCCAGTGGTACAACTTCACAACTGTGCTAAATTTAGCAAGAGTAAGCAATAACGAGGAAGTGTTCTTGGACTATGCCATGGAGTAATCCAGGACATGTGAAGATTCAGTGTAAAAATCTGCAATTTATAATATTTTGAAGTGAACCAAGGGTGCCTTTGTACCACCTGCATTGTTCAGGAAGTTCCTTCTTCAGTGTTGTGTCTCACCCGCTAGTACCCACAGATCTCTCGCTCAGGTCGCCAGGGCACAGCAATCGCCTTTGGATCCAGACCCTGGGGGTGGACCAGTGCGGAAGGATCACCTGGGTAGGGGTCTTCGGGTAGTGCGACACTGGATGGTGAGACATAGTATTCCTCCCTCTGGAACACCTTTTGGGAACCTTCCCCCGCCCTTCCTCTTTTCCCTTCTCCCGCACTTTCAGACGGACAGCCAGCTCTCACACCCGAGCAGTGTATCTGACATGTCCCGCTACTATGGTCAGGCGAGGTCAGACAATTACTGACAATCACTCATGCCTGACTTCCATTAAACTTCCCCACACGGATATAAGGCGGTGCACGAGAGCACACTCGGAGCGAGGCAAAGCACACAAAGGTACAGCAGTGTCGATTCGGCAACTGAACGAGGGGAGAAAGACGACAAACCAATAGGGTTTGCAAGAAGGGAATTAAGCAGTCACTTTCAAGAAACCCTCAGCGCAGAAAGAGTAAGGCGAGGAAACCAAACTGAAGAATCCTGCATTGTGTGTCAGAGATACCGAAGGCCCTCCCGCATAACTGACCAATGCGGGGAGGAGCAGTAGCGGTCGCTGTGGTATCGGCCTTTGCTCCAAGAACAAAGATGCGCCAGAAAGATCACTGCAGCCGCTGAGTTGGGGAGGCTGAAGCAAGACGAGTCTGTGTTGAAGTCAAGGTTGCAAGTGGCAACATTGTATAACGAGCACTGGAACGAACATTGTTAAATGCGTGTGATGAAAGACGCAAGTAAAGGTAAACTGCTGATAAATGTTTGAACTTGAGAAGGAAAGATACAATACCAGTGATAGAGTGGTCCCGCACCGTGGATGTGCTCAATCGAAGGTCTCTGTAAGGAACCCCGCCAACAGACACAAAAGTAGAAAATTGATGAGAAAAATGGTGTGAAGTAAATCGAAGTGGTCCTGCGACGGTTAAAGCAAGACCCATAGCACATTTGAAAGTCTTCGATTTTGTTATCAAGAGTGTACAATCTGAGCCCGAACGAGGGAGATCCATATCAAGCAGATCCGAGCCTGAACAAGGAATATCCATATCAAGAGGATTCCAAGCCAGAATGGAGATTCATGGTCTGAGCCCGAGCGAGGGAGACCAAGTGTGAACAACACTGATAAAAAGCGGGTCTTAGCCTGAAGGAGGGAGACCCATGATGATTATTAAAAGTGGGCACTTGTGCATGTGAAAAGCCTGATAGGAATGGAACTTTGAGATTTGTTTGTTATGACAGACCCACTGTAGGTAACCGACTGTTAATGGAAAAGAGGCTTTGGCAGAAAGCCTTGATGTCTGTGCTTTGAAGTGTATCCTCATGGACGAGAAGCCAGAGCGCGTGCGTAGCTCGAACGTGCCGCCTTACCTAGTGCTGGAAAAGTGGGGAAGGGAAGGCAACGGCTCAACTATCCTGACATATGATTTCTTGAAAACTATTTTTTGCATAACATTGTTTCCAACACCCTTTGTTATTAGATGTAAGGAATGGCAATAGGTTTATTAGAACACAACAGGATTGACAGATGAAGAACTATTTCTCAAAACTGATCACCCTAGGATCCCAACAATATACTTCCTCCCGAAAGTGCATAAACCATTTGACAGCATACCAGAAGGCAGACCGATAATGAGTGTGATAGGATCCATCAACGAACCTCTAGCCAAATACATCAACAGCGTTATTGAAAAAGAAGTGCCTAAAATCCCCACCTACTTGCGGGATACCATGTACACTTTGTCTGTTCTACAGGGAATCACATGGGAACCGAATTACCTATTGGTCATCCGCGATGTCAAAGCACTCTACACAGCAATCAAACATCAACATGCTTTGGATGCAATTGACTATGAATTTGCACAAATCTCTGCATCGCACTACCAACATCTTATTATGGTTAAGGAATCTCTTGAATTTTCTCCGGCCAACAGCTTCTTTTTGTTCAATGGAACATCCTATAAACAAAACAAAGGCATCGCTATGGGTGCAACCTATGCACCATCCATTGCAAAACTGTTCATGCACAAATACGAACAGATTCACGCTTTCAGAGAAGAAAAATATAAGAAACACATCTTAAAATGGCACAGCTTTATTGAGGATATCCTACTAATTTGGACAGGTGGAAAAGAACTCTTGGAAGAATACAAGGCTTATCTGAACTGCAACAACTTCGGAATAGAGCTGATTGGGACAGAGAATGACCACACCATTCACTTTCTGGATATCAGGATAACCACCACAACCACTGGACTGGAGACCAGAACTTTCAGAAAAACTACAGAGGTTAACTCAGTCCTCTACTCTAAAAGCTGCCACAAAAGATATGCGATTGAGAACATACCTAAAGGAGAAATAATAAGGGCTAGAAGAACTGCAGCACAAGCGACTCCTACAAAGAAGAGTGTGAATGTCATGATGCCTACATCCAAGGAGCCAGGTCCTACCCAGCAACCCCAGAGGCAGGCATCATTCCCCCCAGGGAAGTGCCAGCGGGCCCAAGCTGGGGCCCTTTGGACACAGTCCTGGCGCCTTAGGCGCCAGGCTCATGTTGGACCCCTGTCCTGGCGCCTTAGGCACCAGGCTCATAAAGCTAGACATGTGTTCAAGTGTTTTAATGTGCACTTACCTGATGCAGACCATGCTGCTACATCCAGGCCCTCTTGAGGCCTGAATGGAACTACTTTACCTGTGGGACTACTTTCCACCTGGGTGTGGTCGGGGAAGGATACATACCTGATCGGTGGAAGGATACATGCCTGAAACTTCTTCCAAAGCTATTTAAACCACGCCCGATCAGCAACTCACGCTTCGCGTTGTTCTGCTCCTCGCAGCTGGACGCTCACCGTGTCAGCTCCTGCATCTGGACTTCAGCCACGCCTGTCAGCATCATGGGTCGCCTGCAAGAGAGAATTGGAGAGAAAGAAGACCTTACCTGCTAAAGCTGCATCACGGGGACATCACACCGACGATCCTGAAAGGGAAGACATCATTTTAAAAGCATTTCGCTTCGATCGCTGCAGCGCTGCATTTCACTCACCTTTCCTGGGCGCCTCCATCTTCAGCAGCAATCATCCGGATCCGCACCCACTTCCCAGAGCCTAGAGAGAAAAGACAAGAAAACAAGGTGAGAGAAGGAAGGGAAATAGGAAAAGCTCAGTTTCCTTCTAAGACTTACCTGTTGGGTCATTCCCATTTCATTTCGGGTCCTGCCGCTTCCTGGCATTCCGGACCCCGGCCCCAATGGGGAAAAAGACATAAGCATTAGCGCTTGCTGCAATAAGACAATGAACATTATTATTAAGCTTGAACTTTTGAACTTGCAACAGAACTCTTACAGCGCCTAACCTGAATAGTCAAGCTTATTTTGAACTCCCATCAAACCTCAATCCAGTGAAGTAACTGGGTTTCAACGCACCCCTGCATCAGAAGCAGGATGGAGAACTCATCCTTCCAGACCCTAAGGTGAGACTTCACAGGGAATCGTGGAAGGGTATCGAGGAGGGTTGGAAGGGAGTGGGAGGCTTGAGCATTATTCCGTCCGTAGGTAATACTCCCTTTTCACGCACAGGGGAATATTCCTGCGAGCCAGAAAAGCCAGAGTAGAGGGGCCCTTCCTGTCCATCATCAGAGTCCTGCGCTTCACCATTGAAGAAGCATCAGCACTCGAAGCCAGACCTGCGCCTCCGTGGGAATCAGGTGAGCGTGACAGTGAATTACTCTATAACATATTCCTAAAAAGTGGATAGAAACTATCCAACATCTCACAGGTTATTCATCAAGTATCAACGATCCCCAGGAATGAACTGTAGACGAAACAACGAGGGAACTCTGCAGAACCAATGAATGACATCCGCTTTGTAACCAAATACAACATGGATAGCTCACAAATTCTGAAAATACTCACTACACATTGGCATATTCTAGGAGTAGACCAAGATATAAGGGAATGGATATCGGAGAAACCCAAGATCACCTACTGTCGGACACCAACACTTAAAAGCATGCTCAGTCCCCTCATTCATGGAACCCCAGACAGGTCCAGGAGAGAACTGGCTTACCCAACGGACTGGGGCTGGGTTCCATAAATGCGGAACCTGCAAAATGTGTCCTCAAACCATCACAACCGATAGCGTGCACTTTGGCAATCTTTATGAAAAAAAGATCGACCAATTCATTAACTGTTGCACCAAATTTGTTATACATCTAATAATATGCATATCTGGACTTAAGTATATAGGCAGCACCATACGGGAACTAAGAACAAGGATAAGCGAACACCTATATTCCCTGAAAACTACAGAAGCAAGATATCCGCTGGCCACCCACTGGCAAGAAAAACACCAAATGGACAACCACAAAGATATCAGATTTGTTGGTCTGGAGACCATCAAGCTCGACTCCAGAGGAGGAAATCGAGCCCTGAGACTTCGGCAAAATGAAGCAAGACTTATTTGTAGAACTAGAAATACAGAACTTGGTCTGAATACCGAACATGAGTTAAATGTGTTCTTATAAAAATACAATTTTTACTGTTTTTTGATCAACCCCATTACACCACCAGAGCGATCCTTTCACAACAGCCATTGACGATCACCACCAGGCATATGCTCCCATGACCTTCATCCCTTGGCAATACCAAACCAGGCCCACCATCTGGGCACCCCAACCTGGGTGACTCGATCGCATTATGACGATCAACTGACATCCAGGCGCCAGACTGGCACCACGACTTTAGCTTCACGTCCTATCGGGGGCAAGCATGTCACAACCCACAGTGACACAGCCACATCCAGCTTGGAACTGTAACATAGTTTCCCATGGAATAGACCAGAACCACATGTCCGCCATCAGTACCCCAACATGTTGGGTGTGTTACAGGGATCACTGGCACTATCACATATGCCCCTCAAACATCAGCCCAATACACACACACTCTCTTCCAGAGATTACCTGCCAGCACTTAAACATAAGTCTAATACTCTATCTCTTGCAGGGCCTACCTGCCAGCACCTAGAATTCGCTGGCCCAGGCTATTGCAATGCGCACCAAGGCGCCACAGCCCCATCCAGCTGTTTCAACGGCCAATCAGGCACCGCAGTCCAACTACCAATGGGGATCCTGCAATCTGGCCAATAGACACAGGCCTTACAAACAATATAATGCCACGGGATAAACTACTCACTTGTAGCTCAACCTGAAGGCAGAAACACTAACTACGAGAGGTAAGAAGCACCCCAACCTTGCGCACGGCACCTTGCCAAACCTGTTTCCCCTCATTCTAAACACATGGGCAACTGCCTAATTCTCTTCCCTCTTATCCTTTCCCAAGCCACCAGCTGGGCTTTTTTGCCACGCATCGGTGGCTGCCCTGACCTAATTAGGAGGCGGTGGGTGGCTAGGGGCACACACACTCACTGCACCTCCCTCCACGCACCAAGGCCAAATGTGTATGTAATGGGGTCGCACTAGAACGTAAACCAGATGCGAACGCACTACGAACGCCGTTATAAGCACTAAAATAAAATAAAAACAGACACACGCATGCTTTCTAAACACCCATGGACCCTTCCCACACCCCCCCCTTGGGGCCTACTGAGGGAAGGGTCGCCGGGCACCAGCGCCCCCATGATCAAGACCACAATGGACGGGTGGCTCGGGACACAGACACCCACTTCACCCCCCTCCACGCACCAAGGCCAACTTCCATTTAACAGGGCCGCACAATAAATAACACAAGGCACAAACACACTGGAAACATTTTATGTGCACTAGCAAAGGTACTCCACCCCCTCCACGCACCGAGGCCAACTTCCAATAAACATGGCCGCACAATAAATAACACAAGGCACAAACACACTGGAAACATTTTATGTGCACTAGCAAAGGTACTCCACCCCCCTCCACGCACCGAGGCCAACTTCCAATAAACATGGCCGCACAATACTAACATAAGGCACAAACATAATGAAAATGCTTTATTTGCACTAGCAAACGTACGCATGCATCGTTGACAAACATGGACCCTTCCCACATCCCCCTTCTGGGGCATCCTGAGGGGAGGGTCTTCGGGCACCAGCGCCCTCATGATCAGGACCACCACAGGCTGGAACCCAACCCCAACACGCACCAAGGCCCCAGTACTTACCAATTGGGGCGGCAGTATATGCACACTATGCACTAAATGAACACGGGCCCTCGCCGCAACAATCAGAAAGGGCCGTTGAGGGAAGGGTCCCTGGCAACCCACCTCAATTTTAGTGCGACTATGCCCCCAAGACCACTTGTTGTCTACTTTCCAAATAATGTGTGCACTTAACCACAGGACTCTGATAAATTTAACACTGTACCAATCAGCGCAGCCATCTGGCAGGAGCTAATGCCAACCATATACACCTCTCCTTACCCTTAGGTATTGACCTCTAAGAACTACCTAACTGGGCGGACCACAGCCCTCACCAACCAAACTACCCGGTATTAAACAGACGTACCTGCACCAAGCAGGACCCGAGACAATCCCTCCTCATTACCTACCAGGTGAGACCCTAGCCAATTGACTCAACCACCACTTACAAATACCAAGATCTCTTTGGGACCAATTCTAATCAAGCTTACGGAAATCTCTTCTTTTCTCTCCCAACTATGTATGAAACATTGTCCAAATTAATGCTATATTTAACAAATTGTTTCAAAATGTATGTACCAATCTGCAAACAAATATGAAACTGTATATATATCACCTTCACTGGGAATTGATTCACCACCACGTAATGTGTCCAAACACAAATGTCACATGATGTCAACATAATCATGAATGGTGAATGCCCGATCTGGGGACCACATATTAACTAAATATGTATCCAACCGTTATGCATTGAAAACTAAAAACTGGTAGCCTAGAAAAAGACCTATTAGGTCGAAGCACGTGTTGGCACCACTTGCTATATCATCAATTGATGAATTCAAAAGAATATAAGATTGCAAGAAATGAAAATCATAAGCCTTGTGGAACTGCATTTATCATGCGCTTGAATTAGCAATGGAGTAAATCCCAGCATATCAAACAGCACACGCGCCGAATGAGTGGAAACTTTAACAATTCTCGCTTGATACACAAAACAGGCACCACAAGCACGGGCCTTTTTACAAGTTTCCACAGACTGGCTGCTAGTGCACCGCTAACAGAGATGGAGGGTGCGGCAACCCATGGTCCCTGGTGCTCCCAACGCAACGGTTTATTAGTATAGACCCTTTTATTTTGACAGACTCCACTAGGACTGCATTATTATTTGATGGTCGTAGCTTACTCCCATCCATATATTTAGATGTAGATAGTCGTTCAACCAACCCATTTGAAGTTCAATAAACACCCTTGAACTGATCACTTGTGTCTGTCTTGCACACTGTAAGTAAGGCATGGTATCAAACATGCCTTCCTTACAGTGTGCAAGACAAGTTTGTTTCAGAAACTCATAAGATTGAATTCAAGTATGATAAATTGCAGTGTTGTGCAAACAAAGGTTTACCAATTCCTCCTACTGCTTACCAGATACGCCTTTGCTCCATCCAGAAGTAGCTCTGCTGTTGGTACCGGCCTTGTGCCCAACTTGTCTTTAAGTTTCTGAACCTCAATGCCATTTAGCTTCTGGTCTTCATCTCGAACCTTCAAGTAGAAAAGGGACAGCCCTCTAGATCCCTGAAAAGGAAATAAATAAGCATTTGGGAGAATCACAGATGTGAACGGCACACTACATGTGCAGAAGGTGTTCTAGCACACCGCCTGGGGAACCTCAATGAATATGGGCGAGTGGGGTCACATTTAGTTGCATGGAGGCTGTTGCTTCTAGGGAAAGGTGAACATTGGCGTTTTCCGGCAAAGAGAGAAAGACTTTAACAGCACTCGGCAAAACAATGCTTGATGTTAGTAAAGGTTACAGAAGTGTGTTATGATACAGACGGGTGTGAGCCGTTAGAACATTATGTTTAAGAGGGCCTCAGAACTCTGTCTTTCAACTCACACTAACAGGCAACCTATGGCCATTACTTCCAGCTAAAGGTGTGACCAAAAACAGCTTTAACTTTCCAATCAAATTTTTTTTCAGAAATGCCTTTGCCCACCATAAAATTTGCAATTATATTCACAGTACAAGAAATAAAGATAAGACAGCGAAGACAAAGAACAGAAAAACAAGTTAGTGTGTTTATATATGTAGGACCTTTTCATCGGGTACCATCTAATTCAGGGGAACTTTCCACCCACCCCAAACCAGGAGCACATAATTCTTTATTTGATAAAGTTCTTTTTATGAATCTGTGACCCCCAATTTAACAGCATCGATTATTTGAAGCCTCCCTCCTCTTTCGGGACAAGACATACACAGGCTTACACAGAAGCTCTATTTATTAAAAAAATAGAAATTATTAAATCAGTTTAAAGATAAACAAGTTATGCCTCCATGAAATTCCAATGCCAATGATGAAAAATAATCAACACACTTCACCTCAATTTTCAATGCTACAGTAGGGGGCCTCATTAAGAGTACGGCGGTAAGTGGAAAAAGAAACAAATTACTTACCTGTAACTGTTGTTCTCCAGCATTGCTCTGGCATGGATTCACATGCTCATGAATATTCCCAGTCAGGGTGGGAATCCTCGGTAAAGAAAAAAATCAGTTTAGTTTCTGAACTGTCTTTCTCCTAATAACCAATCACTGGTCGCTGGGTCATACTGCCCCCAGCCAATGACTGCCCTCTACGTAAGCCCCTCCTCTGGCAGCCATCTTCAGATATGGTAGCACGTAAAGTGGCAGTAGGACCAAGAGAAGAGCCGCAGAGGGGTTGGAGGAAGGGTTCGCATGTGAATCCATGCCAGACCCATGCAGGAGAACAACAGTTACAGGTAAGTAACATGTTCTTTCTCCAGCATGGGGTCTTGCCTGGATTCACATGCTCATGAATACAAGAATACATAGCAGTACACACATGCACAACCACAGGAGGTGGCAAGGCTCAACAGTCAGCATTTCAACAACTCAACATTAAGCATCTCTTACCTCCTCACCAGGCTCACCTTCAAGTGAATAGGTTGCGCAGCACTGCCTGGCCAACTCTGGACTCCTCCCTGGAATCCCGGTCGACGGAGTAGAATCTCGTGAAGGTGCGTGTCGACCTCCACGTAGCAGCCCTGCAGATGTCCAGAAGGGGCACATCAGACAGGAATGCCGTGGTAGCATCAACCGCTCTGGGTGAATGGGCTCTCAGATGGGCAGGCAACGGTCGGTTTGCCAACCATTGAGTGCATGATGCAGCCGGAGAGCCATCTGCAAATGGAAGCCTTCGAGAGGGCCTTCCCTTGGTACACAGGTCCAAAGTTCACACTGTCTTCCGAAGGCTCTTCGCGCGGTCCATGTAGAACTTCAGCGCTCTAGCCACATTCAACGAGTGCAAAGTCCTCTCAGTCGGCGACGGGAAGAAAACCGGTAACACCAAGAGCTCGTTGAGGTGGAAGTCCGACGGCACCTTGGTCATGAAGGAGGGGTGCGTCCTCAGCACTACCCTAGTCTCGTGAAAAGTCAGGTACGGAGGTTTACAGGAGAGGGCCTGGATATCTCCCACTTGTCGTGCAGAGGTGATGGCCACAAGAAAAGCTGTCTTCCACGATAGGAACTTCAGCGGTGCCAAGTGTAGGGGCTCGAATGGGGGACCCATGAGCCTGGTCAGCACCACGCTGGGCTGGAGCCTTCAAAGGCGGGAAAGAGCGGAACAGTCCTTTCATGAACTCCTTCACCAGGCGGTGAGACCACAGCGATGACCGCCCCAGAGTTCTGGTGTAGCAGAAGCTAGCCGCCAGGTGGATCTTGATGGAGGCATGCGCCAGGCCCACCTTGGCTAGTGACAGCAAGTACGGCAGCACTTGAGGGGCCAGAATCCGTAGAGGGTTGATCTTCTGTGCACGGCACCAGACAGAGGACCTCTTCCACTTATGTCCATAGCACTTCAGAGTCGAGGACGCCCTGGCCTTTGCAAGTACCTCCTTGCAGTCCGCCGGGATATCGTAGCCTCCAAACTCTAGTGCTGCAGGAGCCAGGCCTGCAGGTTCAGTGATCCCGGGTCATGATGTAGGATGGCGCCTCCTTCCCTGGTGAGAAGACCCGCGTCCGTCAGCAGTTTGACTGGGGGGGACGCTGACAAGTCCAGAAGGTCCAGGAACCATATCTGCCTCGGCCACGCCGGTGCGACGACGATCATCCTGCACCGGGACCATCTGAGCTCATTGGTGAGTCGCAGAAGCAACAGCAACGGTGGGAACGTGTACAGGAACAGGCCTTGCCAGGGGAAAGAGAATGCATCGCCCATGCTCGCCGCCTGGGGAAACCTGCTGGCGAACCTACGGCATTTGGCGTTAGCCGATGTCACGAACAGGTCGATCTGGGGACTGCCCCATGGTCGGAATAGGAGATCCACTTTGTCTTGCTGTAGCTCCCACTTGTGTCACTATTGCCAGATGAAGTCACCAGGAACATCCCCTGGGCGACGACCCAGTGCCACAGATCCTGCGCTTCCTTGGACAGGGCTGGGGATCTGGTGCCCCCCCTGCTTCCGGATGTAGAACATAGTGGTGGTGTTGTCGGTGAAGATCCATACCACTTTGCCCCTGAGGGACGGAAGGAAAGACCTGAGTCCCAGAACACGGCTCGGAGCTCCAGGACGTTGATGTGTAGGGACCTCTCCTCTGGGAGCCACAGGCCTCTTGCTTGGAGATCTCCGGTGTGCGCTCCCCATCCCTCCAGGGAGGCGTCCGTCGTCACCGTCTCCTGATGCGCTGGGGTCTGGAAGTAGGTGCCCGCCGCGAGGTGTGCGCGCGTGCCCCATTACCGGATTGCTTGACGGAACGTCTCGTTGAGGGAGATCTTGTCTTCGAAGCTGCCCACCGCTTGCATCCAACGGGCGTCGAGGAACTCCTGCAGTGGTCGCAACCTGCATAGACGCACGAGGTAGGTGCACGATGACATCATGCCGAGCAGGGATGTGATGGACCTAACCCTGGCCACCTCCATGGTCAACAGACTATGTACCTTGCCCAGGATGGCCTTCGTCCTTTCCTCCAACGGTGAAGCCAACCGCGCCACTGTGTCGAGTCTGGCTCCCAGGAACAGGGCATCTTGGGACGGTACCAAGTGGGGTTTCGTGAAGTTGACCGAGAATCCCAGCTCCGTGAGCAGGCGGACCGTCTTCGCTGTGTGATAGACGGCGAGTTTCCTTGACTTTGCTCGGATGAGCCAATCCTCCAGGTAGGGGTATAGGTGGATCCCCTGCTGGCGCAGCCGCGCCGCCACCGGTGCCAGGCACTTGGTGAAGACCCTTGGCGCAGACTTCAACCCAAAGGGCAGAGCCTTGAACTGGTAGCGTCGCCCCTTGGACCACGAATCGTACGACTTTCGATGTCCTTTGTGTATGGGGATGTGGAAGAAGGCATCCTCCAAGTCCAGTGATGACAGGAAGTCGCCTTCCACCAGCTGTCCCAGCACGTGCTGAAGGTTGACCATCCAGAACTTCGGGGACTTGATGTATTTGTTGAGGCGGCGGAGGTCCAGGATGGGCTGCCAGCCGCCGGTCTTCTTTCAGACGAGGAAGTACTGTGAGTATACTCTGGAGCCCCGGAGTCTCTTTGCGACAAGCTCTATCGCGCCCTTTTTCAGCATTGCTCGTACCTCTAGAAGCAGCTGTGGTACGTGGTTTTCGTTCCTGGCCACAAGTGGTAGATGGGGCCACTTTCCTCGGAATTCCAGAGTGTGCCCGTGGGCCAGAGCATCCAGCACCCAACGGTCGGTGGAGATGGACTCCCATGAAATTCGCCAGCCGGCCTCCCACCGGGGTTCTCGGGTGGGGGCCTGACGTCACGGCCGGTTCAGTCTTGCTTCGCCAAGGCCTTGCCGCCTTGGCGACGAGGACAATGTCCTCCGGCCTTGCTGTGGCCTCTGTAGGCTTCCTGCGATGAGCGGGCCGCCTGGCGGTACGACGTGGAACCGCCACCGAATCCTTTGAAGGCACCTTGAGACTTGCCTCCGGAGGTCCGAAATGACGGCCGTCGGTGAAGAGAACTCAAGGCCCGGGCCATCTTGGTGTCCGCCTTGACGGCCTGCAGTGACTCGTCCACTGCCTTGTCGAACAGGTTGTTCCCGTCGAAGGCCATGTCCAGTACTCTGGTCTGTACATCCTGATGGAAGTAGGTGGCCTTCTGGAGAAAGCCGGTGTCAGTGATGTCCGTGGCCACCGTGATGGTGTTGTCCGAAGCCACCTCGCCTTCCTGTAGGATTTCAAGGGCTTCCGCCCTCTTGTCTGGCAGGAAATCCAGGAGGGGAGGACGATCTTGAACCACAGCTCCCTGTCGTAGCGTGCCACGCTCGCGAGGGCGTTGGCCGTTTTGATGGTCGTCGTGGCCAACGAGATGACTCGTCCCATGGCGTCCAGCTTCTTCCCCTTGCCGTCTGGTGGGGAAGTGGAAATTGATGCCGTCGCCCCTGCCGATTTCTTCTTGGCCGCTGCGGAGACCACTGAATCCGGGGACGGCTGTGCTCCGAGGCACATACGGGCAGAGTCTAGGACCCGTAACTACTTCTCGTACGGGTCCGTCTGCGCAGGAGCCGTGGATGGGTTCTTCAGCAGTGACAGTCCTTCCTCCCAGATGTCGTCCAGTATCGGGACTGAGAGGACGGTCTTCCTCTTGGCCTCCCATCGTTGGTAGAGGAAACCCTCCTTCTGCTCTTCGAGGCAAAGCTGTAAAAGCTCTGATGCCCTGGCGATCATGGCGTGAAAGGAGCCAATTTCGTCAGGGAGGGAGGGAGAGGACCGGGCAGGGGATGATGGGAGATCCGTCCCGCCGTCACCACTGTCGTCGCAGTCTCTGTTCCTGTCTCATCCCTCGGTGGAGGGGATGGAGGTGAAGGCTGGAAAGGAGGGGGGAGGATGGATTCTCCTCTGCTTGTTCGGTGGGCTCTTCGACCGTCCAGGCGCCGCTGGATCGTCCGCTGGGGGTAAGGGCAACCTTGTCCTCATCTCCGTACACAGGGTCTGGATAGCCATCAAGATTGCTCCTGAGTTGAGGGGCGTGGCTAACTAGCCAAAGAGTAGGACGTGCTCCTGTGCAGCAGCTCCTGGTGATCCGACGTCGATCTGTGTCAACGCACCTAAATGGGACTAAGAGTTCCTGAAACGATAAGATAAGATGTCAGAAGGTGTGCCCCATGACCGTAGCAATTTGCAGATTAATTGGATTGAGCGTGCCCGAGATATTGGTGTTTCTGTGCGCGACTCGGTGGGCGTGCAGTCCCACAAAATGGCGGACGACAAAGGAATCGGGACCCCCGGCCGTCAGAGTCACAGAGCCTGATAATACACAATGAAACGAAAAGCTCGCTCCAGACGGGGCACCCGACAGAGCGTTTGCCTGCTCGATTGCAGTCCGTATGGAACAGCTGATAGGGCGGCGAAATGAAGATACAGTGTTGCACGGGTGGGGCTCCCCCAAGAGATCAATCGGAGGAGCGGGCTGCACGGATCTGATGCTGCTGGGCGCAGACGGAGCGCCTCCGTTGTGCAGAAAATAAGAGTCGTGCACCAGGACCAAAGGAAACATTGTTGCAGGCACTCGACGCAATGTCAACAGTTGATGCCTGAACTGGATGTGGCAGTTCGGGACGGCCGCGCGGGAGACAGTGGAGCGTGTGAGCCGATCTGAAACAAAATATGGAGTCTCAGCAGCATGGGCAGCAGATGCAAACGGCGGCGGCTTATGGAGCATAATAGCGGCTGGTAATGATGGAAATGAGCACCTGGTAGCAACGGCTACCGGAGGACACAATAAAAGACCACTGGACTGGCTGTAAAAAAAAAAAAAAGGTGCTTTTCTGCACCGAGTAAAAAGGTGAAATATAGCATTGGGAGCAGTGGATTCTCTGAGGGGTTGGGGATGAGCGGATGACCCTTGTGGAGTCAAAGGGGTAAAATGTGGATGCCACCACTTAGAGGCACGATATGCATGGTGAATTCTAGCAGATGTGGATGTAAGAGGGACTGCTAAGGATGCAGACAGTGGTTTGCACCATGCAAAGAGCTTGGTAGACAGGTGATCATAACGGAAAGCGTAGCCTCTAAGTCGCAATATGACAATTTGAAACGTGGGAGGACACAACTCACTCTAGGACTAACACAGCAAACACAAGTCTACGCTGGGGCCCATCTGGGATAATTGCCCCAGACCCAGAGAGATGCACTGGTGACGTATCAACTCAGAGGAGCAGGATTAACACACCTGAGACTAAGCAACCTTGGGCGCATAACTGAGGCCGCAAGATGACAGGGCGAGGAGCCGTAAGCAAGAACAACAACAAACAATCCACAATGGAGGCATTTGCCAAAACACAACAATCTCCTGCGGCCATAGCGCCCAAAGGCTTGACAGCACCAGTGGAGAGCACCGTAGGTACTGACAATTACCAAATATTAGCGGCCATTACGGAGCGGAGAGACTCATGGGGAACAGCGATGTCAGACCTGCGCACTTCACTGGAGGCTAAAATAGACGCAGTAGGCATAGTAGTCACCCTGCTAAGGCAAGATGTTAGGGCGTTGGCAGAGAGAACGAGCAGCCTGGAGAGTGCGGTGCAAATCAACACGGACACTAGCATCACAACACAAAGGAGGTTCACGTGCTGAAGCAACAGCTAGCTAACCTAGAGAACTGGGCAGAGGAAGCGGAAGGGAGAGCAAGAAGGAATAACATCTGCGTGGTCGGCCTGCCGGAAGGGGAGGAAGGACAAGACCCGACAGACTAGGTTGAGAACCTACTTCTACAAGAAATAGGGGCCGAAAAACTCTCGCAAGGATTTGCAGTGGAACGTGCACACAGAGCCCTTATGAGGAAGCCGAAGCCTGGGGCTCCTCCCCGGGCGATAATCACAAAAATACTGAACTATAAAGATCGCGAGAAGATATTGGAATACTTTCGTAAAGGGGGAACGATTGAAAGGGCTTCAAGCACCATTACGGCGTATCCTGACTACACAATGCTGGTCCAGAGGCAACGGTACAGCTATGTGGTGATCAAAAGGAGGCTACGCATGGCTGGTATAAAATACATACTTCTGTACCCCGCGAAATTGAAGGTGCTGCACAAGAGTAAAATGTACTTTTTTGAGACTCCAGAAGAAGCAATGACATGGCTGGACCCGCAGGGCTTCCCAGAACGAGATACAGAGCAGTCTCAAAAGGAACAAGATAAGTGATTGGGATACTGTGTGTATATTGATATGGTGCAAAGCAAGCACCCCAGTAGCGCCTATGATAAAGATTAAGGGGAGCAACTGAGTAGGGTTGATATTTGGCTAGGATACCATTGACTAACGAATTTAAGGAACTGGAATATAGTAGCGCGTATACATACGCAAATTGTGCAGCAATGTGTGGTTGAACTGATGCAAAACAGGAGCGGCAGGGCGAAAGCACTCACCCCCCCCCCGAACATTAGTTGTAATTGCAGTAGGTTAGCCACTAGTGAGACCTCACCCCGCGGAGCTTCGAGTACAGGCGAGAGCCGGAAAGAGCTAGATGCGGGGGTGCCTGAGATCCAGGGATCGAGCTGGGCAACAGTTAAAGGGGGGGATGTTGAGGATGGGAGGGGGGAATGGGGAGTTTGGGGTGTTTTTGGTTGAGGGGAGTTTATACTGGGGAACGAGCCTATATAGACGGGAATGGAACTTAAAGTTAGACTGCACCTGTGGGAGGAGGAATGGAAATCGAATAAGCCATGGGGGACCTTAAAATAGTTACATGGATCGTAAGAGGGCTCAATAGTTATTTAAAGAGAAATAACGTTATGTAGTACCTGCATAGACAAAAAATAGATATTGCATTGCTGCAAGAAACTCACCTGACGTGGGAGAGAATGGATACGATTACTGGGAAGTGGAGGGGAGAGTTGGTGGGCTCATCATACTCCGCTTATGCCAAGGGTGTGCTTATTTGGGTGGCGCCGCATGTCCCATTCCAGCGATTGCAAGTGGTAGCTGAGGCGGATGGGAGGATGGTTATATTGAGGGGACTGGTGGAAAATAGGGAGATAATCATAGTAAATACGTATGCCCCGAATCAGAACACAGCGGCGTACATCAGAACATTGTGTACTAATCTGAGCACGTGTGTGGGGGGGGGCCGCAGTGATCTGGGGAGGGAACTTCAACTGCGTACTGCACCCAAGGGTAGATAGATCGGATGGGAAGATGGATAGACCTGCCCCTGCCCTCAAAGCACTACAGACATTGCTGAGTGACTTTCGCCTAGAGGATGCATGGAGATCGAGACACCCCCAAGAGAGGCAATATTCACATTATTCTGCTCCACAGCAATTATTCACGAGGTTGGACTATGCCTTTACTACACCTGAAGTAATAGCAGAGATCACACAAATAGAATATAAAGCTAGGGTCCATTCGGACCACTCACCCCTGATTCTCGGATGGCAATACTGCCCCCCCGAGAGCAAGGATTCCGACATGGCGCCTACGAGCAGAAGCACTGAAAGACCCCTTTTTTAGGGAGGACGTGAGGGAGGAGATTGTAAATTATTTTGAGACGAATACTGGTAGTGTGGACTCGGCAGGAACACTGTGGGAGGCCTTCAAAGTTGTGATGAGGGGAGTAGCCATAGCAAAATCTAAAGGTCTACAAGGTGGTATTCTAGCCGATCTACAGGAGACGGAGGTGAAACTATAAGAGGCTTTAAGAGGCGAATATGGGACAGTTGAGAAGTTAGAACTGATACTCATGTTACAGCAAAAATGCGTGGAATATTGGGATAGATTGTGTAACCTCAACTATAAAAAATATGTAGAGAGACAGCATGCGGGAGGTGATAAACCTGGGAGACTCTTGGCATGGTTATATAAGAGCGAGACCCCCAGAGTCACAATCCGCACCATAGTGAGGGAAGACGGTAGCGTAGTAGACACCCAAGAGGGAGTTAATCAAGAATTTGCAGACTATTATAAGTTAATATATGGAGACGATGGTAAGGGTAGTCGTGCTACGATAAGAGAAACGCTGGAGGACATAGGATTGCCAAAGATAAGTGAGGAAGAGAAAGAGGAGCTAGATGCACCAATTACCCTAGAAGAATTGGGGGAGGTGGTGAGGCAGTTGCCTACTAGCAAAACCCCGGGGGCAGATGGACTCCCAAGTGAGTTTTATAAAGTATACGTGGAAGAGGTCCTCCCCCACTGTTAGAAATGTTAAACGAAGCGTTTGAGATGGGAAGCTTACCAGAGTCGCTGAGAGAAGCAATCATAATACCGCTCCCCAAACCTAATAAGCCTGGGCACAGCTGCAGTTCCTATAGACCCTTGTCGATGCTGAATCAAGACAGCAAGATATTGACTTTTGTCTTAGCAAATGGACTGAAGAGGGTTAATGGTAGACTAATACACCATGATCAAACGGGTTATGTCCCAAACAGGAACATCACCAATAACCATAGACGACTACAACGAATCATTGAGAGCGGCAGCGAAAATGAAGATGAAATGGCAATTGTGTCCTTGGACGCAATAAAGGCCTTGTGGCTGCTCGCGGCCCTGGAGTGCTATGGGTTGGGGCCTGGATATGTACGGTGGGCAAACATACTATATAGCGAACCACTAGCTAGAGTTAAAACAGGTTCAGTGATATCGGGAAGGTGGCAGCTTAGCAGGGGCACCAGTCAGGGATGTCCGTGGTCCCTAATGCATTACATACTGGTCCTCGAACCTCTAGCAATATACCTGAGACAACAATATGACATCATAGGCATGGAGGCAAAAGGGGAGCGACATCTGATCTCCCTATACGCAGACGACATGCTGCTGTACTTGCGGCACCTGGAAGAAAATCTCCAGTACATTTTAGAAGTAATGGAGAGATATGCCAGGTTGTCCGGTATAGCGGTGAACCCCCAGAAGTCCAGCATGTTCCCATTAGGGGGGTATAAAGGGATTCGGCGGAGCGGTTGCCCGTATTACAAGTACCATGGGCGGTCAGCACATTTCGGTATTTAGGGATAGACATATCACACAGTGGAAGAGGAGCATAGGTGCAACACAGAGGTGGCCATCAAAAAAAATAAAAAATGCATGCAGTTCTGGGTAAAGCTGCCCTTGGCAATGAAGGGGCGAGGAGCAATGCACAAGATGGTGGTCCTGCCTAGGCTCTTACACTACTTTGGGAATATACCATACCTGATACCTAAGAAGTTCTTCACCAAATTGAATAGCATGTGCAGGGATTTCCTATGGCATGGCACGCGGAACAGAGTGGCGTTATGGAAGCTACAGAATTTCTACGACAAAGGAGGGATAACATTGCCCAATTATGAGGTTTATTATGTGGTAAGCCAGTTGCAATATGTTGCCAAATGGCTCTCTGATGAAGAGACCTCTGATTCCAGGCTGTTTAGGCGCGATTGTGCACCATTTTATTTGAAAGAGATGATGTGGGTACCCAAGGCGTAAATGATAGGGAGGCCCTAAAATGATGCTACTAGGGTGGAAGGTGTGGCGTAGGGCATGCCAGATGGAGAACCCGTCCCCATGCTCTCCGCAGGTAACGCTGGTTGCATTAACAGGGGCAGATGAACAGCTAAGAAGGATAATCAGAAACCACTGGGAACCGGTTGGGTTGGCAACAATGGGTGATATTTGGCGGGAGGGTTCTACCATTACCTATGAGGGGCTGCGGAAAGAGACTGGGTTGCATGCAGGCCAGTATATTACAGATCACAGAATGGTGCAGGAAATTAAGAGAATATGGTCCGAACCTGTGCTGGAGGAAGAACCAGATGCCACCATAGATATGATATACGACATAGTGGAAAGGGGCCAGGAGATATCTAGAATATATGAGATGTTGATGGTCAAAGTGGGGAAGAGGGTCACACAGTTGAGACTAGATTGGGAAACGGAAGTAGGAGCCCAGAGGGAGGACAGGATGTGGTAACGGGCGCAGGCCGCAGGGGTATCATAAGACACTATCTAGAAATGCAAGATTGAAACAGATACAACTGTATATCACGCACAGGGCGTATATGACACCCCAGAGGATATCGAGGTTTGAGAATGCAGGACGGCAGGCATGCCCAAGTGTGATGAGGAAAACACGGGCATGGTGCACATGTTTTGGTCATGTCCGGTCATTGAACGCTTCTGGAGTGAAGTAAAAGGGAAACTGGGAAAAAAGGGGGTCAAGATTGTAGTGGACACAGTGTGGGCCTGTCTGTTCGGGGGGGTTCCCAAGATCACAAAAGCTCAAGCATGTGAGTAAACTGAAAGACCTGGCTTATGTGCTTGTAAAAAGCAGATTTGCCATGGGGTGGAAGACTTGCCACAAACCAAGAGTGGAAGTGTGGTGGAGAGATCTGCAGAAATGAGCGGGGGCAGAAACCATGGTATGGCAAGAAACGAGTAATGCAGGGGGGAAGGAGACTGAGTCCCCGGTGGCTTGGAAATCATTGATAGCCGAGCTGTTTGGGTCAATACCAGACCCGGCAGAACTCACAGAAGGAGAGACCGTACCACAGGATGCAGAAACAGAATGTGTAAAGTAATAGACTCGTAAGGGGGGGTGGGATAAGGAAAGCAGTGGCTAGAAGTGAATAATGTATAATGAAACGGTTGATATATGCACTGCCCGTTTGGTTTGTATTGTTTGGTTGAATTGATTAATAAAAAATGTTTAAAAAAAAAAGATTGCTCCTTAGTTGTCCTGTGGCATAGGCATCGGTTGTGACGGGAGTGATGGCTGGGGCACCCGTTTCCTCTGCGGCCCGCTGCTCCTCGTCGGCCCCACCATTGCTCTCTTCGTCCGCCTCGTCGGGATCCCTCCCGTAGGACCCGACTTCCTCGAACTTCTCGTCCAGGATCTTTTTGATGCCAGCCAACTCATCTTCGGAGGTGGTATCTGTGTCCGTTATGGCTACTGTGCCCCCCTCTTTCTCGTCCCAGGGTTTCACGGGGTCTTCGATAGGTTGAAAAGATGATTCCCTCCATGGTGGCAGGGAAACTCTAGGCCCGGAAGTAGTCTCCACGGGGGTAGCCTCCACAGGCTTCGCCAGGGCCACCACGACTCCTTCAATTGAGGTCTTCGCCGGGTGAATCAGGGCCTTCACGACCTTGGGCGCGTGTGGGGCCTTCACCTTTGGGGGAGGGTCACCGACTCCCCCCCCCTTGGTTTTCTCTGTCGGGATCGACCGGGGCTTCTCCAAAGCTTACCTGGGTTCTCAGACTTCCTTTTCCCTGAGCCAGGGCATTGTGGATGATGGCATTGGTGACATTGCGCCCTGCCTGGCAGCCGAGGAGCCCGAACCAACGGTGCTCCCGGTGCCCGCAGACTCGCAGTGCTTTGCCTTTTGTAGGGCCCCCGTCGCCGGAGTGCCCTCAAAGGTCTTAGAAGGCCACTCGGACTACTTCTTCTCACCTGGTGCTGGGCTCTTCCCCTCCAGCCAGTTAGTGAGTAGAGTCTGACGGTCCTTCAATGTCCGGACGGACATGTTATTACAGAACGCGCAGTCTTCTTCCACGTGCGACTGAAGATGGCGCAGAGGAGGGGCTTAGGTAGAGGGCAGTCATTGGCTGGGGGGCAGTATGACCCAGAGACCAGTTAATGGTTATTAGTAGAAAGACAGTTCAGAAACTAAACTGAAACTTATTTTTTCTTTACCGAGGATTCCCAGCCTGACGGGGAATATTCATGAGCATGTGAATCCATGCCAGACCCCATGCTAGAGAAGTGGCACTAATACTGTGAGCGCCACCTTTACCGCTCTGCCGAATTAAGCGTTCCAGAAAATTGCTTCTAATTCCACAGCAAAATGAGCACTGGTGAAATTGCTGCTGAAACAGCAAAAATTCCACCAACGCGAATTCCGGCAAAAATAAAAACGGTAATTCCACTGCATTAAAAGTGGAAATACAGCTTAATTAATGCCCGAAAGAATGGGTGGTAATTTCTGCCAAACACAGTTATCTGCACCAAACAGGTGGAGGTAAATGAATCCAGGAGAAGAAAATGAAGCCACTGTTGAACCTAACTGACTCAAACAGGGTATGTAAGGGACACCTTCCCCAAACTCATTTCCATGCAACATGCAGCTCAAAGCAGTAGGCAACTATGACAGGGACTCCTATTTATTGACCTACAGAGGATAGTACACCAGCAGCAACAAAGGAACCCACCAGGTCCAAGGCGGAGGAGGCGTGTGGTATGGATGGCATCTATCCCAGAGTCAGAACATCACCCTGGACACGGACAGGCACAGTTGATAACGTTATCACGTCAATCGCCAAACCATTGCAGACCTCCTCATCCTTATCCAGCATGACACAGAGTACCATCAATATACGAACAACCATACCACCGCTGCTGAAGCTGCATCAGTCCTGCACTTCTGTGCCACAGGCACATATCAGCACACCATTGGCATGATGCATGCCATGTTACAACCAACATTTTCAAAAGTGCCTAGACAAGTGCTGGATACAGTACTGAAACATATGCACTAGCACAGCACATCTGTGCCCAGCCCCCTGCATAAGTGCATGCCACAAAGGTCAGATTTTACACCACTGCCCAGTTCCCCAATGTAATAGAACAGCTCTGGAATGCACGTGTGAGGCATTGGTGGCAACCAAGTCTCTTTGAAACAGGAAACTGTACCATTCCCTCAATGCGCAATGTACACTGACCTCACTGTGATTCTCTGTTGCACAAGTTTCCCAGGTTCAAGAGATGACCACATGGTTCTACAGAGCAGCACTCTGCCTGCATACATTTCTGTATCTTCATGCGCCTGTCGTCATCAGTAAAATATTCTAAAAGCTCATCTTTTTTTTTTTTACTTTTTATGCAACTAAACTTTTGATTTCTTCGCTTATTTATTCATTTTTTTTATTGTTCTACTTCTCTTTTTGGCCTTCCCGTCTCTTGTCTTGTGCCTCTTCAGTCTGTTTTCAATGCTTATATTCGTCTTCTGCATCTTCTTGCTCCTCGCAATTCTATTGCTTCCTCCCTTTCTGCTCTTGGTTGGCTTTCATTTCGCTCTCAACTTAAATTCAATTTTCTTTGTCTAGTCTTTAAATCTCTTTACAGCCTTGCGCCTGTCTTCTGTTTTGTTTTACTGCCCTGCTTTTTCACTCCACTCATTCTCAATTTCTACTCTTAGTTCCTCGTCTGCCTTGAACTTAGTCACGTTTTTGTTCTTTTACTTTGTTAGCTTTCAATGTAATGCTCTTCCACTTTCTCTCTGCTCCATTACATCATATTCTCAATTCTGTACTTCTTTAAAGACTCAACTTCTCCAATCTGATGTATTACTGATTATTCTTTTTGTTGTGACTTGCATTTCATTTTATTGTACCAATTATGGTTCTATGTAATGCACTATGGTTTAAAGCGCTTTATATCGCTTTATAAATTACAAATAAAATACAACTACATTGAGACCCACAGAGGACAGTACACTTGGATTCTAGATATCTACACACAAAAGGTGAACATGGAAGAAGTGGGGGCAAGCATCAACCATGCACATCTAGCACAATGTATCCTGGGGCATGATTCACATGGCCTTGCAAACATCCCATCCCATGTCATGCCCCCTACACACTAAAGCAGTACTACACTAGAGTGTAATCAAATAACTGCATGGAAGTGAAAAGCATGCACCTCTTAGGACATGGAAGTACGACCATTACCTATTTGCAAGTGACACAGTTTCATTGGATTTGTAGGTGACTCTGGCTACCCACAAATAACATAGCTCATGACCCCAATAAGGAATCCTGAGATGCCACAAGAAATTGCCTATAGCGAGACACATCCAAGGACCAGGGTATGCACAGAAAACACATTTGGACTCTTGAAAGGAAGATTCTGGTTCCTCCACCGTACTGGAGGGGCACTTATGGACAGTTCAGGGACGGTTGGGAAGACAATCCTTGTGTGTGATGCTACATTATATCTCTGTCAGGAGGAATGCATCATTGCCTGCATCATTGCCTGCTGAGGAGGACGTGGCACACACACTCAGAGTGGCACTTACGTCCTGTGTAGGATCACCGGGAAGCTCAATATAAGTGTTCAAATCAGGTAAGTGATCCATAATCAGTAGTAGTCTTCAGAACCAAATCACCCCCTTTATAACAGCGGGTTTACTTTTTTTCCCAATGAATTTGAGGCTAGCTTTACAAGTACTTTATATTGAGTGGACCACAACTCTTAGGTCGAAAAAGGTTCTTGAAGAGAATAAAAATTGTTCATATGGAAATAATTCAAGAGGGTACAATGGATCAGAAGTACCAATCATCTTCGATGTTTAAATTTGAGAATCTCTCATTCATCATTCACGGGTACCTAATCAGGATAAGAAAAATGTACAAGCAATATAGTCAGCAGAGTCTTGGAGCGTTACCGAGTGCGGACCCTGCTCTGAGTGTTTTCTACGCTTTCCTTGTTGTGGGCGGAGCCTTGTCACTGCTGGCTTAAGACTCCTGACTCTCCGCGGAGCGGACATGGAGTCAGAGTCTTGGAGCGTTACCGAGCGCGGACCCTGCACTGAGTGTTTTCTCCACTTTCATTGTTGTGGGCGGAGCCTTGTCACTGCTTGCTTAAGACTCCTGACTCTCCGCAGAGCAGATGCAGTGTCAGCAGAGTCTTGGAGTCTTTGGAGGTCTGTGGAGTGTCTTGGAGCCGTCCATATTGAATTATAAAACTATGACGTCCTTGACCTCTGTTGGTGATCTGCCTCCTGCGCCTGCAGTATCTGCAGTATCCGAAGGTGCCCGCCGTAAAGTGAGGACCTTGTCTTACCCATCTACATGTCTGCAACTACATCAGGAGTTTGAGAAGAACGACCTACACCACCCTCTTCACCCTCCCTAGCTGGCTCGCTTGAATGAAGTAAGTCCAAATGACTCTGTATGTGACAAGGTCATCAATGTACTATGTAATACTGTTGCTTCATCCTTGGTTGTTGTGGGAGGGGGGAAACAAATGATCTGAACACCGACCTCCCAAATGTCCTTGCTGCAGAACTGATCTTATTGTCACATGATTGTGATCTGGCAAATCAGAAAAAAACGCAAATGAAGGGTTTGAACCTTCTAACAGACTCAGGGTTAAATGCTGCGCCAATCGCTCTTACCGCAGTGTTTACTGCACAGAGACTGGATGTTTTGGCCCACTTAGCGACCGAAAAAACTGCAATGACCACATATGTGTCAGTTCCCCTCAGAGTCTTCGTCTGTCTCAGCCGCGCCCCCTGAGCGACTTATTCGCTATTCGGGTGAGTGTGGCTATGAGGCTGACTATCTCTCGTGCCTATTCCTTGACTAATCCACTTGGGCGAGAGTTGGGTGTCGTCGACTGCTTAGTTCCTGCTGCTCTGATTGCATCCACATCTGCATCGTTAAAGCAGAACTTATTGTCTTCCAATGACGTTGGGACCTTAATTCCTATAAACATTTAAGCTGGTACCTTGAATGACATTCAGCCGCCTTCTGATAGGCGGAATTCCATTGAAATTGTCAACAGACTTTTGGTTGACTTAGAAAAAATCAATAGTGCTCGTGCTAACCACAAAGAAAATGCAATCAGAACACTAGGTTTAACACCGGCCCCAAACATGGGAAATGGACAAAGAAGACGCATTCTTGAGTCTGAGAGTAACTGCTCTTCTGGTTCCTACAAACCAAGAAGGATGGAAGACAGTGGCTCTCCGGAAGTAAACTGTTCACAATCGGGACTTAGACCTCTCAACAACAAGCCTGTTAACACTACCCTTCCACCTTTTTACAAAGCTGACCAACACCGCTCCAATGGCGTAAACAAAAATGGCGATGCTTCAGCTATACCGACGAATGTCCAGAACGCAAAGAACCAGGTAACAGACTGCTCTTCTGACGACGAGTCATCAGAATCCTCAATCATGGAACGTGCATTTCCTAAGATTCGAAGAACCTATTTCAAAACAGCAACCAGAACTCCTTGTGAACCAGATTACGAATAAATCGTGAAGAAAACGTCTCAAGAACTTTTACCAATCTTGATTTCCTCCATGTCTATAACACTTTCCCCATTAGTAAAGCTATATGAACAGGTTCAAGACGATGTGAAAGACCTGACAATGTTAGTCGCGCTCTTACAAAAATCTGTGCTATTGAGCACGCAAGCGCTAAGACTGAACAGTTGTTGGGTAAACTGTCGGACAAAATTAACTGCAGTTCTACTATCTCCAATGATCAACGGCTAAAAGATGCAGATGACAAAGAACTACTTGCCGATGTAGCCAAACAGGCTTTAGGTATTCTACAACGACAAAGCTTGAAATTTGCTTGAAATCGTTCTGTTGAAGTGCTATCTCCAGGAAAACGTACTTCTCCTTTGGGCCTTCCAAACTTTACTAAGTAAATCAATATGCCTTTACCAGCATATAGCGATCTCTTAAGCACAGAACCCAACGTACTTCCAACTGCTGGTAACACCTGCGTGGTGGAAGTCCTGGAGCAACCAAGCAAAATCTGTTCCAATGTCCTCTCTCCTAACGGCAAGATCAGTGCTGTGGAAAAAAAACAAGGATGTTCCCAGTCTCACTGCGCCAAGAAATTATAATTAGTTGTTTGTGCAAAGAGAAGCCTTTATTGTTTGTGCGAAGAGAAGCCTGACACGTGTTTCAAGCTGTGTACAGCTTTTCATCAGAGGCTTAGGTTGCAGCAATAAGAACTCCACATTTAAAGTAGTGTTTCAGTCTACTCGTGTTACCAGGTGCAATGGTAACACGAGTAGACTGAAACACACGGTCGTTGAGCTTTCCGCAACTGCGAGGCATTTTGAGAACTGTATCTGGCATTGTCCTACTTTAAATGTGGAGCTCTTATTGCTGCAACCTAAGCCTCTGATGAAAAGCTGTACAAACAACTAATTATAATTTCTTGGCGCAGTGAGACTGGGAACATCTTTGTTTTTCTTCAACTATTCCTGTGGATGTGTATTGGCAGTAGACCCACACCGCCCAGATACCCGCAGCCTTGATGTTTATTTTCTTAATCACTGTATAAGCGCTGTGGACTCGTGACTTTTTCTGCCATAACTTTGTTCTTGTCAGTGCTGTAGAAAGCCTTGTACCAGCAAGTGAAATCTGTTCCTTCTCCACCACCCTTCAAAGCCTTAAGCAAAAAGATAACAGTGCAAATCAAGATGTGCAGGAGCCAACCACCTCCAATGCAACATTAGAGGTTGCTGATCCTGTAGATGCTCAGGAGGCACAGTTTGCCATATTTAACACCAAGAGCAAACCTGACGCCAAACAGAGCGCTAAAGCGGATCAGCAAAAGAAATAAAAAAATATAATCAAAAGGAAACCTCGTGCTATGAATGGTTCTCGTAGGTTTCTGCGAAACTTAACGGCCACAAGTTTCACTCTTAACCCCATCATAACCAATAAGGAGCAAAAGGACAAACCAGCTGTCTCAGACAAGTCTGTTCCTTGTGTCATCTCTGACACAATCATGATCGGATGTCCGGAACCTGTTGTAGACCTTTTAGATCTATCAACATACGATCATGATGAACCTGGAATATCAACAAAAGCTTTGAACCAACTTTCCAATGACACAAAACCTGTGGAATCGGAGGAACCTTCTCTTCCTAATGCTCCCTTCATGGAACCTATACAGAGTTCAAGACACTGTGTCATTGTGTCCATGAAGGAAATCCCGGACGTGACAAACCTAAAACCTGAAAGTTCGAAGGTTTTTACTCTGGGAGAAACATGGAAGAACTTACCAGTGTATGAATGTGGCAAACCGACGGAATCAATCTTCAAGAATGTGAATAAACGATCGGTGGTTCTCCAAATGTATCCATAGTCACTACAGCTATCAGCACCCAGGAAAGTGGATACAGGATGGACCATGTTACAAGATCACTAATAATCGAGCATGGCACGAAACGGGTTCCTTCTGTGAGATCTCGATCAAAATTGCCAATCTTTAACAAGCCGTTCTTTAAATATCGGCTGATATTGGAACGTATACTGCCTACTAATGATGGTCTCACATTGAACCGGAACAATGTTCTGCGACTATTCCACTATGTTCCAACTCTTCGCACAATCGAAACAGGAGACGTAAGAACTGTCGAATTCTACAAGCAACCCCAAAATTATGGTGTGTGATTGCATATTGACTCAGGGATTGTACGCAATATTCTTTTGGACTCTACATCCGTTCTATTATCAATGGGCTTTGACATCTGAGAAGATCTAACTCCACAGGAAACAAATCTGTCTTCACCAAAAGATTGCGTTCCATCAAGGTCAATCAGATCTTTATCCCCCTTGCAATGCAGCCACACTGTTGGGTCCATTTGTGGCTCCAGAAAAACTCAAACCACAGTGACATCACTTGGCCTATTGAAAGGACCTAATGTCGATGACATGCCCTTAAAAACATCAAACGTCTCCTCGATGAGCGAACAAATCCAAATAACTTTTCCCTGGGATGGACCCGCTTCAAAAAATAACACTAAGGATACCACCAGAGCGGAACTAACAGTCCAATGAATGGGATTGGGTGGCTAAATCTCTGGCTCACCCCCACCAAAGCCAACGTTCAAACTCTGGAAACCAAACTTTCTTGTCTCTAGCGTCATGGAATTCCCGTGGTTTCAACCATCTGTTTAATTATTCCTGGCTCATTGGACTGGACATTGAGTGTCTTCAGGAGACGTGGTCATCACAGCATCCGCTGTGTGACGAATTTGAAGTTGCCTTAAACCCGGCAATTCAAAACAAAACAGGTGGCGTATAAAATTATAGAGAGCAGAAACATAACATCTTATGTTCAACTAGTAATTGTCAAACTAGAGAACATAGCAAAATGCTCTCAGGACATCATTTCAATCATCAAGGTTTATTGGCAACACCAAGCGATTAGTGCAAACGTATTTATCGATCACATTTCAATCCTTCTTGACACCATCTATGAAAAGGAACTGTCGCCCAAAATTGTTCTGTGTGGCAACCTAAATATCGATTGCCTAAAGGCCCAAACAAAGACATCGAATGCCAAAACTATCACCCAAAATAATGCATTGTTGTGGATTGCTGAAATGTCTGCACGAGGAATGTCAATGCTAAATGGATGTACCATTGGAGATCTCTCTGTGAAAGCTACTTGGAAAAGGCTGACACAGAAATCTAACCTTGGTTACTTTTATGTCTCAGATGAACTGCATGCCCGGGTGCAGTCACTTCAGGTGATTGACATTAAAACTGGTAATTAGCACGACAGGCAAAACATGTGTATATTGGGAACATGACATTTATGTAGAACCTAACCAGATCCGTCCGCGCCTAAAAAACAACGAGGTAAAGAACTTAAACTAAGCTTTTTGGATGGAACCTAATCAAATCGAATACCAGCATTTACTAAAGCAGTACAAAGAGATCAACAAAGTTCCTCGATGTCAAACGTTTCAACAAACCCATGTTTTTGACCTGAATATTCTGAGACGCAAATGAATCATGAGAATGGAGATCCGACGTTGCTCAAGAGATTCGACCAGTGCACACATCTTGCAAAACAATAAAATTAAGCAATCATATAAGAACTGGTTGAAACAGCATAGAGCGTCCTTGTTCCAACTCGACTCGGAATCTATGATGTCAAAACTGGCAAACAAAAATACCTGTGACTTTTAGAATCTTATAAATAATCTTAGTGCTCCTCGAGATGCCTTACAAGAGAACAAGGTATCCGAGGAAAACTGGATTAATCATTATACACAGCTTTACAATGTTAAGGGCGAAATCAGTGAATTACCTGTGCCAGACTTGAATCATTGGGACCTAAAATTCGATAAATCGGTCATCCTAGAGACCATTAAAAAAACTAAGTTCATCTAGGGCCCCTGGGCCTGACGGTTTGACCAACTTTACTTTGAAGCAAAATCCTATGGAGTGGACAGACTTTTGCCACAAACTTTTTACTAGGATTGCTTTTACTGCCACTACACCATCTTCGTGGAAAAACACCATAATTGTGCCAATCTTCAAAAAAGGCAATCATTAAGACTGGATGCACATTGTCTCGTAGACACAAACATTCGACAAACTGGGTTTATAAAAGGCGTGGTCTGCAGCCTAAACCTCTTGCTAATGAACTTGTTGAAAATGAACAACCTGCAAGCTGGTGGCAAAATTTACAACGCATCCATCGACTTAGCTCATGCTTTTGATAGCATCAACCGCCAACTACTATGGAAAAAGAGGACTAAATGGAACTGTCCAGCCAGTTTACTCCTAGCCCTAAAGGACCTTCATACCAACACAAATATACATATCAGGCTTGATAAAACGGGTAGGTTGTCTGCTGCCATTCAAATATTCTGTGGGGTAAAACAAGGTTGCCCTTTAGCCGCAATAATCTTCAACCTTTTTTTGTCGGACGTTGATCAAACCCTAAAGGAAGCTGCCACATTTCCCCCGAAAATCAATGCCTGTCACATTATATGATATGATATGATTGGTTGTTTATAACGCGCTTAATACCCAGAGGTTTCTAAGCGCGGACCCGGGGATCGAACCTGTGTTGCTCCATGTCATCTTGCTTCCAAGGCGAGCATGTTGCCCCTGAGCTATCCTCCCAAGACAAATTGGCCACATGATCTACGCAGATCTCATTCTGGTTGATTTAACACCTATTGGTCTGCAACGCAGCCTGAATGCCCTACAAAAATATGTGAAAGATAATGCTCTGGTCATAAATACCACCAAATCTGAGATCATAGTACTGCAAAGCTACAAGGATCCCACGTCCGTATCCGCCAAAAACTTAGTTGGCATTTGGGTGACAAAATGCTAGCAACTACCTCGCAAATGAAATAGATAGGCACTGCATTTAATTTGAATATAAACGATGCACCTTGAGTTGACATCATCAAAACGAAATGTAAGAAATTGGCTATACATGCTGCTTGGCTTAAGAAAAAATATGGCAAATGTTTGCTTTTACCAGTGTTATCGTTCTGCAAACAAAAAGTTGTACCTGCCCTTTTGTATGGAACTGAGTGCGCACTGGGGTGCTCTGCTGAGTTATGGAACTTGGAAAACAAGTTCTGGTCACATGTTCTGGTCATGTGTCTCATCTCTTTCATGGGGCACGCCTACAGCCTGCATTAGATACAACTTAGCCTGATCTCACTGAATGCAAGAGTCTGCTGGCTTACGCTTAATCTGTATCGAAAAATAACACTGTCTTCGCAATGCCCACAGTTCGAACTATTGAACCAAGCAAATCAGACGACAACCGTGTCAGTACTCTCAATGTGGGTCGAGCGTTCCAAAGAAATGTTAGTAGAATTGGACACTGACATTCAAACACTGCAGACAAACCCTAATTATGTTAAGAAAAAGCTGTGGAGACAAGACTGGATCTTAATGGGCGAGCAATGCCAAAAACACTGTATAATGAAAAATGTTCCACCCCAGAAAAGAAGTGTAAACAAAATCCAAAACTACTTAGCGAAATTTCCGGATCCACACCAAAGGAAACTACATGAAATTGCGTCTAAATGCCTTTCAGACGAGAGAACGCACCAATTTATGGGCGAATGATGCTCCCGTACTGAAATTATGCAGACTGTGTAATGGAACAGACGAAACGCTCAAACACCTAATAATGCTGTGCCCGGCCTTATCTAGTGAAAGATGTAACCACCTAGGGAAATTCAGCAAAGCAAAACCATCATTAAGCCTAGAGGAATGGTGGCAAGTCCTTTTCGATGAAAGCGACAGAAGGCTTACTATAGCTTTTACTTTTTTTTGGAAGTGATTATTGCGCGGAACGTTTTGACTCTGAGCTAAACCCATGATGGATGGGACCAAATTATGAATACTGCAGTCTGAAACGTTCTGACTTCTATAATTGTCATGATCCTTTTCATTTTTCTTAAGATGGATATTGTGTAATGTGTTGATGTGTACTTCTTTTTAAAGGTTTGTAATAAACCAAATTATTTTTTTTAAATGTACAAGCAATATCAGTTTTTAAATCAACAGAAGTAGTTCAGTCTTAATTTTGAAATAGAGTAGTGCTGTAAGAAGGATACAAAGAAATCCCCCGTTCCAAAGTGACCAGTTCGAAGGCAGACAATTGAATTTTTGACTGTGGAGAGAGAGGTATTTCTTGCTCCTACTCAAAGTGCTACACAAATGTGTTCTGGGGTGCACTTTATTGATTGGATGCATTTACTAAACAATAAACCTAAAGATATAGCTCTGACAAATGAAACTCAGTCAGGTTATTTCTCCCTTTTACATGATATCAGATATGGATGCACTCTGTCCTCCCACTTATGCGCCTTGTCAATGAAAACTCTTCCATGTTCTCTTCAGGAGTTCAATTCACACATGGGATTCAAAACCACCTCAAATCACTTACATCATTCTCATCCACTCATATGAACAGGACAGGCTAACCATACCCTGCTTTGAACTGTTAACTTATAGCGCAAGCCCACTATACGATCTGGTCCTCAATCATAAATTCCACCATGTAGCAATTGAAAGAGCAACCTTACATCAGTCTGCAATGATCACTATGTTTGAGAGAACTTGCAAAGGTGCACTACCTGAAATTCAAAGGTCCACACCACGTGGTGCGTTTAACAGAGCTGCACACTCTGAGAAGGTATTGAATATCAACGGAACTATTGTAAACTGTGTATGAATTGCTTAGGGAGTTTTTCTATATCCCATAGGAGTGCTTATAGATGTTACCTACTGGCATACAACAGGTCTTGTTTTTGTGCTTAATAGAGATGAGCACATTATGTGGGCACGCATTGCTGGTTAAACTTCCATGCATTCACCTTGTTTGGTACAAACAGTCTAGAAATCACCTTGAATGTACTATTTCAGAAATACTTTAGTAGGCTAGGGTTGGCCAACTTTGGGGCGGGGGCCTTTATGTGGAAAGCACTTTCAAAACATTGGCACAATTGCAATTACGCAGGGAATTTAACAATGTTCTGATATTACGAGCTGTTCCATTCACTTAGGCTGTAAATACCTAGCTATCACCTTCCCTCACATAATGTGGTATGCAGATCCAGGGAGCATCTATTGAGGGGTAGGTGTCGCAAGGATTAGGGAGGTTTTTGCTGGAAGGTTGTTAGGCAGAATTAAATGCAGTACTCTTTGGGAACACTACACACAATTAAGACTAGAAGTGACAGTACAATTTCACCTTTGGTACAAGCCTGTACTACACAGTTATAGTGGTAGCAGTAGCGGAGCAGCCAGACTTATCTCAAGAGTAAGTGAGCATTACAAATAGTTACACAAAGGACAGCAAGTACTATGATTCAGGCAAAAACTGACCCAAGGTTTCTAAGTAAAAGAATATATATTTATTTATTCAACAGTTGTATAACATTTCGCTATTCTAAGCAAGGTCAAAATCACAATCATAAATACACCACACCACTTTGCTTAAATGCCAGACAACTTAAGCTCACTAAATGAAGTGGGAGCAAAATGGCACTCCAGCAATTTAAAAGGGAGGGAACGACAAAGTTAATAGATATTAGGCAAAACCAACAGGTAAGTATTCTGAGCAATTGAACAAGAGAGACTACAGTGAGGAGATCAGCTAGAAAAGGCTCAGGGCCAAAGTCAATAGGTCAAAAGTCTTTTGCTCAAGATCACATGGTTCAGGGTAGTTCGCGGTAAAGTTTGTGGCACAGTTTCTGGATGAGGTTGGTTGGTAGAAAAATGAGTTCAAAGAGAAGAGAAGGACAAGCCTTCGGATTGGATAAAGATTTCAAACACTTTCACCGCGGCTGAGTGAAACACACAACCAGATTTGCACAGTACCTCAAAACGGAGAGGGGGCTGTAGCTGAGACAGACGTTCCTGGTAGTTCCTGCAGGCTCCCGGTTCCTGAAGCGACTGTCGGACTGACACGAAGTAGGAAGACTGGAGGGTCCTGCGCTACCCAGGGAAGAAACCAGCAGCAGCGCTAAACAACGAAAAAAAGGTGCGCTCCTTAAAACCCAAGCGGGGTCTGACCTTCCTGGCTATCCGGCCCACTGTAGCTCTGTACAGAGAATTCGACCAGAGGAGGGGTCCTGGCAAGTAGTTTGGGTGAACTGGTTGGTCCCACCAGCTCAAGAGAAGAAGTTTCCTGGAGGATCTTCTCTGTCGTCGGATTTGGAGATTCGGACCTGCAGCAGGGCTTCAACGGGCGGTTCAGTAGTGTAGGGGTCCTCTTCTTCCAGTTCCTCGTTGGTTCTTTCGTTACAGTGGCGACTCTGCTCTTACAGTCCCAGAGACCTGCTTTTTATGCAGTTTTCCCCCATTCATACAGCCTCCTGGCTGTCAATCACACAGCAGGGTGGCTGGCCTGGCAAGGCCAGTCCCCTTAGCCAATCAGACAAAAGTGCAACTTGGGTTACCAAGGGAACCCATGGAAGGGGTCCGAAGATCCCTCCCTCACATCCTACCTACCTAGACTATCAGGCACCTTATGAAGCCTGCAAAAAGACAGCAAACAAAGGAGTCATTCCCGGTTTGGCGCGCAGAGAAAAACACGAGAAAGACTAACAAAAAGAAATGGCAACTAAACACAGCCAGAGCCAAAATAAAACATGTGGTCAAGTGGGTTTTATGTTCGAGGCTAATATAATAGCCTAAAACATTACCACGTTATGCAAGATAAACGCGGTAGAAAAGTTAGGGTAGATACCACTGCCACCAGCCAAGTCTTAATGTTAAGGGGTATCGAAAGAAGGCTCCAAGAGGCACAGACAAAAATGGGTAAGAATTAACACTTTCCAATTCTCCATTTAAGATGGGGTGTACTGGGTCTGTGGTTTAAAGTGAATATATAAAGTTAATGGCACCTTTACCTGTTTCTGAGGGACAGTAGTCAGCCCCAGAAAATTGGAGTCAGTGGGAATTCTCAAAGGCAACCCTGTGTCACTGCACTGAAGGTGCTGTGTAACACAAACAAAAAGTGGTGCACATGGAGTAGGTGAGGCTCCAGTGCCCAAGATCAAACAGAAAGTAGAAATACACATAGCAAAACACATGCAAGAGTGGGAAAAAGGCTCACTCTTACCAGGTGAAAAAAATAAATCCTAGAAATCCAGCAAAGCTGCTGGGGGACTCTTTAGGTAAGGGAAATCAACCATGTATGAGAATTCTCCCTAACACTTGCACTCTCTACCTCTAGTCGGTTATAAACATCCTAGAGATATCATCACCATTTTGGTGGTGACATCCTGCTATGTGCTCAAAGGTAAAATCAAACCCTTACAGGCAGATTGGCCATTTTAGCAGTTTAGGGTTTTCCCCTTTCATTTGCATCAACCATCTCAAGGGTTGGTGGTCAGTTTGAATCACAAATGTAGATCCATACAAGTATGGTCTAAGCTTCTTCATACTCCACACAATGGCAAAGCATTCATGCTCTATGGTTGCCCACCTTGTTTCTGGTTCCTTCAGTTTCCTACTGATGAAGCAAATGGGGTGCTCCCTACCTTTCTCATCCAGTTGACTAAGGACTGCACCTAAACCTATATTGGAGGCATCTGTCTACACAATGAAGGATTGGTGATAATCAGGAGCTCTTAGGACCGGAGCTTGATAAAGGGCTTTCTTCAGACTTTCAAAGGCTTGCGTGCACTCCTCATTCATCTAACCTTTTCAGGGAATTTTGGAGAGGAGATCACATTCAAGGGAAAAGCTATGGTCCCATAGTTCTCTATGAAATTCCTGTAGTACCCAGGAAAGCTCTCACTTGGGTTTGAGTAGTTGGGGTGGCCCAGTTTTGCACAGCTTCTACTTTGCTGGGCAATGGCCTTATCTCACCTCCTCCGACCTCATGACCAAGGTAGACCGCTTTACTCAGACCAATTTAATATTTGCTTGCCTTTATGGTCAGATGGGCCTGCTCAAGTGACTGCAAAACATATCCAAGGTGATCAAGATGTTCTTTCTATTTAGGGATGAACACTGCAATGTCATCCAAGTATGCCCTGCAGAAGTCCTCCATCCCATTCAGAACTTGATTAACCACCCTTTGAAATTTAGCAGGTGCATTCTTTAGTCCAAAAGGCATTACCTTAAACTGGTAGAGGCCTGCTGGGGTAGAAAATGTAGTTTTCTCCTTGGCATGGTCTGTCAGTGCTATTTGCCAATAGCCTGAGGTTAGGTCAAATGTACTGAGGTACTTGGCTGAACCAAGTCTATCCACCAGCTCATCTGTCCTTGGCAAAGGATGGGCATCAGTCTTAGTGACTGCATTTAGAGCTCTATAGCCTACACAGAATCTCAACTCCTTGGATCTTGCCTTTGGTACTAGAACAACTGGACTAGACCATGGACTGGTAGAGGGCTCTATAACCCCGAGATCAAGCATCTTGTTGACCTCTCCTTTGATGTGGGATCTCACATGTTCTGACATTCTGTAAACCCTGCTTTTGACAGGTAAACAGTCACCAGTGAGAATATCATGCTGGCCCCAAGGCGTGAAGCCTGGTGACAGAGAAACAGGGAGGCAAACTGATTCAACAGAACTTTGCACTCCTCCTGTTGTTCAGAAGTCAGCTGAGAAGAGAGATGAACTCCTATCTGTTCATATAATGGTTAGCCTCTGAGGGGTAAGGTAGAGGTTCACTCTCCTCTTCCTCTTGAGCTGAAGCTAGAAGCAAAGCTCCTACATCTGGTCTCGAGACATAAGCCTTTAAACGGTTGGAGTGAAAGACTATGGGAGCCTCCTTAGGTCTGCCTAAGTCCACCAGATGGGTCACCTCTCCAAGTTTGCCCACAACCTTGAAGGGTCCTATCCACTTGTCCTGCAAGGCCCTGTGCCTTGTTGGCGCCATAACTAGTACAAGCTGGTCTTGAGTAAACTCAACCATGTTGGCCTTCTGGTCATGCCGATGTTTGACCAGAGCCTGACCTTGCTTGTGCCATCATGTGTGACATTCTCCTCTGGAGACCTATCACATAGTCAGTCACTCTGACTGGCTTGGGGGAAGGAACACTCTCCAACCCCTCCTTGATCAGGGCCAATGGACCTCTGACTGGATGGCCATAGAGAAGCTCAACAGGACTGTAACCAACTCCCTCCTGAGGGACTTCTCTATATGCAAAGAGAAGGCATGGCAGTAGAAGGTCCCACTTTTTCTTAAGGGGTTCCTCTAAAGCACCTATCATGCTCTTCATAGTACAATTAAACCTCTCTACCAGTCCATTTGTCTGTGGATGGTAGGCTGCAGAGTGCTTGTGACACCACAGTTTTTCCACATGGCTTGCATGTAGTGGCACATAAAATTGGATCCCCTGTCGGATAGCACTTCCTTAGGAAACCCTACTCTGGTAAAAATACCAAGTAGAGCCTTAGCTACAGCCTGAGCCGTAACAGTTCTCATAGGTATGGCCTCTGGGTATCTTGTGATGCATACTCCACCTGGGTGAGATTTGGGGGGGATGCATACTCCACCTGGGTGAGATTGAGGGGGATGCATACTACACCTGGGTGAGTTTGAGGTGGTGCATACTCCCCCTGGGCGATTTGGGGTGGTGACTAGACAATGCCCATGCAGCAAAACACTGTGGCCCAAAACATCCCAAACTGAATATGCCAGACTTTCGAGCAGGCCACGTCCCTCAACGTGCCGACTGCACATCATCTGAGCGTACCCTCTGCAACACAATCCAGCAACATGCAGTGAGTATGCGTAACTAACATGACTGCAGCAAAGCACAACACAGGACATGCATCCATGAGTGCCCACAAATAAATCCCACCAAGGGAATACACTGATTGTCACTTGCCCTCCTCCACAGTCGTGCTGCACGCCACCATGGAAATACCAACCGATGAATGAAAAATCATGATGAGACCTGTGCCAATGCTGCTAGTAGGAATACATACAGAGTACTATACATCACCTACATGAGTGCAAATACAGTGGTAGGCATCCACAGTACATCTGCAACAGTATGCAAGTGAACACCCTGCATCATCTGGATAACGCAATCCACACCTGCAGAGCATAGTACAGTACACATTGTGACAAATGAACATGTGTACAGGCATCCAGGGACATGTGCATGTCAATACCAAATAGCTGCAGGCACGAGAGTGATAAGTACAGGTGTCATGTCAGAAATTGACTCACACATACCTCATTGTGTTCCCATGCAGGTGATGCTGGCTATCCCTTGAAGCCGTGGCTCCTTACCCCTGTTTGGAACACACAGAACAGGCTCGAAGATGACTACAATCGGGCTCATACCCGTACCCGTGTTGTGATCGAGCAGACCTTTGGCCTGTTGAAGGCAAGGTTCCGCTGCATCAGCAGGTCTGGTGGAGCACTCCTTTACGGGTATGAGAAGGTGAGAAAGATCACCATGGTCTGTGCCATGCTGCACAACCTGTGCATCCGGAGAAACGTACTACTGCCACCCTACATTGACCTGCATGCACCGGGTGAGGATGAAGATGATGATGGAGAAGCATCACCCCTGCCAGGTTGCGATGCACAAGATGGTCGTGCTGTGCGCCAATCAGTGATTGACGATTTCTTGTGAAACACTGGGATGCTGATGGTTCTGTGTTAGTACTACACTGGGCACTGGGATCGTGTGCATATTGACACAGGGTGTGTGGGGAGTTGGGCACTGTCCACTGTCATGAATTGAATAAACACACACAAAATGAACAATGTCCAATCATGATATGATTTTGCACACAACGGGTGTATTGAAAATTAATCATTGTGGTTGAACCCTCCACCTCACAGACACCCTCCCCCCAACAACCCATACCACCTCCCCCATTAACATCAAACACATGATGTGCTATGAATGTTTTTCATCAAAATGCAGTCAGCACATGCAGGGTTGCCCTGTTAGTGGCGGCCTCTCTTATGCTCTGCGGGCTGCATATCTGTGCGGCATGCGCTGCGCCTAGTCAACCGCACAGGGCTGGTTTAAGCCGAGCTGGCAGGTGTGCTGGATGAAGTGGACGTGCCTGCTTGTTCATCTGTCGGTGCAGGATGCTTCTGCAGCAAGTGATCGGCAATCCTGCCCAGGACCTGGGTCACTGCTGCTAGACTCATGTATCACCATCGTGTTTTTGTTCATGGCCACAATGTGTGCAGCATTGGTCTCACGGATTTCGCGGCGGGTCAATTCTCCCTCCGCAACGTACTGCTTAACCAGCTCAATCAATTGATCCTGGCGGGCCTCCATCCTTGACATGCGGGCCTCCATGTCACAGGTGCTGTGGCGGTGGACGGGGCACTTGCAGAGCGGCCCAATGCAGGGCTGTCCTCTGATAGGGACCAAAGATGTGGACTCTCCTGTACTCCGGAATGGTGTTGATGGGTGCTGACTGGGGTGCCCTGTGTGGTGTGCTAGGGGGTGGGCTGGGGGCTTGGCGTATGTGCGCCATCCCCATGGAAGTTGCCGTCCATGTCTGATTGGTCTTCAACGTGGCTCTCTGCATCGCTATGAGGGGCTGAGGCAGCTACCTCCCCGATTGAGCTGGTGGCAGCAGACTGTGTCCCATCCGCCTCTGCTTCCACCACAGTGGACAAGTCCAGTGTAGCGGTGCCATCAAGTGGTGTCTCTGATGGCGTTTGCCTCTCCTGTGGCCTGCCTTGTATTGGTGGTGCTGCTCTGCGTGTGTCATGATGCCTACCCCCGGAGCACCAGGCCAGGCCCAGCACCCCCGGAAGCAGGCATCATGCCCTCGGGTAAAAGCCCAGCAGCCCCTTAGAGGGGCTCTTTGGACTCAGTCCTGGCGCCTTTGGCGCCAGGCTCATGTTGGATATCCGTCCTGGCGCCATAGGCGCCAGGCTCATAAAGGGAGGTGTTTTGTGCACTTACCTGATGCAGACCATGCTGCACGCTTCAGGCCTCCCTGAGACCGGAAAGGGACTATTTTTTCATAGGGACTATTTTTTCACTCGGGCGTGGCCAGGGAAGGATACATACCTAGTTGGGGAAGGATACATACCTGGGACTTCTTTGGAGGCTATTTAAGCCACGCCCAGACAGCAGCTCATGCTTCGCGTTGTTCTGCTTCCTGCAGCTTAACGCTCACCGTGTCTGCTCCTGCTCCTGGACTCCAGCCACGCCCGCCTCGAACCTGGAAGACCTGCAAGGAAGGAAGAGAAGAGAAAGGTGAAAACCAAGGACTATTTCAAACTTCTTACCTGCATCCGGAATCTTCTCGCCAGCATCCCTGAAGAAAGACTTCCATTTAAAAGCATCCCGTTGCTCGCTGCAGCGCCACGCTTCACTCACCTGTCCTCGAGACATCTCCCGGCTCCATCGCGGCTGTCAGCATCGGACGCCACATCTCTGCACCTAGGGGAGAGAGGAAGAAACAAAAGGTGAGCAGAAGGAACACAGAAGGAAAGCCTGATTAACAGCCATAATACTTACTGGCTTTTCTTCCACATTACGGGTCGGGGCCGCCCCGTTGGCAGGTACCGTACCCCGGCCCCTATGGGGAAAGGACAAGAGACATTTCTGGGGAATGATACGGATATTTAGAGGGATCGCCCTCATCACTACTCACCTCGGCAGTTTAACCCCTCGACGCATCGCCTTCATTCTGCACCTGAAATAAAGGACAGATCACAGGTTAGAAAGACAACATAAAGGGGGCCTCACTTGAACTTTGAACTTTCATACTTACGGTGCATCGCTCAGGAAAGTCAAGTGGATTTTGCCAGCGCCATTCTGAAAACCAGTGAAGTAACTGGACGAACGCGCGCCCCTGCACCAGAAGCAGGATGGAGAGTTCATCCTTCCAAACCATAAGGTGAGCTTAAACCGGGGTTTGGAGGAAGTTAGAGAGGAACGAAGGGGGAAAGGGGGGAGCTAGCACACTATTCTGCAGACTGTTAATCCCCTTTCTCATCTGCGAAGGATATTCCTACGGGCCAGGCAAGCACGATTTGGAGGTCCTGTCCAATCGGTGTTCCGGGTCCTGCGCATCACGCTAGAAGAGGCCACAGCAATCCAGACTAGACCAGCGCCCCAGTGGGAACCAGGTGAGCGTTACAGCGTGGCAGTCTGGGCATTGATATTGCCCTAGAGGTTAATGGTCTGGTGCCTTCTTGGCTGGGCCTGGATCCCTTGGCAGCTATCGTGGCCTTTGCGGCAGCCTCCTGGCCGTCACTGTCAGCATCCGTGCCTGTGGGGGGCCAAGAGAGGCAGGGCATCAGTGATGGTGGTACGTGCATGATGCATACATTGGTGTTGTTCAGTTGTTCCCATTTGATGCATTGCATACTTGTAGGTGTGGCGGACAGGGTGCTTGCAATAGGAGGGGCCATATTGGCATATGTCGGGTACTCACATTTTAGCACTGGTGTGTGCTGTGTGGTCTACCGTTGTATTGCGGTTTGCATGATGTGTGACGTGCAGTTTTGCTGTGTGTTGGGTGTCTATTGGTTATGGGATTGGCATGCAGCATGCATATCAATGTGCCAGGTTTTGGGCCACCATCTTGACATGGATATGTTAATGTGTGTATGATGGGCCATGGATTGCCTTACTTCACTATCACATTAGTTGGGCTACGTCATGCTTTGGTTATCTGTGGTTTGTGGGACACTCACCTCCGATGATGGCACTCCCAACTACACGTCTCCAAATCCCTTGATTGACTCCATGCTAATGGTGCTGCTGCAAGTTTCCTCCCACCTTGTCAGTTTTGTGGGAGAGTGGTCCCCGCCGCCTGTTGCCAGGCCCTCCCTGCGGTTGGCCGACATGATGTTTCGGATGCGGAGACGTAGGTCGTCCCACCTTTTCTTCACGTGCAGGTGGTGGTGCCAACCACAGTGACCTTCCTCGCCACCTCCTACCAGATTTCGTTTTTGCACAGTTGGGCTGGGCACCTTAGGTCTGTTGCGAACACTTCATCAGCGTGGCCAACCAACGTGTCGGCCAACATGTTTAGCTCATCATCAGAAAACCTCTTCTTGCGCAGGCGGTGGGTGGATTTCCTGGTAGCTTTCCACATTCTCAGGCGATTCGGGCTGCTCTCGACTCGGTACCAGTACTGTGTTCGGAGGATTGCGATGGATTGATTTTCTTAAGATGGCCACCGGCAGATTTCCCGTTCTGGCGCAATGACGTACTTCTGGGTCCGGTATTAACATGATGGTATTGTAGGGTCCGTTATTTAGGGGTTGCTCATGGGCGGAAGCGGTATCAGTGGGTTTCGTGATGCCGCTATCAGGGGTTTGGGGGGGGGGGTCTTTAACGGCATGGTGGTGCAGCCATTACCGGCATGGCAGTACGCGTGTGCACGCGCTCTCGTAATCAGCCGCTATTTGCAGCGTTGAGGGATCACAGACGCGCTAGTAACGCCATGCCGGTAATGACTGTTTTTACTGCAAATCTCCTAATGAGGCCCACTGTGTTAAGAAACGAATACACATTTACGAGTAAGGGGGTGAAAGGCACAAGCGCGTCCAGTCCAGCAGGGCCCTGCAGAGAAGTTACCCCGATCATGGAGCGCAAGCTGAATGTGCAGTAATGCTGAACATAGTGCAACGACCCGGAGGCAAGTGCAAAAGACTGCCGGGGGAGAGCCAGGGGAGGGATTTCAGCACCGGAGAGATGCGATCCCTGGGCTTGAAGCGAAGGATAAGTCTTGCTGTTCTATTCTGGATGAGTTGTGGAGGACAGAGAGTAGAAGTAGGAAGATTGAGAAAAAGGCTGTTGCAGTAGTCCAGCCTAGAGAGAACCAGGGCTCTCGAGATGGTGAGCCTCTGGAGAAAAGTGAGAAAAGGTAGAATACCTCTGAGGAGGTGCAGTTGGTAGTGGGACTTTTTTGTTGAGATGTCTGAGGAGAAGGAGAGAGTGGAGTCGAAGATAACCCCTAGATTTGTTGCCTCATTGGTAGGTGAAGGCGCAGGGCCAAGGGAGGCCGGCCAGTGTGAAAGTTGGAAAGCGGGAGCAGGAGTCCCAATGAGGACGATCTCTGTCTTACTGGCATTCAAGCAGAGATCATTAGCAGCACACCAATACTGAACTGCGGACAGACCGTCAGGGATGAGCAAGGAGCAGGAGGCCAAGGGTAACCTGAAAGAGCTGCGCGTCACCTGCATAACACTGAAAGTTAGAGGTAAAGGTAGAGATCCTGTGAGCCAAGGGGGCCATGTAGAACCAGGGGTGATGGGTTAGATCCCTGGGGGACACCACAAGTAGAGAGAGTGATGGGAGGAGAGAAAGGAGGCAAGCCATGCCAGGGCCTGATCTGTGATGCCCAGGATATCGCAGAGACAGGAGATCAGATTGTTGTGGTTTACCATATCAAAAGTAGAAGAGAGGTCAAGACGAATACGGACAGGAGAGTTAGGGTCAAGATTTGAGAGCAGGTCTTCACAGGTGTTCAGCACAGCAGTTTCCGTGCCTCTGGATGTTCTAAAGCAAGACTGATGGTCATGGAGACAAGCAACATATTCCGTGTGGAGGGTACGTTGAGTGATAGTCAGCTTCTCCAGGAGTTTTCCCAGGAAAGGAGTGATGGCGATCGGGAGATAGTTTGCCAGAATAGGCGGTCGGCAGAGGTTTTTTTTTTTAGCAGAGGGTGCACAAGAGTGCTTGAGAGGAGAGGGGAAAACTACAGTGGTGAAAGAGGTTGCAGAGGTCGGCCAAGGTTTGAGCAAGATTGTCAATATTGTCCTTAATGGTTTTGGAGGGGAAGGGGTCCATCTGTTTGGAAGAGGCTTTCATAAATGGGACTTGTCCTGAGACCTCATCAGGTGTGAAGGGGAGAGGGAAGAGAGGAGGGGGGAGGGGTGGGAGCGGCCAAGGAGGGCCCAAGAGATGGGGGTGCAGAAGAGAGACAGAGGACAGGATGTCCTGTGTTTTGGTGGTGAAATGTGCGGCCAGGGCCGAGCTAAGGGCTTGTGTGGGTGCAGTAGAGGATGCAGCTGCAGTAGGGTTGGTCAGTTCCTTGCAGACTTTGAAAAGTTTGGCCGTGTTAGATTCCACTGAGATGCAGGCTTGAATATAGACTCTTTGCTTGAAGCGGATGCAGAGTCTATATTGCCTTTGAAGAAGGCAGCAGGCCAGTTTGTCAGAGGGTGTACCTGAAGATCCCCATTTCCGTTATGCTGCTCTGCACTTGCGTTTAAGGGCAACCAGATCGGAGTCGTACCAGGAGTTGAACTGTTTGGCAGGCTTCAGTCGGATCCACATGACAGGGGCAGGAATGTCAAGAGTGTTGGAGATGGAACAGTGAAAGTTAGAGAGGGCTCTATCAGAGTGGGAGTCAGCAGCAGTAGTAGAAGGAGGAGAGTAGGTGGAGGCAAAGGCAGCCACTGACACTCTTATGGTCGCATGACCTTGAAGGCAGGAGGTATTGTAGGGTGTGGCAGTGCTAAAGGAGAAGGGAGGTTCAAGTGAGAAGAGTGAAGAGAATGATCAGTCCATGAGAGTGAGGTAGTGAGAGGAATAGAGAGTGGGATGTCTGTGGAGATGATAGGATCCAAGGTGTGGCCAGCAGTGTATGTCGGACAAGAGGGTAGAATGGAAAGGGAAAGGGAGTCACACATTGCGGAAAGGTCCTGAAGAGTCAGGAGAGTTAAGATGGATGTTAAGATCCCCCAGCAGGAGGAGTTGGGAAGAGAAGGAGATGAGAGAAGAGGCCAGGTCAACCCATTCTTAGAGGAAGAGGATGGACTGGCCCAGCGGCCGATAGAAGGTGGCCAGAGTAAGAGGCGACAGGCAAGCGAGAGAGCCTGCAGACCAGGCATTCAAGGGAGGAGTAGACCCGACTGGGAATTATGGAAACAGGTATCCACTCAGGCAAGATCAGGGCTACTCTGCCTCCTGGCCTGTTGGGCCTGGGCAAAGAGAGGATCTTGTAGCCTTCAGGGAGAAGTGTGTCAAAACTCACGACAGCTGTCCTTAAACCATGATTCAGTAAGAGCAAGAACATCAAGATCCAGGAGTTCAAGGAGGTGGCAGATGTCAGAGGAGTGCTTAAGAGCAGAGCGAGACCTTAGTGTGGCAAAATGGAGCAGATTGCAACTTTAAGTACTTATGAGGGGGGTGGTGGTGCAGGGGAGAAAGGACCCCCGGTAAGCAGCGAGAGTGCATGAGAGATCGCGGTAGGAGGAGGCAAGGAAGACAAGGGTGTCAGTGAGGGGGTGCAGGCAAGGGGGCCAGGATAGTTGCAGATGGCAAGGGAGCCAGTATGGGAGGGGCCACATGAGGTTTGAGATGCAGCAGCAATGGGTGGCCAGGGCTTCAGGGTGGAAGAGGCTGACTAGGTTGTCGGTGTAGTGTAAGTAGACAAGGGAGCCTGTACAGTTGAAAGCGACAAGGGGGGAGGTGGGGAGTTGTGAGAGGTGGTGAGGTTGGTAGGAGCCAAGGTAGCCACGTTGGGCATATTTGGCATGGGAGCCTGGACGGCCGTTGAAGCCTATGGCAAGGGAGCCCGTGAGGAGTAAAGTTGATAAGGCGAGGAAGGAGCCTATCAAAAAGTAAGCGGATGGGTTGAGGCCCTTGTACCAGGATGGTACCATTTCGATAAACATTTATGATGGCCCTGGAGGTGGAAAAGGAGGCAACAAGGACATCCCATTGGGTACCTGGGTACCAACATTTATGTGTAAGGAAGAGTAAAAAGAGCAGAGCAGCCATATTGAGAGTCCATGGGTCGGCAGAAGGAAGGACAAAGAGGATGTCGGTGAGAGTCTCTCTGGCAGAAGCACTAACGTAGGCGTCAGCGAAAGAAAGGCCTGGGTTGGAGGCCAGTGTGTCCTTTGACTTTCTTCCCGCCAGACCTAGTGAGAGGTGAAGGATAGGAGACGGAGAAGCAGTTAAAGAAGATAGGGGAGATAGAAAGCACCATACTGAGGGGCACAGAATGTGGTATACTTAATCAGGCAGAGCAGATGAGGTACTTGAGGAGGTGGGCAAGGGGGAGCAGGCGCACCCGGAGACCAACAGCATAAGGAAGAAACAGTGGGCACTGAAAAGGGTAAGGGACCAGAAAAAGACCAGAACACAGGGTAGAGGGGGTAACCAGTCAGCACATTCCTATGAAAAGCAGGATGTGTACACACCTAAAAACAATTTTTAAACAAGCAACAAAAACAATGCAGGATGTGCACACAGCTAATCTATTTTTGAAACAGCAACAAAACAATGCAGGATGTGCACACAGTAAATTCGATTTTTGTGTTCAACAGGTATAGCAGCCCAACAGCACAGGGGCGTAGGCAGTGAAAGTGGAAGCACAGGAAAGAAAAAAAGTGTACTGGTCTGGTGCTTGGAAAAAGAGGTGCTTTCTGAGATAGATTAGAGAGATTGTCAGGAGTGCCACAGGCAGAGTACGGAAGATGATGCAGGCAAATATAGCAAGTCCACACTTGCGTGATAGCGGAGGGGGTGGTGGGAATTCCATATGCCAAGTGCGCCTGGATGAGGTACCCAGCCTCCAGATGAACAAGTTACTTACCAATTGTAACGTTCTTTCGACTGGATGTTCCTCCCACGTATTCCTCATCTTATGATAAATCGTTATCTCCAGCTTCGCAACGATTTATCATAAGATGAGGAATACGTGGGAGGACACAATCCATTCGAAGCATATTTATGGTTGGAGAAATGTAGAGGGGCCATACCATTGTCTAGTGTTTGCAGTGATCTCTAGAAGAGGTGATGTCATTAGTAAAGCTGCATAGTAGTGTGGACATGCTTATGACGAAGTACAGAGAATAACTGCATTTGACAATAAAGATAAGGCTAAGATGTTGCATGAACTGTTGTGGTGCCCACAATAAAATGTTACAATAAAGCCGATGGGACGTATATGAAAGAACCAGTTACTTACCAACTGTAATGTGCTTTCTATTTGATGTTCCTCATCTTAGATATTCGTATCATCAGCTTTGCTGCTTTGGAAAAAAGATTTCCACAACAGAGGGCGCTGTGCTCAATGTCGTGGCGTTGATGTCTCGCGAGGGCTGCTGTAGAGTGTCGACGTCATCAGCAGTATAAATGGCTCGAGCCACGCCCGTTGGCTTCAGTTCTGTTTTTTCGATCTCAACTGATGAGTTGATAAGGCGTACCCTTAAATGTACATTGGGGTAGGTTGGGAGGGTCGATGAGGAATGCGTGGGAGTAACATCCAATCGAAAGAACGTTACAGTTAAGTAACCTGTTCTTCAAATGGATTGTGTCCTCCAACGTATTCCTCATCTTCGATAGACTCCCAAAGCAGTGAAAATCTGGAGGAGGGTGTACTAATTAATTTTACTAATGGACTATATGTAGAACGGCCTTAGCAAAAAGACCCCCTAGGGCTGAGGTGAAATCTAAACAATAGTTTTTCACAAAAGTGTGCATTGACGACCAGGTGGCCGCTGCACATATAGCTTGCACCGGGACACCCCTCTGAAGAGCCGTCGAAGACGCCATGCCCCTAGTAGAATGAACCCTTAGCCCATCTGTAGGTTCTTTACCTGCCAGCTTGTAACACTCTCCAATTGCTAAAATTATCTATCTGGATAAGTTCTGTTTCGTTCCTGCCAGGCCCAATTTGTGGCCGGTGTATCCAATGAAAAGTTGGCCACTTTGCCGAAATTTTGACAGTCTAGAAATATAAAAGCTGAGAGCCCTTTTTGGGTCCAGACTGTGGAGTCTTCCTTCCTCCTTACTTGCATGAGGGGGGAGGATAGAAAGATGGCAATGTCATCTTTGAGACAAGTGAAAGTCAGAGACTATTTTTGGTAGAAATGAAGGTTTGACTTTAAGTATAACTTGGTCTTTATGGAAGATGGTATAAGGAGGCTTACAAGAGAGCCTGTAACTCACTCACCCTGCGGGCTGATGTAATAGCCACTAGTAGGATTGTCTTCAAAGTGAAAAGCCTTAGCGGACAAGAATGCAAATGCTCGAAAGGAATGCATTTAAAACTAAATTTAGACCCCAAACAGGGACATGAAATGGGACTGGAGGGTACACGTTAGTGAGACTCTTTAAGAATTGTACAATCAATGGAATTTTAAAGTAAGATACCTCTTCCGAGGAGAGCCTAATAGAAAGTGCAGCTAAGTATCCTTTTATAGTACCAATGTGGAGGCCTCGATTGGCCAAATGTAATAGGTGATAGAGTACCATAAGTGGACCACATGGGAATGGATCCACCTTCTTATCTTTGCACCAGTTAATGAACTTGTTCCAATGGCACTGTTACAAACATTTTGTTGCTGGCCTTCTGGTCGAAAGCAAAATCGGCCTTACATCGTCTGGGAGGTCCCAATCCCTATATCTCAGACTCTCAGAAACCATGCCTGAAGGCTGAGTGTCTTGACCTCTGGATGGAGAACCCGACCTTCCTCTTGCGAGAGAAGATCCTCTCTTAGTGGAAGACATATTGGAGGGCCGATGGACATGTCCAGAAGGTCCAGGTACCACTTCCTCTTGGCCCAATCCGGGGCAATTAGGATCATGCTTTCCATGAACTTCGTCAACCTCCTGATTAAGTGAGGAATCACAGGGACTGGAGGAAACGCGTATAGAAGTGAAAATTCCCAGTCCTACGAATGTGTCCCCTAGAGCTCCTCTTGGAGGAAATTACCTTGAGCAGTACAGTTCGCACTTTCTGTTGACACTGGTCACGAAAAGATCCACTTGTGGGGTTCTCCAAAGGGTGAAGATCTCTTGAAGGACTTCCGGAGCTAGCTCCCACTCGTGGGACACTGTGCTCTGCCTGCTCAGAGCATCCGCTGCCATGTTCTGCTCTCCGGCTAGGTGAACTGCCGATGGAGAGATTCCTTCTTGCATTGCCCAGAACCAGAGCTGCAATGCCTCTCTGCACAGTGGTAGTGACCCTACGCCGCCTCGCTTTTTGAGGTAGTACATTGCCACTGTGTTGTCCATCATTATCAGGGCATTCTTTCCCGGTACAGAGGGCAGAAAGGCCTTCAGGGCTAGTATGATTGCCCTCAGCTCCAAAAGGTTGATGTGTAGTTTGGACTCAGATAGAGACCAACGACCGCTGATTGTCAGATCGTTGGTGTGGGCTACCCACCTTGTGAGTGAGGTGTCCGTCACTAATGTTATCTCCGGCCATGGTTGCCAAAAAGATTTTCCCTTGAGAGCATGGTCCTTCCAAGCCCACCATAAAAGATCTTGAGTCACCCTGGCCGAAACTTGCAAAAGATCTGACATATTTCCTGAAAATTGGGACCATTGAGTCCTGATGGTCCACTGAAGGGATCTCATTCTCAATCTGGCCTCTGGCACCAGAAAAATGCAGGATGCCATGAGGCCGAGCAACCTCTGAAAATTGGAGGCCGGCAGATGCTGGGAATTCTGGAACTTTGTTACCATCTGCAGAAAGTGACAAGCTCTCACCTCGGGAGGCGAGGCTTTGCCCGAGTAAGTATCCAGAACTGCTGCGATGAATTGCAGTCTTTGGAACGGTATCATATTTGACTTCTTTAACAGAGGGAGGAGCCCAGTCTGTGTAAGAAGTGGCAGGTCATGCTCAGATGTTCCTGGCACTGTTTGGGTGAATGTGAACCAATCGTCCAGGTAAGGGTAGACATTAATCCCCCCCTCTCCTGAGAATCGCTGCCACTACCACCATAAGCTTGGTCAAAACCCTTGGGGCAGAGGTCAACCTGAATGGCAGAACTCGAAACTGATAGTGAAAAATGACAATCGCGAACTTCGGGTACTTCCTGTGCTTGAGATGGATTGGCACATGAAAGTAAGCATCCTGAAGGTCCAATGAAACCAACCACTCCTGGAGTTGGAGAGCCTGAAGGATCTGAGAAAGGGTTACCATCTTGAACTTGTCCTTCCTGAGGAACTTGTTCAAGTTTCTTAAGTCCAAAATGGGTCTCAATCCTCTGTCCTTCTTTGGGATGAGAAAGTATGGGGAATACCAACCCTTGTTCCTCTCCGCTACAGGTACATGTTCTATTGCACCTTTCTCTAGCAGGGTTAAAATTTCCTGCAACAGGAGCAGATCTGGAATTTTGGCAGAGTTTTATCCCGGTGGATGGTCCTAAGGCTTTTCTGAAAAGGAAGGCAGTAACATTGAGCCACGGTTTCCAGTGCCCAAGCATCTGAAGTAATGCCCCTCCATTTGTTCGGATGCTGAGAGATCCTGCCTCCCACCGGGGTCTTGTGGGTCAAGGCCTCAGAGTTGCTTTGTGGCAGCTGCAGCAGCGGCTGAGGGAACAGATGTCGCTTCTGGGGCTGATCTAGCACCCTTTCCTCGTCTACCCAAGGGCATTTTCTTTGTCCTCTTTGACTAGCCTGTCCTTTTCCTCTGCCAAATGAGGAATAAAAACGAAAAGGACGACCCCTCCAGGAAGATGAGCCTGAGTAGGAGTGTTGCTGAGGTTGATGTATGGAGGCGCTAAGTGACTTAGCCGCAGCCTTAGAGGTCTGCGGCTTCTCCAAACTTTCATCCGCCTTGCTGCCGAACCTCCTGAAGTCGTCAAATAGCATTTTGAGATGTCTGGCCTGCACATCCGGTGCAAAGCCCTACTTTCTCAGCCACGCAAACCTGCGTAGCACTGTGCTAGACACCATGGACCTTCTGATGCTTTCAGTCAGCAGTGTCCAGTCCTGATTGAAGACGTTCCCCCATAGCCTCTTTTCCATCTTTCACAATCACAAGGAAGCCATCACGTTCCTCGCCTTCAGGAATGTGTTCAGCCCCTGCACAAATACAATCCCACAGGGTGTATGTGAATCATGCAAGGGTGCAAGTCACATTTGTTGACTTTAAAGCCATACTGCTTGAAGAAAAAAAATCTTGCGAGATCAGGCATCAATTCTCTTAGCGTCCCTATCTGGGGGAATAGAAGGGCATGCAGATTTTCTGGTGGATGTAGCTGCCTGGACTACTAAGCTTTCAGGTGTAGGATGTTTAGTTAAACAGGATCAGAGGAAGGTGGTCTATATTTCCTAGCAATTCCTCTGACCTGCCTCTGAAGTGCTGCATGAAAAAGAAGAACAGGATCCTTTTCAGGATCTTGACTGAGAATGTCCGTCAGGTCATCTTGTTCGTAGGTGGGTGAATTTCTATTCCACCCCATGAACTCCACCATCCTATTCATAATATTTCTATATGCTGAGTCTGCATGATCAGCTGGGTCAGGTTTGTCGAATTCCAATTCAGGTGACGTGTCTGTTTGGAGACAGTCATAGAGGTCAGACATCTTGGACTGAGGGTCAATTAGTGCTTCAGAAACATCCCCTGTACCATATTTTACTCCAAAAGGGGAAATATCCCATCTTCCGAGTATTGTTCCCTCCTCTTAAAGAGAGGCCATAGACCTGGAAAAAGTATTTTCTTGGTACAGGGTGAACATTTTACTAGACGTTTGTGAGGGCTTTGACCTTGGTTTTGCCAAAGGCGTCGATACGGTGCCGGAATCAATGTTGCCCTCGACAAAGGTGTCGATATTGTCGATGCTGGCTTCAATAAGGTCGATGGAGCTTTAGATGTAAGCGCCGAAGAATGTGTCGACGCCACCTTAGACAATGTTGTCGAGTAAGTCTTCGACAGAGGCGTTTAGGGGACCTTCGACACAGGTTCCGATGACGGTTTGGCACCTGGCGCCATTTTGTCTGGTGTAGCCTTCGGTTTATGCACCAATAGGCCTGTCTTGCTCTTGTTATGAGGTATCAGAGAGGTTTCACTCAACAACATCCTCTACGATTTTTCGCCGTATTTAGAGCATCTAGTCCTCGACCTTCTTCAGTCATCCTTAGAATAAGCCGGGGCATGGTCTTCACGCGATTCCTTCGAGGGGTCAGGCCGCATTCTCGAAGATTTGCATCACTGAGGCTCTAAAAGCCTCCCATTTTATAGGGAAATCATGCTTTGATGGACAAGTGATAACCCTGTATCAGAAGACAATGAAGAAGAGGGAGATCAGTGACGCCTCTTCTTCGAAGACTAAGATCTTTTTGACCGACTCCTCGACCTAGATTTCTTGGACTTGCGTCAAGATTTTTCCCACTACTCTGCAGAGTCCATTCTTCTTCTAAGAGGCCTTCGAAGATTCCTCCCCCACCGCCAATTTACCTCACCATTCCTTGAGAGCTTTATTCATCATAGCCTGACAGGAACCGCATTCGTCAACTCGATAGTCCGGACCCAAGCACCAGAGGCAAACTTGATGGGGGTCAGTTGTAGACATTTTCTTACCGCAATTCCTGCACTTTTTAAAGCCAGTGTTAGGGATAGAAGGGTTAGATGAGGAAGACATCTCGAAAGACTGAAGCGCCGTTTTCATACACGAAGCAAAAGCTTTCGGAAAAACTGAACTGAAGCCAACGTGCACGGCTCGAGCCATTTATACTGCGGATGACGTTGACAACTCTACGGCAGCCCTCGAAGGACATCGACGCAACGACATCAAGCACAGCTCCCTTTGGTGTGGAATCCAGTTTACATTTCCAGTGTTTAATTTGGACAAAATCGTGTATAAATAGGGATTCTTTGTTTAAGGCATCGCCATTATAAAAATAATCTTGCTCTTTCGTTAAAAAGTGAAAGACATCACAGTGAAATTGAGCAAATTCACAGCAGTTAGATTTGTCTGATATTAGTAATATCAATGAAGGGTTTGAAATTGTGCTCTCCTACGCAACATGGGAAAGTTTGCCATGTCTAACAATTTGAAATATAATTTGCTTGTTCCAGTCTCTTTTCTTCTTGATACAAATTGTGTTTGTAAATTATATGAAATGTTTGGATGATGCGCTATGTTGTGTTGATGCTCAGTGAAACATTGCTACACAATCCACATTGCTGCTACTAAGAATCATGTTGTAGGATCCAAATCCCTATTTTATTTACATTTATTTACATTCACTGCTTGACATAACGCTCCAGTGCTTTTTTCTAAGTGCTCCCTTTTTTGTTTGTGTATGAGGTATTTGTTGCATATATACTTTTTGATCTCCGACGTGGCGTACAGTAAATCTTGTTCTACTTTTATATTACACTGAAAATAAATATTTGATATACTTTTCTCTTGTGTTGCACAAAATCTGACCACTCCGCCACAAACTGCAGATTGACAGTGCAAACATTGCTTTGGTGTGGTGATGAGCAATCTTGAAGGTAAAATTTGACATAATGAAGATTGTCCAGGCTTAACAGCTCAGGCAGTCTTGATTCTATTAAAGACAAGGAGGCGAGCATTATGCTTTAACTTCTTTAATTACTGCTCCCACAGCAATTCAAAAAAATAACTTTTTAACACTGTTGTACACTTCCAGACTCTCTGGAAGCTTCCCATAAACATAGGGGTATCACAGTTAGAAAAAACAAACCACAGTCCTTCTGAACTACCAAATACCCACAATCCTGTGTGCCTAAGTAGTCCTGTAAGCCTCTCCTTTGTCCAATCAGGACTAACCCAGGGCTATAAGAGGAGACCCAGACTGTCCCCAAATTTTCTTTCTTTGGCTGGCGACCAGTCTTTTAGCCCAAACTTCACTGTCAATGCTAACTCAACAAATAGTGCGGCTGCAATCCTTCCTCTCGCCGAACCTCTGGGGCAGAGACGATGCTGCACAACTGTCACTCACAAACTTTATTCTTCTCGAACCATAAACTGTATTCATGTCTGCTTCTGGTCTTCCCCTGCAAACAATAGGAGACGAGATCATAAAGGGGGGGTCCTTACTCAACGCAAGATCATATAACAGTTCATGCCTTGTCATGACCCGCGGGGTGGGATATAATGCTTGCCTCCTTGTCTTTAATAGAATCAAGACTGCCTGAGCTGTTAAGCCTGGACAATCTTCATTCTATGACAAGACGGAGGCGAGCATTATGCTTGTTCAAAGTCGTTCATTACTCTATTAGCAATCTCTGATACAGGCTTAAAATAGAAAGTTTTAAAAATGCGTTCATTAGACCAATCGGCTGACTTCATATAATGTCCTGCAAAGATACGCCCGCTGCAAATGCGTTGGATGCCATAGCGCCTCTCGCTGAATGCGCGCCAAACTGCGACAAATCTATTCCGGCCCATTGCATAACTTCTCTAACCCATCTCGCAATTGTGGCTGTCGCTACTGCGTGGAAAGGCTTTTGACGCGCAATTAGTAACTGCATCACTCCTCTAGGCCTCAGAGCCGCTGTAGCTAATTCATAGTCTTTTATGCACTGCGCTACGCAAAGCTTAGCATTATTAGGAAAATAGGGATATGAAATAATGGAAGAGTCTGACTTCGTTCTATTTGCTATGCTGAAAGCCACTCCGTCCGGGTAGAAGATCTTTCTATCTATCTCCAAGGCTTTCACGTCTGAAACTCGTCTACACGCTATGAGACATAGAAGCATGGCTAGCTTCCCTGACAATTGAGAACGAGACAGATCCCTATTATCTGGCCAGGAAGTAAATAATAGAAATACAGCACGTACATCCCATAAAATGAATATTTAGGTTCTGGAGGCTTCTTTAGCCTCACTCCCTTCAAGAGCCTAATCACTGCGGGGTGTTCCCCTATCGGGTGTCCTTCTACCTTGTCATGACCCGCTGATATGGCGGACCTGAGCTCTCCTAACGTCCTGTAAGCACAGCCCTCGGTGAACTTCTGAGCTAGAAAGTTCAGCACGTGCACTACAGGGGCCGAAATGGGATCAAAACCGATGGTTGAGCAGTACGCCGACCACCGATCCCAAGCGGAACCATAGCTCCTAATGGTGGAAGGCGCCCATGAGCTCCTGATACAGTCTGCAGCGCACTGCGAAATGCCTGGCAACTCCCAACGTTGCCTGAAACTCTGCACGCCAGTAGCGTCAGTGTACCGTCCGCTACGAGTGGGTGAGACTGATCGTCGGGGTTCTGCAGTAGGTTCGCTCTGTGTGGAATCACTCTCGGAAAATCCGTAGAAAGTTCCATCACTACTGGAAACCACGGCTGGGATTTCCACATTGGGACTACTAGAACCAGCTCTGCCTGATCTCTCCTCACCTTCGCTAACACTCTCGTCAGCATGATAAATGGGGGAAAGGCGTAAAGGACTCCTCCCGTCCATTGCTGGAGGAAGGTGTCCGTCCCTACTGCTTCCGGGTCTATCCTCCAGCTGTAGAACTTGGGTAATTGCGAGTTGAGCCTGGATGCAAACAGGTCTAGGCTCAGCGGACCCCACAGACGCTGAAGCCTGTCGAAGATGGATGGGAGTAACCTCCAATCGCTGGAGTCTACCAGATATCGTGAATTCCAGTCCGCTACAATGTTCTGAGCCCCTGGTAAGTATTCTGCTGATATCGATATCTGCTGGAGTAAGCAGTGATGCCAGAAATCCTTTGCTAACTCTGCTAACATTCTGGAAGATGTACCGCCCAGCTTGTTTATATACCGAACCGCCGAAATGTTGTCCATCTTGAGAAGGACACAGCAATTGACTCGGTCTCTGGTAAACGCTTTCACTGCAAAGGAACCTGCCAAAAGTTCCAGACAGTTGATGTGGAGCTTCAGCTCCTCTTGAGACCATTTCCCTCCCGTCTGGAGGACTCCGCAGCGGGCTCCCCAGCCTGCTCTGCTGGCGTCTGACTCTACTACTAAATCTGGGGTATCTCCGAAGATCGCTCTGCCGTTCCAGGCTTCCATGTTCTGCAACCACCACTGGAGTTCTGTCATGGCTTCTTGGTCTAGGGACACTAGCTGATGATAGCCTAACCCTCCCCGAAGGTGCCTGATTTTTAGACGTTGAAGGGCCCTGTAGTGTAAGGGACCTGGAAATATGGCTTGGATTGAGGCTGCTAGCAGACCCACTATGCGAGCTAGATTGCAAAGTGAAATAATTTTCTTCGCTATAACCCCTTTCAGTTCCTTCCGGATCGCTCGCACTTTTTGCGATGGTAATTCCAGGACTGCTTTCTTGGTATTTATCACGAAACCCAGGAATTCTATTCTCTGAGCGGGGCGGGGATCTGACTTCTCGGAATTGACAATGAAGCCGAGGGATGTCACTAGGGTGCATACCCACTCTGCTTGGACTTGTAGCTGTGCGGCGCTCTGACTCACAATCAGTATATCGTCTAGGTAGATAATAATTCTCATGCCCCTTTCGCGGATGGCTGCTGCTACCGGGCGCATAAGCTTGGTGAAGGCCCACGGGGAGGACGCAAGACCGAATGGTAGGCAGATAAACTTCCACACTTCGGCTCCCCACCGAAAGCGTAGATAGCACTGATGATGCTCTGCAATCGGCACTGTCAGGTAGGCGTCTTTGAGATCTAACAAGCCAATCTCCCGCTCTGAGAAGATCTCGAAGGAGATGAATACCGTCCATCTTGAAATGTCTGTATACAACCCATTTGTTTAGACTTTTCAAATTTATCACAGGCCTGACTTTTTCTCCTCTGCACACGAGAAACATGTTGCTGACAAAGCCCGGTCCCACCTGTAGCTCTCTTTCTATAGCCCCTTTGGCTTCGCTCTGGGACTTCAACATAGGAATTGGAGCTTGCGCTTGAGAGGGAGTTCCTATAAACTCTAGGTGCATGCCCAATACTGTCTGGAGAACCCACGCATCGCTGGATAGCGCGCGCCACGCTTGCCAAAACTCGGCTGTCCTGCCCCCTATTCTGACGGAAACTGATGTAAAACTCACCACTCGGGGCTCCCTGCTGTCTGTATGCTCCTCTCCCTCTCCTGCTTCTCGGGAATCGGCTCCTCGCTGGGAAGAAACTGTCTTGCTGCCGCGATTCCCAGTACTGCGACCTTTGGTTCTGAGGTCTTCTGTTGGAGGGGAAAACGACAGGACGCTCGACCTCTCTGGCGCCCGGTCCCGACAAAAACACGCCGGGAAAGATCCTCTTGATGGAGTTTTGCGCCTTCTCAAGGGCTGAGTATGTTCCTACGAATTGGTTCATTTCTTTCGCGAACGCGTCCCCAAACAACATACCCTTCGCCCCTTCTCCTGCTTTGTAAGAAGCCAGGTCACTCAACCTGCTGTCGATTTTTAAGAGAACTCCGCGCCTCCTCTCTGAAGAGAGAGCGCAGTTTGCGTTACCTAGCAAACAGACCGCGCGTTGAGCCCAGCTGGCTAGGATCTGGGGCTCCACCGGAGTGCTTGTGTCCATGGCTTTTTCGGCCACACCATAATCTTTGCAAGGGGCTCGGAGTGACTTTGCCTGGCAATTTTGGTCTGGGGCACTCTGCCCGCATTTTTGCTCTTACCTCTCGGTCAAGAGGTTTTCTGATGTGGAGAGTCATATACTGGGCGACTCTGGGTGATGGAACTCAGTCTGTAGACCTAGGATGCCTTATCGCTTCTGGATCGAACATGTCTCCCAAGGGTTCCTCTTCTGGGAGCTGATCCTGCGGTCCGGAATGACGAGGGGTGATCTCCTCATCCCTGCTCTCGTCGTCTGGAGTGTACCCGGCATCCTCCTTGTCCCCTAGATTGTACACCCCTGGGGCCGGGGGTCGAGAGCCTGGCACTGTTGACCTAAGAAAAGCCTCCTTCAGTCTACTGACTGGGTCAACTAGCTCTTGAGGTATCAAGCCTACCTCTTCTGGTCTGCTCGGGGGCGTCACAGAGTCTCTGCTCTGCCGAGTCTTCTTACAGCCCTTCTGATCAACCCCGGGACTGGGGTGTCTCCTTGAGGTCCCCTCGCCAGGGCTCAGAGCCCTTCTCTTCCTGGATTGGTCTTGCTCGGCTCTTTGCTTGTTCAGCATAGTCTCCAATTGATCAAGTCTCTGAGAGAGAGGGAGAACCCCCTCCGAGACCGCCTGGGATAACGAATCCCCTAGGACCCTTTTAAAACTCAGACTAAGGTCCTGATCCTCTTGAATGTTCTCCTCCACCCATTCCTCTGAGGACCACTCTGGTGAGGTAGACCTGGATCTGGGCTCCTTAAAGTATGCCATAACAATGCCAATGGGACCTCAAGGCCTCTATACTCCCTGTATAGATTATTTTTTTTTTTTTCAATGTCCAGCAAAAACGACGCTCCAATATGCCCAAACGACTCTCCTGGAACTTTCCGTTCTAAATTGCAGTTTTCTTAAGCAACTCTTAAGCAACTCTGTCCACTGTGAATGTGCGTACTCCTCCTGAGCTTCTACCCGTAATACGAAGCTTTGCGCCACGCGCAGAGGCTGCTGGGGCGTGCCTGTCCGCTCGAAAGCTCCCGCTGGGTCCTAGAGACCACGGGACGGGACGCACGACGACCGCCCGTAAATGCTGCCTATGAGGAGGCAGGGCCGGGGGCCATGTGCGAGCGCGTTCGTTCGCGGCTCTGGCCCCGGCTCCTCCAAACTAACAACGAGTAAAAAGGAAATTCTCGGGCCGCGGCGGTGATGTTGTGAGAACCGAACGTTCTCACGCGAAGCTTACATGGCGGGCAGCCGTTCTCCCGCCCTCGGCACCATTAAGTTAGCGCATGTAACTAAACATATAAGCAGGCTAAACGCGCTTAAGGTATAAAGTATTTGTAAACTTATAGAAATAACAAAGAACGCTGCATCATGACGTGTACTTATCTCATGGGAGCAGCAACAAAGAAAGAGGATTTGGGGACAGTCTGGGTCTCCTCTTATAGCCCTGGGTTAGTCCTGATTGGACAAAGGAGAGGCTTACAGGACTACTTAGGCACACAGGATTGTGGGTATTTGGTATTTCAGAAGGACTGTGGTTTGTTTTTTCTAACTGTGATACCCCTATGTTTATGGGAAGCTTCCAGAGAGTCTGGAAGTGTACAACAGTGTTATCAAGATAAAAAAAAATAAAAAATGTTATTTTGTTGAATTGCTGTGGGAGCAGTAATTAAAGAAGTTAAAGCATAATGCTCGCCTCCGTCTTGTCATAGAATGAGTCCCAAATAGTCTGTAAGCCAACAACATGCATGGTAAAGAACGTAGACGGCTATGTCGAGGAACAGCAGCTGGTCTAACAACTTGTTTCCAGGTTTAAACTTTGAAGTAATTTTGATACTAATTGTAAAAAGAAGGGCATGTATAAATGAAGTCCAAACAAGACCCAAATCGCACATGCACAGTGTATTTATTGTACAGTATGATGGTTGTGACTGTAATAAATACGACGCTACAGATTATCAGAGTATGATGTTTATTAGAGATCAGACATACATTTTATTTGTGTGGGTACTTTATAATGCCAGTTTTAAATAATACTGGCAATTGCCTCTTGGTGCCAAATTTGTATCCATATGTAACAGCATTAACATTGACTGATGTGAGAAACGATCGGGTTACTCTAGTCCCCGGGGATCGATCTCTCTCTCAGATCGCCTTTGGATGCAGACCCTGGGGGTGGACAAGGGCGGGAGGATCACCTGGGTGAGGATTCTTCGTGAGTGTGGGTGAGACAACCAACGGTGAGATGCAGTGTTGCCCCCTTTCTCATACCCATGACCCCATAGGATTCTCAGATGTCCCAAATCCCCCACCTCCTTTCTACACAAACACTGGAGCGAGGAAGGGGGCGACAGAGTAACAAGGCTAACCCATACATATCTCATTGAACATGTCCCGCTAATAGGATCAGGCAAAGTCAGGCACTCAACTTTAATCATACATCTGATACACATTAGCTCTCCCCACACGGATAAAAGGCGGAACATAGAGAAACACATGAGCAAGGTGGAAATTACTAGCTACTCACCGTAGTGACTAACGTACTCTTAGTCCATAGTCCCCTTTCCTCCATACTGTATGGGCGTCCGTCACGAGGGACAGGAGACAGAACCTTTTTCACAAGAAAAATCTTCTTCTCCTTCAATTTTAGAGGCGCGCTGGGCCGCAGCCCTGGGAGCATGTGCTCGCCTGACTCCAACCACCGGCGCCACTCCTCAGTCCCCAATGACACGTCGACAATATTCAGAATTGCCTTATGACACCAGTATAATTAGGGGGGAGGATGGTGGGACGTATGGAGGAAAGGGGACAATGGATTAAGAGTATGTTAGTCACTACGGTGAGAAACTAGTAATTACTCTTACGTCCTGTCCCCTTTCCTCCATACTGTATCGGCGATTACAACTGAATGTAGCCTCAGGGTGGAGAGGAGACCCTCCTTAAGAAAACAGGTTTCTTAGAACCGCCTGCCCGAAAGCCACGTCGGACCTAGAGGCGGCGTCCAAACAGTAGTGCTTACAGAAAGCCGAAGGGGTGGCCCAGGTAGCCGCCCTGCTGATGACCTGCCAAGGCACATGCCATTGGAATGCGATGGCCGTGGTCTTGGCTCTGACTGCATGGGTATGCAAGTTAGCTGGCACCGGCTTGTGCCACCCTCATAAGCCTCCTTGATGGCCGTGACCATCCACCTTGCTATGGAGGACTTAGAAGCCTGATAACCGGATCTTGACCCAACGAAAGGGACAAACAGGGCGTCTGACTTGCGGAAGTCCATGGTCCTGTCCAGGTAGTATTTCAGAGCGCGTCTGACGTCCAGACAGTGCAAGACTCTGTGAGGTTCATCCTTAGGGTCAGCGAAGAACGTGTGTAAGACTATCTCCTCGTTGAGATGGAAGAAGGTCACCTTGTGTAGGAACGCAGGGTACCACCTTGTCCTTGTGAAACATGGTGTAGGGCTCTGATGCCACCAGAGCCTGACTCTCTCTGACTCTGCGACCTAAGGTGATGCCTACAAGTAGAGTGGTCTTCATGGTGACCAGCCTGATGTCCGCGGATGGCACGGGCTCGAAAGGTTTGTGCACCAAGGCGCCCAACACAACATTGAGGTCCCACACAGGGTCTGGTTTCTTTATAGGCAGGTAGAGTCTGTGGAGGCCCACCAGATGTAGCTTGACCACCGAGTTGGAAGAGGAGAAAAGGCCCTCCTCCGAATTCCTGTAAGCCCCTATGGCTGCCAGATAGGTGTGGCATGCGTCCACCTGTACGCCGGAGTGGGCGATCTGTGCTGAGAAAGTTACTAGCCCGTAGCCAGGCAGTCCTTCTCATGTCGTGGCGATGCAGATGGCCCGGCCAGAGGTATTGATGTGGGCCATGATGGACTCCATGATGTCCTGCGCTACCAGCCTGGCTTCTCTTAGGCCCGCCTTGAAGCACACTTGGCTCTGTGCCAATTTCCTGCCAGAGCCTTTGGTTAACGGCTGCCAGCATGGCATCCGCGTTGGCTTGACGCATGTCTAAGGAGGTGTTGGAGGACAGCTTTTTCCTGTACACCTCCAAGATCTTTTCCTCCTTGCCTAGCAGCATCGAGGACGAGGTGGCTGAGGACGACTGAGGCTTAGAGTAAAGTGACGCCGCAGTGATCATGGAAGAGTGCGGTTGAGGATGCGCCGAAAGCAAGAGTGTATCCCCCTCCATCTGCCTATGCTTGGGTTTGGGGCCCCGATTGACAGGTTGGGCAGTGTGCGGCTTTAGCCACCCCTTCTTGGCCAGGGCATCGGGATACCCATTTTGGTAGGGGTCTTAGGGTGAGTAATTCTGCCAAGACACCCTCCTAGGGCTGCTCTACCTCGGGCTGAGGAAGGCCCAAATATTCTGCCAAACCTGAAAGGCGTTTGTGGAAGACCCTGGCTGAAGATGGCGTGTTGGGGTCCTCCTTTTCAGTGTCCAGAGTGCTCGGAGGGTCCGAAACTGGTGGAAGTGTGCTCGGCGCCGTGGGCTGCAGTGTGGATATCTGAGCCAGTGTCTGTTGAGGGGGCTGTTGTGGAGCCGCCTGTAATGTGGGAGGCAGGGAAGCTGGAATCAGGAGCCAGTTGGGGCAGTGGTTGCTACACTGGGGCCTGTGGTACCGGAGCCATAGGAGGAATGACTATGGGTGCCGGTGAGGGGGACCTGGGGGAGCATGTCCCGGATGGCATCCGAAAGGATGGCCCCCATCTGGAGATTTCGCATCAGCCCTAGGAACCTTTCGAAGAACCTGTCTTCGGAGGCTGTAGAGGTGGCAGGTGATATTGACGGAGTGGCTATGGGAAACTGGTGCCGGGGCACACTCTGCCTGGAGTGCAGGGGAAACCTGCCCTGCACTGCTGATGGATAAACTGTTGACAGTAGTCCCACCTTGTGACTCTTTCCTCCACCAGCTCAGCAAGAGGGGGTATCGGACGAGCAGCCACCTTGTCTGGTGCGGCGGCCATTTCGTCGAGCTAGGTGCCACGTTCTGAAGTCGTAGTGCTTGGCTCGCTGGAAACAGCCCTGTCCAAGACACTTGGTGTTGGACCAAAAGGCCTATCCCGCACCTCAGGCCGTGACCTGGAAGGCATATTGCCCTCGGCAGAGCTGCCGGTAGTGCTGCGTGAACACGCCCCCTCAGACATGATGCCAGTACTAGGGCATTGCCCCTTGGGAGTAACCCCAGTAAAAGAATCTTTGCGGTCCCTTGCACTGACCCCCGAAGGATCCAGAGACCCCTCAGCGGTGAGGCCGGTAGCTGGACTAGCCTCGGTACGTGTGCTGGTGCTAGAACCCAAAAGGACCCTCCCGGTCGAGCGCTTCCTTGGGAAGGAGTCGCCTTTACGGGGTGCGATGGTGAATAGAGGCCGTTCCTTCAGCCTCGAGTGATGCTTGATGAATCCTTTAGGTCCTCCGGACGTGACTTCTGGAAGAGCTCCCTCCACCTAGCTAGCCTGTCCTTCAGTGCCCGTGGGGTCAGTGCGTCGCATGTGGAACAACCTTCCCAGCCGTGGTCGGGCCAATGCAGCGGAGGCAAAGGGCATGGGGGTCGGATGTAGGGAAGAGCCCCCTCGCAGGCTGGACACCTGCTGAAGCCCGCTGAAGTTGACATGCGCTGGGGAGGAGCGTGGTGTCGGAGGACAAAGAACCTAATTGAAAAGAAAAGAGACAAGATAGAAGAATATCCGGTGAAGTGCACGTGGTATTACATGGCCAAAGACCAACCAAAGAGCGCTGATGAATTCGGCCCGTTCCCGTCGACACGGATAAGGGGATGAGGAGTGGCGCCGGTGGGCAGAATCAGGCGAGGGAAGAGTCAGGCGAGCGCATGTCCCAGGGCCACGCCCCACCACACGCCTCTAAATTTAAAGGGGATGAAGATTTTTCTGGTGAAAAAGGTTCTGTCTCCCGTCCCTCGCGAGAGACACCCATACAGTATGGAGGAAAGGGCGCGGGACATAAGAGTACATGAGAAGCAGCAGAACATCCGGGGCGAAGGCACACCTACTGTAGCAGAGCGAGGGATGTAGGGACGAGAACTATGGATAAAGGAACCTAGGAGTTCCAAGCAGGCAGTCATTGCCTCCAAAGAACCTTAAGAGATATGTGGAGAAGCCTGAATCCCAGACAACAATAAGACTGCATTGTGTTTCATAGGTGCCACGACCCTCCCGGGTGAATGGCAGAGTTGGGGAGGCGAGGCCAAGCCTGTGCTATTAAACTTGACTCAAGAATTAAAACGACAGACAAGAAAGGAATGCACAAAGCCAGTGAGTTTCCCAGGAAAAATGGGAAGTGGAAAGTGAATATTGAACTCTTGTGCTTATGATATTGAACTCCATAGACCAAGAAACACCGGGGCAAACACAAGAGTGCGAGTTGAAGGGATAGTCGAAGTGGTCCTGCTGAGCTCTATAGTAAAAGCCTTGCAGATTCAAAAGTCTTCAACGTCAGGAAAAGGTCAGAGCCCGACTAAGAAAGATTGGAAGTGTGGTAAGTTAGGGGAAGGGAACCCCTAACGAATGTGAAGAAAGCTTGGGGAAGGGAATCCCTACAAGTGCTGTGATTGAGAGGTCCGAGCCCGACAGAGGGAAACCTGCGTTAACTTTTGGTTGAACTGTAAACCCTTTTTGTTGAACTGTGAAAGAACTTTTGGAACCCTCGAAAAGTGATTTTAACATGGAAGGCCAGGCAGACCTCGATCTACGTTTGGAACTGCTTTGTTATGAAAATCTGAGCCAGAGTATGTCATCCTGTCTACGGGGACCACCTTAGCCCGTGCTGTCCAACATGGGGAGGAGAGCTGACTCAGCCACTTTGATTCTTTATATTCTAACACTGATTTTCCTATTCATACATAATCCCTTGTGGCCATTACCTGTCATAGATGTGGAATACGTCGGAGGACACAATCCCCTCGAAAGGGCAGGTATTAGGTATTGTTAGTATGGCCATTTTGATTTGATAGAGACTGGCCAGGACTGTTTTCTTTATCATCTAATCAGATTAGTTCTTTGGGCATGTTAAATGTTAAAGGTATTTGTACCGTGCACTGTCACCAACAGAGTTGGTCCCCAGGCGCTCTGGCGGATCTGTAAATGAGAATGTGGGATGGGTTAGTAGGTGAAGCAGGAGTAGGATAGTGAAACGAGTGGTGTTCTGTTGGCAGCTTCAACTCGGTATATACCGGGTGCTGAGCTTTGGTGGGAGTATCCGATCGATGTCAGTCCTCGTATGCTGTTGGTGTGGCTTATGTGTTGTTGCGGTGTTGTGAAGTGCGTGTGGGTTGTTGTACGAGAGATGGTTGTGTGAGATTTTTGAGTGAGATAAGTTTGCATAAATGCTGAGATCTTTGTTAGTGGGTTATATGAAGTTTAACATGCTAACATTCAGAACTCTGTCCGAGTGTGGCGCTTGCCGATCCTCCCAATCTCATCAGGGTGGGCGAAGGGGTTACGCCTGGCAGGGTTTTAGGTTTGTGTGAGGCGCTCCCTGTGCTGTTCTAACATGCTCTGTAAGTGTTCCGATTGCTCCTCACCATTCTATTTTAGCAAGCTATGTGGGTGTTCTAAGGTTGATGGATTGATTAATGTGGATTGGGTGTCTATTCTCCTCCTTGGGTGCTGGAGCTGGTGTTGTGGTCTCCTCTCGCAAAGTTTCTATCTAAATGCGTCTACTGGGGGTTTGGATATGGTACGTCCGGAAGGCGGTGGATGAGTCATTTAAGGGCTTTCGTCTCGGTCTGAGTATGTGATCAGTCTATGGTGATATCCTTTTGTGGCCATTTCCTATGATATCTTATGGTCTGTCGTGGGGTCCGTTCTTTGGTTTCTGTGTATGTCCATTTTGGGAGTGACCCGAGGTTGGTGTTATTTTCATCGTTGTTTAACGGGGTGGGCATCCTAATGCACCGCTGTTGTACTTACGCTGTGAAGAGCCATGATTTGAGGTGTTTCCTGAATGCTAGGTGGTTTGTCGTGCTCCGTATATTCTTCGGTAGGTCATTCCAGGTTTTCGGTGCCTGGTGAGAGAAAGCGGATCCTCCGAGTTTTCTTCTGTTATAGGGTTTTGGTTCCAGGCGGATGTCGGTGTTTGATCTCAGTGTTCTTGTCGGTTGGTGTAGGGGTAGTTTAGAGCTTGGGAATTCTGCGCCTTGTTTGTGCATTGCTCTGTGTGTGATACACATGGACTTAAACTTTATTCGCTGTTTTAATGGTAGCCAGTGTAGTATTTTTAGCACGGGTGTGATGTATTCTCTTCTGGGTAGCTTGAGGAGGAGTCTGGCTGTCGCATTTTGTATGCGTTGTAGTTTTTTTAGAAGTCGTTCGGGCATACCCAAGTATAGGCTATTGGCGTAATCTACTCTGGACATGATCAGAGCGATGATGGCAAGTGTTTTGTTGGTGAACGACAGGAACGGTAGGATCCTTTTTGCTGCTCGCAGGAGGAAGAAACATTTCTTGAGTAGAGCATTTACTTGCGGCTCTAGAGAAGTTGTTATCCATCAGGACCTCTAGGTTTTTTATGGTTGATGATGGTGCTGGTGTGGTGCCGAGCTCTCGTGGCCAGGGGATGTAGCTGATGTCCCCCTCCCTTTTTTGAAACAATCATTATCTCTGTTTTGCCTGGGTTGATTTTGAGGTGGTTGAGGTTCATCCAGTTGAATATATCACGAAGGCAATTCGCTAGTGTAGTGTTTTCTTTTCAGGGGTCTTGTATGTTGAAGATTGAGTATCGTCGGCGTAGTTGTAGCATGTGAGGCCATGTTTTTTTAGGAGTTTGATTAATAGGTACATGTAGATGTTGAATAGAAGCGGGAGAAAGATGATCCTTGTGGTACTTTGCACGTGGAGTCTCTAGGTTTGGACTTAAAAGGTTTCATCCATATGGTTTCGGTTCTGTTTGTTAGGAAGGATTTCATCCATAGTAGGGTGGTGTCTGTTATTCCTACTCCTTCTAATCTCTTTATGAGGATGTCGTGGTTGACAGTGTCAAAAGCTGCGGATAGAGTAGAATCAGGACAGTACTGTTGTCCGAGTCCACGTTGGTTTTGAGGTCGTCCGATATTGAAAGGAGAGCTGATTCTGTTCCTCTCATTGGTCTGAAACCAACTTGTGCCTGTTCTAGTAGGCAGTGCTCTTCTATGAATTATTGGGTTATTTTGTAGATGTACGTTTCTAGCAGTTTGGCTTTGTAGGGTATGTCGGAAATGGGTCTGTAGTTTGATAAGTCCTCTACGTTTCCTGCTGTGTCTTTGAGTAGCGGCTTGATGTAAGCCGATTTGAAGGCCTGTGGTACTTTACCTGTTGAGATTGAGGAAATTCCTGTGGTATTCCATGGGGGTTCCTTGTTTGAGAAGGATTAAGTTATTTACCTGTAACTGTTGTTCTCCAGCATGGGTCTGGCATGGATTCACATGCTCATGAATATTCCCCGTCGTCAGGGGTAAAGAAAAAAACAGTATCAGTTTCGTTTCTGATCTGTCTTTCGTAGTAGTAACCAATCACTGGTCTCATACTGACCACAGCCAATGACTGCCCTCTACCTAAGCCCCGCCTCTGGCAGCCATCTTCAGATTTGGAAGCACGTGAAGTGGCAGTATGACCAAGTAAAGAGCCGCAGAGGGGTAGGCGGGAGGGTTCGCATGTGAATCCATGCCAGACCCATGCTGGAGAACAACAGTTACAGGTAAGTAACTTGTTCCTTCTCCAGCATGGGGTCTGGCATGGATTCACATGCTCATGAATAAAGAATACATAGCAGTACCCACATGCACAACCACGGGAGGTGGCAAAGGCTCAACATTAAGCATCACATCAAACTCAACATTAAGCAATCTTACCTCCTCACCAGGCTCACCTCAGGCGAACAGGTAGCGCAGCACTGCTTGGCTGACCCTGGACTCCTCCCTGGAATCCCGATCGACGCAGTAGAATTTCGTGAAGGTGTGCGTCGACCTCCACGTAGCAGCCCTGCAAATGTCCAGCAGGGGCACACCAGAAAGGAACGCCGTGGTAGCTGCGATCGCTCTGGTGGAATGTGCTCTCGGACGCCCAGGCAGCGGTCGGTTTGCCAACCGGTGACAATACATGATACAACCGGAGAGCCAACTGGAAATGGAAGCCTTCGAGAGAGCCTTCCCCTGATTGACAGGTCCAAAGTTCACAAAGAGTTGTGACGTCTTCCGAAAACACTTCATGCGATCCACGTAGAACTTCAGCGCTCTAGCCACATCCAGCGAGTGCAAAGTCCTCTCAGCCGGCGACGAAGGCGACGGGAAAAACACAGGCAACACCAAGGGTTCGTTGAGATGGAAGTCCGACGGCACCTTGGGCATGAAGGAGGGGTGCGTCCTGAGCACCACCCTCGTGTCGTGAAAAGTCAAGTACGGGGCCTTGCAGGAAAGGGCCTGGATCTCTCCCACCCGTCGTGCGGAGGTGATGGCCACAAGAAACGCTGTTTTCCACAACAGGAACTTTAACGGGGCCGAGTGCAGAGGCTCGAACGGAGGTCCCATGAGCTTGGTCAGCACCACGTTGAGCTCCCACGCCGGGGCCGGAGCCTTCACCGGCGGGAACGATCTGAACAGTCCCTTCATGAACTCTTTCACCAGACGATGAGACCACAAGGAAGTCCGCCCCGTGGTTCTAGTGTATCGGGAGATTGCAGCAAGATGAATCTTGATGGACGCGTGTGCCAGTCCAGCTTTGGCCAGCGTCAACAGGTACGGCAGTACTTGGGGAGCCGTAATCCTTAGAGGGTTAATCTTCTGTGCGTGGCACCAGACAGAGAACCTCTTCCATTTGTGTCCGTAGCATTTAAGAGTCGAGGACGCCCTGGCCTTTGCAAGAACCTCTCTGCAGTCAGCCGGTATGTCGTATCCTCCAAACTCTAGCGCTGCAGGAGCCAGGCCTGCAAGTTCAGCGACTTCGGGTCGTGGTGGAGGATGGCGCCTCCTTCCCTGGAGAGCAGATCCGCGTCCACTGGCAGCTTGATTGACGGGGACGCTGACAAGTCCAGAAGGTCCAGGAACCATATCTGCCTCGGCCACGCAGGTGCGGCGAGGATCATCCTGCACCGTGACCTCTTGAGCTGGTTGATGAGCCGGATCAGTAGTGGCAATGGAGGGAACGCGTATAGGAACAGGCCCGCCCAGGGGAACGAGAAAGCATCGCCCATGCTCCTCGGCTGGGGAAACCTGCTGGCGAACCTCCGGCACTTGGAGTTCGTCGCCGTCGCGAACAGGTCGATCTGGGGTGTGCCCCACCGTCGGAAGAGGCGATCCACTAGATCCTGCCGTAGTTCCCACTCGTGGAACGAGCGCAGCTCCCTGCTGAGTGAGTCGGCGATGGTGTTTTTTATCCCTGCCAGATGAAACGGCACCAGAAACATCCTTTGGGCGACAGCCCAATGCCACAGGTCCTGCGCCTCCTTGGACAGTGCTGGGGACCTGGTTCCGCCCTGTTTCCTGATGTAAAACATGGTGGTGGTGTTGTCGGTGAAGATCCTCACCACCTTGCCCTTGAGGGACGGAAGGAAGGACCTGAGGGCCCAGAACACTGCACGGAGCTCCAGGACGTTGATATGGAGGGACTTCTCCGTCGGGAGCCAAAGGCCTTTCGCGTGCAGATTTTCGGTGTGCGCTCCCCACCCTTCCAGGGAGGCATCCGTAGTCACTGTCTCCTGGTGGTCTGGGGTCTGGAAGTCCATGCCCGCCGTCGGATGCGCGCGGGTGCCCCACCACCGGATCGCTCGGGGGAAACTCTCGTCGAGTGTGATCCTCTCCTCGAAGCCGCCCGTCGTTTGGATCCAGCGCGCGTCTAGGAACTCCTGCAACAGGCGCATCCGGAGCCTGCACATGGGAATGAGGTAGATGCAAGAAGACATCATTCCGAGGAGGGACTTGATGGACCTCACCTTGGCCGCGTCGGAAACCAACATCCGCTGTACCTTGCCCAGGATGGACCTGGTCCTTTCCTCCGACGGGGAGGCCAGAAGGGACACTGTGTCGAGCTTCGCTCCCAGAAACAGTGCGTTTTGCGCGGGTACCAGGTGGGACTTGGCGTAGTTCACGGAAATCCCAGGTCCGTGAGAAGTTGGACGGCCCTTGCCGTGTGCTCCACGGCGAGCTCCCTCGTCTTGGCTCGGATGAGCCAGTCGTCCAGGTAGGGGTAGACGTGGATCCCCTCTCGGCGCAGCTGCGCCGCCACTGGTGCAAGGCACTTGGTGAATACCCTGGGTGCCGACCGTAGACCGAAGGGAAGGGCTCTGAACTGGTAGTGACGCCCTTGGACCACGAACCTGAGGAATTTTCGGTGCCCCTTTAGGATGGGAATATGGAAGTAGGCATCCTCCAAATCCAACGTTGACAGGAAGTCGCCCTCCTCCAGCTGACCCAGGACGTGCTGGAGGGTGACCATCCGGAACTTCTGAGCCTTGATGAACTTGTTCAGCCGTCGTAGGTCTAGGATGGGGCACCATCCTCCCGTCTTCTTCTTCACGAGGAAGTATCTTGAGTAAACTCCGGAGCCCCGAAGCCTCCTTGGGACGAGTTCGATGGCGCCCTTCCTTAGCATCGCCCTTACCTCCCGGAGAAGCTGAGGGACGTGAAGCTCTTTCCTGGCCACAGGGGGGACGCGCGGGCACTTTCTTTGAAACTCGAGCGCGTGGCCCTGGGCTAGGGCGTCCAGCACCCAACGGTCGGTGGAGATGGACTCCCACACAATGACAAAGCTCGCCAGCCGGCCTCCCACCGGGGTGCTTCGGTGGGGGCCCGACCCCACGGCCGGTTCAATCCTGCTTAGACGAGGCTTTGCCGCCTTGACCTCCTTGGCGACGACGGCGGGGTCCGCCTGACTTGCCTCGTCCCCTGTAAGCTTCTTGAGACGACGAACGGGCCGCTTGACGGTAGGTGGAAAATCCGCCGCCGGAACCTTTGGAGGCCCCCTTGCCTCCGCCGCTCCGAAAGGGCGGCCGCCGTTGCTGGAGAACCCCGAGAGCCCGGGCTGTCTCCGTGTCCGCTTTAATGGCTTGAAGGGAATCGTCCACTGTTTTCCCAAACAGGTTGTTCCCATCGAACGGCATGTCCAGGACTCTGGTCTGTACGTCTTGACGGAAGTCAGTAGCCTTGAGCCATCCACGCCGCCTAAGGCACACGCCGTTGCCCAACTGGCGAAATCCAGTGTCGGCGATGTCCGTCGCAATAGTGATGGCGTGGTCCGACGCCACCTCACCTTCATGCAAGATCTCCAGGGCATCCGCCCTCTTGTCGTCCGGTAGGAAGTCCAGCAGGGGAGCCAGCTTGTACCACAGCTCCCTGTCGTACCGGGCTACGATAGCCTTAATCGTCGTCGCTGCAGACGAGATGACCCTGCGCCCCATCGTGTCCAATTTCTTTCCCTCGCCGTCCGGCGGGGAAGTCGACGTGGAGGCTGCGACCCCCCCGCTTTCTTCCTGGCCGCCGCGGAGACGACGGAGTCCGGGGTAGGCTGCGCCCGGAGGCACAAGGGGGCCGCGTCCGGGACCCGGTACTTCTTCTCGTACCGGTCTCTTCTAGCCGGCGTCGTGGATGGGTTCTTGAGGAGGGCGAGGCCCTCATCCCAAATATCGTCCAGTAGAGGTACCGCGTACCCGTTGCGGCCGTGTCAGTCCCCGTATCATCCCCTCGAGTTGTGGACGGGGAGGAGGGCTGAACGGGGCGCGACGGCTGAAAAGGAGGTGGAGGGTGAATCCTTCTTTTCTTAGGAGGGGGGCTGCCCGAAGGGCCTGGTTCCGGGTCCCCCGACGGGAGTGGTTCCTCCACTGGTAACGGCAGTCTCGTCCTTCTCTCTGAGCATAAGGACTGTATAGCCAACAAAATGGCCGCCGAGTTGTCTTGCGGCACTGGCAGAGGGGAATCCGACGGGCGGTCAGGGGCCCCGTCGGTACCCTCGACGATGTCGTCGTCTCCTGCGTCGGGATCCCTCCCGACGGGCTGGTCTTCTTCCACGCCAACGCTGTGGCTTAAGACCTCGATCAGTTCTTCCTCAGAGGTTGAGGCCGAATCTACGGTGACCTCCTGCCCACCCTTTTTCTTCTCCGTCGGAGGTTTCACTGGGGTCCTGTCGATGGGCATAAAAGAGGACTCCCTCCGCGGTGGCAGGGAGACTCTGAGCCCCGAGGTCGCCACCACCGGCGTAGCCTCCACAGGCTGAGCCAGGGCCGCCGCGACTGTCTCGATAGAGGCCTTGGCCGGATGGATTAAGGCTTTCACCACCCTTGGTGCGCTCACCGCCTTCTCCTTGAGGGGGGGGGACACTGCCTCGCTCCCCCTCCGCCTTCGAGCTCGACCGGGGCCTCTCCAGGAGCTTCGCCGGGTGCTCGGCCTTTCTCTTACCCGACCCAGAGCGTTGGCTCGTGGTTGATGGTGCCGGGGAGGGTGCGCCCTGCCTGGTGCCCGTAGAGCCCGACCGTTCGGCGCTCCCGTTGCCAGCGGACTCGCGGTGCTTGGCCTTGTGTTGGACCCCCGTCGCCGGGGCGTCCTCAAAGGTCTTAGAAGACCGCTCGGATTTCTTCTTCTCGCCGGACGGGCACTTCCCTTCCAGCCAGTTGGCGAGACGTTGATGGCGGTCCTTCATGGTCCGCTCCGACATGTTGCCGCAAAACGCACAGTCCTTCTCCAAGTGCGTCTTGTCTTCATGTAGGCAGTAAAGACAAAAGGAGTGTTCGTCTTCCTTAAAGACATTCTGCAGCTGGCATCCAGGGCAGACCCTGAACAGCTTTCCGGGCGTCGAGCTTCCCTTCTCCTGGGCCATGACCGAGATGGGCCTGAGAAACTTCTGGAGTCCTCCAAAAGCGTAGCTCGACGAATCTTCACCCTTGAGGGGCGTAGACCAATCCGACACGGGTCCCCGTTGATCGGATGGAGAGTCGGTGGAGCTTGAGGCTCTTTTGACTGAAAAAAACGAAGTTTTTGAGAAAAAACGTGAAAAAATAGCACTAACGCTCGAGAGCAATAGCACGAGGATCCCAACACATGAACGTGCGGTAAAAATCTGAAGATGGCTGCCAGAGGCGGGGCTTAGGTAGAGGGCAGTCATTGGCTGTGGTCAGTATGACGCAGAGACCAGTGATTGGTTACTACTACGAAAGACAGATCAGAAACGAAACTGATACTGGTTTTTTCTTTACCAAGGATTCCCAGCCTGACGACGGGGAATATTCATGAGCATGTGAATCCATGCCAGACCCCATGCTGGAGAAATGTTTTGTATATGTCCAGGGGCAGGGGTCTTCAGGAGAGCCTGATTTGTTGCTTTGGTTTACCAGTTTGACCAAAGTCTCCACTGATATTTCTGGGAAGCTTCGTAGCCTGTTTGGATGTTCCTCGTCGCTGTCGATGGGGTTTGAGGTGTGATCGCTTGGCCTGTTTTGTATGGTGTGTTGGATGGAAGTTATTTTGTTTTTGAAGTGGTCTCCTAGGTCATCGCAAAGTTTCATCGATGGAATTGGCGTGTTGTTGCAGCCCAGTGGGTTTTTTATTTCGTTTATGATTTTGAAGAGTTCTTTTTGGGCGTTTGGTGCTCTGAAGATTTGGTTGTCGTAGTGTTTCCTCTTCGCTTTTTGTATTTCCTTTTCATATGAGAGGATCTGTTGCAGCAATTTCAATTTGTTTGCGGTGGTGGTGTTGGTCCTCCATTCAGATTCTAGTTTTCAGTTTTTTCTTTTCATGCCGCTGAGTAGTGGGGTGAACCATTTTGCCGTTTTCTTACGTGATGGGATGAAGGGCTTTTCTTTGGCGATGTCATGTAGAGTTGTTGCAATCCAGGTATGGAGTAGGACAACTTTTTTGTCTAGGTCAGCTTCTTCCAAGGTTGTTGTTTGTGGTTTGCTGAGTTCCAGGAGCTCGGTTAGGTTGGAGTTCTCCAATTTCTTTTCATCATGATCAGTGGTTTTTCTTGTTGCTTCTTTGTTGAAGCGGCCGTTGGGATTATGAATGGAATGATGAGGTGGTCGCTCCAGAGTATTTGAATTGGGGGTGCCGTGGTGATGAGATCCTTGTTGGTGAAGATTGCGTCAAGTGTGTGCCCTGCTGAGTGTGTTGCTCCTTTGACTAGTTGTTGTAGGTTCATGGCTGCTAGTTGGGCGGTTAAGGATTTTTGTATGGTTGTGGTTTCTTCGTCGAACCAGATGTTGAAATCCCTGAGGATGATCAGATGATTATACTTGATGTCTAGGATGGTGATTGCTTCCGTGAAGGCGTTTGTGAAAGTCGCATTGTAGGTTGGTGGTCTGTATATCAGTATGAATTTCAGGTTTGTTTTGGGGTTTACTGATAGCCGTAGTATTAAGGATTCGCATTTACCGATGTTTATTGGATCTTCCATTTTAATGGCCAGTTGCTCCTTGTGGATGATCGCTAGTCTCCCCCCCCCCCTTTTGGGTTTCCTTTTTGCTTGGATGCATTTGAAATCTTCCGGCAGGCAGTTGTTGAGGGTGATCTCATAGTTGTCATCTAGCTATGTTTAGGTTACAAATGGGATGTCTATGCCGCCGTCTGATAGGCGATCGTGTATTTTGGTTGAATGTTTGGACATTGACCTTGCGTTTATTAAGTTACAGTGGATTCTCTGGGTGTGATTTTTTTTGTGGTTATTCGTTGTTCAGGTTTGTAGTTATCCGGTCGTGGTGTTTCCGCATTGATGTTGGTAGGATGAAGAACGGCGACAGCTGCTTCTTCGTTAAAGCGGTCCAATAGGTTGATAACAGGGCTGATCAATCGTGGTGCTTCTGCTGTGATGATGCTCAGTTGAAGATCAGCGATGGCTTTTTCTTCATTGAGTCCGATTATTAGGTTGGAGGTAGCATTGTTGGTTGTCGGGACTTTGTCGTATTGTGTGGATGTTGTGGAAATCAATATTGCCCCTCTGTTCTTGTGATTTAAGGGGTAATGGGGTTGGAAGCATCCCACTCTCTTGTTGAGTGCTTCCATCTATTTTCCGGGTGTTTCAGGAAATTATTTGCATGTCTCGAGGTTTCCATGATGAGGTGTCGGTGTTCTGTGGTTGTCGTGAGATAAGGTGTGAGGTATAATGATTTTTCTCTTACAAATTTTGTTCCGGTTATGACTGTGCTAGGCGTGTTTCCTGCCAATGAGGCGGATTCTTCTGGGTTCTGTCGTTGTTGTGTGTTCGCGTCCCTTGTTGCACTATCTTGCTCTCTTTCTCAGCGTCCTTTTGTGGGTCGGGCCATTTTTCAGTTCAAGGTGCAGACGTAGTAGCACAGTTGCTCCTCTATGCTGTGTTGTGCAGGCGCAGTAATCTTGGTTTTTCCTTTTCTGGATACGCTAGGGTGCTCTCTGGCTTAGTCTGTCACTTCTGTCGGTGGGTAGGGATGTGTTTCCTAAGGGTGCACTGTCGGGGTGGGTTATGGGCATTAAATGGTCTGGTGGAATAGGACTCAATTAAGTTAGGTAGTGATGGGTTTCTGGGATTAATAGAGTGCCGAACTAAGCACAGTTAGATTAGGGGCCCTGTATATCGGGAGAAAGGCCTACGCCTAAGAAGGCGACAGAGTACTGGACCTAACACAGCTAGTTTGAGGGTCAGCCGAAACAGTGGAGCACTATACCAGTCACAGCTAGACTTGGGGGTCCTGCACCGTGGGAGAGAGGCCCACGCCTAGGAGAGCAACAGGGTATCAGACTAAACAACTATATTTGCGGGTCAGTTGAGACAGTACTGTCTGATACCAAACACAGCTAGATTTGAGGGTCAGTTGAAGCAGTGGAGCACGATACCAAGCACAGCTATATCTGGGAGTCCTGCACAGTGGACGTCTCCCTGAACACGGTTCACCGCGGTGAGCTAGCCATGTAGGCTCAGGGGAGACATGTAGTAGTTGAGGAGCGAGTTTGAGGGGTGTAGGTAGGACTTACTCCCTTAATGCAATCCGGCCACAGAAGTCCCGCTAGATTTGAGAGACAGGCATCTCAATGCAATCTGAGTATCATACAATGCGATCTGGACACTAAACCCAACTGGATTTGAGAAACCTGTATAGTGGGAGAGAGGCCTATCAATGCAATCTAAACATCATACAATGCAATTTGGAGACAAAACCCCGGCTAGATTCGAGAGACCTGTATATTGGGAGAGAGGCCTATCAATGCAATCTAAGTATCATACAATGCAGTTTGGAGACAGAACCCCTGCTAAATTTGAGAGACCCGTATAGTGGGAGAGAGGCCTTTCAATGCAATCTAAATATCATACAATGCAGTTTGGGGATAGAACCCCTGCTAAATTTGAGAGGCCTGTGTAGTGGGAGAGAGGCCCATTGATGCATATTCGATATCACTTAATGCAATGTGGACTTAGAAGCCCCGATAGATTTGAGAGACAGGCCTATCAATGCAATCTAGTATCATAAAATGCAATCTAGACAAAAAAGCCCAACTAGATTTGAGAGCCCTGTGTAGTGGGAGAGAGGTCTATCAATGCAATCTAAATATCATACAATGCAATCTGGACATGAAAACCCGACTAGATTTGAGAGACCTTTATAGTGGGAGAGAGGCCTATCAATGCAATCTAAATATCATACAGTGCAATTTGGACAGAACCCCTTGCTCAATTTGAGAGACCTGTATAAGTCTATACAGAGGAAGGGGGGGGTCTGTGCCTAGCCAGATTGGTACAGTATTAAATAATGATTAAGTTTGAGGGTGAGGGAAAGATGCAGAGGGCAGTAATCACCTTGTTTACTATGGGTTTGGTAAGTGGCTCGGAATATAGGGTAGAGTACTTGCTCTACTCCTGACCCAGGCCACTCCTACCTTACTGGTCCTTGTAGTTGATGGTTGACAGCTGGCTACTGCTTCCCCTGCAGACACCTCTTGGAGCCGCCTCTGTTGGGGCTGCTCTTGGCCTTAGGGCCCTTTGCCGCGGGGCTGCAAAGGCATAAGGGCTGCCCTGGGAAGACCAGTGATGAAGGCTGGGAGGACCAATGAGAGCGGTGCTGGGCGGGTCAGGAGGCGGGAGGGAAAGGAAACCAGGAAGAGGATGTGGGGTGGGAGCGGGCTGTGGGGAGGTTGCAAAAGGCCTCGGGGCCTGCAGACATCTCAAAAATGAGGGGCTCCCAGGAGGGCACTATTCATCACGATGTGCCAGCTACCAAAAGCGCACGCGAGAGCTGCTGAGCGATAGGCAGTGCTGCAGGAAGTTACTCAGCCAATCACGGGAGGTGGCCGGGCTGGGAGGCGGGTGGGGAAGGTGGAAGGAGATGCAGAGGGCTCTGAGGAATCGGGCAGGCGCGCGGGGACTTGGGGCTCAGACAGGGGCTACAGGTGAAATCAGAGGCCCAGGAGGGTCTCAATGGAAAGCACTACTCACCACGATGCGCCAGCTACCAAAAGCTAACGCAAGGGCTGCCGAGCGATAGGCAGTGCTGCAGGAAGTTACTCAGCCAATCACGGGAAGTTACTCAGCCAATCACGGGAGGTGGGCGAGCTGGGAGGCGGGTGGAGAAGGTGGAAGGAGATGCAGAGGGGTTCGGAGGAATCGGGCAGGCCCGCAGGGGCTGGGGGGTCAGACCAGGGGTCAGACCAGGGGCTACAGGTGAAATGAGAGGACCAGGAGGGTCTCGGTGGAAAGTACTACTCACCACGAGCGCATCACACGCTCACAGGCCCTCAGAGATAACTGTACACCCAATATATCTGAAAGCGCAGAACCAACAGTCATACAATGCAGGACAGGACCATAGCATGTGTAGTAAAGTCACATTTTCAGCCTTGCATGTAGGGCCACATGTAACCCATCGGCTTGAAATAGATTCAGTCTTAATGGGGGGGCCATATAGTCTATTCACGATCTTAAAGGGTATAAGCCTATACTTTGACTTTAAGGACACTCCTTTTGTCAAGGCACAGATTGCCCTCAACTACTCATCCGTGAGTTCAGTTTGAAGGTCGTCACACCACCTAGAGCGGGTGGACCCAACGGGGTGATTGTCCAGTTTGAATTTATTTATACAGCACAGAAATACTTCTCTGCACCAGGTGTTTGCAAGACATGACAAACATGCATGTGGACGGGGTTCATCTGGAAACATAGGCCAATGGGCTTTAACAGCGGCCCGCATGTAGTGTAGTGTATGCAATGCCCCATCCCCCACATCTAGTTTCATATCATCCCAGTGTACAAAACAGACATCCGCGTACAGGTGGCCAATGTTATGAATGCCTGCTGCTCGCCAGTACTTTTCAATGCTTGTATCAAAGTAGGGGCTAGCGTCGATAGTCCACAGAGGTGGAGACGCTTGTCATAAAGGACCGACAGCTGAAGACTTGTCCACGCCCACGCCAGGTGGCCCAGACAGGATCCATTGGGTGTATTGCCTGGTATCACTGCCTCCCGCCAAAAGGGACAACAGCGGGGCTAGGCCAGCTCGCATCCGCTCAAGTCTGACATGCAGCAAGGTGACATCATCCCAAGATCAATAGGTTGCATAATGTACCTGTGCTGCAATATAGTATAATTCAGTCTGGAGCATTAAACCCACCCTGCTCATATGGTCTGCTCAGATGCATCCATCAAGTCTAACTGAGCCCGCCACCCAAGTATAAGAGGTGCACACCGCTGTAAATTCCTAAAACCATGCACGGCTAGGCCAGAGTGGAATGTTATGAAACATGTACAGAAATTTGGGCAGTATCATCATTTTAATTAAAGACAACCTCCCAGCAACCAACATTGGAACGCTGCCCCATTGTTGGAGTTTGGATTTTATGTCCACCAGGTAGGTCCCATAAGTAATTTCTCTGGTATGCACCGATGATTGAATTATCGTAATGCCCAAATACCTCAGACTGCGCGAACCAGTTCAGCTCTTTCTTGCACACCAGTTCTGACGTGCCGGCAGTGAGCAGTAATATTTCAGTCTTGTTATCAAGGTGCAGGCCTGAAAATCTGCCATACTCCTCACAGTATCTATCATGCTAGCCAGATTATTTTCAGGGTTTCTGACATAACAAAATGTCATCCGCGTATAGCGATATGATCTCTGCGCTTCTGCCTAGAGGTTTACTTGCACGTCAGTGTTCAACACACAATTTATCAGCCAACGGTTCAATAACTAGCACGAACAGTAAAGGGGATAACTGGCATCCCTGCCTGGTTTTGCTGTCCAAACAGAACACCTGCGAGTCACAACCATTAGCCCGCACCCAGGCGAAGGGTTTTGCAAAAAGGATCCTGACCCATGAGGTGGACCCCGGTCCAAACCCATAATTGGTCAATAACTGAAATAAAAACGGCCATGACATTGCATCAAAGGTCTTCTGCATATCTAAGGAGACTGCAACGGCTTGCAACTCGGGGGGGGAGTTTGGGGGAGTCTGCGCCATAACGTTATAGAGTCAACTAAGATACAATGCCGTGGAGCGGCCGGGAACGAACCTCGACTGGTCAGGATGAACCATGTGTGGTATTAACAGAGAGAGTCTCAACGGCAGCACCTTGGCAAAGATTTTTTGCATCTCTGTTTATGAGGGACAGCGGTCTATAAGAGCTGAAGCCCCCTGTGGCCTAACTCTGTTTGAGTAGGAATATAATCATCGCCTAACGCACACTCTCAGGCAGCACCCTTTCACACGTGCCTCCTCCCACAGTTGCAAAAAATACGGGGCTAGCAAATCTAAATATTCTTTATAAAACAATGCCCTAAAATTGCCACAGCCGAACCTTCCCACTGGGTAAATCTAGCACTGCTGCCTGAATTTATTCTACCGTCATTGTCGCCTGCAGTGCGTCCCGAGCCTCCCAAGAAATAAGAGTCATCAGTATCTTTTAAAAGGACTCTATGGTCTCTGTAGCATTCCCTTTGGGTTGGTATAGCGCATGGTAAAAATAATAAAAACCTCAAATCAGCCTTGGTGTGTACAGTTGAGCTGTGCGCTCTCCCGATAAAAGGTCTATGTGTAATCCCTGACTCGGATTTCACCAAACCTGCCAATGCACGACCAGGCCAGTCAGCCTCACCATACCTCTGAGCCAGCATCGGTCTGTCCAAGAACTTCCGTTCCCTCTGGGCCAAGTCCCTAAATGCGTCTAAGGTGGACTTAATTTCCAAATGCAAACCTGGGGAAGGGCATTGATCACATCGTTGTTGTAGGGATCTCAGCTCAGCTCCTACATAGTCTAATCTCTCCTCAGACACTAAGGACCCCAAACTCTGCTGACATGGCCATCCCTGTAACATATACTTTAAATGCATGCCAGAGGGTTGCCACCGAGTCCACAGACCCCACATTGTCATCAAAGAAAGTGGCCACATGGTCACGCAAATTGAGGGAAAATGCTGTATCCAGTAATGCAGCTGCTTTAAACCGCCGGGGCGTGCGAGATACCACGTCCAGAGTAAAACACAGTCAACAGCAGCGGGGAATGGTCAGAGTAGGGGAGAAGCGAGTCAGACAGCCTCCATGCGTCAATGCGGAAGTGTATGTCATGAACAATGGAAAACATGTACTCCCTGCCCACGCCATGCAACGGCTGACAGCCATCTAAAAGTTTCAGCCACTACATATTATGTAGTATTTACCGTGCTGCTTTGGTCAAGGATCGGGGCCAGACGCCAGTGCGGTCCAACCCTGTGCCCAGTACTGTATTCAGGTCACCCCCATAAATCTCCGCAAGTGGGTAAGAGGCACACATTGCAAACATCCTTCTATAGAAACCAAGATCATCTACATTGGGGGACGTAAACAGTAAGTAGGAGGATTTCTTTCTTGTAAAGGATCCCTTGTACCAATATATATCTGCCAGCCTCCTCCTCCTCGTCCACCCAGGTGTCCAAATGCATAAACCGCAAAGAGGGGTTTATCGAAATGAATACGCCTCTGGCGTTATTGGAGTAATATTGCTGAGGTCCCCAGCTCAATGCTAAGCTGATCACCTGTCGCACCAGCGCATGCGTTTCCTGCAGGAACAGAATCTGGGCACCTTTCCTGTAAACATATGCTATAATCTTACGAGCCTTAATCAGATTGCCAAACTCCTAACGTTCCAGCTTAGAAACGCGACAGCTGCATCACTTCCCATCCCTGGACCATAAACGCTCATGCATCCCATACCACAGCACGAAGGTATGAACCCTGTTCTGCCATGTGTTCAACCAAGTGTATTTTTAAATGATCCAACAAACCAGCAAATGACCCACCACCACTGCACCACAAACTGCAGCAGTGTCTGCCCCCACCCGCCCTCTAACAACCCAAAACGAAGCATTTGCACTTGCAAGTGCGACATCTGTTCCCGCGCAGGGCGGGCGACTAGCATACTTTTTAAAATCAGTGTACAGTATGAATGCCAGCCAATCTTAAGGGCATTGCAATAGACACAGGCTACTTAGTTACAATATGACATGAGGTCAGGTCTAGCTATCTTGTAGAGGGTGAGCCTTCCAAGCAAGGGGTGCCCAAAGGGATATGCGTCTATAAAAGAGGCGGCTTCATCCGGTAACATGAAAAATTATTCTTTGTTGTTGTGTTGGAATTTAAGCCTAGCAGGAACCATGGCGAAGGAGACATTCCTTTGCCTTATTTTCTTGACCCCAGTGAATGTACGCCACTCCTGTTGCACTGCCACAGTGAATTTGGGGTAAATGTGTATACTGTGTAAATCGAAGCGAAGATCTTTCAGTTTACTGGCCTGCCGTAATGTTCAGTCTCTGTAGTTCATGATGCATGCAACACAAGCTGCGGGTAATCTCCAGGTTTGGGTTCAGGCGCAAGTGGCAGGTGGGCACATTCCACCATAAAATGCAGTGAAAGTCCTGCATCTCGTAGAAGAGTTTTAAGCAAATCTTCCACTGCCACTTCCATGCTGCCTCGAAATGAGTCCTCTGGCACGCCTATAATGCGTAAGTTATTCCTGCGGGATCTCGACTCTAGGTCATCACACTTCACTTTTACTGACTTCATATCTTTCGTCAGGACCATCACAGCAGCCTGCAGGGACGTGATGTCATCTTCCGCTGTACTACTTCTACTTTCAGCGATTCTGTGTGCCTCCTTCTCCAGCTGGGCGTGGATGGACACAACGTTGACCGTGATCTCATCCAGCTTATCGTTGACTGCACAAAGCCCTTTTGCATGGCGTCCAGGATTTGTTGCATGCTCAGCAGATCAGTCTCTGCCTGGGGAGCGGGACCGGGCCTGGGCAATGCACGTGCGGTAGAGGCCACCACCTCTGCGGCCCAGGGGTGGTCTTTGCAAAGCGGTACATGCTGCCGCCCTTCTTATTTCCAGAACCCTTCGTCATGGCAGGTCCCTTCCCACTACGAGTTTGGAAGGAGTCCTGAAGAGCTGAGTGTCAGACCCCGGCACTGGACAGCAATCCCCAGCAGAGAAGAGTAGACAAAGAAAAAAGCAGTGTGTGGGCGAGTGGTGGGAATACTCCTCTAAAAAATGTAGCAGTGTCAACAGTTGCGCTGTACCCAGTCCAGGCAAGTCAGGCCCACTACCCAGGGGGGCACAGATTATCAGGTGGATTGCAGTTGTAGACAACATCCACACGCTCCATTGCTGCAAATATTGTGCCACAGCAGCAGTCAGATCCAGGGCTACTATATACACAAGGTGCATGCCAGTATCCACCTCAGTTTCAGTGCAGGATTCTGGACCTGTATGGGGGCGGGAGAGACACCAGGAGCTCACTGCCGCAGCTCGGGTTGCTATCCCTCACCCAGCCATGTCCACACACTAGTCTGCAGCCTCCCTCGTACTCAGTCCATCATCAATGGTGCCAGGCTGTGCAGATTTGTCACAGGACCGGGAGTTCCCAGCCGCTGCCTAAGGCACCAGTCTTCAGGGGAGCAAGTCCCTGCACCTTCAGCACAGCACGAGCAGCAGGTCACGGTCTGCCTCAACAGCCACTCAGATCACGGCCCTTCTCCCAGACATGTACCGCCAACGATGCAGTGCGCCCGTGGCCCAGCCGTTCCAGCAAGTACCTGTGGTGCCAGAGAGCCAAACGGAGCGGAAAAGGGATCGGCATGATCCGGCTGCTCTTCCCCACACTAGGAGCCAATCTGTGCAGCACTACGGATCAGTGGCTCGGCAGTAGCAGCGCAAGTCGTCCGCTCTTACACCGAGCTTAGTAGAGAGGCAGCAGCTCCACAGCACCCGCCGCCCCGGGAGCCACAAAAATGACGGATGTTTCTAGTATTCCTCAAAATAGACGACACGAACCACTGCCAAATAGGCATTCTTTTTTTACAAAAAAACAATGTAACATAGAATGTAATGTGTTTTTGACTAAGGTCAGGGGACAGAAGAGGAATCAGAGGGAGAAAGCATGCAAGGAATACAGTGGGGTGTGGGTAGGGCCCTTCTCCTATTGTATGCCAAGCTCCTTATACGGTCACCTCTTCAACCCCGCCCCAAACGTCCTCCCATCCCTTTGTATGTTTATATTGTGCATGTTTTTATGGCGCTTTTATGGCCTAACCTCTGAAATAAAGCAATTATAGCTACTTTCCGGAAGAGTTTTGGATAGCTTATGGGGGGCGGCTGCATTAAATTGGGTGTGTAGTTTATCAAACAATGTGCATTAGTTGAACACAAAACAAAATTACACACATTTTAATGGATTCTGGAGTGCATCGTTCTTTAAAAAGCAACATTTAAAAAAAAAATCAAAAGTCCACTGGTTTCTCCCTCTATTGCCGACGTTAAGAAGCGGTCTGGCGAATTGCTGAACTCCACATTAGTAACTCTTTTGAATAATCTCCCCATCACTGAGCTATGCAGACAAACATTTGTGTTTAAGAAAAAAGTGGAAAATGTTTCATTTCACAAAAACCTTTGACTGTCAAGTCACTTTTGTCAACAGAGGCGGTCTGGTTTAGGCTTCGGACTCATAGCTTTGTCAGTCTGCACATTTTCTGGGCAATTATTTATGTTCATCCTTCCCTCTTTGCCAGTTCCATGAAAGAGGCAATTAAGTTCGCAAGGCACACTTCAAAAATAGCCCAACTTGTGAATGAGGCCCGATTTACTTGTATCTGTATCTATTGGCACGTTTCCCCTTTACCCTAAATGATCAGAAATGTTTTAAGGCTGAGCATGATAAAGACTCTTCTTCTCTTACCTTCCCCTACCGTTTTCTATCCTTTACTCTTGGGGGCGCTACAGGGCAAACTATTAATGATTTGCGCCACATAAAACACCAATAAATACAATGTTCAAATAGATATAAGAAAATACAAAAACAGTTCAGAGTTCAATTGGCTTTTTTTCCCCAGAGAAAGATCCCTTATTGTAAAGTGTCCCAGGATTTTGCTAGTGTGATGAGATATTCAACAATGTACGATTAATAAGTAATTTGATGTAGCAATAGGCAGAGAGAATTCAAGAGACATTTCTGTGAGTAATGAAAAAGACAAGGTTAAAATGCCATGACACATTTTTGTGGCCTATCTCGAGGAGGAAAAATTTAATTTAAAAACGCCTGTTGATTTTTCCAAGGACACAGTCAGGTTTAAGCTTTTGGACTTGTTGGTATGAGGTTTCACAGCGGATTGGGCAATTATTTACATTCTTTTTCCAAAATAAAGAAAACGGAGGTGGAGTTCCCCTGTAAGATATATAGCTATGCGTAGGTCTTATTGCATATGTGGGAAAGGGAAACGTTGAATCACAGTAGAGGGCAGCCCATATCTACCTGCTCTGTGCGTCCGTTGGCATTCAAAACACGCCCCAATGTCAGTGTCATATCAGAGTCAGTCGCAGATGTAAACCACTTAAAACCATGCAGTTTATATGTCCCATCCGGTTGCAGTTTGGCAATGGTCTCTGTTCCACCAGCTGTGAAAAAATGTTTTACAGTATAGATCAAAGGAACATGGCTAGGGAAGATTAAAAGCAAGAGTACGTGTTTGATCAGGGAGTGGGATGCTAACAAGGAATGCCGCTAAATTCACCATCAAACTGCACACACCGCAAATAATGTTTATGTATAAAGGAAATTGTCAGATTACTTATTTGAATTCTGCATGTCATTTTTTGGGGACAACATAGTCCTTCCATTCATCTTGGCTTCAGTCTTTTGTACCCGGTATCTTGCACTCTTCAGGCTCATCATCCTCATCTTGTTCCCCAGTAGGTTGGGGATATACCTCTTTGTCCTACTGTTCATTGCACCTACAACCTTGTCCACACCCTCCTGAGCATCAGATACAGAAACCTATGAATTTTGGGACTAGCAGCAAATAATATATTCTAGTCCATGTTGGGAATGCCTCACCCTCTAACTGCATTCTCAACTTTCCTTACCTTAATGTTAATGTTAAAGGATATTTATACCGAGCACAATCCCCACAGTAGAGGTCCCCTGGCGCTCTTGCGGAACTGAAAGAAAGGGGGGTAGGTTAAAGGAGAGTTCCGGGACTTTTTTTTTATTGTCCCTACGGGTCGGCCATGTGTTTGTAAGCATAAATCGGTAGATCGTAGGAAACTTTCCTATGGACCTTACCCGACTTTTCGCCCCTTATCGCACTCGAAATCAGCCTCCATTTTGTGATAATCCTATCATTCCGCCGCATCGACCTGGCTCACCTGCCTTTGCGGCACTAAATCAAATCCCCCGCCCCTGAAACAGACTTTATCAAAACATTCATATTCCCCGCCTCTATCCGTGACGTGACTGAGCTGCGTAGGCAAACGCGCCCAGGCGTCTTCTACGCGACTCCACACAGACCCCGGAAATCAACACAGATCAGCTCACAATACAGCGCGCCACAATTCGGAATATGAAACTGTACTTTGAAATCAAACCGCAAGATTGTACATTTGGCAAAGTACGTTTATTGGACATCAAATGTTTAGAGAATATTCAGCGATTTGCATTTTTATTTGCTCACGTTCCAAAAAGTTCGTATTGAGGAACGCGATGGTCCTTTGCTGTACACAGGGTCTTAGAGCATCTCACAATACAGCGCCACAATTCGGAATGTGAAACCGTGGTTTAAAAGCAAACGGCAAGATTGTACATTTGGCAAAGTACGTTTATTGGACATCAAATGTTTAGAGAATATTCAGCGATTTGCATTTTTCTTTGCTCTCGATCCAAATTAGTTCGTCTTGAGGGAAGCGATGTTCGTGTGCAGTACACAGGGTGTTGGTTTACGATAAAAATAAGCTCTTCGGTCGCACTGATAATCGCATGGCTGTTCCAACAACGAGGCACTAGGCCACCACAACGGTAGGTATGTTGCATCTAACCGTTAGTACCGCATAAGGGCATACTTGTACTTGGCGATCGTCCCATAAAATGGTCAGGGTGGTAACGTTGTTCACGCGGAGAAGCAACTGGCGGCTGTAGAAGCCGTCCGCCGGTGTCTGGTACTCGTGACACAGACAGTAGTGAATGATGTACCTAAAAACATAAAAAATGAAATTAGTCTCACCATCAGATCCTTATTAAAATTATTCATTTCATAGCGAGGACAGCGCTACTGGGTGTACACAAGTGTTTAAAGGCGTGGCGAGGCATGGAGGGGGGGGGGAGTGGAGTACAAGGTAAGTAGCATAAAATAATAAATAAATAGGGCCAGCTGGTGGCAAGTGCAAGGTAAGTGCAGAACAAGTGCTGGGAAGGGGGGGCTGTAGGATACTGAGACAGTCCCCCAGTGCAGGGGTTGACAGGGAGGCAGTGCAGGTGGAGAGTGGAAGGGCCCAGGACTGAGGTCGCAGACAGTGGACCAGTTGTAGCAGGGGAGAGGGAGAGAGAAAGCAGAAGCAAAGAGGAAGGTTTTGAGGTGCTTCAGTAAAAGCAGATGTTTCTCCTCAAGATAGTGCGCGGTAGAAAACAATATGCCACATAGAACGAACAAGTACAACTGAACCCGTCTTTAAAGCCACTGTATAGTAATGAAATTGCGGTATAAACTCATCAAAAGTTACTTACATTATATTTGCATTTTCCATTGTGTCTCTGTGTAGGGCAGACCCGAAACACCACTCCTTCTTTGCCGACGTTACTTCTTCTAATGAACGTGGCTCATCGTTTCGTTTCTGAAATTTTATTCATTATCTTTTCTTAGTCTTTCAGGATGGTCCCGGCCTGTCAAGGTCAAATCACAATAGAACCTTATATTGGGTCGTGGGCCGTTCCGCCACCCGAGCAAAACATCAAAGCAGCTGACCTTCACTTTGAGCGAGCACACATTTCTAGTTAGCTGCAGTTAGTTTTAGGGACATCTTGTCTGCGTGCCTTTTTTTTTATTGTCCCTATGGGTCGGCCATGTTTTTGCAATACGGAAACATTCTATAATTTTTGTAAAAATGATTTATATTACTGTTTGGTTTAATTGCAATGGGCCTGCAACATGAGGAGACTCGAGAGAACAGACAATCAAATTACAATCATTTAAACCGTGATGTGTATTTCTCAATGAGCTCTGCTTTAGGTGAACATGGAACAGAGGCAATGTTGGGTGGCAATGCAGTTGTCCCCTGCATAGGTTCGTTCACCACTCCATGTATGTGCCTATCGAGGACATCTACGATAAGTCTCTCAATAAACTCATATTGCATATCCTCAAACACTGGTTTGATCACCCATTGTTTACTTCTTTTAGTGAAGGCCTTATTGTAGCGAAGCGTCCCTAAAGTTCCGGTCGTCCTACTTTGTTGACGGCCAACATTATGGTTATGTGCCAAGACCGCTAGAAGAGTCCGATTTTTCATGCCTTCCATGCCAAAATGCAATCTTTTGGGCCTGTACTTTAGGCACATATTGTGGAACACCTCCAAATCTCCTGTGTGGCAGAATTCCGTGAGTCCCCTCAAATCTCTTGTTATAGTTTTATCAAATACAATCTTTTCAATGGCCTTGTGAGTGGGTGATGAAGGAATCAACCACTTCTTCTTCCGTGCCTCCTCTGTGGACAAATGGCCATGTTCACATTTGTGGAAATGCTCATTTGTTGACCATCGATGTACGTTGCTACAGTGCAACATTACTGACCGCCATTTTTCCAGTAGAATTTCCAACGACCCTTCACATGTTTTTGAGCTCCACCAAAGATGGTTGCTGATTGACTTGGACCACTGTGAAATACCTTGCATATCTTTTTTTTTTCCTGCAGCCGACAATTTTTTATTGATTGTTTTTGCAAGATGCCATACGTCAAATTGGTGATTTATATTTTTGTACTCTTCTCTCATTGTCTTGGCAATTGAAACGTGTCTGTCCGTGGCTATCAGGTCGATCACCATTCCCCGCGATTGTAGTTCTTGCAATGATGCTACAAAGCCAACTTTCTCCATGGCCACTGAGGATGTACTTTGTGACACCTGCACGACCACCGAACTCACAATTTTCTTACTTTCCATGTCCTGAAAGTGGTAGGTGCAGTACTTGGCTGAAAATCCTGGGCTGTCGCACTGTCCATCACCGGCTAGCCTGAAGCGTTTGCCCGCGAATGTACTTTCCATTGACATTTTTTCCATTCTCCAAGCTTCGCTGATGGCTGGAAATAGATAATCGGTTTGGTATTTGTAGAACTGACTTTTCGCAATGAAATGGATTCCCACAAACTGAAAGAAATACTGTAACTTTTTAAAACTTGAACCACTAAAAAGTGCGGCCGCTGCACAAAGTAGATTGCCTGCTGGCAGTTGCCCCAGCATGGGTTGTGCAGACCATGCGAACGGATGATATTGTGTACAGGTGGCATGTATTTTAAGGTTAGTGCCTCGAATTGCACGAGTCACATTAATCAATGGCTCCCCACATACTTCCCCACCAACCGAATGCCCACATTTCATCATCATAATAATATCCATCAAACAGCTATCGAATACAATGAATTTGGCCTCTTTCCTTATACTGTCACTCTGCATCCCAGCTGGTTCGGCCTGTAACGTTGAGGACATGTCACTCGCATGAAAGGTACAATCTCTGATATCGTCTTCCGCTATGCTGAGTGATATTGATGGTGTTTCATTGTCGTCCACGTCATTCTCTTCCATTGCAACATCTGTTCCTTGTCCGGAGATGGGAGAAAAAAACAATGTCTTCAACTTTCGCGCGCTCTTATTTTTTGCGGGTGTGGATTCTGTGAATTGATCTCCGACTGCATCCAAACTACCAGGAGGACATTCACTATCAATGGCTGGTGGTGGTATAGCTCCGTTGTCAATCACTTCATATTCTTCCCATTGGCACGATGCATCTCCAGTCTCAAGTCCCTGCCAAAAGGTTTGACAAGCAACATCTCTCGTTCGCTTCACTGTCTGTGTAGATCTAGTTCTTACACCCACTCGCAACTAGAGGACAGATTAGAAAAGGGATGTTCAGTTTAAACACAACTTACAGTATTGAACTATTGACAGTGAAAGACAACATAATATAGTGAACAGGACACTAACCTTCTTTTGCTTTCTTTTCTTTGAAACTTTCTTGCCTCGAACTTCAACATCTGGACGCTGTTGCTCCGACTCGTGTGTGCATGTCTCCACTTCCTCTCGCGCTGCAACGACTATATTTTCATGATAAGCACATCCATCACTCACTGAGGCTCCATCGACTCCCTGAAACATAGAACTTTCATTAGTATGTATAATAATATTGAAAACACAAAATGTACTTGGGGACCAATACCCATACGTACATCTCAATAGCAAAACACGAATGAACGCATTGTGTAGAACATTCAAACGACAATAGTTCACGCATTGTTGATCTAGTTAGATTGAACTGTCAAGATCCATACCTCGGGCTCCGCATAGACTTCCATTGATGATATTATTGAAGATGACGCTTCAGCAACTCCCTGAAACACAGTAATTGCATTAGTATGCTTTTCTATTTTGTTAAAAAGAACATAAACTTTGAGCAGGCGTCAACGGCTCATCTAAATAGACCTGCACAAATGATCAGTTGTCTAAAATAAATAATGGATATGTAAATATGATTCGATTTGCTCGATCGTTGGAAGTGTCACCACCCAGAGATCTGCATCAACTACTAGGGGTGATGTTCTTGTAGAAGAAGCTCCGTCATCTCCCTGAAACATAGTACTTGCGTTAATAAAGAAGGAAGTATAGCGGATGTAATCACGTCATATGATTTCGCTTGATCGAACTGTCAGTATCCATACCTCGAAATGCATAAGAACATCAAGGGACGATGTAACTGCGGTGCACACTTCTGCAAGCTGTTGCGCCGACCCGTAACTGCATGCTCCCCCTTCTACTTGGACTAATGCTCCATCGACTCCCTGAAACATAGGACTTTCATTAGTAATGAACACAATATTGAAAAAAGAAGACAAATAGGAGGGCGACGACAGAAGGACATATCAATGGCTAAAAACGAAAGAAACATTGTGTGTAACAATCACGCTACAAGAATGCAAGATCTGATGATCTCCATCGATGGAACTGTCCGGAAACGTACCTCGAGCATCTGAGTGACATCTACGGTTGTCGTCAATGCGTTGGACTCCTCAGCATCTCCCTGAAAGACAGTACTTGCATTATTTTGGATAACAATAATTATAACTGAAAACAAAGACTAGAGGACGAGTACAAGGGTGTACCATTAGGTAAAATAATTACACGATCAATTAAAACTATTGATTTACATGCCTAAAACAAGTCAGTGTCAGAATAGCTAAGTAAGATTACCCGATAGGCGCTTGAAGTGGCTGATGACTGCAATAACGACACGGATGGAGAATCTTCCGCCTTCATATTGAGTGGATACATAAATGGGGAAATTATTGTTAGCTAATGCTACACACTACCGCAAGGCCGAGAGATAAATACGTAAACTTGACTCACCAGTGGAGGGATGTGGACGAATAGAGTGGGAATAGCGGTTGAGAGCAATTTTCGCCTCGCTCGCGGTGTTTTCTTCTTTATTAGCAATGATGTGGAGTACCTGTCTGGGCTAAAGTGCCTGCTGCAGATGCGGTATCGATCACCCCTCTTGTCCGCAAAGACTTCTAGGACTCTACTTTCTAGCTCAGAGGCTGGATATCCGCAATATCGGACCCATTCTCTTATCTGATCTATTGTCTTAGGGAAAACATGCATTATAGTACCTTCAGATTTGTTATGGGTCTTCGAAGGGCAACCGCCAATGGAACAGGCAGGCATTATGGAAAGTTCTGAAAAGTAAAGATCAACAATTCTCTATGAATACCAATGTGTTAAAACAGTAAATGACACATAAAAGGTTCAATGCAAGGTCCGTTTTGGTTCTTGGAACTATACACGTTATTCACATGCGGATAAGTATTTCAATAACTTTCAAAAAATAGAAAAAGTAATTTGACTAAACTCAGAACATGTGACTAGTTCCTTGCATGTACTGTCGTGAACGAAAAGAAAACATGGATGCAATTTGATGACTACTAGCAAATAGATATAAATTAAAAAATTGGACGCAAAATGATTATGGTACATGGACTTACCTTGACGAACAAACAGTTAGATGCAGGGATCAGAGTAGTTTCTTGTCGTAGAACAGGGAGCAGTTCACAGGTTGCAAACTGACGAGTTTGCTCAAAGTGGTCACGGAAGTTCACAGAGACGAAGAGCAGATAACCAGCACCTTCACGGGTTGACTAGCAAAGCGCAAAGAAGTTCTCATTAGAAATATGAAGTGGGTTATAAAGAATTCGAACCAGGGGTGTGTTTGTGAATGAATGACGTGTATATGTCGTGGCATTATGTGGATTGCAGGGGGCCGTCCAGCGTGAGGGGGATGCTTGGCAGGAGACACGGGGTCTGGAGGTAGACATGGGAACAACAAACCCATGCTCTATAGACCACTTTGAAGTGTACATGGTCTTTGGCACCTCTTGGCCTTTATCGCTCCCTGACAGCTCCACTTGCCAGCAGCTCAAGTACCCCGGTGCGAACTGCCTTTGATAGGGCGGGGGGTGGATCGGGGCGGTGGTCGTGCAGACAAGACACAGGAAGACTCGTGAATGGAGACACACTTATGTGGATTGCAGGGGGCCGTCCAGCGTGAGGGGGATGCTTGGCAGGAGACACGGGGTCTGGAGGTAGACATGGGAACAACAAACCCATGCTCTATAGACCACTTTGAAGTGTACATGGTCTTTGGCACCTCTTGGCCTTTATCGCTCCCTGACAGCTCCACTTGCCAGCAGCTCAAGTACCCCGGTGCGAACTGCCTTTGATAAGGCGGGGGGTGGATCGGGGCGGTGGTCGTGCAGACAAGACACAGGAAGACTCGTGAATGGAGACACACTTATGTGGATTGCAGGGGGCCGTCCAGCGTGAGGGGGATGCTTGGCAGGAGACACGGGGTCTGGAGGTAGACATGGGAACAACAAACCCATGCTCTATAGACCACTTTGAAGTGTACATGGTCTTTGGCACCTCTTGGCCTTTATCGCTCCCTGACAGCTCCACTTGCCAGCAGCTCAAGTACCCCGGTGCGAACTGCCTTTGATAAGGCGGGGGGTGGATCGGGGCGGTGGTCGTGCAGACAAGACCCGTTTGCCGCAGGGCCTCACCAAGGAGAGGCCATCTAACTGAATGTAAGAGGATGGCTGCAGGATCTACTACATGGAAGGCAGGGGGGTGAGTTTATAAATACCTCACCCTCCCAGGAGAATATACACTAGATTCATTTAAAAAATCAAAACAACCATTGTTAAAATATATGTTGGGCTTTATTTTAGATTTTAATTAAACATAAATAATAAACATTACACATTGTAAAGTTGAGGTTGCAGCACATCGAGGGAAAATCCGCGGTATTGTCCACTGTCACTGGGGAAATGTTGTCTAATGGCAAGTACCGCACAGGCAGGTATTACTCTCCGAACGCGGTGTCCGAGCCTCCCGTGAAGCCACCAAGTGAAGCAACGATAGGCCACCAGCCTGTACCACCTGTGAAAAAAAAAGATGCAAACTGTATTAAACTGACCAAACTTTCTTATCAATGTCGATTCAGGTAACACATGTCATTTTCCTTAGAAAAAAATTATATCTAGAAAATGCACTATATGGAACCAATTTACATGCGTTCCAATGATATGTAAATGTAATTTTATATGTGGGAGACGACCATGAAATAGTGGTGGCATCACTGACATCACAAACAGAGTATACTTACTCGTTACTCGGATTACGCGGACGAACAGTGCCACGAAGTTCGTGCATAAGCACCATCATCATCCTCAACACTGTCCGTGAGAGGCAGGCTTCCCTGAACTCTGGCAGCTCGGTGATGCATTGCGGACTTTGCTCGCCTTCCTGCTGACTTTGCTCGCTTTCCGAAATGTAGGCCAAGCACCCGGAATTTTCACGGCAGCAGCAGTTCTCCTCCTCAGTTGGCATTAGCTCGCACCGATTGCACGTGCACCAGGTGGAGACGCCGTCCATGCGACATGGTCCAGGCTCTTCATCCGTTGACTGGTCCTCCCAACTGCCGTCCGAATCCCCATCGTTTTCGCGTGCTTGCCTTTCCAGTAGTTCTTCCTCGGTGTACTCGGGCTCGTACATATACGGCATTATTGTGGCCATTGTGCGGTAAAGATAGTAAAATAATTTATAGCGGTGGTACTGGTATCTGTTCACACGGGCTACAAGCGGCGAAGGTAGCTGACCAGAGCACTGAAACGAGTCACAGAATACTCAAAGTAACACAGAGAGAGGAATGGAATCGAAAATCTGCTGCTGTATGTTGTGAAACGGTCTGTTTATACTTATTGGGGAAAGAGGCGTCCTGCCATTTCCATGGCAACACGTCAATAGCTGAGGCGCAGCGATTGTTGACACGAGACGTGCTTGAAATGGGCAGTACGCGTCTGCTGATGTCAGGCTCAGGGGCGGGGGATTTGATTTAGTGCCGCAAAGGCAGGTGAGCCAGGTCGATGCGGCGGAATGATAGGATTATCACAAAATGGAGGCTGATTTCGAGTGCGATAAGGGGTGAAAAGTCGGGTAAGGTCCATAGGAAAGTTTCCTACGATCTACCGATTTATGCTTACAAACACATGGCCGACCCGTAGGGACAATAAAAAAAAAGTCCCGGAACTCTCCTTTAAGGCACGTTACTAAGACAAAGTTTGCAGAAAGAGCAAGAGAGCAGTCATGTGCTATTGGCAGCATCAGTGCGGTTAAACCGTTCGCTGAGCTTCTTGGTGTGTTATCCAGTCGGAGTCCGTCGTGTGCTATTGTGTAAGGCTCTGTGTGGTGTGTTTTTTGTTGCGGTGTTCTCAAGTGGGTGTGGATTGCTATGGTTTAAGAGGTATGGTTGTCTTTAGTTAGGGTTTGAGAGGCGTTTGAAGAGGTGTGAGGTTTTGGTAGGTTTGTTATTGGTATTGATGTCTGGAGAAAAACACATTCATATTGTGCGTCTTTTAAGATTTAAACCAAATGTATTGCTTATATTGATCTAGTTTCAGCAAGATAAGGCTGTCGCTCGTCTCTCTGTCCATGTGTTGCATTAGTTAATCTCTACAATTCTATCTTTGTACTTACTCAGGCTAGCCCCTGCATCCCAGTCTGTGCCTGATGCAAACTGGTCCCCATTGATCTAGTTAGTTGTGACCTATGCCCATACTCGAGTGCAACGCGGTACAGTTAGTCCTTACCAGTATGTCTGGATTGAGTCACCATACCTATGTCTCAGATGATTTTGTTGTGTGTGTTGGGTTAATTGTTAGGAAGTCAGTATGTTTCCAAGAATACTACAACAGTATCGTGTATGTCGGCCTATTGCATTCAGTCTTCTACTTACGAGCTTGGGTGTGGGTTTCTAAGTGTGGTGATACTGGTCTCATTTGGGTGGCGGGTTAGCTTATATGGAGGGGTTGGTTCGAGAATGGTTGTCTTGTGAGCGTGAGGAAGTGGTTGAAAGTGTGGATGCACAATTGTGTTGGGGTTTACACAAGGTTCATGTAGTCATGTGTCAGGGGGATGTTGGTAGTGGGTAAGATTGATAGTTGTGCCTGTCTGTGTCAGCCTTGTTAGCTATTGTTCTGTCCTGATTGAGTTGTTGCTTGTGGTCGGTTCTGCCTAGAACCTTACCTAGGTCCTCTAATCTCAGTTTTCAGGATCAACAGTAGAATTTCTTGAAGTTCATGGGCACTGTGCCAATGTCCCATACTTTCTAGATGACTTTCTAGGCTGTGCACTTCCCTGAGCCAAGGGATGATGGGCCTGGGGGCAGAATGTGGAGGATACCTGTGTTACTCTTCTACTGCAGCCCCTGTTACTTGTCCTTTAAAACCATCAGACAGTGTCCTCATAGGAGAGACCAATCTGGAGACCATAAAGGCCTTTCCCATTACCTTAAAACCTCAGGGGAGGAGATGGAGTCCAAGGAACCCCATGAGACTTCAAACCCTCTTTCTCCAGATCTGCTTGTGCGGTATGTGATGAATGCCAGGGTAGTGTCAAAGCAGTGAAATGAAAGCATGGGGGAAGCCCCTTCCCATTAGGCCAGGGAGGTGAGGCCGCTACCAGATAGTCCCCCAGGTGATGATACTCAGTGGGCGGATCTCATGGGAGGGAAACCATGCATGGGACCAGCGATGATTCCACTTGGGAGAACGCAGTATTCCCCTCTCTCAGTTTTGTCCCCTTCTTCCTTTCACCCCACTCAGTAGCCTGCAGTCCCCCAAACCTCTATCTTTTGTGTAGAGTTGAGGAAACCAAGTCCCAGGAGAATACGCAGTTGAAGAAGAGTGCCACTGGACTCTAAGTTCAATACTGTGAGGAAGGCTGGAGCAGTGAAGAATACCTATGGAAACCAACATATGTAGTCTAGTTGCTGGAGCGTGCCTATTTGTCTCCCAAAGTACAAATTAGATGGGCTGTCCCATTGGTCAGGCCTGCCCCCAAGGAATCGAGAGCAAAGCTTGAATTTCATAGACAGAGAGACATGGGAAGAAGCTGTAGACCGGGACGACGGTGTAGAAAAGCCACCGTCTCTAAAGGAACTGCCAAGAACCGGCAGGCCACAAGAAACCAAAGAACAACCAAGTACACAGAAAACTTGGTCCGGCCCCTGGAGGGAAGCAGTGCAGTCCGACTTGCTGAAGGTGAAGCAGGGACACTGGCCACAGTGGGAGCAGGGAGAGAAGGCTCGGGAGCTCACCCAGAGAGTCAGAGAAGCCAGAGCAGTATGCCATACAGCAGGAACCCAAAAACAAGGTACAGGTGTTGCCTGGGCCATGAGCGGGGTTAGGGACCAGATATGAACGAAGGAACAAGTAACTTACCTGTAACTGTTGTTCTCCAGCATGGGTCTGGCATGGATTCTCATGCTCATGAATATTCCCCGTCGTCAGGCTGGGAATCCTCGGTACAGAAAAAAATCATATCAGTTTCGTTTCTGATCTGTCTTTCCTAGTAGTAACCAATCACTGGTCTTTGGGTCATGCTGCCCACAGCCAATGACTGTCCTCTCGCTAAGCCCCGCCTTTGGCAGCCATACTCAGATTGGGTAGCACGTGAAGTGGCAGTATGACCAAGTGAAGAGCCGCAGAGGGGTAGGCGGGAGGGTTCGCATGTGAATCCATGCCAGACCCATGCTGGAGAACAACAGTTACAGGTAAGTAACTTGTTCCTTCTCCAGCATGGGGTCTGGCATGGATTCACATGCTCATGAATATAGGATTACATAGCAGTACACACATGCACAACCACAGGAGGTGGCAAAAGGCTCAACATTAAGCAATACATAAACTCAACATTAAGCAACTCTTACCTCCTCACCAGGCCCAGCTTCAGGCGAACAGGTTGCGCAGCACCGCTTGTCCGACTCTGGACTCCTCCCTGGAATCCCGGTCGACGCAGTACAATCTCGTGAAGGTGTGCGTCGACCTCCATGTAGCAGCCCTGCAGATGTCCAGCAGGGGCACACCAGATAAGAACGCTGTGGTAGCAGCGATCGCTCTGGTCGAATGGGCTCTCAGACGGCCGGGCAACGGTTGGTTTGCCAGCCCGGTGACAGTGCATGATACAGCCGGAGAGCCATCTGGAAATGGAAGCCTTCGAGAGAGCCTTCCCTTGGTTAACAGGTCCAAAGTTCAAAAACAGCTGTGATGTCTTCCGAAAACTCTTTGTGCGGTCCACGTAGAACTTCAGCGCTCTAGCCACATCCAGCGAGTGCAAAGTCCTCTCGACCGGCGACGAAGGAGACGGAAAGAACACCAAGGGCTCGTTGAGGTGGAAGTCCGCCGGCACCTTGGGCATGAAGAGGGGTGCGTCCTCAGCACCACCCTTGTGTCGTGAAAAGTCAAGTATGGAGGCTTGCAAGATAGGGCCTGGATCTCTCCCACTCGTCGTGCGGAGGTGATGGCCACGACAGGAACTTCAACGGCGCCGAATGCATAGGCTCGAATGGGGCCCCCATGAGCCTGGTCAGCACCACGTTCAGCTCCCACACCGGGGCAGGGGCCTTCACCGGCGAGAAAGATCGGAACAATCCTTTCATAAATTCCTTCACCAGGCGATGGGACCGCAAGGATGCCCGTCCCGTGGTTCTGGTGCATCGGGAGATCGCAGCCAGATGTATTTTGATGGAGGCGTGGGCTAGTCCAGCTTTGGCCAGCGACAGTAGGTACAGCAGTTGCAAAACAAGTCGGGGATATCCCAAAACACCAGTGGGTTCTGGGACCCATGTGAAGGAGAAAGACATTTTCTGGAATTCTGAGATCTAAAGTCAAGCCTGGCAGGATAATGCACCAGACTTGACGCTACAGTTTTTAATTTAGAAGAAGAAACAAGGTGTAGGGACTTTGCCCTGATACAAGGAAAATATATTTTGTTATAAAAATAATCTACAGTTAAGTCTGGCCGGATAGGGAACTATACTTAACACCACTTTTGGGAATTGATACTTGGGATCTCCGTTTCAAGAGTCACTCACTGTGTTTTAACACCACACACTGAACTTTAAGGTGTGTAACCGGAACATGGGAAAACTCTTTCTGGATCAAGAAGACATCCAGTTTTTCCTTAGTTTTGAGTAAGGGACGGAAGTCGTTTTTGACACAGGACGGTCAACACGTTATTTTTGTTGGGGTAGGGCAACTCCTCATAGAAACAGGGAAAGATGTTTTTTTTTCTTTATTTTTATATTTTTTAAATTTTTATTTGTTTATGGTTCATACCAAACAGTAATATAAAACAATTCACATAAACTTATGTTTATATACATATATAAAAACAATTATATTAGCTAAAAAGCCTAATACATATTTCATTGAACTTTGGTAAATTCCTAAATCATAAATTCAAAATACCATTCTATTGTGTTTACAAACTCATATCAATGTAGGATTCACTATGCATAATTCTTGCTCAATTCGTTTTTTTTACAACAAAATTTTTTCCAATTTGCCTTCTATATATTAACAACGAGACAAGAGCAAATGTCAGATCTGTAATTACCATTCATCATCTCAGCCCAAAGAGCTTCCAAGCAATCTTTAAAATCGATATTAGCAAATTTCATGAGCAAGTTAGTTCTCTCAGTTTTAAAATGCGGACAAAACAACACTAAATGTTTGAATGTTTCCAAAGTTTCACTACATGGTAGAAAGCAGCATTTCAATAATATTTTTATATTAAAAGTCTTTGCCAACAAGCATGCCACCACTGTGTCAGACGTCTACTTCTGCAACCTTACAAGTCCCAAAGCAGGTAATTGAATCAACAAACACGAACGTAAGGCGGAACATGAAAATAAGCTTAGAAACAGACCCCCGCCCCTAAATAAACCTATACTTCGCACCACACAGGCTGAATCCCTGTATGGACAGCTCTCCCAGCTCATACATATACATATATACTGTAAGGAAGGCATGGTATCAATAGTAGACACAGAAAAATAGATACAAGTTTTGAAAACCTTTATTTTGGTAGGGATGGTAGAATGCCTAACTGGCCCCAACTCTAGAATGGGAGTAGTCTCGACCACTAAACAAATAAAGTCCAAGTCAGTCTAGTCAAAATAGAAAGGCATATACTAAAAGAAAACCCAACCTTGCCCTCTGCCTCAAATGCCAAATGAGTTAAGGGAATAGAAAAGGAAAAATAGTGTCTTAAAATAAATGTCAGAATGGCTTAGGTAACAACTCCCTTCCCCACGTTCAGCAGCACAGTGTCTCAAGAGTGTCTTAATCAATTAGTTCCTTAGGCTTCATTCGCCTTACCCAGTTCTACTCTTTACTTTCACTTTGCCACAATTCAACACACACTTCCCTCCGTCTGGCTCGAGCCTGTCTCTATTTTCACATTCATCTTTTACTTTATCACAGTTCACCACAGACTTCCCTTCGCCGAGGTTGAGTCTCTTTGTGGGGGTTCCTGTCCCCACTTTCCTTCACATTTAATTTTCACTCTACCACAGTTCTAGCACAGGCTTCCCTCAGCTGGGTTAGAGTCTGTCTTTCTCTTTGTGGGGGATTCCTTTTGCCACATTTGGTCTTTGAATCTTCCACTGCCGAAGACTTTCGAGACTGCAAGGATTTAACCTAGACCGTTGCACGACCACTTTGACCTCTCTTTAAACAATCAACAATATTCCTCATTTAGCAATGCTTCTTGGTACTTTCTTGTTCTCTTTACTTTGCCCTCTTTCAAAGTTCATTTACTTTGCTTTTCACTTATTCAACTTTCGCTCGGGATTGCAGTTACTTTCTTGCCTTCAGTTCCTATTTAATACACTTCAATTCAGACCATTTCACAGAGACTTTTGAATGTGTGATTCCGCCTAGCAGGACCACTCTGTTACTTTGTATACTTTCTACATGACTCAGCAATTGTCCTTTCCATTACGTGTTTTATCGGCACACGCGCAACCATCAACTTTTGGTTCCAGTTACTTTTGCTTTCAAACACAAACAAGCCTTTTTTGCCTCTGATAACTCACCGGGTCGTGTTAATAGGGCTACACTCTTCAATGCCTTTCATGTAGCAGTCAAGGTTGTTACCAACGCCTCCTATGCGCCTCCCCAACTCAGTCGTTCACCCGGGAGGCTAGCGGGCTGCTTTGAAGCACCTGGAAGATTTCTCCCTTCCCCTTAATCCGTTTCGGTCTTGGAACGCTTACGGCTTCCCAAAAGCGTGGAATCTCCCCTGGCTCCTTCTTGTTCTTCGCAGCTGCCGTTCAGCCAGTTGGCCTTCAAACTTTATAATCATGGTTCACATCAGCCCCGAAAGAGCTGCTCCTTCTCCTATCTAGCTTCGCTCAGAGTGTGCCTGTGCGTGCCACCTTTTATCCTGAAAGGGAGTGTTAACAAGTGGCAGGTGTGTATAGTTAAGATTGAGTGCCTGACTGCCTGATCTCATTAAAGGGACAGAGCCATTGCAAGTCAGTAGAGGTAATCTTCCTGGCGTCATTCCTCATCTTCCTCGGCTCAGTAGTGTTGGCTATGTGAAGTGGGGAGGAATTATGGGAACTGTAGTTTCCCATAAGATAAGCGAGGATAGGGGTTAGATGGGTTGTGGAAAAAGGAGGAGACCATGTCGCTCCATCAGGTGTTTCTCCCCACAACCCCTTACCCAGGTGATCCTCCCTGGCTTGTCCACCCCCAGGTCTGGAACCAAAAGCGATGCCACATAGATTATATAGGATACATTACTCACCTAATCTTATTTCTGATGCTTGTATCTGTTTAGATTCACATGCTGTGCATAGTCCGACATCTAGTGGAAGCTACAGAGTATTACAGTTGTTTTCTAAATTCAAAAAGGGACAGCGACAGGGCGTGCAGGTAATACTATCCCTAGTGTGACGTCCACTGTACCCATGGTCCTTCACGTGTCGAGGTCCCTCAGATTGTTTTGTTTCTGACATGAGGTAGCGTGAAGTGTAGCGGGAGTACAGGTGTATCCAAGCAGATATGTATCATACAAGCTCATAAGCATCCATGCACCTTCTCTGCAAGGGGAGGAGGGTGGGCACATGTAAATCTAAGCAGATACAAGCATCAGAAATACGATTACGGTGAGTAATGCATCCCTCCTGAGGCTTGTGAAATCTGCTTAGATCATATGCTATGCATAGATTAGCGAGCAGTGTTAGGAGAAGCTGGTGAGTCGCGAGAAGGTTCATGAGCAAACAGATGTTTTAGAACCGCTTGTCCCACCTGTGTGTCTTGCAATGGATGTCAATGAAGTAGTGCTGAGTGAAAATGTTTACTGAGCTCCATCTAGCTGTTTTGCAAATGCTGTCTAAGGGGACATTTGCAATAAATGCCAGAGTAGCTCCCATGCTCCTTGTTGAGTGAGCTCTTGGTGTGAAAGGCAGTGTCTTGTCCGACAGGGAATAGCACAGTTGTATGCACCCGACTATCCATCTGGGGATGGCATTTTTGGAAATGCGGCCCCATTCTCTGCCTGGCGCTACAGAGACAGTTTGTTTTTCTTAGCGGTCTGGTCTTGTTTACATAGTAAAGGACCGCCCTCCTTACATCTACTGTGTAGTTTAACCTCAGCTGAGCTTTTTGGGTTCAGGAAGAAAGCCAGAAGCTCAATGGATGGGTTCACATGAAATTTTGAGATGAATTTAGTAGAGAACCAAGGATGGGTTTGTAAAACCAGTTTGTCTTTGTGTATGACAAAGAAAGGATCTTGCACTGACAATGCTTGCAATTCACTAACCCTTCTTGTGGAAGTAAAAGCCACAAAGAAGGCAGTCTTGTAAGTCAGGTGCTTAAGACTTGACTTGTGCATCCGCTCGAAAAGAGGTACCATGAGCTTAGCGAGTACTACACTGCGATCCCATCCTGGCGGTGGATTTGAAATTGGAGGGTGGAGTCTCTTTACTCCCTCCATGAATGCCTTGATGACCGGTACCTTCCACCACAATGCTTCATTGTAGGAGGCTGTTGGGGAGAATTCTCTTATAAGGCTAATTTCCCAAACCTAGTGAGTCCCCCAGCAGCTTTGCTGGATTTTAGGGGTTTGTTTTTTTCTCCTGCTAAGAGTGAGACTCTTTCTCCCACTCTTATACATGATTTGAGGTATGTCTGACAACTTGTGTGCTTATGGGCTATGGGGTCCTTTACTCCATAGGGTATCATCTATTTCCAGTGACACAGGGGTGTCATAGTGACCCCCAAACATAGACTCCATACCCTGGGACTGACTACTGTCTCCCATGGCATGTAAAGTCACCATTGGCTTTACTAGTCCAAAATTGTGAACAGAACCAGTACAAACCATCATATTGTGGAAGTACTGGAAGGGGTTAATTCGATTGCCCCTGGGTCTGTTTCCAAGGGAGCACTGTCCAGTCCCCCCTTGTCGAGTTTCTGGATGGTGGCAGTGGTTACCACGCAAAATATTCCACCGGAATATTTCCTATGGGACTTTTCCATTTATTTTAAACGCACCACTTTTTGGTGCAATGTTAAAGATACCGCCGGTTTATTTATTTAATATAAAATCACCGGTTGGGTCTTTTTGCCAGAACTCTTTTCTAAAATGGCGTTCGTGTCCGTCCCTGTAACTCCAACCAAGGTCGGGCCCTTTGTTCCACTTTTTGGCGGGCTTCTCCACAGAAGCCCACCAACTGGTGCCACTCTGTCTGGGTTCCAGAGGATGTGTGGGTGGGGGAATGGGTACCCTGGACTGCGTTGCCTTAGCAACCCAAGTCGCACTCTGTTTTGATTGAGCCAGTGGTGAGCCGCCCGGCTCACCACTTAGCATGTTTGAGTGACAGCTAGGCTGTTGAATGGGGGTTTTTCTGCATAAAAGCAGGGCTTTTGGGACTGGAACTTCAGAAGTCACCGCAGGACCTAAGAAATCCAAAGAGGGAAGAAGCTGAGCCATCTGCAACGACAACACCACCGGTGGAGCCCTGCTGCAACGACCTCACCACTTTCCTTCTGCCGGAAGAGTCTTCTCCCTCTGAGCTGGTGGGATCAACCAGTTCGCCATTTCGCCTTCCAGGACTTCTCTTGGTCGAATCGCCCGTGCCAAGCACCCCGGCGGCCGGATAGCCAAGCTTCACCACTGTGACCACGAATACCAGGAACGCACCTTTTAAACGATGAACTCCGCAGCTGGGTTCTTCCCTGGGCAGTGCAATGACTCAAGTTTCCTCCTCGACGAGATCCTCTCTTCCCCTGGTCGAAACAACGAACTGCATCCGCTGCCAGGAACAACTGCCACCGCTGGAGCTTCCTCTCTCTTAATGGTACTGTGTTCCACCTGGCCTCCCTTTCTTCGGATTGCTAAAGGTGACCCTTAAATCCTTGGCTTTCCAACTGGGTTGGCCCCCAGACCTTGTAACTTTACCTGCTGAATCATCCCAACCTCTTTTGAACATTTTTACAAAGACTTGAATGCATTGCTAAACCATGTGACCTTTGGCACATTTCGCCTTGCTCTATTCAAAGTGGGCCTGGCCTATGAACTTTGACTCACCAGTATACTCTGCCTTCAGTAACTTGTTTTTGGCTCTTAAAAGTGTTGGGAACGGTTTTATTTTATGACCTGCCCTTTTCTCTCCCTTTAACCTAACTATTGGAATGCCATCCAAGTTACGCGCTCACCTGTTTTAACAAAAAGTGGTGTTTTAACTTAGACTTGTCTAGTAATTGCTAAGGGAGGTGTAAATACTTTTCTGATTGTGTTGGAACTTGCTTTTGATTTATAGTGCTAGTGTATTTTCTAAGGTGTATGTTAAATAATTATATACTTTTGATAACAAGCTCTGGTCTGTGTTTGCTTGCTCTACTGTGTTTTTGGCCCTATTGTGTATCCTCTGTATACTGCCTAACTCTTCTTAAGAGAAGTCTGACTGCTCAGCCACAGCTACCAGGTAAATCTGGGTGGTGCAGACTGCTACCAATTGGTTTTACTTCTTACTCCTGCAGTCCTAATCTTTTTGCAGTGTTCCCCAAGGGAACTGCACAGGATTCTGCCTAACAGAGGTGGTGTAAGCCGATAGGGCTGCCAGGTGGACCTTTATAGAGTTGAATACTAACCTTGAGTCTAGCAAGTGGAGCATATAGTTTAGAATGTGGGATGGGGTACATTTTATGGGGTTTATTTGTTTAGACTAGCATCAAATTACAAATCTCCACTTGTCGAAATAACGGCCTCCTTGAGGATATCCATACACCTCTGTGGTAGGTTAAGATGTGCAAACTATGACTTCAGGAGCCACGTTGCCAAGTTCGAGTGAGGTTGCGGGTGCACTGTTAATCCCCCATGCTGAGTGAGTAAGGTGGTCTGGCATGGGAGCTTGATGGGATCGCACATCACCAGTTTGCGCAGATGTGGATACCATGGCTGTCCTGCCTACATAGGAGCAACTAGGATGAGCCTCACTTATTCCTTGTGGATCTTGTTCACCACCTTGTTCGAGAGGAGTCGGAGGGGGGGGGGCAAGTATAGCTCCCTGACCAGTTCATCCATAGGGCATTCTCCTTGGAGCCTGGTTGGGGGAGCCTGGACGCGAAGTCTGGGAATTGTTTGTTTTCGCTTGTAGTCTAGCGTGGGGAAACCCAATTGAGAGAAGAGCTGGTCTACGACCCTTGTGTCTAGTTGCCACTCATGTTCCTCTGGTAGGGGGATCTCTGCTCAGAGGGTCGGCTAGAGAGTTGAGTTGAGGATAGGAACATTTTACATTCGAGTGCCCATTTACAAATTTGTTGAGCTAGTTTGTTAATGTTTTATATCAACAACAAGGGGCACACGCTCTCCAATCTGTCCATAGTGCTGTTGGTGAGGACTTGCACAAACTGGTTTACTAGGTTCATCTTGAATGCCTGAAGGGTCTTGAACACTGCTAGTAGTTCCAGCAGATTGATGTTCTGCGCAGTGGCCCGAGTCCACAGACCCTATGCTGTGTGATGAACGTGATGAGCCCCCCCACCCGGTGAGAGATGTGTCTGTCATAACTATCGCCTGCACTTATGGATCGTGGAAGGGTTTCCCCTTCAAGAGATTTTCTCTTGTCCACCTGTAACGCTCACCTGGTTCCCTCGGAGGCGCGGGTCTTGGTTGGGCGGTGAAACCGTCTTCAAAGTTAGGCGTAGGGTCCGTCTGGCTCCCTGGTTTGGTCCCCTTCTCACCGAAAGCTTGACTTGGAGGGTGAGATGTCTACAAGTGGAAAAGATCAGGGGGTGTTAGTAGCTGGAAGGTTAGATGAAGTCTCTACCCCCACACTCTCTCCTCCCGTGGTACTCGGTTGCTAACTGTGCTCACCTTAAATAGGTGAATGCCGGGCTCTCCATCCTGCGTCTTGTGCAGGGGCTCTGGGTCCAGTTACTTCACTGGTTTTGGGATCAGCCTCTTGATTGCAGAGGGTAAGTAGAGAGCGATGCCGCCGTTAATTGCACGAGCGGATTTTGCATATATCAAGTCCTTAATGTCCTCTTTTAACGTCCCTTTCTTGCAGGGTTGGCTGAGAAGAAATGATGGTGAAAGAATGCCAAAGTTCGTGGAGGCACGTAAGTAGAAAGTCTGTGCAGGGCCTTTCAACGCACCTTAATGTCTCTCTCTTGCTTTCAGATGGAGAATGATGAAGGCGCCGGTGATGATGCCCAGGTTCGTACCGAGGCGCAAACAAGATGATGGAGAACAGGAAGGCACGTAAGTAGAAAGTGTCAAGTATCGGCAGAGATCATCTGTGTTGGGACGCCGTAGTTATCCGGCTTCCACGAGAACTAATACTTGTGGCTCTCGTATTCGTCAACGAACGGTGGTTACGGTCCCTTTAAGATCTCGTCTGCCGGGATCTTGGAAGTTGGCATGGAGACGATGGCGTCCTCTCACGTCTGTCACTTTTTCCTCTACACGTTAAGTTGACGTATAGTGATCATGTGACTGTTATTTAAGCCACGCCTGTTCGTTTTGCCGGCGCTTCTGAATCTTGTATTCTAGCGGCTTGCTTTCTCTTGTATCCAGCTTCTTGTCCCCCCTTGCCTTGTCTTCCTGCTCTTCGACCTCGGATCGTCCACGGACCTGCTTTGATTACTCCTTTGTACTTTTGCTGCCAGTCCTGCTCTTCGACCTCGGATCGTCCACGGATCTGCTTTGATTACTCCCTTGTACTTTTGCTGCCAGTCCTGCTCTTCGACCTCGGATCGTCCACGGACCTGCTTTGGTTACTCCTTTGTACTTTTGCTGCCAGGCCTGCTCTTCGACCTCGGATCGTCCACGGTCCTTCCCTGCTAGGATTGTCCACCTGCATTGGAACTCGTCACCTTTGGTACACGGACTAGAGACTGCCTTTTGTACCTTTTAGGCGTCCTCGTGCCGTCGGGTTAGGTTTTGCTCTTTGGACAGTCAGCTTGGATTTTCTCCTGCTTCTTGCTTAGCCTTCATTTCTGGATCTATACTGGTTCTTGATCTTGGGTTGGCCTCTACCTTACTTCTTATTCCTTCCTTGGGAATATTCGGAGATTCGGAGATTCTGAAGAACTACACAGGTTAGTGGTGGATTTCTATTCTGATATCTGCATTTATTTTGCATACTATCGCATCTATGTGATTATTGCTCTTAGTGCAGTTGTCTGGGGGTCTTGCCTGTACACCTTGAGAAGACATCCCGTTCCAGTATCCTGTTCCATCGGGTTCTGGATTCTTCGTTGACATTCCATCTTTCCGCCAATCAACTGTTCTGTTTGTTGATTGTACTGACTAGTTCGGTAGATTGGCGAGAAGAATTCCTCGGCTACACTACGAGGGCAAGAGCGCTACTGACAGAAAGTCTGTTCAAGGCCTTTAAACGCACCTTAATGTCTCTCTTTGCCTTGCAGGTAGCGGAGTGCGGTGCGAGCTCACTTTGGAGCGTACGTCGCAAAGGTAAGCCGTTCAGAAACAAAACGTTACTGACCAATGTTCTTTTGTCTTTGCAGGGCTCGATGGTGGAGAAAGGGTGCGGCGAATACCTTAAACGCTCCGGTGGATCGGGTAAGTTGAAGCGCTGACCTTGACTCTTCTAATCTGTGTTTTTTGTTGTTGTGCAGATGCTGCTGAAGACTGAAGAATGGATCCTCATCAGGTAAATCCGGAGATTTCGCGTTCACAGGAGCTGGAATGGAAGATTCCCTGGAGCTGACACGGTGAGCGTCCTGCTGCTGATGCAGAATAACGCGAAGCACGTGGCACCAATCGGGTGTGGTTTAAATAGTGCACAGGAGTGCTTAGGCGTCTTCTTCCACAGCCTCGCCCAGGTAAGAAAAAGAGTTCCAGTTTCCAGAAGAGTTCCAGTCCTAGGGAGTGGTTCCAGCCCCACCCAGAAGAAAAGTAGTTCCTGCCAGAGGAGGATGAAGACTTCATCCTGTTGGTAAGGAAGCAGCATGGTCTGCTGCAGGTAGGTCCACCCAAGCACTTCTAAATTTGCTATGAGCCCGGCGCTTCTTGTGCCGGGACCAGTCTCCACAATGAGCCTGGCACCACCGGTGCCAGGACAAGGCCCAAAAGGTCCCTAAAGGGACTTGCTGGCGTCTGCAATGAATGTTATGAGCCTGCTTCCAAGGGCGTTGGGCTTCTCCTGACTCCTTGGAAGCAGTGGTCATGACACCACCAGCAAAGGCTTTGTATCAATGTAGGTGAAACGACCACTAGATCGTCCCACTGACCGCTTGCCTGAGACCACTGTTTCACCAACCACACCTGCATGGGTTGCATGCGCAGGCGTGGGACCAGGTAAATGCAAGATGCCATCATGCCTAGCAAACGCATAGCTTTGCGTATGCTTATCTGGCGGCCGGATAAGTATTTGCAGTAACATATTTTGGACTCTTTCCTCTGATGGGAAGACTAACCCCTCTCTTGAGTCTATTACAGCTACCAGGAACTGTTTGGTTATGTTTGGCACTAGGCTTGATTTTTTCTTGTTTATTGAGAAGTCCAATTGAAATAGAAGGTTGATAGTTCTTTGAATGTTTCGGCTACAAATATGAGGGGTCTCCCCTGTAATCAGCCAGTCGTCCAGGTAAGGGTACACTGGGATTGCTTCCCTGCACAGGTGCACTTCCACCACATTATGCATTATCAGCTGCGTCTATGTTACTCTTCAGAATGCAGCTAGAAACTGCTCTGCTTTCTGCCCCTGCAAGGGCTAATTGAATCTTAAGGGGTTCAGGAGCTGAAGACAATAATGCAGACACCTAATCCCATTTATAGCAGTTATAACTCACCCGAAGAGTGGTGTTATTAGCTATTCTAGCCTGAAAGGCCACCGAAGAGGCTACTTTCCGCCCACAGTATACAGCTTTTTACTTTTACAGGCTCGGCAGTTCCCTTCGACGTGGTCCCGAGGGAGACAAAGGTTACACACTAGGTGTTTGTCGACCCAGGGGAATTTTTTGTTGCGCTTTGGGCAGCACTTAAAAAGGGTTCGATCCAAAATTAAATGAAATGGCAGGTAGGCGAAGGTAGTGAAAGAAAAGGGGTAAATACATTCTCAATGCCCCCCCGCCTCTCTCCATACTGCGTGGGCCGAAGCCTGAAGTGGCCCTCCACGGCCGAAGGATCCGTCAATGGGAGTCTTCGACAGTCATTTTCTTCACCGATGTCGGAGATGTTCTCGATAGTCGGTGAACGAAGATATAAAGGATAGGAAAAGTAACTAACTCTAATTTGATAAATCAATGGCGTTAAGCCAAAATTGAGAACTCCGCGAAATATCGTCCGTCTACGATGGTGGGAAAAAAAACATCTGAGGGACTTCGACGCGTGAAAGACCATGGGTACAGTGGACGTCACACTAGGGATATAGTATTACTGGCTTGCCCTGCCAACGTCCCTTTTCAAATTTCGAAAACAACAAGTGTAATACTCTGCACATTCCACTAGATGTCGGTCTATGCACAGCATGAGTTCTAAGCAGATTCCACAAGCCTCAGAAATGTATATATACAGACCTCCCACCCTGCTTTGGTCCGGTGAATTCACCCTCAAATGGTCACAAGTCACAGTAGAAGCATCAGCCAATCCCTGCAACTGGGACTCATAGGTGCAGGCCCTCACAGAACATCCTGGCCAGGAGGACGGTGAAACAACCCATGCAAAACAAGCAGCCCCATCTAGGAGTGTAAGTTGACAGAGTAGTAGGGTCTCATTTGCAGAAGGTTGGACACGGGAACTTCAACTAAAGTTGAACGTTTCTTTATAATTCAACTGTACAGCCACAGCGAACATGTCCTGTGTAGCTGAATTTCTACTACCATTCAGCTAAACAGGGTGTGTGTGCTGGTGTCTTTAGAAATGAACTCTAAAGACACATGGCATTATCATATCTTTCTTAACACTGGCGTGCACCAAGCGTTTGCAAGGGACTCGTGGTCTACTGACTAAGTCTTAGCCCTCACAGCCATGCAGTCACTGCCCGTTTACTTCTATGGTGCAGCAATGATTTTGTCTACATTACTAAAAAACAAAATGTTTTGAACCATAGAAATAAACACGCAGGGTCTGCTTGGCTGTGAAGGGCTAACATTTAACCACTAGACCACACTGTCCCTTCCCAACCCTCAGTGTTATAACTTTCATAAGACTTGTGTGTTGCATACAAGTCCTATCAAAGTTATAACACAGGAAACACACCTTGTTCAGCTAAGTAGAAAGTTATCTAGGCAGGACACGGTTGCCTTGCCTGTACAGTTAAATGCTAAAGAAACCGTCAACTCTACAGACATGACAGTTTCTTTACAAATCAACTGCACAGACACAGCAACCCTGCCCTACATAGCTGAATTAGGGCGTGCTTGCTGGTGATATATCTTCAAGACAGGCTTGTAACACACTGGCAGCAGTCTTATGAAAGTTATAACATCACAGTGTGTGTTAAGAATTCACTGCTCAGGCGGAAGGAATAAAAAACAAGTTCCCTCTAGCACGCTGGAGGGCGCTGGTGTTTGATTATTGCTGCCAGTACATTGGATGATACATAGACATTACAAAATGGATGCCTGCAAGAGTTTGAAGTTGTTCATTTTATATTTCAAAATTTATTGTAATGAGATTTTATTTTGGTGTAACAATGTTTTACATCAATACAAATCTAGAGTGCACCCCTTCTTTAAGAAGATGTTTTTCTTCTGACACTCTGCCCCAGACTTTGTCCTATACGCAACAGATGACGGTGAAGGTAAAACAGGTACATTTAAAACAAACAATGTAGCACAGATATGCACTGCAGCACAAAGTGAACTTTTAGAAGACAGCAATTCTTGCTTTCCAACAAATGTGACTATAGCATTGTGGACTAATTCAAACAATGTGCAGTAAAAAATAAAACATCCTATGTGGGTGGCGCCTAGGAATCTACTAAATTGTCTGGCGGTAAGGGACTGAAATGAGGTCAATAGGCTACTTATTACAATTTAATATGGACTCCGCTGGCATTGATTTATACCAAGGATTAGCATCCCGACAACCAGGATGTATACAAAGCATGTCACCCTACGAATGTTCAAATGCTTGAGGTTTTTAAATATTAAAATATAATGGGGCTCAAGGGATGAATTCCAACTAAAATCATGCAGGGTCGTAATGTGCAATTAACACTAGATCCCTTGACCCAGAACATTCACACTGCATTCTCCACACACGTGTACTTGTATTTATTTAATGGGTGTTATAATTCGCCTATACATAATATGTTTCAAGGTGCAAGAAGACAAGAGGGTGGGGGAATAGGGAGGACAAAACACGAACGATCTGACATTCGGAACGTGCAAGTGCAGTAAGAGAAGAGCAGCGAAGGGATGGAGCGGTCAGGGCAGAAGGTCCTTTGAGGAAAGACGAGTGCCAGGAGAGGGCAGGTGGACAGAGCCAAGGAGGGGGGGAGCAGAAAGTGCAGTGGAAGGAAGGTCCACAAGCTAAGTGTGAGGTAAGGGGCTGGTAGGGCTACAAGGGTGCAATCCCAGCCAGGCAGGTGCAGGGGGAGGGACCCAGAAGGGCAAGTGCAGGTTGAGAGGAGGGGGCGGGGGCGTCTGTGGAGACCAAGTGCTGAGGTACACTGGAATGGGAGGGGGCAGAGGGGAGCTGGTGCCCTGGAGAACTGACAGAACCAGGGAGCATGTAAGAAGCAGACAGGGACATTAGCAGGGGAGGGTTAGAGGGAAGGACTTGAGAAGCTTCTGGAACTTAAGGAGATCCGGCTCAAGCCTGATAGGGGCAGGGAGGCCATTCCAGAGGGAGGCACCTGTGGGGTAGAGAGATCTACACCCCCCACTCTCTGCTTGGAAAGCGTCTGATCGCCATAGAGTTAGAGCTAGAAGTTAGAGCTAGACGACCGAAGGGCTCTAGCAGGGAGGTATTTAGGGAGAGAGAGTTTAATGTAGAGGGGTCCCAGGCCCCAGAAAGCCTTGTGGATGATGAAGAGGGTCTTGAACATGATCCTCACAGCAACCAAGAGCTAGTGGAGAGATTTTCAGGCTGTGGAGATGCAGTCCCTGGGCTTGAGGCAAAGGATAAGTCTCAGAGCCCTTTTCTGGATTGGTTGAAAGGGGCGAAGGGAGGAGTTAGGCAGATTAAGGAAAAGGTTGTTGCAGTAGTCCAGCCTGGAGAGGACCAGAGCTCGAGCCATTGAGTTTCTGGGGAGGCGAGTAAAGGGAGAATGCCTCTGAAGAGGTGCATTTGAAAGCGGACCTTCTTGGTAAGGTCTGTGATGTGAGGAGAGAAGGAAGGAAAGAGGAGTCAAGAGAGAAAAGGAAGGAAAGAGGAGTCAAAGATGACACCAAGGTTTTATGCCTCACAGGATAGTGGAGGGAGGGGGCCCCGGGATGGGGCCCAGGGAGGAGGCCAGAGTGTGGGAGGGAAAGAGGGAGCAGAGGTCCCAATGAGAAGGATCTCTGTTTTACTGGCATTAAGGCAGAGATCGTTAGAGTACCATGCCTGAATAGCAGAAGATAGGAAGTGTGGAATGAGAGAGGAAGAGGAGGCGGCAGCGGAGGAGGGAAGCCTGAAGTAGAGCTGTGTGTCATCCGCATAACACTGCAAGTTAGGAGATCAATTGGGCTAGAGAAACCAGGTAGATGTTGAACAGTCAAGGCGAAAGGATAGAGACCCAAGAGACTCTGCAGGTGGAGAGAGATGGAGGAAAGAAAAGTGCCCAGTTGAACCAAGGAAGGTGGGTCTCAGAGGAAGGAGGTAAACCAGTCCAGAGCCAGATCTGTGATGCCAAGGGTATCACAGAGCAGATTTATCAGGGTGGCATGACTAACTACATTAAAGGCAAAGGAAAGGTCAAGAAGGATGAGGACGGAAGGAGAGCCGGAATCGAGATTAGAGAGCAGGTCTTCACATGTGTTCAGGATAGCAGTTTCTGTGCCTCTGGCAGCTCTGAAGCCAGAGCAGTGGTTGTGGAGACAACCAACAGATTCAGTGTGGTGGACATTTACACTTTTCTCATTTACACAACACACACACACTCGCATATACACAGAATTCACCCTGAACTCCTTCATATGGGCACTTACATAAGCACACCCTTGCAAGAGTACACGCATCTGAACCCCCATGCATGCAAACAATGCACAAATGTAAAAAAGGGCCTTTTCTTACCAGTTTCTCAGCAAGCCCTGAACTCTAAGCTCCTTCAGCTCCAGCATTCCATGCATGCAGGAACCTGGAAGAGCTTCCTGGCTCCCAATATGTGCAGGGGAGCCAGAAGCAGAGTGCCCCAATTTCGGGCCTGCAGTTTATCACCACTGCAGTTCGGCCCCCTTAGCCCTGGCTTTAGAAAAAATAATTTCTTTCAAAAGTCAGGCTGTGCTGAGGGGTGGCCCCAGGGACATGCGGCGGCGGGCCCCCAGCAACGTGGGGGCCTCAGCTATGCCTGTGAGAATGGCGGCCTCAATTTCAAGTTGGGAATTCTTGAATTAGTGTAACCACCCGTACAACAGTACGAACAGGCTGTGCCAACAGCACTGAACACAGAATTCCATCTACCAATGTCTAAATTATGTCCACCGAGGATCAAGTCTGAGGGATATTACACTGTAAGGAAGGCATGGTATCAAACAGTGAAGACCGACACAATTGATCACAGTTCAAGGGTGTCTATTTAACTTCATTGGGTTGGTTAAACACGTATCTAATCCTAAATCGAAGGATGGGAGCAAGCTACGGCCATCAAATAATAAATAACGCAGTCCTAGTTGAGTCTGTCAAAATAAAAGGGTCTATACTAACAAACCTATTGCCAATCGTTACTTCTAAATACAAATGGTATGGGACAACAATGTATGCAAAAGAAAAGTGTTCATGAAGGGAGTAGTTTCTTACCTGTAACTCCATTCCTACACTGTTGGTATCTTTCATGGATTCACAGGCTGTGAATATGTTCCCTGTCGTCAGGCTGGGAAAACCCTAGTAGCTTTAATATAGTCGTTTTTCTATGGAAAAAAACGTTGACACCATGAGTGTCCTAACAATGTCATTATGGGTGCTTGGGGTAGCAACAATGGGGCGTCAAGAGTATAGCTCTGCCTCCGCAGCTTCCCCTAAGATTTAAACCTCTCCAAAAGGACGAATTGCAAGAAGGATGCTTGCCCGAGGAGGGAAGACTGGAGTGCGCATGTGAATCCATGAAAGATAACGCTGGAGAAATGGAGTTACAGGTAAGAAACTTCTCCCTTCTCCAGCATTGGATCTTTCATGGTTTAACATGCTGTGAATAGACTTTGTAGTAGTAGACATGAACGGAGGCGTACATCAGGCAAACAGGAAGAAAATGTCGCGATGCCCGCTCCCGGGGAGCCGGCTCAGGCCCTGCGTCCCCAAAAGCGGACATCAAGTCCCCAGGGAAGGTCCCAGCAACCCCTTATAGGGGCCCTTTGGACAGCGTCAGTCCTGGCGCCATAGGCACCAGGCTTATTATGAAAGTGTTTGGGTGCACTTACCTGATGCAGACCATGCTGCAGAACCCCGGCCTCCTTGAGGCCTGAAAGGAACTACTTTACCTGTGGGACTCATTTACCACCCGGGCGTGGTCGGGGAAGGATACATACCTGATTGGGGGAAGGACACATTCTAGGAACTTCTTCCAAGGCTATTTAAACCACACCCGATCAGCCACACGTGCTTCGCGTTGTTCTGCATCTAGCAGCTGGAGGCTCACCGTGTCTGCTCCTGCACCTTGACTTCTGCCACACCTGCCAGCATCCTGAATCACCTGCAAAGGAAGGGAACAAGAGAACAGAAGAAGGAAAAGGCCTCACCTGCTAAATCTGCATCCCAGAGACATTTCGCCGACAATCCTGAAAAGGAAGACATTTATTTTTAAAAGCACATCGCATCGATCGCTGCAGCGCCGCATTCTACTCACCTTTACAGGGCGCCTCCATGTTCAGCAGCGACCATCCGGATTCGCAGTCGCGCCCCCGCGCCTAGGGAGAAAAAGACAAGAACAAAGGTGAGAGAAAGAAGGGAAAAGGGAAGCTAAAACTCCATGTCAAGACTTACCTGTTGGGTCATTCCCTTTTCATTTCGGGTCCGCGCCGCATCCAGGCATTTTCGGCCCCCGGCCCCCTAAGGGGAAAAAGACATCAGCGTTAATGAGTGAATGAAAAGACATTACCAAAACACTCATTAAAGACTTACCTGATTTCCACAAGGATTTCACCGCTCACCTCGGGTCGGTGCCTGTTCCCCGGCATTCCGTACCCCGGCCCCTATGGGGAAAAAGACACTAGCATTAGAACATTAATGCATGGACACAAGGGGAACCACTTATAGAAAAAACTTACCTGGAAGCCAAGCAAGTTTGGTTCTCACCCATCTGAAAATCCAGTGACGTAACTGGATACCAACGCACCCCTGCATCAGAAGCAGGTTGGAGAGCTCGTCCTTCCAGACCCTAAGAAAGATACTTCTGCGAGTCAGACAAGCCAGATCTGGGGCCCGGTTCAGTCCGTCTTCCAAACCCTGCGCATCACCTTAGACGAGGTCACAGCAGCGCGAACCAGGCCAGCGCCCCCGTGGGAGTCAGGTGAGCGTTACAGAACGCGAAGCCTTCCTACAAATTGCCACCCAGGCGCTATGGAAACTTCTGAGACTGATCAGTTGGCCCAATTACTGGGGGAATTACGGGCCGAAGTACATGCCGCTCGTCAAGAGACTAATGCCCTCAAGAGGGAATTAATAATATCAAAGGAAAGAACTGATGACCTGGCCAGACAGCTTTTGCAAGGTCAAGCTGGACAAACTCCTCTACCCTGTTCCGGAGGGAACCCCACTCCTGTGGTTCCCAGTAACCCTGTGCAGATTAATCTACCTGGAAACATGCCGCTGGCCCCACCTGAACGCTTTGCTGGGGACCCCAAACGATTCGCCGTATTCATGAATCAATGTCGTTTACACTTCCTATGCAGACCTGGGGCCTTCCCTAATGAACAGACCAAAGTAGCCTTTGTATTGTCATATCTCAGCGGCTGCGCTGCCGATTGGTCAGTTCCACTGGTTACTCAAGATGACCCGATTCTCCGTGATTTTCAAGGATTTCAAGCAAGCATGGAAAGGTTATTTGTTCGACACTCTCAGGGGCAGGCTCTGGATGACGAACTTCTATCCCTGCGACAGGGCAATCAGGACCTCCTATCCTATATTGCAACCTTTAATAGACTAATTGTGGAAACGGGATGGCCAGAGGATAAAAGAGTCACGTTATTTTATCAAGGTCTACGTGGAGAACTTAAAGATGTCTTGGCCCAAGTTGTAAATCCGCGCCAAGAATGCACAGAATATATAGACTTAGTGGTCCAATTGGATCACAGACTTCAAAACAGAAAAGTCCAGGTTTGAGACCCGGGTGTTGGTCAAGACCCACGCTAACCCCAAGGGAGTTGATGTCTCTGAGCCTATGCAAATTGGAGGGGTTAAAGAACCCTTAACTCAAAAGGAACGTGAAAGGAGGCGGCAGTTAAAATTATGTCTTTATTGTGGGAACTCTGGACACTTTCTACGAGATTGCCCGGCAAAACCGCCCGAAAAGCGGTAGGAGCCGCTGATAAAAACCATGAAGACTCTATTTCGGGAAACGACTCAGCCCGACAAGCGTAGGGGTCTGCTTGCCGAGCTTGAAAACTAACTCTCAGACCTCGCATTTCATTGTGCCAATGGTTCTCGTAGATCCAGAAAAGCCTAAGCGTATGCATGCAATAAAGGCATACATCGATAGTGGGGCTATTGGAAACTATGTTGATCGTGAATTGGTCTCTAGGATTCACCTCCCTCTCCGTCCTAAAACCAGCAAAGATGTCATCACCACAGTCGATGGAACTGAAATTGCCTCTGGACCGGTAACACATTCCACTACTGAGGTGACTCTTATTGGTCCTGACGGCCATCGGGAGGCAGTTGTGTTTGATGTCATCAAGGCTACAGTTTCAGGTTATTCTTGGAATTCCTTGGTTAGAGACACATAATCCTCGAATTGATTGGCGAGCTAAGAGAATAACCTTCCCGGATTGTGCACAAACCTGCTACCCAGAAAACCTGAAGATTAATCTAGCATCTGTAACCTCTGCCTCCATGCAATTACCTCCGTAATACCAGGACTTTCAGGACGTCTTCCAAAAGGAACAGGCCAACACGTTACCTCCTCACCGATCGTACGATTGCCAAATCGATCTGGTGCCCGGTGCACAACCCCCTTGTAGCAGGATTTATGCCCTTACCGAACCTGAGAACCTGCATTTGAGACAATATTTGGATCAATACCTCGCCAATGGTTTTATTCGCCCGTCAAAGTCCCCGGCATCCTCGGCTTTGTTCTTCGTGCCTAAAAAAGAAGGCGACCTTAGAACTTGTATCGATTACCGCGCATTGAACCAGATAACGGTTAAAAACCGTTATCCTCTGCCTTCGATTCCTGAACTCCTTGACCAGGTGAAGGACGCTTGCATATACACCAAGTTAGATCTCCGGGGGGCATATCATCTGGTGCGAGTAAAAGAAGGAGACGAATGGAAAACAGCCTTCCGTACAAAATATGGATTATTGTAATACCAGGTAATGCCTTTCGGGTTGTGCAATGCGCCTGCTGCCTTGCAATTCTTCATGAATGATGTCCTTCGGGAACTCATCGATGTTTGTGTTGTCGTCTTTATCGATGACATTCTAGTGTACTCCTCTTCGGAATCTGATCACAGAAAACACGTTAGGGCAGTTCTGGAAAAACTGCGCCAACACAAACTATTTGCTAAACTGGAGAAATGTGTTTTCCATACCACAGAAGTTGAGTTTCTCGGTTTCATCCTGACACCCAAAGGAGTCCGAATGGACTCAAGAAAAGTGGATGCCATCCTCAAATGGCCATCACCTAGCTCTGTAAAAGGGGTTCAAAGCATGCTCGGCTTTGCCAATTTCTATCGTAGGTTTATCCCGGAATTTTCACGCATAGTACAACCCATTACTGCACTCTTGAGGAAAAATAAACGTTTTCAATGGTCTGAAGAAGCCGAGCAGGCCTTCCAGGATTTAAAAGCTAAGTTTACCTCCGCACCTATATTGAAACACCCACGTCCAGATCTCCCGTATGTCGTCGAAACTGACGCATCCAGCCTAGCCATGGGAGCAGTTCTGTCTCAAAGAGATCCTGAAACCAACCAACTGCATCCCGTAGCATTTTGGTCCAGAAAATTCTCGGCACCAGAGATTAATTACGCAATCACTGACAAAGAACTGTTAGCCATAAAGTCCGCTTTTAAAGCCTGGCGGCATTACCTGCTTGGCGCTCGACATACCATCACGGTGATCACTGATCACCGGAATTTACAGTATTTGAAAACCGCCAAGGCTCAGTCATCACGGCAGCTCCGATGGGCTTTGTTTTTCGCTGAATTTGATTTCGTGATTACCTATCGACCTGGCTGCAAGAACGGCAAAGCAGACGCCTTATCCCGAATTGGAATGGGAGAATCTGATACAAACTCAGAACCAGTACCAATAATTCCCGAACAGAGAATTCTAGGCATGACTTCGTTACAGACGCTTGAAGACATTCAAGTCAGAGTGAAACAACTCCTGGACCCTACAGTCCTACAGGATTGGATACAAAAGGGATCAGACTTTACCATAGATAATGGTTTACCTTATTACCAAGGACGCTTATTCCTGCCGCACAAGGATTTACACGAACTAGTTATTTCAGGTTATGATGATACATTAATAGAGGGACACCCCGGTATTGCCAAGACAATGGAAAAGGTGAAACGACAATTCTGGTGGCCCTCTTGGCGAAAAGATGTTAAATCTTTTGTGATGTTCTGTGGTGTTTGCGCCCAAAATAAAGGTCAAAAGAAAAGACCAGCCGGTCTCCTTCAACCTCTAGACATACCGCCAGCACCCTGGCACACCCTATCAATGGATTTTATCACGGACTTGCCTCCTTGTTCGGGATACAATACCATTCTGGTAATTGTGGATTTGTTTTCCAAAATGGCCCACTTCATTCCTTTGAAAGGTTTACCTTCAGCTTCTGTCCTAGCCAAAGAATTCCTCGAAAATATTGTTCGGCTACATGGATTCCCATCTATACTAATCTCTGACCGGGGAAGCCAATTCATTTCCCACTTCTGGCGCAAATGTTGTCAAATGGCACAAATCGACGTAAGATTATCGACCAGTCACCACCCTCAGATCGATGGTCAGACCGAGAGGACAAATCAGACCCTTGAGCAGTACTTACGGTGTATGTTACAGCAATCTGAAAGCAACTGGAAAGACATTCTTTGTATAGCCGAATACGCATATAATAATTCGGTACACTCTGGAACTGGCCATAGTCCTTTTTATACCTTGTTTGGACATCATCCTCGAACCTCAAACCTCGACTCACCTCAGAACCTCGGAGTGCCCGCAGTAGAACATCTGCATTCTACCATTACCCGAGCCTTCAAAGAGGCAACCACGCATTTACAACAAGCCAAGAGAAAATACAAGGAGAATGCTGACCTACATCGGAGTGAAGCACCTCCGTATCAGATTGAGGATCAAGTGTGGTTAGCTACCAGACATTTACCGCTCAAAGGGCCTCGAACTTTTAACCCAAAATATCTGGGACCTTATTCTATTACGGCAATAATTAACCCAGTAGCGGTTAAACTTGATTTACCAGCTAATATGCGAATTCACCCTGTTTTTCATGTGTCACTTCTGAAACCAGTGGTACCCGGAACCCGACTACTCAAACCTCCAGAACCTATTCAAATAGATGGGGAACCCGAATTCGAAGTGAAGAACATTTTAGATTCAAAAATGTTTAGGTCAAAGCTTTTCTACCCAATTGATTGGAAGGGGTACGGACCTCAGGAGAGGTCGTGGGAACCCAGTGACCATGTGCATGCACCTCGATTAGTCAGGAAATTCCACCGACTCTTCCCAAACAAACCAAAACCCCCGGAGGGAACAACCTTGGGAGGGGCCTTGGGGGGGAGTGCTGTCACGATGCCCGCTCCCGGGGAGCCGGCTCAGGCCCTGCGTCCCCAAAAGCGGACATCAAGTCCCCAGGGAAGGTCCCAGCAACTCCTTATAGGGGCCCTTTGGACATCGTCCTGGCGCCTAAGGCGCCAGGCTCATAGAAAACGTCAGTCCTGGCGCCATAGGCGCCAGGCTCATTATGAAAGTGTTTGGGTGCACTTACCTGATGCAGACCATGCTGCAGAACCCCGGCCTCCTTGAGGCCTGAAAGGAACTACTTTACCTGTGGGACTCATTTACCACCCGGGCGTGGTCGGGGAAGGATACATGCCCGATTGGAGGAAGGACACATTCTAGGAACTTCTTCCAAGGCTATTTAAACCACACCCGATCAGCCACACGTGCTTCGCGTTGTTCTGCATCTAGCAGCTGGACGCTCACCATGTCTGCTCCTGCACCTTGACTTCTGCCACACCTGCCAGCATCCTGAATCACCTGCAAAGGAAGGGAACAAGAGAACAGAAGAAGGAAAAGGCCTCACCTGCTAAATCTGCATCCCAGAGACATTTCGCCGACAATCCTGAAAAGGAAGACATTTATTTTTAAAAGCACATCGCATCGATCGCTGCAGCGCCGCATTCTACTCACCTTTACAGGGCGCCTCCATGTTCAGCAGCGACCATCCGGATTCGCAGTCGCGCCCCCGCGCCTAGGGAGAAAAAGACCAGAACAAAGGTGAGAGAAAGAAGGGAAAAGGGAAGCTAAAACTCCATGTCAAGACTTACCTGTTGGGTCATTCCCTTTTCATTTCGGGTCCGCGCCGCATCCAGGCATTTTCGGACCCCGGCCCCTAAGGGGAAAAAGACATCAGCGTTAATGAGTGAATGAAAAGACATTACCAAAACACTCATTAAACACTTACCTGATTTCCACAAGGATTTCACCGCTCACCTCAGGTCGGTGCCTGTTCCCCGGCATTCCGTACCCCGGCCCCTATGGGGAAAAAGACACTAGCATTAGAACATTAATGCATGGACACAAGGGGAACCACTTATAGAAAAAACTTACCTGGAAGCCAAGCAAGTTTGGTTCTCACCCATGCGAAAATCCAGTGACCTAACTGGATACCAACGCGCCCCTGCATCAGAAGCAGGATGGAGAGCTCGTCCTTCCAGACCCTAAGAAAGATACTTCTGCGAGTCAGACAAGCCAGATCTGGGGCCCGGTCCAGTCCGTCTTCCGAACCCTGCGCATCACCTTAGACGAGGTCACAGCAGCGCGAACCAGGCCAGCGCCCCCCGTGGGAGTCAGGTGAGCGTTACAGAAAACCTTTAGTACATATGACATTAAGCAAAAACATATAACTTTAAGGTAAAAAACAGGAGCAAACCTCTGGAAGCTGCGAGGCTTCCCTTACTGAAACAGGCATTGGAGGATTATTTGTACATCTTCGGCATGTTCTTGATGCAGATAGTAGTGCCTAGTGAACGTGTGGGGCACTGCCCACGTTGCTGCCTGGCAAGTGTCCATGATTGGTACGCACGCCCATAGAGCTGTTGAGGCCACCGTGAACCTTGTGGAATGACCTCTCAGAGCCGAACGTGGTCTGTTGGCTTTCAAGTGGCAGAAATAGTGGCCGCCAACCAGCGGGAGGACACCCTGCTTTGAAATTGGCCTACCTTTATTGAAAGGTCGAAAGCCACAAAGAGCTGATTGGTGGATCTGAACGATTTTGTGCAGTCCAAGTAGTATTTTAGAGTTCTCTTAACGTCCAGAAAATGTAAAACCTTTTCAGCCGGAGTACAAGCGTTAGTGGAAAAAAGTTGGAAGAGTCAGTGTAGCGTTTCTGTGAAAATTCGATGGGATCTTCGGAATGAAAAATGGGTTCGTAGAGAGAACCACTTTGTCCTTCATGAAGCAGAGATACAGTGGATCAGTGACCAGGGCTTGCAGTGCTGATACTCGTCTGAAGAATGTAACAGCCACCAGGAAGATGACTTTCCAAGTGAGAAAATGTAATGTCAACTGTAGACAAAGGCTCAAAAGGCAGTTTCATGAGGGCTGTTGAAACTAGGTTTAGACTCCAAACAGGCGAAAACCTTTTACTTGGGAGAAAGGTTCTGAAAAGGCTCCTCAGGAAATGCTTTATTAATCTGTCGCTGTAAATAGGGATGGATGTTCTCTTTCGTGTGAATCTTGATATTGCCGATAGGTGAACCTTGACAGAAGTTATTACTAGACCCCCTTCCGCTAACGACCAGAGGTAAGGAAGGAGTTGCTGAGGTGTCACACTTAATGGCTGAAGGTTAGGTTGCCGCACACACCAAGCACAACACCTATTGCATTTGCGGCTATACGATGTGTTGGTAGATGGAGCTCTTGCCGCTGCTAAAATGCAGCGACAGTCCTGAAGTAAGTTTAGGTTTCCGAACTCCGATTGGTCAGGGGCCACGCAGCAAGGTTGAGAGAGCCTGGGTTGCGATGCCACACCATTCCCTTGTTCTGAGATAGGAGATCAGGCTGGTAGCCTAGATGAAGAAGGTCAGAGAACCAAGTCTGCCTAGGGGCCACTAGGATGATTCTGCAGGGACTGCAAATCATTTGCATAGTTTTCCTTATTAGCGAAAGGGGGCGGTGGCGCGTAGGCAAACATCCCGGTCCATGGAAAAGAGAATGCGTCTCCCCAGGAGTTTGGATGGGGGATGCTGCTGGCAAACTGCTTGCATTGTTTGTTCTCGGGGCTGGCAAAAAAGTCTAGAGGTAGAAGGCCGCTTTATGCGAAGATCCTTGCCACCTGGGAGCTGTTCAGCCGCCATTAGTGTGTCTGGAAAGAGTACCTGCTGAGGGTGTCTGCCTGTGTGTTCTGAAACCCTGGTAGGTGAAAAGCCAGGATCTGAATTTTGTGCTGAATGGCCCAGTGCCAGATGGTTTGGGCTTCCTGGGATAGGATCTTGGAGCACGTCCCTCCTTGTTTGTGCAGGTAGAACATCGTAGTGGTGTTGTCGGTGAGAACCCGCACAACTGAACCCTTGATGAGGGGAAGAAAAGATTTGAGCGCCCAGTGCACCGCTCTTAGCTCCAGGGTGTTGATCTGTAGAGAGGTCTCCCCGGGTAACCATAGGCCTTTGACTTGGAACTGTTCCAGATGAGCACCCCACCCTATTTGTGAGGCGTCGGTCACGATAGTGTAAAGGAAGTCCTGTTCTACCATGGGCATGCCCTGTTTGATGTTGAAGGAGTGAGTCCACCACTGTAAGGAGTCCACAAGGACCGGAAGAGGACTACTCTGTCCGACCAGGATTCCGGATCTGGGACCATCTGGGTGAGAGGAATTCTTTCACTGGGCACATGTACAGGCAACCGTTTGCAATGAGAGGGATGCAGGATGACGTGGTGCTGAGGAGAGACATAAAAGAGCGGTCTGTGACAGAGTTGTCTAGTGTAAAATAGCCTGCTAGGGCCAAGAGCTTCTCTATTCTCTCTTCTAAGGGTTTCACTTGATTGAAGGTTGTCCAGAAGTGAGCCCCCAGGAAAACCAAGTTCTTCGAGGGAGTCAAGCAGGATTTGCTTTAGTTGATAATGAAGCCTAGACGTTGTAGCAGGAGCATTGTGTTGTTGAGACACTCCAGCGTCTGCTGGTAAGTTGTCCCCAGGACCAACCAGTCCAGTTACGGGTAAACGTGCTGGCCGTTTCTCCAGAGGACAGCGGCTACGGGAGCCAGACACTTGCTGAAAGTCCTGGAAGCGGACTTTAGGCTAAAGGGGAGAACCTGAAACTGGAAATGGCTGTTGCCCACTGTGAACCTGAGAAAAGTTCAGTGCCTTGGGTGAATTGGTATGTGAAAGTAAGTGTCCTCGAGATCTAGGGACGCTAAAAATTCTTCAGGCTGTACCACCCTTATACCATCTTGCAACGTTAGCATCCTGAATTTTTGCTTTCTTATGTTCAGCATCCGCAGGTCTAGAATGGGGCGCCACTTTCCGTTTTGCTTTTTGACCACACAAAATCTGGAGTAGGTGACCTTTCCTCTTGCTGAGGGGGGCACCCCTCTCGATGGGCCTTTTTTTTTTAAAAAACATGAGACGAACCTCTCGATGTAAAATGTGAAGGTAAGATTAGGACGTTTTTACTGCAGGAATGGGAATTTGTGGACATTTGAGCTCCAACAAGTGGCCGTATTGGATAGCATCTAGTACTCATCTGTCTGTGGATATTGAACGCCACTCGCTGAGGTGGAACGCCACCTTCCTACTTGGCTGTCCCTGTGGCAGTCATTTTTGGGATTTGTTTTGACATCCTCTTTGAGAAGAGGAGGATCCACGTTGTGTCAGGAACTGCCAATGGAAACTATGGAACGTTTGGAGACATTGATTAGTGCAGGTTAACGCTCTAGTCCTCATCAAACATGGCGTCCTGTCCCATAAATACCGACTCCACCCCCATTGCAAACGCATTGTATCTGTGGATTCTACTCGTAACTACGCTTGTCACTCCTGTGGCTTACTCTTTGTTCTATCCTTGGTCAGACATGCCTTTTCTGCCTCTTCCCTTGCTTTCCTCGTCCTGTCTGAAGTCTGTATTCTTCCCACGTGTCCCCTTCCTCTGCCTTTCCTTTCGTTTCTTATTTTTTTTCTCTGCTTTCGCAAACTTGTTTGCTTTGTCCAGCTCGGACGTTTGTTACGTTCCCGCGGCTTCGCTACTTGTCACTCAGCCTTCGTCCGCGGGGAACGGTTGTATATTTGTTTTCCCTTTCTCTTCCCGATTGCTTGCCGTGTGCCTTCACCGTCCGTCCGCCTTTGGACTGGAACGGCTTTCCTTCTCTTAACGGTGCATGCCGTTTACCTAGCTGCTTCGTCCCCGTAACAGCGTAAGCAGTGTTCTTTCTTTTTGCCAGCGCTAGCTTCCTACCTCCGCTGCGCCGTCCTCCTTGGATGTGCTTTTCACTTATCCATTCTTGCTTTCTATACTTTTTCCTTTTTATTTTCATATGGCGCCTGCCTTTCTTACCTTTCCTCCTGACACTTTAGAACGTATCCCTCTTTCCTCACTTTCACGGGTGTTCTCCGCTGGATCACGCTTATCTTTCACAGTGACCAGATCCTCTCTGAGAGAACCGCTTACTTTTTTCTAAGGTCTGTCAGTACAGTAACCTTTTTCCCTGTCAGTTCATAGTGTCTTCTATATTTTGCTATTTCAGTCTTTCTTTTGTTTCTACCTTCTTTTCTGTCTGGGTATAAGTCTTCTCATAGCCTCCCATTCCCCGAGGTTTATCAAATCATTCATTCCGGAGTGCCGGTTGCGGAGCTTTGGTCTTTGGATATCGCACCATCTATAATCCCACCATCATACCAGGGTTTTTTCTGCCTTCCGGCTTTTTCCCTGGAGCAAGGCTAGCCTCCTGGGGTTCCCCGAAGGTAGAGTCTCACCTCTGCCAAGGTGGCCTCCGGAGGGGCTAGACCTTATTTACAAGAGAAAAAAGGACAGAAACTCAAGGTTAAGAAGTCACAGAAGAAGAAAAAGTATTGGAGGAGGACTCAAGCAGTCCTTGAGGATCTTACTTCGGAAGAATCAGGTGAGGAGAAGGGGGAGACACACTTCAAGCCTGACACGTTGACTCTGGATGTCCTTGTTGCGTTGGGCAGTTTGAAACAAACACCTATAGCCTTGTATCCATTGTTGTCTTGAGAACCTGAAAATCTTGCGTTTCCTGAGACTCCACGAAAGGGGCGAAAGGATATGCTGCATTGCGGAGCCATGAGGGATCTTGCTGTATCCGAATCTCCTTTCATGGTCTTCAAAGCTTTGTCGACCTATTCCCCGTAAAGATTTTCACCCTCACAAGGCATGCCTGCAATCTTGTGCTGTACCTCTTGGTGGAAATACATGCAGCGAAGCCAGGCTTGATGCTGGCGAACCACCCCGTTGTTAATTTGTCTGGAGCTGGTCTCAGCTAGGCCGACAGCAATTTTATGCTATGGTTCGACGCTTCCTCCCCCTCACGAACTAGAAGCATAGCTTCTTTCCTCTGTTGCTCTGGAAGGGTGTCCAAAAGTGGGGCCAGACAGTGCCACATCTCATGGTCATACCTTGCAACAACGGCCAAAGAGTTTTTACTGTAGTCGCGCCTATAGGGCTGTAAGGACTTTTTTTCCAAAGGCGTCCAATTTGCAGTTATCGTTATCCGAAGGGGTGGCACACTTGTGTTGGGCGCAAGCTTTTCGGCTAGAAGCCGCAGAAACCACAGACTCTGGGGTTGGCTCTGATGTTAAACACTTCGGACAGCTGGTTCCATAAACAGGTGTTTCATTGTACAGAGCCCCTCTTGCCATACATGATCTAGTATTGAGATTGAAAAGACAGCCTTTCTTCTTTTGCCCATGTGGTCGAACAAGAAGCAATCCTTTTCCTCCTCTGGAATAAGACTGAATTCTTGAAAAGCCTTAGCCATCATAGAATGGAAGGCTCCTATGTCATCCAGGGGTGATGGTTGTGCCGAACTGCCCTGAGCATCCTGGTCTGGGTCTTTATCCCAGGTGTCTGCCCTCCTTAAAGAAGACTGTGGAAAGGGTGTCCTGTGGGGCAATGTCCTGGTCTGAATCATACAGCACTCCTTGCTCCCTGCGCCTAGGAATAAATGCTCCAGGGGATGGAAGGGGGGAGGGGGTGGGAAGGCAGTCTAGCCGGAGATTGACTTCTGGGGCGAAAGCCCGGTTCTCTTGTGGAAGTAGAAGTATCCCTCTGGCGAGTAGTAATCTGCAGGCTTTCCAGCAGTGGGACTGATGGAGCCTGAGGCATTGGAAGCCTAGCATCCAGTTGTCCTAGGAGAGATTGCAGAGTGGAGAGTACCTACATAGACAGCAATAAATATGAGAGGATATTGCGGTGGGACAATGCCGAAGTACATTGATGTGGATGGTAAGGAGGGTGTTTGGGGCGTCCGCTGGAGGCACAAGACAATGGATCTGGAAAAGGAGGCTCTGAACCCCCCTCTTCGCTTTCTGACTCAAAAATTGCCTGATCGTCGTAAGGTGCCTCAAAGTCGCAGGTAATTTTATGTTGTAGGATTTCCTCTGGTAGTATGGTCGGGGACCTTTCTAAAAAGAGGTTGCTCCTCAGGCGTAGCAGATTCCAATTCATGCTGGACCGGCCCTGTGGCAGATGTACACATCATCTGGGATTTTTTTCTTCATCGTCGACGGAGTGGGCGTCAACGGTCTGGTCGTCGAAACAGTAGGGTGGTCGACGGGATGGTCACTGGACGAGACTTTGACGGGGTCAATACTGGCGTTGATGCCGTCTGTCACAGGTCATGGCCAGACGAGGACCTATGGGACGCAGACGAAGAGTGAGGTTTAGCAGAGGACGAAGTCTTCTTTGCCGATGAGGAAGCGGACGTAGGCCTTGATTTGACTTTCCGTAGTCAATGAAGATTTTCAGGCCAAGTCTGCACATTTGTGCGGGTGTGAGCTCTATCTCCTTAGGTCTTTACAAACGTGATTCTGATGCATCATGATAAGGGGGTACCTGTGACCATTTACCGCTCGACAGAGGCCTGAAGGTTTGGTCTTGTCCTGACTGGAGGATGGCCTAGGCTCACCTGTCCTCCGTTTCTTCATGAGAGGTTCCTCTGATCTTGATCATTGGCACAAGGATGACCTCTTCTCTGAGGGAGTGAAAGCCCTGCCCCGCGTGAAGAGCCGACCTACGACGCCGGATAGGCTCCCTCGTTTAGCCAACAAATTAGGCGCCCGTTTCTGACTGAGGGTTGTTGGGAGAACCCTTGACAGATATCGCAATCGTCAGCCGAATGATTAGGGTACAAACAGTAGAGGTACTCTGAATGCCTGTCTCCCTTGTATGCATTCTTGGGGCCGCAGGTCTCACACAGTCTGAACAAAGATTTCTTCGGACCGGAGGATTCCGTAACGGGAGCGGAAAACACGCTTTCCCTAAGTCGGAAGACTTAAAGCGAAAGCTGAAGTTAAGAAAAAACGTTCTCACAGAAATAGAATTCTCTAAGGATAGAACGCGAGGTAATCCCAACGGTTTGGAAAAATGTTGAAATCTGAGGGGCAGCTGCGGAGGCGGAGCTATACACTCTACGTCCAATTGGTGCTGCCCAATGCACTCATAACGTTGAAGTTTTTTTCCATAGGAAAATAACTATATTAAAGTTATCAGGGTTTTCCCAGTCTGACGAAGGGGAATATTCACAGTTGTCTTCCCCTCTCCACGTTTTCAGCATGGGACAAGGGGCCGCAGTTGTCTTCCCCTCCCCACATTTTCAGCACGGGACAAGGGGGCACGTTCAAGCTTCGCACACACTCTGGCTACTCTGCCACAAGCATACAGTTCAAAGCATAGGTATCAGGGTCTTTTGTGCCAAAGTGTCTTTGCCATTCAAAGTCTTTTATTGCAGACGTCCTGACATAACTAAAGCAATAAAGGTCCTTTCTTATCAGCTTTTCCACATTCACAAGTTCTCAGTCTCACTATTCACCATGGGTCTCTCTCCTTGAGGCTCAGACCCCTTTTTTGACAATATTCACAAATGGTCTCCCTAAATCGGGCTCGGACTATGGCTCTCCCTCAGACCCCTTAAACACAATGTTCTCAATTGGTCTCCTTCGTTCATGCTGTGAAGACTTTCAAATGTGCAATGGATTTTGCTTAAACCGTTGCAGGACCACTTCAATTCATATCATTTCTCATTCTCGATTTCGACTTTTCCTTTTTATCATAGACTTTCGATTGAACATGCATCAGCAATTCAGCTTTCCTCGCGTCTGTCACATGCTTTATAAATCTTGCTTCTTGCGCTCTTTATATCATGTTGCCACATGCAACTTTGACTTCAACACAGACGAGTCTTGCATCGGTCTCCCCAACATCCCGGTTGTGTTGATCTTTCTGGCGCAGCTTTGATCTTGGAGCCAAGAACGGTACCACAGCAGCTGCTGTTCCACCACGACTCGATCAACCATGTAGGAGGGTCCGGGTACCTGCCACACAATGCAGGATTCTTCAGCCTTGTTTCTTGGCCTTACGCTGTTCAATCCGAAGGACTTGGGAAAGTAATGGTTTTCCGTCTGAAAGGTCAATGGTATCTCCCTTTTGGTACACCCTTCTTGGTTTGCTGCCTTTATCCCTTCATTCAGCTGCCGTCTCGATACCACTGCCTTTTACCCGTGGGGGGACGTTTAATGAAAGTCAGGTGTGAGTGATGTAAGGAACTCATGATGGCCACAGTAAAGATAGACAAGTGATCACAGTTCAAGGGTGTTTATTAAACTGTGTAAATGGGTTGGAAATTGAAACCTAAATCTAAGATGGGAGCAAGCTAAGACCATCAAATAATAATAAGGCAGTACTAGCGGCATCTTGTCAAATAAAAGGGTCTATACTAACAAACAAAAAAACTATTGCCAATCCTTAAAGCAAAGTACAAAAAGAGGGTGGGATAGTGCTCACAAAAAAGAAAAAAAAGTGTTCAAAAATGATGAGTCAGGATGTTCTAGCCGGGGGTCTCTCTTCCCCACGTTATGAGCACAGGGCAAGGCAGAACTCCTGAGCACAGTACACTCTCTGGCTTTCCCAGCACGAGGCTACAGTTCCGTTCTCTGGTATCAGGATCTTCAGTGGTTAAGTCTCTTGTCAACAAAAAGTCTCTTGCCTCCGAGGACCTGAGGTGTTCAAAATAACAAAACAACAACAGTTCCTTTCCGTATGTACGTTGGGTGATGACTTTTCACCCCTGGATCCCCCTCTTCCGGCCTCAGACCCTTCTCGAATGTAAGCCTCCTTCTGTCGAGTTCACTATTGCTTTTATTTCAAAGATTTCACCTGTTGCTTTCACAAGTCCCAATGTCTTTTTAAACAATCCACTGTGGACCTCCGTCCGTCGGGTTCACTAGTATCAACACAATGTTCATTTGGGCATCATGCTTCACCCCGTTCTGCAGGCAACCCTGAGCCGGGTTCACTTTTGCCAGTTGTACATTTCCTTCTGCTTTATCACGATACAGAATTTATTTCCCTTAGCGTTCCAATTATTTGCGGGTCAAAGACTTTCGACTGTACACAGGGTTTTACTCGACCCGTGTATGACCACTTTGACCTTTTCCTTGTGGCTCTCCTTCCTAGGGCCTTTTGGTATTCGTTTTTTCAACATAAAAGGGGGTGGTGGAAATCAGCCAGAGTCCTTCGATTGAGCGCCAACGTGGCGCCGGACTTATAAGCAGCTCATCTTTCCTCTGCGATATTAACAGTTCTTTGATTCCCCTTAGTTTGCCATTTGCAACCTTTGCTCTTTGGTTTCTTATCGTTTCTCCTTCCGACTCACCGGCTGTGATGAACCGCTTGGCTTTTCTTGTCTCTGGAGTAAAGATTGGTATCACAGTAGCCAGCGTCTCCACCCGTCCTGGTTATCAGTGTAGGAGGGCTCAGTGTACCATTGACATCTGCTACAGCATACGTCGGCTATTGTTTGCGGTTTTATGAATCCTTTCACAGAGGCTTTGCGGGTCTGGGTCACAAAGGGCAAGGCCGCTTCTCTCCCCTTTGGTTCTCGCCACCTTTCTCCTCCTCTTGAACTGCCATCCTGGAATAGCCGTATCGTTGTACAGTCTGCATGGCTCGTAGTGTGCCCTTGTGCTCCACCTTTTATCCCTGTGAAGGGAAAGGGCCATCAGGTATGTGTGGTTATTATTAATTGCCTCGGTCTGCCTGATCCTTATGTTGGGACAGGTCAGGTAAACGGCTCTGTTAGTCTGTTTTCTCGTGGTGTAAGAAAGTGTTTGTATCCAAAGAGGGGGGGGGGGGGCGGATGGAGTTTCCGATTATCCTACAGGATGGGGAAAAGGTGTTATAAGAAAGGGAATACCGCATCTCACCATCAGCGTGTCCCACTTCCACTCCCAGAGGACCACCCCCCATATCCAGGGGATCCTCCCTCACTGGTCCAACCCCAGGAACTGGATCCAATAGCAATGGCTGTGTTCTGGCCACCTGGATGACGGATCCCCAGGGACTAGTAAGGGAGACACTTTCAGGTTTCTCGCAGCTATTACCGTGAATTGCCCGACCATAGTAGTGGGACATGTCGGGTACAATGATCAGGTGTGGGTCCGTTTTCGCCCAGAGCGGGCTGTCCTTGTAAAAGTGTTTGTGTAGGAAAAGGGTGGGGGTAGATTTCCTAAATATCCTACCGGGTAGGATGGGGTAAAAGTGTTATAGGGAGGAGGATACCGCATCTCGCCATCAGGTGTCTCACTCCTTAAAGACCCCTCACCCAGGTGATCCTCATGTACAGGCCCACCGCCAGGGTCTGGATCCAAAGGCGATGGCCGTTCACTGGCCATCCGGGAGAGATTCCCTGGGACAAGCGGGTGGGACACCTTCTGGTTTCTCAGAACACATTCCTTTGACTTTGATATAAAGCAGCATGCTCTTACAAGGTCAGTAATTTGACTTCATGAGGAGATTGGAACCTCTCTCAGCCTGGGGTAGGAGGCTACAGGGTGGAATCTAATGTCAGTTCTACCTAAGAGGGGGACGGATGGCCCCAATTCCTGTGTACCCTCTGAAACTGCCTGTTTGTATATTAATGGTATCATCACCCCTAAAACTCTGCAAACAAATATTTGCCAGTCTTATTTCTTTCATAGAAGGCAAACAAGCCCCAGAAATCCAGGCAGACCGCCCGCATGCACAAAGCGCCAAACCGAAAGATCAAGCCAGCAGTGTTCTAAGCGCTGCTAGAAGAGAAAGAACCGGTAAGCAGAGACAGACGATCAGCACAGCCACTCGGACTAGGGCAGCAGAGAGAGCCCACTCAGAAAGACTTCAATCACTGTGGAGCAGGACAAAAATACAAATTCCCAATACTTTCCTATAAATTTGCTCCAACGTGGCAATAAACCACGAACTCTGACATTCACCAACGTGAGCCCCTCTTGTTGCAGTAGGGTGGCCCTGCATGAAGAAAAAGGGCTGGGGTTAGCCCCCCTTCTCTACTCCTGAACCCTGTAACACCTCCCGGGTGGGAAAGACAGAACCAGATTGGCAATGGGCAGAAAACAAATGGAAAAGAAAAGGGAGGATAAGAAGAGTGACAAGAAAAGAAGAAGGGTGGGAAATTCGGGTTAGGTCAGAGGCGGGAGGTGTAGTGGACCAAGAGACCTGCAAGGGGAAAGACTATGGACTGGAATTTGGAGGTGTTTCAAAGAAAAGGTGAGGTACTGGTTGGTGCGAGCAAGTGGAACTGTGTAGTGAATGTCCACGCAAGCCGAGTGGAAGAGTTGGAAAGAATGATGTACAAAACAAGTGGTAAGTGTTTTAGAGAGAATGAAAGAAAGGTGACTGGGTAGCACGTGGGTGGAGTAGTAGTGTGAAGGATGGGGTAGTAGTGTGGATGAAGGACAGAGTAGTGGGGAGCTGAGCAGGGTAGTGTGGAGGAGGGTAGGGTAGTGTAGGGCAGGGTAGTGTAGTGTTGAGCAGGGTAGGGTAGTTTGGATGACTAATAGCGTGGAGGAGAGAGTACAAGTAGTAGGAGTGTGAAGGAGGGATAGAGATAGCTTGAGTAGTAGTGGTCTGGAAAGTGTAGCGTCAGAAGCGAGCGAGTAAGGAGTAACATCAAAGGTCCTGAAGGAAAGCGGGAGATACCGGAGGTCAGACGGTGGGTATATTAAGACTGAAGGAGTGAAGGTGTGGGTACAAGAAGAACATCATTGCTAGCGTAGGCCCAGTTTAGAAAGTCCCAGTTGGAACTTACATAAACAGGGCATCAATTTAGAACATAGATAGTAGTGGTCAATAAGCTTTATATACTATCCTGACCATAAGGACTCCTGGGCTAGGGAGGAGAACACTTACAGGCCGATTCATGTAATTCCTCACAAAAGTGTCGCACGCGGCTGGCGCACAGCGTGCCGTGCGAATGTCTGCGCCAGCCGCGTGCGATAAAATCAATTTCCGCGCACAGCGTATTCATGGATTCTCGCCTCCAAAAGCAGACGTGGCGCAGAGTGTTGCAGCGACCCTGCAGCAGCGCCAGTTACGCCCCCAAGAACGCCCTCGTGCAATGAAAAGTCATCAAGATCGCAAACCATCGCAAAGGGCTGCGCCAACCCTGTACCAGTTTACCGGACTGGCAAACAGCAAACGCAAAGCGGGGAACGTGTATTACGGGTTTCGGGAACACTCGTGCGCGAGAAGTCTCACACGCGATCTGGCCTGGGGGAGCGTGTGCGTGTATTTCAGAGGTGCGCGAGAAGTTTCACACGCGAACGGGCTGGGTGCGTGTATTTCAGGGGTGCGCGAGAAGTTCCACACGCGATTGGTCTGGGCGCGTGTATTCCAGAGGTGCGCGAGAAGTTCCACACGTGATCGGGCCTGGGGGAGCGTGTGCGTGTATTTCAGGGGTGTGCGAGAAGTTCCACACGCGATTGGCCTGGGCGCGTGTATTCCAGAGGTGCGCGAGAAGTTCCACACGCGATCGTGCCTGGGGGAGCGTGTGCGTGTATTTCAGGGGTGCACGAGAAGTCTCACACGCGATCAGGCCTGGGGGAGCGTGTGCGTGTATTTCAGGGGTGCGCGAGAAGTTCTACACGCGAATGGCCTGGGCGCGTGTATTTCAGAGGTGCGCAAGAAGTTCCACACGCGATCGGGCCTGGGGGAGCGTGTGCGTGTATTTCAGGGGTGCGCGAGAAGTTCCACATGCGATTGGCCTGGGCGCGTGTATTTCAGAGGTGCGCGAGAAGTTCCACACGCGATCGGGCCTGGGGGAGCGTGTGCATGTATTTCAGAGGTGCGCGAGAAGTTCCACACGCGATCGGGCCTGGGGGAGCGGGGTACGTGTATTTCAGGGGTGCGTGAGAAGTTCCACACGCGATTGGGCTGGGTGCGGGTATTCCAGGGCTGCACGGGAAGTTTTACACGCTCGCCTACAACACGTATTCATGGAATCGAACGTGGCCAATCCGGAAACACATACGCCAGCAGGAAGTAGGCGTACGTCCACCCACACAGCATAAAAGTGCACGCAAACAACAAACAAGCTCAGACGCCAGGATGAACATACCGTTCCTAGCAGCTGTGGCCGTGGGATACCGCAGGAGGAGGATAGTCCGGGCCAGAATTTTTACACCCAGAACCAGCCTTTTTGGGATGCCTGATGACCATGTGTATGGGAGGTACAGGTTTCCACCTCACATAATACTCGACCTGGTCAGTGAGTGGGAGGATGACCTCACATCAACCACCCTGTGCTCCCAAGCACTCAGCCCCCTGGAGAAGGTCCTCAATGTACTGCACTTCCTGGCCACTGGATCATTTCAGCGGACAAGTGCCATAGTGGTGGAGGTGTCACAGGCCACGCAGTCACGCTGCCTACGGTCTTGGCCATCATCACTGCACGCCCATCAGTCCGCAGGCACATATACCTGACCAGAACACCTGCAGAAAGGCAGGCTGTTGCCCAGGATTTCTACAGGGTGGCACAATTCCCCAAAGTGCTAGGTGCCATTGATTGCACCCATGTGGCTCTACGTCCCCCCAGGGCAACTGAGCACATCTATAGAAACCGCAAGCACTGGCATTCCATCAACGCCCAGGTAGTATGTGATGCCAAGGGAATCATCACCTCAGTATACGCCAACTATCCAGGCTCCACCCACGACAGTTTCATCTACAGAATGTCTACCCTAAACCGGGACATAGAAGCTGGGCGGCATGGCGATACATGGGTGCTCCGTGAGTATAAATGCCACTGCGCATGCATGCATGTCAGATACTGAGTAAAGTCACAACCCCACTAATGATACCCATCACCACCTCCCCAGGGGACAGTGCCTACCCTCTCAGCACCCACATGATGACGCCAATTCGGAACCCCACCACGCCACCCCAGGTAAGATACAACACAGCCCACATTGCAACCCGGGGCATCGTGGAGCGCACATTCGGAGTGCTCAAGTCACGCTTCCGCTCCCTTGACCGTTCTGGCGGGCAGCTGTTACACGCTCCCCCAGTAGTGTGCAGGATCATAGTGGCAGCATGTGTCCTGCACAACGTTGCAACACGCCGGGGTCTCCCCGTGGACATGGTGGTGCCCCCACATCCCCAACCATATGCACGCCCGCTGCGCATGGGAGGGGAAAGGGCGCGGGAGGAGGCAGACCGTACGCAGCTGGTGGCTAATTACATCACATAAAATCACACCCCTGTGGAGTGCACACAGCCCTGGCACATACCAGCTGACAATCAATGATGATTGTAACTGACAATCATGATGTGTCAATGGACAGTCAACTGTCACAACCATACCAGCCTGAGATTGTACATCTGGAAGTGTTCCATTGTGTGCTTCCCTACCTACACAAACAACACCAATGCTGTGTTCAAAAGACACTTCTATGCTGCTAAAATCATTACCCCCTTGCAAGACACAACATGAAAACAGTGCCATGTCACCCAACCCCTCCCCAGCACCGCCACCCAACACACCATGGCATGACATGCCATGTGAGAGCAAACAAAGTCATCCCCCAAACATGACATGTGGCACAAAGTACAGTGTCCCTAATGGAAACTGGCCACACACAATATGCCCACATAAGGGAATAGTTTCTTACCTGTAACTCCATTTCTCCAGCATTGGTATCTTTCATGGATTCACATGCTTAGAATATTCCCCGTCGTCAGGCTGGGAATCCCCGGTACATTATATAGACCCTTTCCCGTAGGAAAACTTTTTCGACGCTTATGCGTCCTATCCACCTCGTTTTGTATCATGCGTGCCCGCGCCGTCAGGACGCCATGATATAAATACAGGACCCGCCCCCGCGCTCCCTCAGATTTCGGCCCCCAAAGTAGTGGGGGAACCAGTTTGCATGGCCAGGGGAGGCAGGCGGGCGCATGTGAATCCATGAAAGATACCAATGCTGGAGAAATGGAGTTACAGGTAAGAAACTATTCCCTTCTCCAGCATTGGATCTTTCATGGATTCACATGCTTAGAATAGATTACATAGCAGTACCATCCCGAAAAGAGGAGGCGTGCATGCAAACTCACATACTTTCCTCACAATGCCAGTTCTCTATGGTCGTGTACCCATCGGCAATAGTTAACATAGAGAACGAACAATATTCAATCATAATTGCAACCAGAACTAACCCCTCAAGCGGGGCTTACCTTATTGGAATAGGTGTCGAAGCACCGCCTGTCCCATCCGAGTATCTTCGGCATGTTGTTGTGGCAGGCAGTAATGGTGGGTAAAAGTGTGTGTAGCCGCCCAGGTAGCCGCCGTGCAGATGTCCCCCAGACGGACTCCAGACCACAGCGCCGTCGACGATGCCGCCGCTCTAGTGGAATGAGCTCTTGGGCGCCGCAGAAGAGGCTTCCCAGCCTTGGAATGGCAGTACGAAATGGTAGACGATACCCATCTTGACAGTCCTTGCTTTGAAATGGCTTTGCCTTTAGCACCCAGACCATAGGCCACGAACAATTGCCTCGTTTCCCTGAAAGGTTGCGTGCGATGAAGAGAAAACTTGAGAGCCCTCTTCACGTCTAATGTGTGTAACGTGCGCTCCGCTCCCGAGCATGGCTCTGGAAAAAACGTAGGTAAGACAATAGAGGAATGTTTATGGAATACTGAAGGCGCTTTCGGTATGAACTGTGGGTTAGTGGCAAGGACCACCTTGTTCTTAAAAAATCTTAAGTATGGTGGGTCTACCATTAGAGCTTGGATTTCCGAAATACGTCGGGCTGAAGTGATGGCCACCAGGAAGGCCAATTTCCAGGACAAAAACTTTAGAGACGACGATGACATTGGTTCAAAAGGAGGTTTCATAAGAGACGCTAACACCAGATTGAGGCTCCACACCGGAGGAAATCTCTTCTCGGGAGGGAAACTCCTGAACAACCCTTTAAGGAAGTGCTTAATCAGGCGGTCGCTGAATAATGGTGCGGAATGTCGTTGACGTGTAAACCTGGAGATGGCGGCCAGGTGTACTTTTATCGACGACACCGATAAGCCCTTTTGAGCTAAGAACAGCAAGTATGGAAGGAGCTGTTCCGGCATAATCGACTGCAGAACCAAACCTGGCTGGTCCCCACACCACTGACAGAAACTCCTCCATTTGTAGGAGTATGAAGTGTTTGTGGAAGGTGCTCTTGCCGCTTGCAGAATACGACGACACTCCTCCGGAATCGTTAGCTGGCCAAATTCGGCGAAGTCAGGAGCCAGGCCGTCAACTTGAGGCTGTCCGGGTCGTGATGCCAGACGATACCCTCCTGTCGAGACAGAAGGTTGGGGATCTTCCTGAACCTCATTGGCTCCGCCGCAGCCAAGTGCAGCAGGTCTGAGAACCACACCTGCCTGGCCCAATACGGGGCTACCAGAATCACCCGACATGGGTACTTGAGGATCCATTGCAACGTCCTCCGGATACGAGGAAAAGGAGGGAATGCGTACATGAATTTGTTCGTCCATGGGAAGGAGAACGCATCTCCCAGTGAGCCCTGCTGAGGCCATCTGCTTGCATACTGCGGGCATTTTTTGTTGTCCTTCGTCGCGAACAGATCGATGGAAGGATGTCCCCACTTCTTGAATGCCTGTTGTAGTTGCTGGTCGTTCAGCACCCATTCGTGAACCTCGTTCATTTCCCTGCTGAGGGCATCTGCCTCCACATTTCTCACGCCTGGTAGGTGGAACGCCAAGATTAGCATGTTGTGTTGCAGGGCCCAATGCCAGATTTTCTGTGCCTCCGTCGACAGGGACCTGGAACGGGTTCCTCCTTGTTTCCTTAAGTAAAACATTGTAGTCGTGTTGTCCGTCATGACACGCACCACAGAGTCTCTCAGTTGAGGAAGAAAAGATTTTAGAGCCCACCGCACTGCTCTCAGTTCTAGCAGGTTGATATGCAGGGAGGACTCTTGTAACGACCACCGGCCTTGTACTTGTAACGTCTCCAGATGAGCTCCCCATCCGCTCAGCGATGCATCCGTCACCACCGTCTTCTGGAACTCCGGTTCCACCAGAGGCATTCCTTTCGTTAGATGAGTAGAAACTCTCCACCAGCGGAGTGCTTGTACCAGTTGTTCGTCGATGACCAGTCTGTCGGACCAGCGACCTTGGCTCTGCATCCAACGGTCCGCTAGAAATTCCTGGCAAGGTCTCATAAACAGACGGCAGTTGTTTATCAACGGAATGCAGGACGACATGGTCCCTAGCAGGGACATGTATTTGCGCACCGATACCCTGGTACCGCATTTCCATTCCGACGCCTTGCTTTGTAGCTTCTGTATTCTTTCGCTGGATGGTCTTACAAGGCTTGTGTGCGTATGAAACTCCGCTCCTAGAAAGACCAAGGTCCTCGAGGGCTCTACGGAGGACTTGCTGAAGTTTATCGCGAAGCCCAGTTCCTGTAAAAGGGACATCGTGGCCCCCAGACTGTTTCGTGTTTGTTCCATGGACGAGCCTCTGACCAGCCAGTCGTCTAAATATGGATAGACATGGTGACCGTCCTTCCTTAAATGGGCCGCTATGGGGGCCAAGCACTTGGTGAACGTCCTGGGGGAGGACTTGAGACCGAACGGGAGGACCTTGAACTGAAAATGCTTTTGCCCGACGACGAACCTTAAATATCTCCTGTGTCGTGGACGTATTGGGATATGAAAATATGTGTCCTGAAGATCTAGCGACGACCGATAATCCATGGGTTGCACTGACCTGATAACCTCCTGGAGCTTTAGCATTTTGAATTTTGAGCTCTTTAGCCATTTGTTGAGTACCCTCAGGTCGAGAATGGGCCTCCATTTTCCATTTGGCTTCTTGACGACGAAGAACCGGGAATAAACCCCTTGTCCTTCCTGTGCCACAGGAACCCGTTCTACCGCTCCTTTTTGTAGCATAAGCGCCACCTCTTGTCTTAGAACTCGAAGGTGGGGCTGGGCCGAAAACACTGGCGGAAGACTTGGAGGCTTGTTTTTGAATTGCAGCGCATGACCCATGCGAACCGTGTCCTGAACCCATCGATCTGTGGTGATGCATTCCTATTGGTCGATATGATGAGAGACTCGACCCCCCAGGACGTTCCGAAGGCCGTCATTGGTTGCTGGTTTGCTTGTCCTTCGTCGACGAGGGACCCGAGCCTCGTCGTCTGGAGGCTTGATAATCTCTGCCTCTACGTGCCGACTGGGATGCCCGTCTGTAGCCTTGTGAGGAGTATGAGGGCCTGTTAAATCCACGGTCCCTAGAGGCTCCAAAGCGGGAGTTTCCGGAGGCGCCCCTGAAGGGGCGAAAAGAGCGAAAACTTCTACCTGTCTGGAGGGCGCCAAGAGACCTAGCGGTATCCGTGTCTTCCTTCATCCCCTTCAAGGCTTCATCAACCTTGTCTCCAAACAGATGTTCTCCTTCACATGGCATGTCTAGAACTTTGTACTGGACTTCAGGTCTAAAAGTAGTACATTTGAGCCACGCTTGTCGACGAAGTACTACGCCATGATTGATTTGTTTGAACCCCGACTCTGCTAGGTCCACCGCAATATTAATTGCATGGTTCGAGGCCTCCTCACCATCCCGTACTAGTAACATGGCTGCCTTGCGATGTTCTTCCGGCAGGTGTTCTAGGATAGGGGCTATTTTATGCCACATCTCCCTATCGTAACGCGATACAATCGCCAAGGAGTTGGCTGCTCTTACCGTCGTGGCGCCGACTGAGAGCACCTTTTTCCCGAAGGCGTTCTGTCTCCTTGCCTCACTTTCTGGAGGGGTTGAACATTTTTGCTGTACTCTGGCCTTCCTAGCCGCTGCCGCCGATACCACAGAGTCTGACAGTGGCTGTGATGTTAGACATTTTGGAGTGGACTCCGGAGCTTTAAACTTTTTCTCAATACGCCCCTTAATAGCCGGTTCCGAGAACGGATGACGCATCGTTTTGAGGCCTTCTTGCCATACGTGGTCCAGGATTGGGATGGCAAATACCGATTTCCTCCTTTGACCCATGTGATCAAAAAGAAAACAATCTTTCTTTTGCTCCTCAGGAATTAAGCCGAACTCGGAACACGCTTTCCCCATCATTGCATGGAAGGCTCCCACATCATCCGGAGGAGATGGTTGTGCCTGGCTCCTCGTAGACTCTACCTCTACATCCGAATTCCATGTTGGGTCTCTCGACGGTGACAGGGAGATGTCCGACCCTGAGTCACCTCGTATAGAATCGGACTCCGATAGCTCACCCTCCTCCTGCACTCGAGGACGATCCTTCACCACCTGGGAGGCCGAAGGGCTTTTGGTCGTCGTGCGAGCTGCTTGAGCTTGTTCGTCGACGGAAGGTGCAGAAAATATCGACGATGAAGTGCCAGGCTGAGGGATCTGCGTATCCAGACGCTGCAGGAGCTTCTGAAGTGTATTAAGCACATCCAGAGACAAAACCGTCTGGGGGGTCAGCAACGTCGAGGATAGAGGGACCACACCCCCACTCGCACTCGTCGTCGACGTATTGGAAGGCCGTAGGCCCAAGTCCGACGGCTGCATAACCATGTCACCTTCTCCTTCCACCGGCGACCCCGGCAAGGCCGTGTCTTGCAGCAGGACCTCAGGGGGGGCCGGTTCACAAACCTCTGGCTGCCAGGCCATAAATTGAGTCCCCGTCGACGAAGGAATCCCCACCACTGCTGCCTGAATAGTAATCGGCATCGTCAGCGATACCGGGGTCGACGATCACGGAAGACCTAGGACGGTCCCCTGAGGAGGATTTTGATGCCGCTTGCCTCTCCGTCTTAGAGGATGAGGAGGAGGAGGACATTTTGTGTGATGAGGAAGACCCAGCATGCTTCCCCGCATGCTTGTCTGCAGGGCACTTTTCGACAGGCCTCACCTTCTTAGAGGGAGGTTCCGACTTGCTCCTGGAGGCCGTGGAGCCAACTTCTGATGCCGGATAGGCACCCGCTCCGTCGTTAAGCCAGCCCTAGTTTGGTCCTCCATGGCAGCAAGCATGCGGGTGTGGAAGGCCTCGTTCTGGAGGGATATGGTGCGGAGATCCCCATGCAACACCCGACGTGTTGCCCGGACCTCCGCCCGAGTTGCCTGCATCTCTGCTGAGAGCATACGGGTGACGCGCTCCAGCAGCTGTACCGTCCTGGTGACAGTGGAAGCCTCAAGGTCCACAAGAGTCTGCCTGAGGTGCCGGACCTTTCCCCTCAGGGCTTCCCTCTGTCCCTGGGCATCTATAGAAATTGATTCCCTCAGATTGTCCAGGGCCGCCTGTCTGTCCCTGTTGGACGCCAACATGTCCTCCCTGACTGATTGGCAAATGGAGTCTGTTGCCTGCTGTAGTAGCTCCATCTGCCTTTCTGGGGGGACAATGGAAGTGGCCACCCACTCCATGGCTTGAGCAATCATTTCTGATGATGCTGCCTGTTGGTTGGCCATACCGTAAATGGATTGCTCCCATACGGTTGCCCGGTGGCGTACGGCCACCGCGTTGGCGGGCACCACACCTGTCTGGGGCAAGGCGAACTGCGCCTTGCTGTGTCGGCACTGCCTGAGGCTGCAGGACTGCATTTCCCCTCTGAACTGCTGGCCCAGGAACAGGATCAGATGTTGCGGAGTGTGGCCCTGCATCCGTAACCACCACAGGCGCACCTACCAACACTGACATCCCCATAGTGGGCTCTACCCCTGGTGCAGGTGGGTCGGACAGAACAGTATCCCTTCCATGAACACATACCTGCGAATCCACATAGGCCTCATCCGAATCAACACCTGAAAAGAGTTCTGGGGAGGTGCAGCCAGGGACACCCCTGGACAGTATGGCCTGCAGCAAGAGAGGGTTCTCCCCCACCACCAAACCACATCCCCCACTGGTGCCTGGTCGTGCTTCAGATCCCTCCTGGGCCAGCACCATCTCCTCTCCCTCAACAGCATCAGGTGCGTCATCCTCTGCAAAAACATGAAAGACAAAAAATGGAAACAGGCATTAGCACCATGGCACGCTATTAGGCCAGACAAGCTACAGTACCAGTACTTGATTTACACATGTCCCACATGACTATAACCCCTCCCATGCATGCACTGTCCATGAGTTGGAAGGGGAGGAAAATGTCAGACACTGATGACACCAAGATGGGAGAGCAACACATCAGCTGCATGCTGGCTAGCAGTGCCATCACACATTGGCCTGTGAGTGGCATGTCCAATACACATACATGACACATGCCATCACACAGATGGCATGTACCATAGGCATGTCATATATGTGACAATAGGGCAGAGTGATGCGCAGTAGAACCAGGTGAATTTCTACAATCAGCCTGAATTAACACAGCTAAATACGGAACAATGTTGTAGCAAGATGCCACTTCAAGGGCAACTGGCGCGATGTAGTGCAAAATGCCTACTGTGGCCAGAAGGGATACTAATACCCAAATCCCGGGGCGCCGAATGCATTGGATGAAGCACATGGGTGGCCCAAAACACTCAGGCACACACACCCTGACCTGGCACTCAACCAGAACCCCTCCCACAAACAACATACATATGGATCACACACACATGCATGTGCACTCACCGGACAATGCCTTGTAATCTGGCAGTTCTCCCACACCTTGGATCTGCTCCTCTGTGACGTAGGTCCCAGCAACATGCTCATGTAGAGTGAGTTCTATGTCCTCTTGTGAAGACCCACCTCCAGTCACCAGAGTTCCGGCATGACTTGAGGCCAGCTTTTTCTTTGCCCTACGCTTAAGGTCGTTCCAGCGCTTGTAGCACTTAACAGCTGTGCGCCTCATAAACCCAAGGGCGATGGACTGCCAGTGTGCCTGACGTCGAGCAGGTGTAATCCTACACCCTGAAGTGACCAACATTTCGGCGTCATGTTCGGACACATACTGCACAAGTGCATCCAGTTCGGCATCATTGAAGCTAGGCTTCCTTGGCGTGCCGGACCGTGTAGCCGTGTCGGGGTCATCAGCCTGTACTGGACGAGCACTCTTCCTCTTTCTTTTTGTGGGTGGTGGGGATCCAGAGTGCCCTACGCCGCTCTGGACACTAGAGGCAGGAGCACCGGTGGACTCTGTAGTAGTAGTGTGCGATGGCACACTGACCACATGACTTTCTGCAGGCATTAGCTGAAGTGTGATGATGGCAGGGGGAACCTCAGTCTGATGTACCGGGACCAACACTGTCCTTGCTGGGAGAGTCAGAGCTGGGGTGGACGGAGCCGCAGCTGCCCCTGCAGCCTCCCCACCCCGCCTACTCGGGGCAGCAGACATGGCTGCCCCTGTACCACGTGGCCTGGTGACACTGGCTTGCGCCGCCACCCGTGGCCTAGACTTGGCGACCTGGAAGTCAGCCTGGGAGTCACCCTGTAGTAGGTCAGGTGCCACAACGGGCCGGTCCAACAAGGGCTGAGCAGGGATGGTGTCAGCCACGTTTCCCTCAACCATGGGGGGGTGGGGGGTGGTGTGTGACCCTGACTGGTCCTCCACACGTGGGGGGCTAGGGGGAGTCTGCAAATCCTGGCCACGTCCCCTACCGCGCCCACCTCTTGCGGCTCGGCCACCCTTGCAACCCTTACCACTTGCTCGCCTCCCAGCCATGGCACTGATGGAGTTGTGCGTATGGGAGTTGCAGTGGACAATTGTCCTGGGAAATTGGGGGTCAAAGGGGTAGGGTACTAGATGGAATTCGTACCCAAGTGCTCTAGCAAGGCTGTATTGAACCCCTGGGGAAAGATGACGGGTCACGCAACGCACAGGCACCCCTAAAACAGAAAATGATGTGCACGCGACCCCTCGTAGACCACGCGCGAGGGAAAAGGAACCTGCACTACGCTGTGGCACCCAGAAACACAAAAATGAACGTATGCGTGTCACACGCAGCCTACAATGACCTCTGAAGGGGTACGCTACACACGGGGCTAGCACAGTTGGTAAATACGTGCGCGACTCACCGTCTGCCTGGGAAAAGAGCGTGAAAAATACGCGCGTGTGCGCGTTGGCAACACCCCCGCCAAAAGAAGAATTGTACACTGTCTGAGGAGACAGGACAAAAGGAGAAGTCAACGCTGTTTGAGGAAACAGGTCGAAGAGAAAATCAGAAAAATACTGACAGAGGTAACAGGGAGTACGAACTAGAAACGCTGTGAAGTAAACCGCGTGTGAACCGACAAGAAGTACAGATTTCACCCACTCGCTCTCCACGGGAAGCACGTACAAGGAAATGACGTACTACACGCACCTTTTAAACCGCACCACACGTCCAACGTCACTTCCGCGTATACGCACTGAGGCACTATCCTCCAATTACGCGGGCTGACACTCGGACGTGCAGTTTTTGGTCTTGTAACATTCCCCGCGTACAGGGACACGCCCGCGCGTGTCACGTCACTGACGCGCCTGCGCTGTCTGGGCCTTTGGTCCAATGGAATCGCGTACACAGGCCAATCGCGTGTGGAACTTCTCGCGCACCTCTGAAATACACGCGCCCAGGCCAATCGCGTGTGGAACTTCTCGCGCACCCCTGAAATACACGCGCCCAGGCCAATCACGTGTGGAACTTCTCGCGCACCTCTGAAATACACGCGCCCAGGCCAATCGCGTGTGAAACTTCTCGCGCACCTCTGAAATACACGCACAAGCTCCCCCAGGCCCGATCGCGTGTGAAACTTCTCGCGCACCTCTGAAATACACGCGCCCAAGCCAATCGCGTGTGAAACTTCTCGCGCACCTCTGAAATACACGCACACGCTCCCCCAGGCCCGATCACGTGTGGAACTTCTCGCGCACCTCTGAAATACACGCGCCCAGGCCAATCGCGTGTGGAACTTCCCGTGCACCCCTGAAATACACGCGCCCAGGCCAATCGCGTGTGGAACTTCTCGCGCACCTCTGAAATACACACGCCCAGGCCAATCGCGTGTGAAACTTCTCGCGCACCTCTGAAATACACGCACACGCTCCCCCAGGCCCGATCGCGTGTAGGCCTTCTCGCGCGTGTAGAACTTTGGCGCACATTTTTTTTCCTGCACAGGTACGCTACCGCCTGCTTTCGTGTGGCGGACATGTATGGGCCTGTGCGCGTCTTTGGCCGTGCGCTGTTTTTCCCTATTCGATTCCATGAATACATGTTGTAGGCGGACGTGTGGGCGTTCTGCACACTTGCCTCCTGTACTTCCCCCGTGATGCCCACATTTTCACGAATTGTTCCCCATTCTGCGTGTGACGCCCCGTGTTACGCCTACTTTTGTTATGTGCGCCGCGCTATGTGCGAATTCGCTGTGGCCTTATCGCACGGCGTTCGATGACCTGTGCGCCAGCGTGCACCGCGCACTTTTTCAGTGCACATCCCACATTTTGCGCGTGCACGGACTTCCATGAATTGATGTGCAATGTTTTCTGTGCGATTATCGCACTTGCACTGCGATTTTCGCTATTTCACTGCGAATCGCACGTTTTTGAACGCGTGCGCCGTTTTTTCGACGCACATTGATTCCATGAATCGGCCTGTTAATCTAGACAAGAGTGTGAGGGACAACCCTGTCGCCTACATTTTCAATAAACCCTGGAACCATCTCTGGAAGTTGGGAGTGTTCATTGAACCATCTGTGATAACGCTTTCATATTACACCAGTGCTAGCACAGAGCAGAATGGACAAGTTGTAAAAACAAATAAAAAAAGGTTTTCCATAGGTGAGGGTCATTTGTAAGGAATTGATGTAAGAATTCCATGCATGCCTTAAATCCGGTCACATATGGTCTAAGAACAATTACGTCATAGTGACTTAAGTGGGTGAAGGGTTTTTATTTTAATAGGATGAACGTACATGTTATAATCTTGAAACTTAGAGTGATCTTGTAAACTAAAGAAAAATACATTTTAGTTATCAATCAAAAATGCGAATACAAAATAAATGACGGAAATCGAACAAACTATTAGAAAAGGAAATCTCAAAGAAGAGGGGAACAAGAGGAAGAGCAGTTCTCGAATAACGGAACTGGTAGCTGTGCATAGATGATGTAGGTGATATGGGGCAAAGTGAAAGGGAGGCAAAACAAAGAGCAGTTTCCCTCCATGCTAGTTTTAAGGCTAGATTCTGAACAAGGCTGTAACTAGAACAGGGCATCAGAGTCACATGTGGCAGAGAAGCCCATGTTTTATCTGTTCTCAACAAGTTCTATTCAATGTATTCGCACCTAAGCCGTCTCAATGCTGCCACTAAGCGGGAATGAATTTAAATGAGTTTAACACTCACCAACATCAGAGCCTCCCTTCCGTTCCGTCATCCATTGGCCTGAGGTCCAGAACATTTTGGGATCACGAGAGGTCAAATGGTTATAAGCTTCCTCCAGTATTCCAGATTTACCCAGTGTCTAGAAAGAAATATATAAAGTGAGAAAAAAAGGGAAGAAACAGAATGAAAACTAGTACTGCGTATACATTTTCAGAGGAGAGATGATAGCTGGGGTGGCACAAGGGAAAGTGAGTTAAGAATGAGTATACAAGTGAAAATGTATTTAATAGCTCTATAAAGCATCACAGTGCTGTGTACACATTTTAAAAAAAAATCCTGATACAAAAAAATAAATATAATTATAAAAAATAAAACCGAAGACACAGAAAAAGCAGCAGCACTATGGGACCACAACGAACATTTGCATGTTGCATAATATAACTACATTTACTGGAAGTGGAGAGGAAAGTGGTCTCTTGTGATCTCCCCCTTTCCTGGAGCATCTCTGAAGCAGACGACGACAAAATCCTAAAATGAAGGAGGCAGCCCGATAACCTGGGCAGGGTCCTCCTCTATTCCCCCTCCCCCTTCTTAAGGGGGAGGGCACAGGCCAAAGGAGCGCCAAAAGTTGCCAGAAGCCAGCGAAGGGCTAACAAAAGAAAGGGGCAGGGTAACCCCTTTATAACCGGCGGGCGTCCTACAGCAGGAAGCATGCAGCCCCTGCAGTAGGATGCCCGCCACAGAGGAAGGAAGGATTTACTTTTCCAACCACCCACCCTACAAATGGGACGGAGGTTGGACGAGGCCTGGTCGTTGACGTTGCAGGACAGCTAGGCATTATGGTGGTGTTTGGGCGACCAATCACAAGAGACAGACTCCGAATGAGGCATGAGAAACCCGGAAGGGTCTTCACTCTTCTCGGACCAGCGCCTCTTGGGAGCCTAGGCGGCAGGGGCGTCTGGTGGTAACAATAAGGGCTCAGCTTCCCCCGAAGAAACAGCGTTCTCCCCGCCCACGAACACCTGAAAGGGCAGGCGGGGCTCAGGCACAAAGGGTTGGGAGAGTTGGGCCTACTGTGGACTTTGTGCAAGGAAAAGGGGGAAGCAGGTTGTTGGACACGGAGCAGGCGACACACCTTCAGAACTATTTTCACTAATGTGTGCAGTGATTTTTTATAATGTGAAAATAAATCTGTGGCCAATTTTGCCAAATGAAGAACTGTCATTCTACTAAGGGGAAATGAAAGGAACTGAAGAATGAGCAAGGATAAGCCTTATTGGTACAAATGGACAAATATAAGGGTTATTCCATTGCTATTGAGGAGGAGCCTGTCTGCTGAGGTTTGCTGTGCTCTGCTACATAGTCCCATTAACAGCGCTGAGGGGGAAGAATGGAGGAAAGTAGTCTCTTGTGGTCGCCCCCTTTCCTGGAGTAGCTCTTCTGTTGCTGTTGAGGAGGAGCCTGTCTGCTGCTGTTCATTGTGCTCTGCTACATAGTCCCATTCCCAGCGTGGTGTGGAAAGTGGGGAGGAAAGTGGTCTTCTATTGCTGTTGAGTAGTTCGCTGTGCTACGCTGCATAGTCACATTCCCAGCGCAGAGCGGGAAGTAGGGTGGAAAGTGGTCTCTTGTGGTCCCCCCCCCCCTTTCCTGGAGTAGCTCGTCCATTGCTGTTGAGGAGTAGCCAGTCTGTTGCTGTTCGCCGTGCTCTGCTACATAGTCCCATTCCCAGCTTGGAGCACGGCATGTGGGGAAGAAAGTGGGCTCATGTGGTCCCCCAACCCCCTTTCCTGGAGTATCTCTTCCACTGCTGTTGAGGAAGAGCCTGTCTGCTGTGCTCTGCTACATAGTCTCAGCGTAGAGCACGGCACAGGAAGTGGGGAGGAAAGTGGTCTGTTGGGAGAAGGGGGCAGAACCTGGAACAAGTGTGGAGCTGCGAAATCCTGTTTACTGGCAAACACGGCAAATCGCAAATTAAAATCCTCTGACAAACAAGTAAGCCTCCACTATGCCTCGTGTGTCTCTTGTGTGTGTGTCTTAAAAACTACTGTCCTGGACTGTTTTGCTGCCCAATCGTCTTTTGCCCATAGAAACCGGGTGCCGGGAGAAGAAGGGAAACACACATTGAAGTCTGTGACAGCGAGCGCAGCTAACACTCGCACAGGCAAATGCTCAACTTTCCATCCGCCTCCTCTCTCATTCCATTTATTTGTAACAAGGCACCAAGGCCCAGGGTGATGCAGTCAGTGGAGCCTGAGCACCGGTTGCTTTTCTGTTTATCTCTCCACCTGCTACATTTAAGAACATCTTTGCGCGGTACTGGGTGAGAAAAGCAAAATCAAAAACAGAAACGTACGGGTGGCAGGTGAAAGTAAAAGTGATCCTGGTTGCACATCTGCATTCGGGGGATTTTGCACGGATCTTGTATTGACCTCCCAGAATATTGACCATCATCATTGTAATTTTGGACACATATACCTATTGGAACGGTGAGGAAGTGCAATTTTGAATCATCTTGATGATCGAACAGTGTTGGTCCTGAGGTGGACTTTAATGTTAAACTGGGGAATGGGATCCCACCTCATTTTATCCACCCTGGTGAGTACCTTGCCTATGGGATGATGTGTCCGCAGATGGTCGATGAATGGGTCTGCTCCATGGGCTTACAATTGGGCATGTGGTTCAGGGAATGAGGGTTACGCTCACTTAATGGACACGTTCACCCTGACGTGGCTGGCCAACTAACTAATCAATCTCATGGTGGATTTTAGGGTTGCACACAACGTTTTTAGTGATCATTTTCCTCTTAAACTGGTCCTAAAACAGGCTCTCATGCATCCGTGGCGGTCATCCATCAACTAGGTCAATGCGAAATAAACCCACACTGCAAAAAGAGAATCAAATTGGCAAGGTCTGACCCCATAGCAGCCCAATGTAAAGCACTTGAACCCAACCTATGTAAAATCCTGGTCTATTCTTGACCAATAGCCCCCCCCACCCCAATCAGATTATTTCCTAGTCCATGGAACTCTGGAAAGCCCTGACTCTTACCATCTTGAGTTTAAGCAAACGCATAGTAGTCTGGTTAGCTGAGGAATGCAGGACTGCATAGAACAACTTATTGAGGACCGAGAGACATGAAAAGCTCCAAGAGGGGTGGGGGGAGGGCCTAAGGCCAGGGCCGCCTACAAAGGAACCATAGAACATAGAAATTTCCAACTGCAACACAACGCCTGGGAAGATCTTTTGCGGGCTGTCTCCGAAAGGGACTCCAAGCAATTCTGGGAGTTCGTAGCGGGAGGACTGCAACACAAACAAATTAAAACTCATAGGGAAAACCATGTTGCGCCCAAATCTTGGTTTAACCACTTCTGATCTTTATATCGGGGTTAGGCCCACCCCGGGTATGGGGATGAAGACCGTTGTTCATAATTACGGCTAAATTTGAAGGAGGTGGCGAAGGCACTCACCAAACATTCATGCAATCGCGTACCGGGACTGGATGCAGCCCCCGCAGATTTATCCAAGGCAGAGATGATTCTGTGGGTTCCTTGCTGGTAGCCTGTTTTAATTCTTATTTGGCAACATGTATGTACTCGTAGTCCTGAAAACATGCTATTTTCCAGCCAATATTTAAAAAGGGCGACCCCGGAAACACTTTGCCCTACAGGCAAATTTCACTGCTGCACACCTCCTTCAAGATTTTTGGCCGGGCCATTTTGCAACATCTTTTTGGACAGGATCTCAACTAGCCAAGTCCTCTCGGAGGTCCAATATAGTGGACCTGGCCTGGGAACCCGGGACCAGGCTTTGAATTTGTATCTGGTAGTGGCATCATCTGTCTATGGCAGGGGGAGCCGATTTATTAGCCTTCATGGACCTGAGCACTGCATCCGATAAGATGGATAGATCCATGTTATAGCGTGTGCTCGGATCCATGAGCCATCCACCCGAATTGTTAAGAATCCTCCAACTGATTCATGAGGACACCAGGGTCTGTGTGCGTTTTGGGGAACAGAACCAATGTACTAGCTATCTAGGAGGTGATCACTGGAGTGCACCAGGGTTGCATGCTTGCGCCAGTTTTAGTTACTTTATATATAAGGAACAAGTTACTTACCTGTAACTGTTGTTCTCCAGCATGGGTCTGGCATGGATTCACATGCTCATGAATATTCCCAGTCATCAGGCTGGGAATCCTCGTTAAAGAAAAAAATCAGTTTCAGTTTCGTTTCTGAACTGTCTTTCTCCTAATAACCAATCACTGTTCTCTGGGTCATACTGCCCCCAGCCAATGACTGCCCTCTACCTAAGCCCCTCCTCTGGTAGCCATCTTCAGATTTGGTAGCATGTAAAGTGGCAGTAGGACCAAGTGAAGAGCCGCAGAGGGGTAGGAGGGAGGGTTCGCATGTGAATCCATGCCAGACCCATGCTGGAGAACAACAGTTAAAGGTAAGTAACTTGTTCCTTCTCCAGCATGGGGTCTGGCATGGATTCACATGCTTATGAATATAAGAATACATAGCAGTACACACGTGCACAAACACGGGAGGTGGCAAGGCTCAACATTAAGCATATCACCAACTCAACATTAAGCATCTCTTACCTCCTCACCAGGCCCACCTCCAGGCGAACAGGTTGCGCAGCACTGCCTGGCCGACTCTGGACTCCTCCCTGGAATCCCGGTCGACGCAATAGAATCGCGTTTAGGTGTGCGTCGACCTCCACGTAGCAATCCTGCAGATATCCAGCAGGGGCACACCAGATAAGAATGCCGTGGTAGCAGCGATTGCTCTGGTCGCATGGGCTCTTGGACGGCCGGGCAACAGTCGGTTTGCCAACCGGTGACAGTGCATGATGGAGCCGGAGAGCCATCTGGAAATGGAAGCCTTCGAGAGGGCCTTCCCTTGGTTCACAGGTCCAAAGTTCACAAACAGCTGTGATGTCTTCCGAAAACTTTGTGCGGTCCACGCAAAACTTCAGCGCTCTAGCTACGTCCAGCGAGAGCAAAGTCCTCTCGGCCGGCGACAAAGGCGACGGGAAGAAAACAGGTAACACCAAGGGCTCGTTGAGATGGAAGTCCGACGGCACCTTGGGCATGAAGGAGGGGTGCGTCCGCAGCACCACCCTCTTCTCATGGAAAGTCAGGTATGGAGGCTTGCAGAAGAGGGCCTGGATTTCTCCCACTCGTCGTGCGGAGGTGATGGCTACAAGAAACGCTGTTTTCCACGACAGGAACTTCAATGGTTCCGAATGCAGAGGCTCGAATGGCGGCCCCATGAGCCTGGTCAGCACCACGTTGAGCTCCCATGCCGGGGCCAGAGCCTTCACCGTCGGGAATGATCGGAACAGTCCCTTCATGAACTCCTTCACCAGGCGATGGGACCACAGGGATGAGTGCCCAGAGTTTTGGTGTAGCGGGAGATAGCTGCCAGATGGATCTTGATGGAGGCATGGGCCAGCCCCGCCTTGGCCAGCGATAGCAAGTACGGCAGCACTTGAGGGGCCCTAATCCGCAGAGGGTTAATCTTCTGTGCCCAGCACCAGACAGAAAACCTCTTCCATTTGCGTCCATAGCACGTGAGGACGCCCTGGCCTTTGCAAGCACCTCCTTGCAGTCCGCCAGGATATCGTACCTTCCAAACTCTAGTGCTGCAGGACCCAGGCCTGCAAGTTCAGCGACCCCGAGTCGTGGTGGAGGATGGTGCCTCCTTCTCTGGCGAGGGGATCCACGTCCGTCGGCAGTTTAGTGACATGTGCAGAAGGTCCGGGAACCAGATCTGTCTCGGCCACACCGGTGTGACGAGGATCATCCTGCACCGGGACCGTCTGAGTTGGTTGATGAGTCGCAATAGCAACGGTGGGAACACATACAGGAACAGGCCGTCCTAGGGGAATGAGAAGGCATCGCCCATGCTCCCCGGCTGGGGAAACCTGCTGGCGAACCTCCGGCACTTGGTGTTCGTCGCCGTCGTGAATAGATCGATCTGGTGATTGCCCCATCGTTGGAATATCAGGTCCACTTGATCCTGACGCAGTTCCCACTCGTGGCACGAGCACAGCTCCCTGCTGAGTGAGTCGGTGATGGTGTTCTTTATTCCTGCCAGGTGAAAGGGTACCAGAAACATCCCTTGGTCGACGGCCCAATGCCACAGATCCTGGGCCTCCTTGGATAGGGCTGGGGATCTGGTGCCTCCCTGCTTCCGGATGTAGAACATTGTGGTGGTGTTGTCAGTGAAGATCCTCACCACCTTGCCCTTGAGGGACGGAAGGAATGACCCGAGAGCCCAAAACATGGCTCTGAGCTCCAGTGTAGTGACCTCTCCTCCAGGAGCCAAAGGCCTCTTGCGTGGATATCTCCGGTGTGCGCTCCCCATCCCTCCAGGGAGGCATCCGTTGTCACCGTCTCTTGATGTGCCGGGGTCTGGAAGTCCATACCCGCCGTCAGATGCACGCGGGCTCCCCTCCACCAGATCGCTTGGCGGAAGGTCTCGTTGAGCGAGATCCTGTCTTCAAAGCTGCCCGCTGCTTGCATCCAACGGGCGTTGAGGAACTCCTGCAGTGGACGCATCCGCAGCCTGCACAGGTGCACAAGGTAGATGCACGAGGACATCATCCTGAGAAGGGACTTGATGGACCTCACCCTGGCCATGTCCATGGTCGACAGCCATTGCACCTTGCCCAGGATGGCCTTCGTCCTTTCCTCCGACGGAGAGGCCAATCGCGCCACTGTGTCGAGCCTGGCTCCCATAAACTCCCAGTGTTGATGGAAAATCCCAGATCCGTGAGCAGCTGGACGGTCTTCGCTGTGTGTTTGACGGCGAGATCTCTTGTCCTTGCTCGGATGAGCCAATCGTCCAGGTAGGGGTAGACGTGGATCCCCTGCAGGCGCAGCTGCGCCGCTACTGGTGCTAGGCAGTTGGTGAATACCCTGGGTGGCGACTTCAATCCGAAGGGGAGGGCCTTGAACTGGTAGTGCCGTCCTTGGACTATCAATCTGAGAAACTTTCGATTTCCTTTTAGAATGGGGATGTGGAAGTAGGCATCCTCCAAGTCCAGCGACCATAGGAATTTGCCCTCCTCCAGTGCTGGAAAGACCATCCAGAACTTCTGGGAGTTGATGTATTTGTTTAAGCGACGAAGGTCCAGGATGGGTCACCAGCCGCCGGTCTTCTTTCTAACGAGTTAGTATCGTGAGTAAACTCCAGAGCCCCGGAGCCTCTTTGGGACAAGCTCGATGGCTCCTTTCTTCAGCATCGCCCTTACTTCCAGTAGCAGTTGAGGGACGTGGTTTTCCTTCCTGGCCACGGGAGGAATGCGGGGGCACTTCTTTAGAAACTCCAGAGTGTGCCTGCGGGTCAGGGCATCCAGCACCCATCGGTCGGTGGAGATGGACTCCCACACGCTGACGAACTTCGCCTGCCGGCCTCCCACCAGGGTGCTCAGGTGGGGGCCCAACGCTACGGCCGGTTCAGTCCTGCTTGGTAGTGGCCTTGCCACCTAGGCCTCCTTGACGACAAGATCCTCCTGACTTGCCACGTCCTCTGTAGGCCTCCTGTGACGAGGAGTAGGCCGCCTGGTGGTACGTCAAGGAGCCGCCACCGAATCCTTTGGAGGCACCTTGCTTGCCTCCGGAGTTCCGAAAGGGCGGCCGTCATTGTTGCAAAACTCCAAGGCCCACGCCATTTCCGTGTCGACCTTGGCCTGAAGTGACTCGTCCACTGTCTTGCCAAACAGGTTGTTTCTGTCGAAAGGCATGTCCAAAACTCTGGTTTACACGTCCTGGAGGAAATTGGTTGCCTTGAGCCAACCACGCCGGCGAAGGCAAACACCGTTGCCCATCTGGCGGAAGCCGGTGTCAGCAATATCCGTGGCCACCGTTAAGGCGTGGTCCGACGCCACCTCGCCTTTCTGCAGTATCTCCAGGGCCTCAACCCTCTTGTCGTCCGGGAGTAAGTCCAGCAGAGGAGCGATCTTAACCACAGTTCCCTGTCGTAGCAGGCCACAATCGCGAGGGCGTTGGCCTCTTTAATCGTCGTCGCCGCCGACGAGATGACCCGTCATCCCATGGCATCCAATTTCTTCCCTTCGCCGTCCGGCGGGGAGGTCCAAGTTGAAGCCGTCGCCCCCGCCGCTTTCTTCTTGACCGCCGCCGAGACAACCGAATCCGGGTTCGGCTGCGCCCTAAGGCACATGGTGGCGGAATCCAGGTCCCGGTACTCCTTCTCGTACCGGTCTCTCTTGGCAGGGGTCGTGGACGGGTTCTTCAGGAGCTCCAGCCCCTCATCCCAGATGTCGTCAAGTAACGGGACCGAGAGGACCGTCTTCCTCTTGGCCTCACGCCATTGATAGAGGAAACGTTCCTTCTGTTCCACAGGGCAGAGCTGAAAGAGCTTGGATGCCCTGGCGATCATGGCATGGAAGGAGCCAATTTCGTCGGGCGGGGAAGCCCGGGGAGGTGGTGATGGAAGGCCCATCCCGTTGTCAACACCGTCGTCATCCGTCCCTGTCGTAGCAGTCTCTGTTCCCGTGTCATCCCTCAGATCTGGGGAAGGAGATGAAGGCCTTGAGGGCCGCGCAGGCTGGAAGGGCGGTGGGGGATGAGTTCTCCTCTGCTTGCTTGGAGGGCTTCCCGACGGTCCAGGCTCTGCTGGGTCATCCGTTGGGGGTAAGGGCAACCTTGTCCTTATCTCTGTACACAAGGCCTGGATAGCCATCAAGATTGCGCCTGAGTTGTCCTGTGGCCCAGGTACGGGTTGCGACAGGCACGACTGTTAGGGAGTGGAATCTTCCGCCTCCACGGGAACCTCGTCGGCGCCACCGTTGCTTTCTTCGTCCGCCTCGTCAGATCCCTCTCGTGGGACTGGACTTCCTAGAACCTCTTGTCCAGGATCTTCACGACTTCAGCCAGCTCCTCTTCAGAGGCTATATCCGTGTCCGTGATGGCCACCGTCCCCCCTCTCATTCCACCAGGGTTTTCACGGGGGTCTTATCGATGGGTTGAAAAGAGGATTCCCTCCCCGGTGGCAGGGAAACTCTGGGCCCTGAGGTCTCCTCCAATGGGGTAGCCTCCACAGGCTTCGCCAGGGCCGCCACGACTCCCTCGATAGAGGCCTTAGCCGGGTGAATCAAAGCCTTCACAACTTTGGACACGCTTGAGGCCTTCACCTTGGGAGGAGGGTTGCCGCCTCGCTCCCCCTTGGCTGTCTCCATTGGGATCAGCTGGGGCTTATCCCGAAGCTTACCCGGGTTCTCCGACTTCCTTTTCCCCGAGCCAGAGCGTTGGCTCGTGGTTGATCGCGTCAGTGAAAGTGATCCCTGCCTGGCAGCTGAGGAGCCCGACCGTTCGGCGCTCCCGGTGCCCGCAATGCTTTGCCTTTTGCTGGGCCCCTGTCGCCAGAGCGCCCTCAAAGTTGTTAGAAGACCGCTCGGGCCTCTTCTCACCTGCTGCTGGGCTCTTCCCCTCCAGCCAGTTGATGAGGCGGATACGCCGATCCTTCATGGTCCACTCCGACATCTTCTTGCAAAACGCAGAGTTCTTCTCCACATGCGTTTTGTCTTCGTGAAGGCATTAGAGGCATCTAGAATGCTCGTCCTCCTTGAAGACATTCTGCAATCCGCATCCATGACAGCTCCTGAACAGCTTGGATCCGGGCGTCGTGCTCCCTTTGCCCTGGGCCATGTCCACGGGGCGGTAGGCCTCAAAGATCTTCTGGAATCCTCCAAGAAGCGGGACTCGACGAAAAACTTCGCTCTTGAGGGGCGTAGAAAATTCCGAAACGGGTCCCTTTTGATCGGAATTAGAAACGGTGGAGCTTGAAGCTCAATTGACCGAAAAATTAGATCAAACTCTTTGAAAAATAGCAAAACGCAGTAAAAGCTCGAGAATTATAGCACGAGGACTCCCAACACTTGAACGTGCGGTAAAAATCTGAAGATGGCTGCCAGAGGAGGTGCTTAGGTAGAGGGCAGTCATTGGCTGGGGGCAGTATGACCCAGAGACCAGTGATTGGTTATTAGGAGACAGACAGTTCAGAAACAAAACAAACTGATTTTTTCTTTACCGAGGATTCCCAGCCTGACGACGGGGAATATTCATGAGCATGTGAATCCATGCCAGACCCGATGCTGGAGAAACAGCCTCTTTAAAGCACTTGTAAACACATAAGCAGACTATTCATGGTTGGCCGGCAATTCATTCCCCTTGCTTGCATATGCCAACGGTACGGTGCTCATTGCCTGGACTCCACTAGCCCTACAAAGGCTGATTATTGCCTATACTGATTTCATGGCAGTTCTAAATCTCACCATAAACACAAGTAAACATTCAGTGATGGCATGTAGCGCTGGGAGAGGGAAAACAATCAAAATGCACACGATGCTGAGCAATGGGTCTGTTATTCCTAGGTTCACCAATTTCGACTACTTAAGCATTTGCTTCTCAGACAACTGGAGGGGAATGGCCCATGTGCACAAAGTACTAAAATGAAACAGGCACTGGGGGCATTTCAAGATTTACAAAAATGTGTCTGGGTCAACTGCTGGTCTCCTCAACGAGGTGTATTGCACTCAAACAAAGACTGACCAACTATGGGGCGGCATTGTGGTGGATGGAAAATAATTCGGCCAATGAAGTCCTAGGGAACCATTTTCTGAAAAAACTATTGGGACTTCCAAGTACCACCCCCAATTATGCAGTGCATGTAAAACTGGGCATACCTCACATTGACAATGATTGGTGCGAAGCACCTTTCCTGCACTGGCTGGGGATTTGGTCGAATTCAAGAGCCACCCTGACACACAAAATCATTAGATCTATGCTGTGGAGCTCCCATGGGCAAAAAACACCATGGCTGAAACACATTTCTGTCTGCGTCTCTCAGATGAATGCACCATCGTTAAAATGTCTGGCCCACATTTTGACAGTAGAGAGGAATGCATATAAGAAGGCCTTTCGTTCGCTTACCATAATTAAGCGCAAATCCATTGGCCTAGCTCTCGAGTCCAATAGGCAGCACTTGTCCATTACAAAATGGGATACAATACAGCCATATCTGCCAAAGAGCAACAAAAAGGCAGATCGATGGGTACTCACTAGGGCGTGATTTAATTTATTGATGTTGAGGGACATCACGAAAAAATGGCAGGGGCACAAGCAGAATATGACAGAAGATCTTACACTTTGTTTGTCTACATTACCATGATATTAGGAAACAGACTATTACCCCACTCTTGAGAGAAGCACATTTTACTCGGTGCCGCCCAGCACTTTTGATTTTACTATGTGATCAACCACTCATGACTGCTTGGGGCCTGTCAGACTATTTGAGGATGGCATGGAATAGACAGAAGAGCATTGTGGATGTTCCTTACCAATTTACTTTATCTCAATGGCTAATGTGGCTCTTCCCACCCAGATGCAGGCCTTTATACCAATGTTCGCTGGTGTCCAGTCAAATGGTCGAAAATAAAAGATCGAATGACCCAATAAATAAATAAATAAATAAATAAATAAAAATCGACCATTTGACTCTCGATCAAATGGCATTCGATCATTTGGTTTTCGACCAAATGACCTACAACCCTGTTCGCTCTATTGTGTTCTCGCAGATTGTATGTTATTAGCATGGACTTTGTACTTTTAACTCTGTTCATTTTAAGATGAATTATGCAAACTGGATCTTACTATATGGACTGTTTTTATGCGAGTATTGGTTTATGGCTTGTTTCTGTGCGTGTTGCAAGACAAAAATGTTTTGGACCAGTCTTGTCAATAATAAAAGGCCAGTTCTCAGAAGGAATTCCATGGGTAAAAAAAAAAGAACAGTGGAATGCCCCATTCCATGATATAACTGAATGAATCAGATATGATCCACTTCCTAAATTAAGTTGCCATAAACCAGCTCAATATGTAGTAGAGTTGATTGTAATGGAGTGAATGCTCACCTCAAAAATGAATTTTATACTTTCAAATTCTTGGAAACAAAATATGCAAATTCAGGAGAACAATTTTCAGACACAATTTGGATCCTGATCACAAATGGTTTTCCCCACAAATTAAACAACTATTCCATTGACACTACAGACTAGATTGGCCTAACAACAAATGGTGGAATTTCCACAATTTCTCTATACATTTCAAAATACGCCATGTGCGATATGAGCCATGCAATTTGCTATTATTGAGGGCAAATGTGCAAGTTGCCCAAGGTACTGCCCATGACCGATAGCCTGAAGTGTCCCCAAGTACCTTTATAAATTGATGAGAACTGATGGGCCACTAGGATATTCACAAATTTTACTAAACCTACCAATCAGTCATAGTTGGTAATGGGATGTTTGATGTGAGGGATGATCCAGAAATGCAATTGGAAAAAGACTTCATAAGCAGTTCAAATAGGAGTTTGAGAGGAGATGTGTGTGTCCCAATTGCCCAGTATCACAGAAGTAGAAGGAAATGCATTAACTACCCAATCAAGCAGCCATTTTGACGTACACGTGATTCAGTATTCAAATACACATTATTGCAGAATACAAAATCAAAATAAACTAATCTTTACTAATATTCTTCGTAACATGTGATCTTCCCCCTGCTGACTATTTATCTCTAAGATAGCCATAGTTGCAAATTAAGCCTGAAAAGGTTTAAACACCAACCATAGGTCCAAACTCAACTACCTCATGGGCCCTGCAGGCATCTGAATTGTTGAAGAGTACAAACCTAGGAAATGCCATTGCTAAAGTACTGTGACGAAGTCCCCAGTCTCGCTCTTGGGACATTTAGAAAGTGACCCAGGGGAGCCTCCCTAAGTTACAAGATGATGGGCCTAAGGCATTATGCAGAGAATCCCTTTGTCACCATCCCTTAGTCCCCGCTGTTTGGCAAAGAACAGTCACAGGAGAAATCTATATGGACCACCCCACCCCTCTCAGCCTGAAGGTCTTGCTAGCCAAAGAAAAGGCACCAGAGACACAAAAACCAACACACAGACTCGACATTCATCTTTGTAAACAAAATGGTTTATAAAAAAAAAAAGTTTTTCAGTGCTTAGTATAACTCACATAAAATGTCCAAAGAAATTCTCAGTCACAGATGGCCTTAAGAATAGCAATGCTCAAGAAGGTGGGCCAAGGCTAGCTGTTGTTGGTATGCAAGGGCAATGGGTCAAACTAAAGCCTAGCCCAGGCTTCCCCTTGGTTGGCAACTAGCAGTCAATAACTCCTACTGTCTAGACTACTAACTGAAATGATGGCTTAAAGGCTTCATACTTATTCTCTCTCCCTGCAGGATTCTTCTAGGTGAAACTTATCTCAACTCCCCAGGAATATTTGGGTCTCATAATGGGATACAGTGCCTTTCTCAAACACTCATTTATTTTTCCTCTTTCAAGCCCTTGCATTGATGTTGCCGGTGTTATTGCCTTCTCTTTCCCCTCTTTCTACTATTTAACTTCCTCCTCCCAACTCTCTACTTCATCTCCCACTCCTATCATTCCAATGTTCACACAAATCTAACCTACTCTCTTTCTGTCTCTCACCTCTCCCTACTCATTACTTCCCTCTGTACTGTACTCTCCAGGCCCCTCTACTTCTCTTCACTCTATTTTGCACTCCCCTCGCCGCTCTACTCTTCACTTCCCTCTCCACTTACATTCAGCTCTGTTACTCTGTCATCTAAACTTCTCACCCCCAATTACTTCTTCTACGGCTCTTTCACTTTGTTTCACTCACTCTTCTCACTCACCTTCCCCACACTCACAAAAATACACTTCTCTCACAAACCAATACCTCACCTTTAACACGCTCTCAATCCCCTCCACACTCCGTTCCCCCGTCATTCCTTTGCACAGTGTCTTGGTCCGCCTCCTCTCACCTTGACCTCACCCAAACAATCCACAGTCTCCAGTTATGCCTATTCTCTTATATCTGCCTCTTGGATAGCTTTGCCTCCTTTCCCTTCCATTGACAATTGTGCTCCACTAGTTCCCTGCACCAATCTCTACCCGATTATTACCTGGGGGCTGGGTTATTCTGGTGTGAGGTTACAAAATGCCCCTCAAGCCCCAGCCCTTTCTCAACGGGGGTCGTCCGGAGATTCATGAGCTCCGCCCTGCATTTTTGTAGATTTTAGAGTTTGTTTTCTGAAGTGTTTGAGTGTTTTAGATGCAGCAAGAAATACAGAGCCGACAGAACTGCACATACTTCTTTCACAGTGGCAACATTCATGGTTTGGACACTACATCCTTTGCAGCAAGGTTTTCTGGGCTTTGTAGTTCTAAAAGGGAAAAGAGATAACACTAGCCAGCATGGTGTAAGGCAGGCATTAGCCAATTGACAGTGGTACTCTTCACCTGTAACCAGGTACATAAAGAGGGGCTGTAACTATGGCCCTCCCAACTCTCTCACCCCACCTCTGGAGCAGGACTGGCTCTGGCAAACACCCCAGTAGTCCTAATGCACAAGGCTGAGAAGGATCTCCATCCCCTCTTGACAGGGGGCAAGTCTCTGGCCCGCTCACATAGCTCCACCCTTTCTTCTGGGCTCTCATCTATCCCAGGCCTTCCGGCTACCTGTGGGCCTTCAAGGGAAGTCTAGGTTTCACTGTTTGTCATCAGCCCAATGTTCCACAGTAAATGAGTATGGCTGGAGGGCCAAGAAATATAGCAATATTCTAGGATTGGTATCCATATTCCTAGCCATCCATATGAAAGAGGCATGGTGCAGAATTAACTTGAGCTATTGCCTGGTCAAGTAATAGCATAAACTGGACAGCCCACTTTACCGCTAAGCACTCAAGCCAAGGATGGGGAAACGTTTTCTCCCGAGGGAAGAATGTTCTACTCATGCATAATGTGTGCTTCTCTTCACCAATTTGCACCGGCACAAGACTGCCCCAAGTCTAACAATGTGTTGGTTTTCAGATGAAATTCCACCAGCAAGCAGTCTGATACGGACAACATTTGTCTCCGACATAGATCGGTAAAAAAAAAAAAAACCAAAGGCTAATTGTTCCTCTTGGCTCTAGCAAATAGGGTTAAGATGGGATTGTATGTGTTTATTGATCAGTGGCGCTGAGAAGTTGGGGATGAACAGCCTATAGTATACCAGTAGCCCAAGAAAGGGCCAGATGTTTTAGTTTTGGGCCGGGGAACATTCTTGACGGCTACCAACTTCCTGTGATGGGCAGCACCAGTCTATTCCCAAACGGAAACTTGAGATACATCACTGACATCTGGGCTAAGTGGTATTTAGCAGGGCTTGCAGTAAGGTTGGCCATCCTTAATCAGTGACAAACAATAGTCAGAGGTTTTAAACAATCCAGCCAAGTTTAGCTGTAGATGATATTATCAAGGTAGGTCCCAGCGAAGTCCTGACAGGGGGCCTGAATTCGATTGATCAGTTTGTGCAAGGAGACGGGTGCCCCATGTCGGCCAAAAGACAGAATTGTAAACTGTAAAAGGCCCATGGGCGTGGAGAAAGCAGTTTTTCTTTTGGTATCCTCGCCCAGGGGGACCTACCAATACCCTCTCATGAGGTATAGGGATGAGATGAATTTTGCATCTTCCAAGGTCTCCACAAGCTTGTCTAGGCGGGCATGGCATATGCATAGAATTTCGATATCTCATTTAACATTCAGAAGTCAATGCCGAAGCACCTGCTCTTAGATTTTGGCATCGTTATAATACTGATCAATGATGTCTTGGACACAGGGCATAGAAATGTTTCATTTGTGCGTATACGCCAGCAAATAAAATAGTCTAAGCACATTCTTCTGCATTTTCTCTAGTCCCGAGTGTCCAGCCGTCAGATTGGAATAGGCCAACTCCATCATTGCCTTTGGAAGGGCTTAGGGACCAAGAATTGCTAGTAATCAGCCCCTTATATTTCTACTCGGTTTAGGAGCCCTTTTTCCATCTATGAAGTGGGGGCACTTCAGGGTTTGGCTCTCTTCTTCGAAAGAAGATTTCTCAAGAGCCTGTTCCAGGTTGACAGGGCTGCTGCAAATTGCACAGAAGCTGGACCTGGAGTTTCCAATAGATTGGTAATTTATCTCTGGGCGTACGCCAACTACCCAGACCAGACTCCCCCCCCACCCCCCACCAAGTATAATCAAAGACTTACACCTCCTTAATCTCTAGGACTAACATTTTCTCACATACCAGGTTTTATAACAGAAGTTAGATTTCCCAGTTTGAAGAGGGCCACCTTCACCTCTCCTCTGTAGTCCCCATCAATGACACAGGCCCCCACATCCAGAAAATGTTTATGGGCTAGTCCATACCTTGGGGCGATACGGCCATTTGTAACTTTGGTTCCTCCACTCACAGACTAGTCTTAACCAGGATCTGCCCCTTGGGAGGTACCACCACCTCTTTGTCTCTGTACAATTCACATTCTGTGTCTCTTGGTGTGGCCCTGGCGGATATTCAGAAAGGCTTGCACGGTAGACTTACCTTAGCATCTTTCTGGCCGTGGGTGATGTCTATATCTGGGTCTCAAACAATCCCACAATGACACCATGTGTCAAAGATGGCCTTTAGAATAACACTACTCCAGAAGATGCCTCAAAGGTTCTTAATTGGACATAACTCAACTGATGCTGGCTATTGTTGGCATGCAAGAACAACATGACAAAGTAAAGGCCATGCTGTTGTTTCCGGTGGGCTTCTCACCTCCATACCCCAGGCTCCCCTATCCCCTTGGTTGACAACTAGAGATCGGTAATCTGTACTGTTTAGAATACTAATTGTAGTGATATCCTCAAAGCATCAGCCTTAGCTCACTCTCCCCCTCTGTGAAACCTACCGTAACTCACTAAAAATATATGGGTCTCACAATGGGATGTAAGATGTTCTAACAAGAAAGAACGCTGGCCAGCATGGTGTAAGGCAGACATTGAGTGATTGACACTGGTACTCTCCAACTTCAACCAGGCACAAAGGTGGGGAGAACAGATATTGGGGCCCTCCCAACTCATTCACCCTGCCTCTGGGACAGGACTTGCGCTAGCAAACACCCTGATAGGCCTCCTGCCCAAGGTTTAGAGGGTTCCCCATGCATACTTGAGAAGGTCTGGTCCATGGCCCAGTCACATCTTCAAATCTAGTCCCCCAAGTGAAACAATATTGCACCATTTATCACACAAGGATGGGACACTCTTACTAATGTCTGCCAGCAAATGTATCACTCAAGCCATATAAAGTTTCAATTTCACTAAGAACAAGTATTCCATTCAAACCAAAATGGATTAAATAGAATTGTAAAGGATTTACCAGCATCAGTTTCACACAATGGGGAACAGGAAAGGGGAAGTGGATTTTAAGATGGTGAACATGGCAAATAAAGGCTTATTCGGCCCCTAAACACCCACATTAAGCTCAAGTGAGCCCTTTAGGGAAAGCCAATCCCACAACACATATGCAGACCCTTACCAATAGCCGCGCTCAGGGGGAGGAGTAGAATGCTATGAAAGCCTACGACCTCAGTCTGGCAGCCTCCGTGTTTAAAGAGAGAAGGTCAGAGTTTGCAGAATGAGCTGGAGTTGATGTTTGTCAGACATTGGCAAATATGGAGAGCACACAAAGGAGGTCGGAGAAGAGGTCCAGAGGCTGCATAAGACCAGAACAGGAGGGGCTGGATCTGGACAAAGACACAGAAAGCTACTAGGGAGGCCGAGATAGTTGGATCTGGCCATGCGAGGAAAGGCATACAGGATAAAGACCCAGGAGCTAGAGAAGGGGTTTGGTGCTTGGAGGTATTGAACAGGAGATTGTTGATAGTAAGGAAGTAGTTTGTGAAGGGACTACAGTGAAGACTAGTGATATCAAGCAGTAAACTGAAAATAACAAGGGGGTAGCTGGCCAAAAGCTGAGATTTTAGAGAAGGAGGTTGGTTAAGGCGGTATGGACCTGTATGGAGAGTACTAGGAGGCTGGTGTAGAAGGAGAACAGAAGGTTGGTGATAGAGCAAAGAAGACTGCTAGAACATACCTGGAAGTGGATGACCATCACAGAAAGAAGGAAGAGTATATGGGGAAGAGTATACGGGAAGAAGGAAGTGGGCAAATTAAAGTAGGGGTCAGGAAGGTGGTGGGGAACCTTTCAGACACTGGCAAATAGTTTGGAGCGGAGACTGGCAATAGAAGACAGAGGTGCTTGGTGAAGATAAGGTGGAGGCAGGAGAATGCCTGGAAGTGGCAGGAAGAAGTAAGGAGGAAAGCTCAAAGAATTAGGAGGATGATGAGAATAAGGGGAAAGTTGAAGAACATCAGAAGGAGGGAGAAGAACCGAGGAGCCTGAAAGATAGTCAAGCCAGGAAGGTTATGGCACGCCCAGTTGACCCTAAGAAGGTGTTATTAAAAGTGGGAGGCAAAACAAACATACATTTGGTCCTACAAGGCAAAGGAGGAGACAGATAATGATCCTGAGAAGAAAGGATCGGCAGTTCCGGAAGACTTCACTCTAGAGCGGCACAAAGCCCCTCCACCATAGCCCTGGGGGAGGAGGCAGGGTGCTCTTCTTGTGCATACACTTTGGCTCTGTCTTTCCCACCTCAAGGGGGCCAAACGAAACTGGTAGTCCAGGGACAAATATACCAGATAATTTTAAGAGGGTTTGAGAAACCCTAAGACAAAGAGTGAGCAAAGGGTTGGCAAACACTCCAAAGCAAGCAATGCCAGGGATCAGGAACCACTGGAAACCAGTAACAAGAGTAAGAGAACATGTTCCTGGGCTTATCAGCCATGGCTGCTTTATTTTCCCTGAGTTCGACACTGCCGTCAGTTAAGTTGGCAAATACTACCCAGGCCCTGGAGACAATAGCCATTATTTTAGTTGGTGGAGCTGAGTTTTGTTTGTTTTAGCTATCCTTTTTAAACATAATCTCAATAACATTTGGTTAAAAGAAAATAATTTTGTTCCAACTCGTCAACTGATCCAGTCATTTTATACACATTACCTATCCAAATAGGCACATTTCAAAAAATGTGTTTAATAGTTTCAAAAAAGAGCCATCTTGCGAACATCATTGGTAAAGGTGTCTGTACATAAAATAGTTAAAGCCACCTTAAATAATATAGTATTTGCACAGGGATCCTTATTTATTTGCAAACAGGGAGGACCAAAAGAATGCACAATAGATAAAGAAATCAGATTTGCCAGAAAGCAGTGAGCTTCTTACAATGGGGTGAATTTGAGTGACATTGGGACAAGGTTGTGGATGGGAGTAAATTAACAGTCACAGAGGACAATACATTGGGTGGACATACATAAAGGACAACTAACATTATACATTTTTAAGTGCTGAGAGGCAGTACAGCCAGCTGTACTAGGGATGTGGCCATGATGGATGAAGTGCTAGAGTGAAGGCTGAGAGCACGAGAGGCAAGCTTTTAGTTTTGTTTTGAACAAATCCATATGGATGGTTTCTCTAATGTACGGGGAAGAGAATTCCATGAACGTGGAGCAAGATGAAAAAGAGCAGAAGCAAGAGGAAGCACAGAGAGGGCGAAGCAACACAAGGGTAGTGAAAGAGGCAGAACAGAGATTAAGAGAAGGCTTGTAGAGTTGGATAGCGGAGGATAGATACAGGGGTGCCTTACCGTGGATAGATTTCTGAACCAGGAAAAGAAATTTAAAACTCTTACACCATGTCCTGCAAGATGTCCTGACATCAGATTGTTGTGGGCTAGTTCCAATAAGGCCTTCCACAACTGCTTCAGGACCAACAGTTGGTAATAGTTAACACCATCTCCTTGTGGGTTCACGTTGACTCGATACAGGCGTCCTTTCTGCTCCACAACATGAGGGGTCTTTCGTGTTCGTCTCTTGACCTCCGAAACCAGGTTCCTCTGGTCTGGAAACCTTGGTCCGAGAGTGGATCCATCCTGTGAGCCTCTGTAAATTCAATGGAATCAGGTCTCGGGCTGTCTCAGGTTTGCGCTGCTGCTTTTTGTGTCTCAGTCTTTTCACCAAACCTAGCTTCGGCCTGTGATTTCCAGTGTTTCAACCTCCTCCATATCTTGAATCGTATCTTCTTGCATATATATGTTACGTGATGGTTTGGTCTTGTTTCAGAATGAAGGGAATATTCCCAATGTTCACTAAAATTACCTTAATCTCTCCTCAGTAATCTTGGTCAATCACTCCTACTCCCACATACAGGGAATACTTCTTGGCCAACTCTAATTTTGAAGCCACTCTACAATAGGTTGCCTCCAGTATCTACATTTTCAACACAGTCCGAACAATAGCTTCGCCTCAGGGAGCGATAGTCCCTCCCACATCCCATTATAGACTTCACCCTGCTACTCCTGGTGCGACTCTAGTGGGAAGCCAGCAATACTCATCAGTCTGATCATTCTTATCTTGGATGCAATGGGTGACCTCTGTATCGGAGTGTATAGGATCCCACATTGACATGCGTCACAGATGCCACGAGAATCATCCCAAATCTCAGAGGGGGTTCAAAAGGTTTTAATGAAATATCAATGGGCACTATGACCATTTCATGCTCTCGTTTCAATGCACCTCTCCCCTAGCCAGGTGTCCATAGCCCCGGGGTAATATATAAAGACTGTTTCACCCTCAGTTTGATAACTGCTTATTGAACTGAGATGTCGACCTCAAGGCCCTTGGTCTCATCTCACTAAACTACCTCAGCAACTTCCTAACTCTCCCTACTCTAGCCAGTCAGTATTCTAGGAGGTAGTCTTCCTTCCCACACTAATACTCCCTCATCCATCATAGCACACACTCATTCACTCTACTAATACTATATCCAAACTAACATTCCTCCCTCCACTACAATTTTCTCCTCCACACTTCAACTATCACTCCATCCGCATTTAACTCAGACACCCCTTTCATTACCCCACACATTCACTTCACCCTTACACCTTACTCTCTTTCTCCTGACCATCCTTGCCACTCTTCCATGCACACTAACAACGCCGCACCACTTTCACTCACTAGCCAATACTTAACCTTCTCAAGAAATCACCTCCAGACTTTGCCGCTCCGTCCTCCCTCCTATTGGTCTTATGATCCTCCCCCCTCTGACCTTATTGAATAGCCCACACGTCCTGCTTCCTGTGGTCTGTTTTTATTCCCGTCACTCTTGTTGGATTGGTTCTCTGTCCCTGGCCAATCTGGCCCCAGCTTCCCCACCAGGACATTGTAATTATCGTCAGAGTTTCAGGTAGTGGGCAAACAATACCCCCCTACACACACAACCAAACCAACACGCTGGGCAAACTCACATCAGAACAACAATGGCAACCAGTGAAGTTGAAAGTCCTTTGTTTTAGGGGACTCGTTACTGGCACCCCACAGTGTGAGGGTTTGTGTCCCTAGAGATTGTTAGCAGCGGTGTGTGTAGTACCACATGGCTTGACTGCTGCGAATGGTTGGGGCACTGCACTGCTCTCCGCTCATCTGCCAGCAACTTGTCCCGGAAGCCTGGGGAGATGCATACTAGTTGTCGGTTTGTTGCTTCTCCATGGCTGGCGTGTGGTATTCGACACAGCCTCTCACTTTGCTGGTCCTGGTTGGTTTCTTGCCCTGATGGAAGATCACTATAACAAAAACAAAAAAGACAGGCAAGCATTTTGCCGAGGATGTATGATATTAGATAAAGGCAGACTACTGAAGAACAGGCTGGCGCAAAGCAGGTGGAGGTGCATAGGACTTGGGGCCCTCTAAACTGTCACCATCCACCTCAGGTAA